>NC_081288.1:92460167-93098167 GCF_030490865.1 Poecile atricapillus | reverse complement strand
TTTCCTTCCTTCCTTCTTTCCTTCCTTCCTTCCTTCCTCCCTCCCTCCCTCTCTCCCTCCCTCCCTCCCTCCCTCCCTCTTCCCCTCTTTCCTCCCACCCTCCTTCCTTCCCTCTTTCCTTCCTTCCCTCCCTCCTTCCTTCCCTCCTTCCTTCCCTCTTTCCTTCCCTTCCTCCCTCCCTCCTTCCTTCCTTCCTCTCTTCCTTCCTTCCTCCCTTCCTCCCTTCCTCCCTCCCTCCCTCCCTCCCTCCCTCCCTCCCTCCCTCCCTCCCTCCCTCCCTCCCTCCCTCCCTCCCTCCCTCTTCCCCTCCCTCCCTCCCACCCTCCTTCCTTCCCTCCCTCCTTCCTTCCCTCCCTCCTTCCTTTCCTCCTTCCTTCCTTCCCTCCTTCCTTCCCTGCTTCCTTCCCTCTTTCCCTCCTTCCTTCCCTCCTTCCGTCCTTCCTCCCTCCCTCCCTCCCTCCCTCCCTCTCTCCCTCCCTCTTTCCCTCCTTCCCCTCCCTTCCTCCCTCCCCTCCCTCTCTTCCCTCGCTTCCCTCCCCTCCCTCTCCCCCCTCCCTCCCTCTTTGGCACATCCATTACCAATGTGAGGAATTAGCAACAAATGAGTCTTCCTTTATGCTTTAGCTCAAGGCATAGAATCATACTGGCCAGCCATTAAGATTAAAAGAAAGCTCATTCAAATGTGCAGCAAAGTTTAAGAAGCAGTCCTGCTCAGGCAGGTAGATAAGATCAATGTAAATGTTGCTCTTGTTTCTGTTTGGTTTTGTAAAAAGAGTAGAAAAAAACACCCCTGCATTTTTATGAAATGTGCATTTTTTTTTCCTAAAAAAGAGTTGAAATGGGTTTAAGAATTACTGTTATTATCTATAAAATGACAGAGACATTTCCATGTGAATGTTTCCCTTTGTAGTCAGATATCCATATTCACTATTTGTGTACCTTCAATTCAGGGACTGCAGCTCCACTGTGGGCCAAGGTGTTGCGGGGGATAAAGCAGGGAAACCTTCTGAATGTGATTGTTTAACAAAAGATTCTGAAGGTATGAGGCCTAGAATTGAGATAGAAATGAATGCCTGCTTTGAGTCATAAGATACAGAGTACTGGTTACTATATGACCAAAGGACAATAGCCTAGCCAGTTGAAGGAGAATCCCTGCTGACAAAACAATGTCCTTTTGCTGATAGAAAAGTACAAAGGTCAAGAAGCAAGGAAAGAATTTGTAAAACTTTGTAGAGTCTAAAATGCAACACTGTATGTTAATATAGGGAAGCTCATAGGCTGTATGTAAATTCTTTAGTGGGTGTGTCTCATGGTGATTGGTTACTAATAATTAGAATATTCACTATAGGAATGCATATATTGTATTGTAACAAGAGCCTCGCGCTCTTACTCCCTCCCTCCCCCTTCCAACCTCACCTCCCCTGCTCTACCTGTGCTCTCTCCCCTCCCCCGGACCACGTGGACGCCGAGGCTGGTGGCGGACACGCGTCTCCCCTCCTTTTACCCTTTTAATAAATTGCTTATACTTGAGCAGCTTGACCCTGGAGAAGTCTCTCACAGAGAGCGAGCGTTTATACACAGCAATACCAAGGACTCAGGGTCCATTTTGTGTTGATCTTTCTGCCAAAATAGGGTTATTAGTGAAAGGAAATATTGCAAGGTCACCCACAGCCTTTATAGAAACAAGAGGGTAGCAGAAAAGCAGGGAGAAACTGTAAGCTGTAATATCCAGCTGCAGTTGGCAAACCTGAGCATATTTAGATTTCCTGTACCAGCATTTGACTCCCCTGTTTTCAAATGGTGTCCTGGCCCTAGTGGTTACCACCTGAATGTACCCAAGAAGGATATACACAGGAAGGATCTCATGATAAAAAGGTCTATTCCTGGTCTTCTTTCCATCACATCATAATCTGTCCGCTAATATGGTTTGAAATGTCAGTTGATCAAAAGGTCAGAAGATGCTACCACTCTGTCTTAGTTCAGCTGAAGGCATTTTTATGAGATTCAGCAGGCAGAGGAATTCAGTACCAAAGCCTTCAAATCTGTTTATATAATAGATGAAGTCTTTGCTATATGGCATTTATCTACCTTCAGGGAGTGACACTTGAAAAATAAATCTCTAGTTGCCAGCAAATTTAAATTAAAAAAAGGCAAATAATATCTTTGTACACTATAAATATATAACTGCAGTGAACCTAAGAGTTACCATTCTCCCACTATTTCCTTTGGTACAAAAGCTATAAAGTGCGGACCACCCTCAAATTCTACCAAAATCAAGGGAGCCTAAACCTCTGAGTACATTACGAAGACTGTTGTGATAGCACAGGAGGAACTAAAACATACATCACTCATTTAGACTAATGAAATGGTAAAAATTACTTCCTTTTTTTTAAGTTAGCAAAATGCAAAAACCTAACAAAGGGGTGTTATTGGCATATCACTAGGAATAATGAAGTGAAAACGAGGGAAATCTGATAAATGGGGAAATGTGTTTCTCAGGGAATAATACTAGGGGGGGACAATTTTCTAACATCCTGGGATGAATAAAATACTGAAGCACATCCTTCCCAACACCACCACATTGGACAGTTGGTCACCACTGTACTGCAGTCACAGTGGGTCCATCAGTCCTATGCTATGCCCGTCCCTGGATGCCAACCATTGCCTGCAGCACCAACCACAGAACTCTGTCCTGTTCTACTTCCAAACCATTCAACATGGGCAGAGATTGCTGCCCAAAACAGCAGGGAGAATACCACTGCCAACAGCCACCTGCCGTCTGAGGTCCTCATCTAGTGGGTCTGCAGAAGTAGTTTCTTTGAGCATTGCCATTGGAAAATGCACTGTTTTGTGTCTCCTGCACAACCAAAAAATTGTCATAACCAAATAAAACCCCTCAGCATTTCCCAGACTATCCGCCCACTCCATGACTCTACACAGCTCTACACCAGGACAAACAGACAGTTTTTATAACTGCAACTGGCAGTCATTTTACTCCTTTCCATGCTTTCAAAGCTGAGATCCATCAAAGATTAGCAGAAACAAAGCAGCACTATTTTTCCTTAAGAAGCAAATTTACTAATGAAAGACTCAATACCCTCATCCATGTCGTCAATAAAAATATTGAACAGATCTGGCCCCAGCACAGACCCCTGAGGGACACCACAAGTGACTGAACACCAGCTGGATGAAGCACCATTCACCACCACTCTCTGGGCCCAGCCATCCAGCCAGTTCTTAACCCAATGTCCTGGGGTGACTTTATGATGCTTGTATCCCCAGTTGCCTTGTTTATGTTACATATTAAGTTCTGAACCTTTAAGACTGGATCTGAGAGCAAAGGAGGGGGAAGAAGAAGCGCGCAGTTTGTGTTGAGAAAGAACACTCACTCCCACACATCCTGCTCCTGGACTGTGTTGTCTGCAGCACAGACAGACAGCAGAACAGAGCTTTTTTTGCTTTTAGTTAGATTTTAGCTAGCTGAGGCAGACAAGTTCCCTGGACTTTGTTTTCCTTTTTCTTGGATCTGTTCAAACCTGCTCTGAACTGAAAAAAAACCAGCCAAACCCCAGGAGTTCACACCTGTGGCCCACCAGGGCTTGGGCCTCGGCACTTTCCAGCACTGGAGGGACTGATAAGAACCTGATCAAGCTGAATCACATGAAAAGGACTTTTTCTGGATTTGCCATCTCATTGAACACTGAGAGGTTTTATTGTTTAATATTATCCAATTTCTGTTAAATAAACAGTTTTTTCTACTTTTCTCCAAGGAAATCCTTTTTCCTGAACCAGTTGGGGGAGTGGCTGCTTGAATTTGCTTTTTGGGGGGTACCCCCATTTGGAGGTTGTCTCCCAAATTTGCTCTAAACCAGGACACCCAGAAAAGAGTGCTTCTGTCCAAGGCTTAGTCATCCAGCTTTTCCAGGAGTATGCTGTGGGAGACAGTGTCCAAGGCCTTGCTGAAGTCCAAACAGACAACATCCACAGCCTTTCCCACCTCCACCAGGGGGGGTCACCTGGTCATAAAAGAAAACCAGGTTTGTCAAACACAACCTACCCCTCATAAACCCATGCTGGCTGGGTCTGATACCCTGGCCATCCTCTAAGTGCTATGTGATGACAATATCAACTTCTCTGTTACCTTACCGGGTACTGAGGTCAGACTAACTGGCCTATAATTACCAGGATCCTCCCACCCACCCTTTTTGTGAATGGGTGTCACATTGGCCAGCTTCCACTCTTCTGGAACTTCACCAGTGAGCCAGGACTGTTGGCAAATGATGGAGAGCAGCTTCGCAAGCCCAACTGCCAGCTCCCTCATCACCCTGGGATGGATCCCATCTCGTCCCATAGATTTATGAACATCCAAGCATCTCAGCAGTTCTCTGACTGCCTCCTCTGGGATAACAGGGGGACTATTCTGCTCTCTGACACCATCTACTGTCGCTCTATTAGGAACGGCGAGAAGAACGACAGAGACTCTCTTGGGAGTCGATCAGGAGAATTTTTCCCTGGTTTATTACCTCAGGTCTTTTTTATAGACCGATACGTGAAAAGTACAGAAAAGAAACTCTTATTGGTTAGTAAACTAACACATCACCATCATTGGTCAGTGGGGTTCACCACCCCTCGACCTTCTCTTGCAAGAAAACAAGGAACAGACAAACAGCACCTGCAAGGCTGTTCTCTATCTCTGAGGATTGTTTTAATTCCTCCTTATGAATTCCCAGGCCACTTTCCCAGGCAAGACTGAGAAAGCTATGTGGCCTGCAATTTCTACAGGCACCGTGCTCTCTATTTCAGAGTTAGCATCCATAATCTACCAACCCAGAAGGACAGCTGTCCTGAAGACAAGCCATCTTCCCATTAAAGACTGAGGGAAAGAAGGTGTTGAGCACTTCCGCCTGCTCCTCATCTGCAGTTCCTAAGTTCCCCCCTGCATCCAGTAGAGAACAAAGGTTGGTCTTATCCATCCTTCTACCATTAATATGTTTGTAAAAACATATTTTATTATCCTTTTAAAAAGTTTCCAAAATAAGCTCAAACTGAGCTTTGGCCTCCCTAATTTTTTTACTACGTGTCCTAGCAAGCCCATTAAATATTTCCTGAGAAACTGGACCCTCCTTCCAAAGAAGATACATTCTGTTTTTATTCCTAAGTTCCTTCAAAACCTTGTTGCCCATCCAGGCTGGACTTTTGCCTTCTTGACTCATCTTTCGGCACACAGGGACAGTCTGTTCCTGTGCCCTCAAGATCTCTGTTTTGAAGCACACTCACCCTTCCTGGATGTCAGAATTCCAAGCACAGAAAATTCTCAAAATCTTTTGCATGTAGGCTCAATCATAGACATGAACACAGGGTTTGACCTGAGACCTTGGAAAAGGCTTCCAAATTTAAAAACCATGGGAAAGAATGTGGGTGTAGTAGTTTGACATTGATTGATATTTTAAAAAAGAAGTAAGAAACACTCACATAAGTGATTTCTTTAAGAGAAGCTCCTGGAAGCTTCCTCTGAGCCTGAGACAGGCCAATAGCTGGCCAGTTCTGAGAACTGACAGCATTTTGCATCATTAAAAATTAAGTCCACCTCTGTGAATATCACCTTTTAAAGAACCCAAACCCGAAAACTTCTCTCTCTTTTGTTTCCAGTCTTAGGAGGGAAAGGAGCTCGGGTGAGGCCGGCCCTGCTCAACCGTGGCCTGTCTGGCCTGGGGAAGGCTGGGCCAAACCCCAGCGGCTCCCGGGCAGGGGATGGAGGCTGCAGGGGCCCTCAGGACTGGCTATGCTCTGCTGCGGCGCTGGCCCCTCCCAGGAAGCTCTCTGGGTCCTGTTCTGGCAGAGTGGTTGAAGCCCCTTCCCAGGGGGGCCAAGCCTCCCAGGAAGTCCACCAAGCCCTTTCCAGTGGCATCACCGGGTCAGGCCAGCCCCAGCTTGGCTGAAATTCTACTGCTGCTGAGTTTTACCAAAAACTGCCAGGAAGAGGGAGGGGAAGCCATTGGCTCATGGCATGCTGCCTCTGAGTGTTGGCTTGGCTGCTGTGATCCCAGTACAGCCACCAACAAATCATCCAGCATAAACAGCTCTGGCTGCTGTCCCAACAGAGATTATGTGACCATCCACAAGACTAAGCAAAAAATTTAACCCTTTTGTAAAGAGTAAAATGTGACCTCCTGATCAGTATACAAAGATGTTTACAGTTTGAACAGCAGAATGTTGTCACCATAAGGTGCCTTGTTTGTTAAAATACCTCATGTTGTGTCATGTTTGTTAAATATCAATGTTGTTGTGACAGCCTTGTCAAATGCCACCTGGCCTTGTATATTGCCTCTGCTGCTCCCGGCACCCCCTAATGGCAAATGATGACACCGTCCAGTATGTAGATGAGCCAAACTCCCATGGGGATTAGCACCCAGGGGAAGTGGAATTAACACCTAAAGACCCCTAGAATCAGTGAGCCATGGCACAAACCAGATTCCAAACTACATTGAAGAGCAAGGGAGAATGTTGTGCAACTTACTGATGTTCCGGACCTCATCGCCATAACTAAAACAACACTTGCTATGCATTATGAAAGCTAACTATGAAGCAGGGACCACAGTGTCTGTGGAATAGCAAGCCGCATAACTTTCTCAGTCTTGCCTGGGAAAGTGGCCTGGGAAATCATAAGGAGGAATTAAAACAATCCACAGAGATAGAAGACAGCTTTGCAGGTGCTGTTTGTCAGTTTCTTGTTTTCTTGCAAGAGAAGGTCGAGGGGTGGTGTACACCACTGACCAATAATGGTGATGCATTAGTTTATTAACCAATAAGAGTTTTACTTTTCTGTACTTTCACGTATCAGTCTATAAAAGAAGATATGAAGTAATAAACCTTGGAGAAATTTTCCTATTCGACTCCCAAGAGAGTCTGTGTTGTTCTTCTTGCCGTTCCCAATAGAGCGACAATGCATGACTACCCTAGATTTACAACAAGTCAGTGTCTTCCTAGGGACTCTCGTGAGGACAGAAGCCCCAGCTTTGCCATGCGGCAAAGCTGAACACCTCCTCCTCTGGGTCGTCCATTGGGAACAGCGGTGGTGTGTGCAGCCCCTCGAGCTCCCCCACCTAGAGCTGACCTCAATAAAGGCATTAAAAAGGAGCTGGTCTCCTTGCCTATTCTTTTCACTTTCACTACACAGATAATACCTACAGACCTTAATCCTCTCTCAAGAGAGAGAAAGGAGTGATCAACATGTAAAAAGGCAACATAAAAACATCAAAATCAATAAAAAAAGGAATCAAACCTCTGATGGAAGAGGGATAAAAAGATGCCAGATAAGGCTGAAATATTATTTTAGTAAAGCCATAAAAATAAAGAATAATATACTAAAATACCTCCTTTAATTAATGAAAGAGTGTCGCTCTATTAGGAATGGTGAGAAGAATGACACAGACTCTCTTGGGAGTCGATCAGGAGAATTTCTCCTTGGTTTATTACCTCAGGTCTTTTTTATAGACCGATACGTGAAAAGTACAGAAAAGAAACTCTTATTGGTTAGTAAACTAACACATCACCATCATTGGTCAGTGGGGTTCACCACCCCTCGACCTTCTCTTGCAAGAAAACAAGGAACAGACAAACAGCACCTGCAAGGCTGTTCTCTATCTCTGAGGATTGTTTTAATTCCTCCTTATGAATTCCCAGACCACTTTCCCAGGCAAGACTGAGAAAGCTATGTGGCCTGCAATTTCTACAGGCACCGTGCTCTCTATTTCAGAGTTAGCATCCATAAAAGAGTATTAATGGGATGAAGTATTCAAACTGTAAATCTGAGGAGAAGCATCTATTGATAAAGCCAAGCAAATGTTAGAATAACTGTGATCCCATAAAACATTTGAACATAGAGAGATGAGAGTTGATGAGGACCCTTTGCCCCTAGGGAGAGAAGAAGAAAACTTCTGTTCACATAGATAATCAGAGAGACAGATTTAAAAAATCCTTTGCCTTTGAATAACTCATCCTTAAAATAATACCCCTTGAGTTCACTGCCCATAAACACTCTTCTAGGAGGGCTGTGAAAATGGGAAAAAATGTCACAACAGTAAAATTTTTGCCTGGGTGGCTGCTATTCGTAAAAATAAAAAAACATGACATGTTGGGGAAGATGAAACAGGGAAACTTTATGAATATGATTGTTTAGCAAAAGATTCTGAAAATATGAAACCTAGAATAGAAATAGAAATGAAAACTAGCTTTGAGCTATAGGATACTGAGTGTTAGTTACTATATAACCAAAGAACAATAGTTTATCCAGCTGAAGGAGAATCTCAGTTGATTAAACTACCCTTCTGCTGATAGTGAATTCAAAGGTGGAAGCAGCAAGAGAAGAATTTGAAAAGTAGCTTTAAGAGTTTAAAATGTAACACTGTATGGTAATGTAGTAGTTCTTATAGGCTATATCTAAATTCTATAGCATCTGTGTCATATACTGGTTGGTCACTAGGAATTAGAATATTCACTATAGAAAAAGATATATTGTAAAAAACATATGTAAATAAAGTTTACTTATTTATTTACTTCATTTATTTATTAAAATAAATAAAATGTATTGTAAATGAAAGATGTATTTTAACAAGAACTTCACTTTCTTACTCTTGCTGTCTTGCTCTCTTCCTCTCTTCTCTTAACTTCTCTTTACCTTTCTACCTCTTACTTAGCCTCTCTTACTCTTGCTCTCTTGCTCTCTTACTCTCTTCACTTGCTCTCTTTCCCTCTCTTACTTCCTGCTCTTAACCCCCTCTTGCCCCTCTCTCTCTACCCCCTAAATTACTCTCCACCCTCGTGTTCCCTGACCCCTCTCTCCACTGTCTCCCTCTCTGAGCACATTTACACTGTGGCTGGCAGTGTAAACAGATCTCTTCCACCCTCTACCTAAATAATAAACTGCTTATACCTGAACAGCCTGACCCTGGAGAAGTGTCTCACCGTGAACCTGGTTTTTACACCAATAATGAGAGATCTGTTACTTGTAAAAAAGTCTCCATGGCATGACAAGAGAAAACTTCTCTCCCTACAAAGACTGATAGAAGACTATTATATAATTAGTACTGTTTTAACATCCCAGGTTTTATCCCTACATTATCAATTAAGAAAAAAAAAAGAAGTTAAGCAGAGGGAGGAAAGGTTTCTGGACATGTTATTCTAGTTTCTTATTCTTGTAGTCCTGTTAAAAAAGTTTATTTATTCCATTTAAGTTTTAAGCCTGTTTTGCTATTCTCCTAATCCATATCTCACAACAAAAAATAAGTGCCCTAGTGTCCTGGTTTAAGGCAAATATGGGAGAAAATCTCCAATGACCCCCCCCCCTCCCCCAGGAAGCAAGCCCACGTGGCCCCTTTCTCCCACCCCCCAACCGGTTCAGGAAGAGATTTCTCTGAGAGAAGTGGAAAAAACCTGTTTATTTAACAGGCACAGCACTACCCAGCACAAGAATGAACAATATCAAATTACAAAACCTCTCGCCGCTCTGAAGAGATGACAAATTCAGAGGGTCTCCTTCCTGTGGATGTTCGCTCTGTTATCAATCCCTCTGGCACTGGAAAATGCCGATGCCCAGGCTGGGCTCCCGGTAGTCCACGGGTGCAAGCTCCCGGTGCTTCCCCGAGTCCCCAGTACAGACCAGGTTCGATCAGTTTGAAGGAAAAGAAAACAGTCCAGGAGGACGTCTCTGCTTCAGCTAGTTGGAAAGCCAAGGCAATCTATCCCTTGTTGTCTCTGTGCTGTAGTCAAAACCCCATCCCGGGATGTGGGGGGAGCAAGTACAGTCTCTGATAAGACTCGGTTCTTCTTCTCCACTCACTTTTACTCTTACATGAAGTTTTAAGGATACAAAACCTATTTCTGGGCTAGGTGGACAAATGGGGATACAATTTAACATCACACTCACCCCAGGACACCTGGTAATTTTAGCCAGCACTAAAACCCACCACATTATTTAGTGTGTTAGCCAAAAAACTCAAATTAGCAAATCTAAACCACTACAGTGGTTTTGTAGTTTAGATAGAAAGACATTAAGCTACATAGCAGAAAGTTTTCAGGTTTTAACGTTAAGGTATAGAAGTAGTTATAAAAGTAATAAGAAGTTTTAAAGTGTAGCAAATAGTTTTGTGTGTCATTATATGACTGGTTAAGAAAATCTGTACCGTGGAGGAGACGTATAAAGCAAAAGAATTACCTATTGGCATAAAAATAGAAACATTCTTTTGTGGCAGTAGTTTATTGGTTAATTAGCCTTTAAGAGACCTTGTAACTTGTGGTCTTGTGACCACTGACCATGAACATCTAGCGAACATGGTGAAAACGTTGTCACTCCTTCATGAGATGGTAGAAGAATAATAAATAAATCATGCTTTAAGACGTCTCCCAGTGGTCTCCTCTCTCTTAAAATCCTTTTAGTGCTTTGCCATTTATTTCTCCTAAATAATCTTTATTTTATAGTTTTCATCAATTTTATCAATTGTCCATATTTTCTACTAGAAAATGTGTCGGTTTCAGCTTAAAACTGGGCAGAAAAACCAATGTAGAGTAGTGGTTTAGATTTGCTAATTTGAGTTTCTTGGCTAACGTATGAAATAACGTGGTTGGTTTAGCACTGGCTAAAACCACCAGTGTATTCATTTATTTTTTTGCTGTGAGATATGGATTAGGAGGCGGGTAAAACAGGCTCTAATCTTAAAAGGTATGAAGAAAACTTTATTAATAGAACTAAAAGAATAATTAGAATAAAACTTGTAGAACACTTTTCCTCCTCCTGCCTGACATTTTTTTCCCTAATTGACAATGTAGAGATAAAATTTGGGATTTTAAATCAGTTACTACTTTTACAATAGTTTTTCATCAATTCTTGTAGGGAGAGGAGGTTTTTTTTTTGTTATGCCATGGAGACTTTTCTACAAGAAAAAGTTCTCTTGTGGCTTTGAATTTATATGAATAGCAGCTGCTTGGGAAAAAAATTTGCAGTCGTGAAACTCTTCTTATTTTCACAGCCTTCTTACAGCTGGGTTAATGGGTTGTTTCAACTTATGGGGTATTATTTTAAGGATGAGCTGTTTAAAGGTAAAGGGTTTTTTTATTTATTTCTGTGATTATTTTTATTTCTGGGAACAGAGGTCTTCTCTCCCTGGGGACAAAGCATCTTCATCACTCTTTTTTTTTTTTTGTTTAAGCTTTTTATGGGATCACAGTGTTTTTTAATATCTGCTTTGTTTAATTATGGTTGCCTCTGCTCACATTTATAGTTTGAACACTCCATCCCCCCATACTTTCTCATTAATTAAAGGGGATATTTTAGTATATTATAGTTTATCTCTATGGCCTTACTAAAAGAACTGTCATCCCCATTACTAGGGCATCTTTTTATTTTCTTTCTATCTGGAACTTGACTGTTTTTTACTGACTTTGGTGTCTTTATGGTTTTTTTCTACGTGTCGTTACTTTGTCCTTTTCTCTCCCTTGAGAGAAGATTAAGGTTTGCAGGTTTCATCTGTGTAGTGAAAGGGTTAATATCCTGCCTAGGCCTGTAGATGGTCATGATGGTTTCTGCCAGGCAGTGGCTGAAATAGTCATGGTGATGGATTTCAGGCCGCACTGGGCCCCTCCCTTTGCCTGGCAGCTGCTGGGGTGAGGAGGGGCCACAGCAGAGAGGGACTGGCCTGGCCCGGGGGACCCTGGCTCGACGCAGCCTGGTGGCAGGGGGGCAGGGCTTGTTGTCAGCGAGATGTTAGCAGCCATGGCCTAGCCTAGTTTCAACTGGGATCCTGTGGCCTGCCCTCCCCTGCCCAGGAGCCACTGTGGTCCAGCCCAGCCCAGACAAGCCACGCAGGCCATGGTGGAGCAGCGCCAGCCCCACCAGAGCTTAGTTACCTTTTGAGGCCCGAAGCAAGAGAGATATTTCCGGGGCTTGCCTGTTTTTAAAATGTGGATTTTACAGAGGTGGACCCAGCTTCTAAAATTTTTAATAGGTTGTTAATTCTCAGAACTAGCCAGCTATTGTTTTTTCTAAGCACAGAACAAGCTCTTAATAGCTTCTCCCAAAAAAATCATTTTCTGTAAGTAGTTTCTTCTTTCTTCACTAAATGTCAACTAATGGAAAACCATCACACAAAGACTGCTTCCCAAGGAACTCTCTGAATAAGTCTCCTAAATAGGCCAAAGTCTACCCTCTGGAAGTCTAATGTAAAAGTCTTATTGATGCTCCTCCTGATTTCACCAAATATCAAAAATTCTATAATTTCATGATCACTGTGCCCCAAGCGGCCTCCAACCACCACATCTCCCACCAGCCCATCTCTATTTGCAAACAACAGGTCTAACACAGTCCCTTCCCTTGTGGGCTCACTCACTAACTGCAACAAAAATTTGTCCTCCACACACTCTAAGATCTTCCTGGACTGCCTCTTTCAGCTGTATTAAGTTCCCAGCAAATGTCTGGTAGGTTAAATTCACCTACAAGAACAAGGGTTGGTGATCCTGAAACATTCTCCAGTTGCTTATAGAATAAGTTGTACAACTGTTCTTCCTGGTTGGGAGGACAATAACAGACTCCCAGTAGGATGTCTGCCTTGTTTGTCTTCCCCTTAATTCTTACCCATAAGCATTTCAACTTGACTGTCATTAGTTTCAATACCCATATCATCAAGAGCCTCCCTAATATAAAGGGCCACCTCTCCACCTCTTCTCCCTTTCCCGTCTCTTCTGATGAATTTGTAGCCATCCAGTGCTGTTGGAGCTTTTGCAGGTGTGCTTGACTTGGAGCCTCTTTATAAAAGGATGTTGTCTTAATGTAGTGCCAAATAAAGAATGTGGATCAAAAGAATATATGCCTTGACCCACATCTGAACTACAGAGCATGCTGTCCCTAACAGTAGACTGCCAAAGAAAACAAGGCCATGAAATTTTCCTGCTTGTTGAGCAAGGACAAGGATCAAACAAAGGTCTGCAAACATCTGGTGGCTACTTAAAGATAGTAACGTGTATAGAAAAGAACGCAGACAATATTCTAAATCAGAGCTATAAGTTTGTATGCTATTTTTAGATGCTTGGCTTAAACTATATAAGTAATGCAAGAGCAAGAAATAAAGGTCTCAGTTCCACATCACATTGGTGTGCTGTCTGATTCCTGCCTTAAGATCGGACTTCAACACAGTGCAGAACTCCTGATATGTGAGTTGTCCCACCATGTTTCCATGATGGCGACCACATCATAGCTTTGCTGTTGTACTATGGCTTCCAGCTCTTCTTCCTTGTTACCCATGCTGCCTGCATTAGTATACATGCACCTCAGCTGGGCTCTTAATTTCACCCCTAACTCAGGTTTACCACCCTTGGGGCTGCTTCCAGAGAGCCCAACTGCATCCCCTTCCCCCTTCAAACCTAGTTTAAAGCCCTGTCAATGAGTTCTGCCAGTTCATGAGCTAAAATCCTTCTGCCCCTAACAGAGAGATGGAGCCCATCTAGTTCCAGCAGGCCAGGTGCCGAAAAAGTTGCCCCATGATCTACAAATCCAAAATTCTGCTGATAACGCCAACCCTTGAGCCATTTGTTAATAATGTGGGCTCTCCTATTCCTTTCATCATTTTTCTCCGCCACCAAAGGGACTGAGCAGAACATTATCTGTGCTCCTGCCCTGTCAACCACTTGATCCAGTGCCCTAAAGTCCCTTTTAATTGCCCTGAAGCTCCTCTTTTCAATCTCATCACTGCCGACCTGGAGTATCAGCAGTGAATAATAATCAGAGGGCTGAATCAGCCCAGGGAGTCTCAGTAATATCCTGTACCCGGGCCCCAGGGAGGCAGCAGACCTCCCTGTGGGATGGGTCCAATTGACATATGGGGCCCTCTGTTCCCCGCAGAAGGGATTCACCCACTACGACTACCCTTCTTTTCTTTTTAGAGGTGGTGATCCGTCTGCCAGATGAAGCGTAATTGAGAGGCTCACTGGGCAGATCATTTTCTTCTATGTCATCTGGCTGACTCTCTAGATCCAGGGCCTCATACCTATTCTGAAGTGGCACCTGGGTAGCTGATGGGGGTCAGGAGGAATTTTAATTACCTCCCCAAGTAGGAGCCCATTTCCACTCCATCCACCAGGTGTCCTCCTATTGCCTGACAGTGGGAGACATCAGAGTCCTCTGACTCCTGGTGGGCCTCCCTCAAGGATGGAAGGATGGAACTCCACCAATCTAATTCCCTTTCGCTTTGCCTGATACTCCTTAGTCTTTCTACTTCCTCCCTAAGCTTGGCCACCAGCAAAAGGAGATCATTCACCTGTTCACACCACAGGCAGACTTCTTCTGCAATGCTCCCTGGTACCACTGATAAGCTTAAACACTCCACGCAGGAATGGGTCTGGACAGACACATCCTTCTTGGAGGGTTCTACTTGGCTACATACACTTTTACTAACTGCAGTTTTTGATTGTGTAAAAGCCATTACTAATCAAAAAAAGCCCAAAATCAACTAACCAATAGAAACAACAAACTAAAATTCCCAGTAGCAGGAGAAAACCTGCAACCCTGCCTCCTTGCCCTGCCTGGGCAAACTGCCATGCAAACTGATGTGCCACGCCCTCATCTCCATGCCATGCCCCTGTTTGCCCGCTCCTGTTCACTGGGCTCCCTAGACCACTCTTTTAATCAGCCTGCCGCTAGCTGGAGGAAAACTCCACCCTGAGTTTGTGTGGTTAACGAGAATGAGGAACCCACCTGCTCAGTGCTCTTTTAATCAGCCTGCCGCTCGCCGGGCTACAGAAAGAGGGATTCTGATCAGATACCACCTAATCTGTAGACAGTGTAGTTAATTTGGGGGAGCCTCCAGAGATGGAGTTTAGGACAGCCCATCAAGCACTGTGCCCACCCATCTCTTTGCAGACAGCCTGGCATGACAAAATGAGACAATATGGAGGCTCTCATTCAACAGCTCTTCCTAAGGTCATGCTGTTCTGTTCCATGAGCTTATATATCAAATAAGTCAACTCAAATGAGTGTTAGTTCTTTTTTTTTCTTATATCTGGGATGAAGACAGTGACTTTGCTTGGCAAATGGTTGCAATAAGTCAGTTTGAGTTTGCTATCTTTAATGTAATAAAGACAGTCAGCAATCCAGGAGAGCTGAGGGCATTTATAATGGTGTCTTTCTTGCAGAATGAGATCTCTAACATTAAATTATGTATTTTAATTAAAAACTGAGCTTATAGATCTTAAGCTACTAAATTTCATTTTCAGCTGCTGTGAGCCTGGTGAAAAAGCCAGTGGGCAGTGCTGCCATTTTCCCTTCTTGAGCTTTTCACAGTAGCTCTGCTGAGGAAACCTCACTTTGGAGCTGAAAAGACAGCCTGGTAAAATGCATGTTTGAGCAATTTACCAAAAGCACATCAAAGAGGACTATAAGAGCAAAGGCATCAGAAATCCTGTTCTGAAATCTTTCCTCAGTGATGCATTGTACTGCTTCCCCCAGATGGATCACCTGCAATTGTTAGGGTAAAGGCAGACTTGCCTGGAGCTGCAGGATGAGGGTTATCAGCTCTTCCCTACCTGCTGGAAAGCCTGTGCTATCAGATGGGAGAAGCCCAAGGAGTAAGCAAGCTCAACACACCAGCTCCTTGTGCTTCAAGAATTTCAACATCTTCCACAGCAGGTCACTTAGCATGAGCTAGCTCTGCTTGGCTTCATGGGTAGGTGCCTTAGGGTGACTTTATGATGCTTGTATCCCAAATCACCTTATGTTATATATTAAGTTCTGCACCTTTAAGACTGGCTCTGAGAGTGAAGAGGGAGAAGAAGTGCACAGTTTGTGCTGAGAAAAAGCACTCACTCCCCTGCATCCTGCTCCTGGACTATGTTGTCTGCACCACGGACAGACAGCAGGACAGAGCTCTCCTTTGCTTTTAGTTAGTTTTAGCTAGCTGAGTCAGAGAAGTTCCCTAGACTGTTTTTTTTTCCTTTTTTTCTTGGATCTGTTCAAACCTGCTCTGAACTGAAAACCCAGCCAAACCCCGGGAGCTCACGCCTGTGGCCCACCGGGGCCTGGGCCTCGGCACTTTCCAGCGCCAGAGGTACTGATAAGAACCTGAGTGAGCCGAGCTACACCACATGAAAAGGACTTTTCTGGATTTGCCATCTCATCGAACAGCGAGAGTGAAACAGAGAAATTAAGAATTAGGAATCAAGCATCAAGAAAATGCTTTGACTAAAAGAGGGGGGCCTGACAAAACCACATGAAATGCTTACTGCTCCCACAGGAGCAGGAAGAGAGCAAGACTACAAGATAGAGAGCTAGAATGCGCAAACGGGATGCAAGGACAAAGGCACCACAGGACAAGGAGATTCTTTGGACCCCTAAGTCAGAAGGAATGGTACCAAAGTCAGAAAGGTGGTCAAAGGGCTAAAAGGAGCATGTGCAAGGAGACAAGGTGAAAAGTTCAGCTGAGAGGAAAATTGGTTACTTCATCTCAGAGACCCCCCAGACGACCACCAGAGTGACCAACAAGGAGCAGTGCGCATCCGCAAAGAGGCGTGGAGCTAATTTTAATATGAAGTGGGGACAGGCAGGGTTAGGAAATGAATATGTATTAGGTGTATTGTGTAACCCTAGTTTGTAGAGAATAAAAAGAGAGGGGCAAGTCTCCAAGGTGTGCATGTCTTTGGAGAAGCTATCTCTCATGTACCTCAGAGCTGAATAAATACATACCTACTCTTATAACTTACTCTGTGGGTTATAGAGTTTTCTTTTCGCATATCAAGAGGTTTCATTGTTTAATATTATTCAATTTCTGTTCATTTTTTTCCACTTTTCTCCAAGGAAATATTTTTCCCAAACCAGTTGCGGGGGGGGGGGGGGGGGGCACTTGAATTTGCTTTCTGGAGGGACCCTATTTGGAGGTTCTCTCCCAAATTTGCCCTAAACCAATACAGGGGGGTAGGGTGGATGGCTCTGCCTTCCGTTTCCATGGGGTGAAGGGCAGGTCTGCCCCCTCTGCCCACGGTGGTGAGGGGTTGTCCCCACCCTGCTCCCATGGTGGGAGGGGTGAACCCCCACCCGGCTCCCATGGGCATAGGGCTACGCCCTTCTCCTGACCTGGTGGAGGAGGTGGGCACCCTGGCCCCGACAGGGGTGGGCGGGGGGACCCAGTGGCTGGGGACCCTGGGGATGATGAAGAAGAAGTTATACCCTCAGCTGCTCCTGTCATATATGTTGGTAAAAGAAGGATAAATAGACACTATCAATCTTTCTCTTACTAAAATATAAAAGAAATCTGTAAAGCCCAAAGACAGTTTGGTAGAAATAGTGAAATCCTTAAGGGAATGGTAAGACCTACTCTAACATCCAATGAGTTAGTTCCAGCTGATCTCAAAGACTTCTTCTGGTGTCTCCTAATCCCCTCAGACTTTGATCTTTGGGAATGCACATAGAAGAGATCTTTAAAAAGGCTCCTGGTTGAGCTCAAGCAAAGCACCCAGGATGCAAAAGATGCAGATGATAATGAGATGACATTTGAACATTTATGCAGTGAGGCGATGTGGGCTAAACCTGAGGACCAGGCTCGGGTGCTAAAAAAATCCATTTTACATAAGATCTGTGGCGAGGCAGAAAAGGTTTTTAACCAATTGACAACAGTTGAAACCCAAATCAGCTATGTTAATATTAGTTTCCATCAGAAATCTTTTTGCAGTTTGTTGACCAGCTTCGAGTGCAAATAGAGAGGCAAGTGGAAGGACCAGTGGCACAGGCAGAGCTGATTAAGGAGATGGCTCAAAGGAATGCCAACAAGGCCTGTTGCAGGGTGATCCTGGGACTGCCCATTGATCCTCCACCTACCATAGCACAGATGATCAAGGCATGTACCAAGAAAGCAGAGCTGTTTGGTGCACAAGACAGGAGGCGGGGACTGACAAACCCAAGGACTGTAGCAGCGGTAACACCAGGAATGAAGAAGCCACAGATGTCATCAGAGCAGCTCCAACATATCATCTGCTTCCAGTGCAAAAGGCCAGGACACTTTGCCGGAGACTGTCCTCAAAGCCAGCATTAAAAGAAATACCAAAAGGAAGCAGCAGCTAACAAACAAAAACCTGAAACTAGAGCGCAGCCCCTCCCAGAGCAATGATATAAATGTAGCTGGCCCCAGAGTGGGAAAAGCCTCTCTCTTAATTGAAAAGGGAGAGGAAGGGAAGCGAGATGCGGGACTGTGGAAAAACAATTTTGGGTAACACATGCCTAACAAAGTCTGGCAACCTCACAAAAGATCCAGACTTGTATCTGCCAAAGCTTTTCTTTTCAGATTTACTCGTTGAACAGTCATTGGAGTGGACTTGCTGGACAATTCATGAGACATGACAGGACTAGATAGTATTTTGTTATTGGGGACACAGCACACACACCCATGGAGATTGAGGTGGCTCCCGTGACAATCAAGGGAGACTTAACACACATCATTCTCCTGGCACGTTGCCCTCAGCCACCCTTCTATTTTGCCAAGGGGCTGTAGTGGTTTTAAAGCACTAGCTAAAAAATCACCAGAAAACTTACTCATTTCTTGCTGTGATATATGGATTAGGAGAAGGGCAAAACAGGCTTAAAACTTAAAAGGAATAAAGCAAGTTTATTAAGAAAACTACAAGAATAAGAAACCAGAATAAAACTTCCAGAAACCCTTTTTCCCCACCACCCAACCTTTCTTTTGTCCAACTGACAACATAGAGACAAAACCTGGTGGTTAAAGCAATCCCAACTTTGCTATGGTCTTTTCATCAGTCTTTGAAGAGAAAGGAGTCCCCTTTTGTCATTCTATGGAGAGTTTTCCACAAGAAAAGTTTTCTCGTGGCTTTTCATTCCCCTGATGCCAGCCGCCTGGAAAACTGCCATCAGGCCTTCCTCCCATTTCACACCACTCTGAGCTGTGTTCATGGGCCATGAACTCAAGGGGTGTCATTTGAAGGATGAGTTATTCAGAGGCAAAGGTTCTCTTCATCTGTCTCTGTGATCATCTCTGGGTAACAGAGGTTTTCTCCTTTTCTCCCTGGGGGCGACGCATCTTCAACAACTCTCACTTCCCTTTCTCTGTTCCAGCATCTCATGGGATCACAACTATTTCACCATCTGCTCATCTTCATCAATGAATACCTTTGCTCAGATCTACACTTTGAAATACTTCATTCCCCCCAAAATACTCTTTCATAAATTAAAGTTTTTCAGACCATTATTGTCCATCTCCATAGCCTTAACAAAAGAATATTTCAGCTTATTAAAGCATCTCCTCATTCTCTTCCCATCTGAAGCTTCATTCATTCCTTCACTAAATTTGATGGTTTATGTTGTCTCTCTACATGTTGATCACTCTCTCTCTCTGGAAAAAAGATTAAATCTGCAGGTCTCA
Source organism: Poecile atricapillus (assembly GCF_030490865.1). NCBI lineage: Eukaryota > Metazoa > Chordata > Aves > Passeriformes > Paridae > Poecile > Poecile atricapillus. The sequence goes on along the minus strand of NC_081288.1, from coordinate 93,078,758 downwards.
TCTGGGTAGTGAAAGAGTTAAAATCTGGCTCAAGCTGCAGCTAGGTATTCATGGTGGTGGATTTCAGCTCAGCAGCACCTAGGGCCAGGGGCCCCCTGGGAAAGGCTTCAGCCACACCGCTGGAACAGGAACTGGAGGCTTCCTGGGAGGGCTGCAGCAGAGCCCAGCCCCAGCCCAGGAGAGGGGAATCCCCACAGGCTCCATCCCCTTCCTGGGAGCTACAGCAGGCCGAGCCCAGTCCCTGTTGAGCTGCATGGCCTGTGGCTGGGGGGGGAAGACGAGAGCCAGATGGAGTTCTGTTACCTTTCAAAGGCAGAAACAAAGAGAGAGGGAAACTCCCAGGCATAGGTTTAAAAGGTGGTATTCACAGGGTTGATCTCACTTCTCTATGGTGAACGACATTGTCAATTCTCAGAAATGTCCAGCTATTGTCCAGCTCTCAAGCAAAGAGACAACTACCATCAGTCTCTCTCTCAAAGCCTTCACTTCCATGTTTTTTACTTTTTTTTTCCTAAGTGCCAAACCATCATAGGGGCAAATCATTGCCCAGGCCATTCCTGTTCCAGCAGAGGTCCCAGTAGATGACAAACACCTGGCATCTACTGGGCAGAAATGGTTGGCGAGGATAAACCCATCATGGGATGCAACCTAACCCATGGATCAGATCATCTTCATGTGGAAGGGTTGATTGACATGGGGGTAGATGTGACAATCATACCTGAAAGGGTGTGTCCATCACATTGGGACTTGCAACCTCTGGCTGGCAAAATCCAAGGTGTAGGAGGAGTAAAATTGGCAAAAGTCTCTAAGAGCATTGTTCAAATTAAGGGGCCAGACGGCAAGTTGGCCAGTGTTCGTCCATTTGTCACTGACTACAAGTGCCCCCGGTGGGGGAGAGACACCATGTACCAGTGGGGAGTCAAACTACTCATCCCTGAGACTCCCCAGGATTTTTAGAAGCGGCCACCGTGGAGCGCCCTACCCAAAAGTTAATGTGGCTGGATGATAATCCAGTCTGGGTAAATCAGTGGCCAATCAGTAGGGATAAGCTTAAGATGCTCGAAATGCTCATGGAGGAACAATTAGCCAAAGGCCACATAGAGGAAACAACCAGCCCTTGGAATTCACCGGTCTTTGTAATAAAAAAGCCAGGGAAAGATAAGTGGTGCCTCCTTCAGGATTTGAGAGAAATAAAAAAAAAAAGATTGAATACATGGGGTCACTCCAACCTGGGATGCCCTCCCCAACGATGCTCCCACAAAATTGGCAATTTGTGGTCCCAGACATCAAGGACTGTTTCTTCCAAATTCCCCTACACTCAGCAGATGTGCCTCGGTTTCTTTCTCGGTTCCTACGATCAACCAGGAGGCCCCAATGAAACGGTACAACAGGAGAGTACTACCTCAGGGGATGAAATGCAGTCCCTCCATCTGCCCGTGGTACGTGGCTTCATTGCTGTCCCCAGTGCGCACTGAAAAAAGAGAAGCCATCATCCTACACTACATGGATGATGTGCTTGTGTGCACCCTCAATGACACTATACTGCAGCACTCACTTGACCTAGTGGTTAAAGTTTTAACCTCTGCTGGATTCTAACTGTGGGAAGACAAAGTTCAAAGGATGCCACCTTGGAAGTACCTGGGCTTAGAGATCACTGGGTGGATCGTTGTTTCGCAAAAATTAGAAATTGTTAGTGATCCCAAAACCTTAGTGGATCTCCATTCCCTGTGTGGGTCTATGAACTGGGTCAGACCCTGTCTGGGTTTCAGTAACAAGGACCTTTGACCCCTATCAATTTATTGAAGGGGGAAAGAGGGCTGCTTTCTGCCAGGGAACTGACCCCAGAGGCAAAAACCACAATTGAAAAAAGCACAAAGGGCTTTGACTGAGAGACAGGATCATCTCTATAAGCCTGAGCTGCCTTTCAAAGTCATTGTCCTGGGAAAGCTACCACACTTACATGGGTTGATATTCCAATGGAAGGGCAGAGAGATTCACTCTTAATCATAGAGTGGGTCTTCCTCTCCCACCAACGATCCAAAACCATCACTAAGCCACAAGAGCTGATGGCTCAGCTGATTCGAAAGGCCAGGGTGAGGCTGCGGGAACTGGCTGGTTGTGACTTTGTGTGTATTCACCTCCCGGTCAAACTTTCTGAGGAGGGAAAGCACTCTCCTGAGACATTGACCAGGGAGATGTTTGAGCACCTGCTGCAGAGTGATGCTAACGTCCAGTTAGCTCTGGACCATTACAAAATACCAGTTCATGCCCCATCACACAAATTGTTTCATGAGGAATTCCACCACATTCCTTGTGAAAAATGGAGCCGTAGGCCGCTCAAAGCTCTTACAGTGTTCACTGACATGTCTGGGGTGTCCCACAAGTCAGTGATGACTTGGAGAGATCCCCAGACTGAGCATTGGGAAGCTGATGTTGAGTTTGTGGAAGGGTCACCCCAGGTAGCCAAACTGGCTGCAGACGTGAGAGCCTTTGAGAAGTTCTCAGAGCGAATCAATTTGGTTACAGACTCAGCCTACATTGCTGGGGTAGTGTCCAGGTATCATGGGTTAACTTCACCTTTAAGATCGAGTGAAAAAAAAGGGAAGTTGAAGCTACTGGTGACTGATGGGAGTTTTTCTTCCTGACCAATTATCAGCCATTTCCAAGAATTGACAGCAGATCTGACCATTAAAAAGTGAATTCAACTTGTAAACACCCCCTTAAGAAGTACACTCAGAGCTGTCTCGTTCTCTTTTTGTTTCCGGCTTTGGAGAGGTAACAAGCTCCGTCTTGGCTTTCCCCCCCCCCCCCCCCCAGGCCCGGGACAAGGCCGCAGGGAGGGGGGGGAAGGAGAGAAAAGCAGTTTAGCAGTTTTGTTTAGTTTTCAAGGTCTGTTGCTAGACTGAAACCGGACACTATGAACTTTTGTAGCTTTCTTCTTTTAACTCCTTTATTACCTAGATAAACAACAGATTACTCCTTTTTCTTAGAACAGACAGAGAAAGAGAGACAATTAACATGTAAGACATCATAAACCTACTAAAGACAGTGAAGAAAAGAGTTAAGTTTAAATAAGAAAGAGAGAAAAAGAAGATGCTTGTTGCTGAAAAGTCTTTCTGTTACAGCTATGGAGATGGACAGTAGTTTAAAGACTCCTTTAATTCATGGCTAGAGTATGGGAGGAATAGAGTATTCAAAGTGTGGACTTTAAAGAAAAGAAAGATGATTATGATGCTGTGAGTTGCTGGAACTTGCGAGTGAAGTGAAGATTTTAAAGCCTTAAAGGAGCCAGGGAGATGGCTGTTTTCCAGGAGGGCTCACAGAGACAACTGAAAAACATTTCTACCTTTGAATCACTTATCCTTAAAAATAGCATCCCTAGATTCAATTTGACCCATTGCACACCTCAGAGTGGTGTGAGATGGGAGGAGTGGACTCTAGAAACTCCATGGATTAGCAGAAAGAGACTTCTGTTTCTCTACGGGGACTGATGAAAAGACTCTAAAATTGAGACTGTTTTTGACCACCAAAATTGTAAAACTTTTTTTGTCTCTATGTTGTTATGTGTACAAAGAAATGATCAAGTAGTGAAAAGTAAAAGGGTTCTCTGAAAGCTTATTTTGGTATTCTTATTCTAGTAGTTTGTTAATAAACTGTCTTTATTCCTTTTAAGTTTTAAGCCTGTTTTGCTCTTATTTTAATCCATATCTCTAGCAAAAAATAAGTAAGTTTTTGTTACTAGCTTAAAACCACGACACCAGGGCAGAGCAGGTAGTTCTCAAAGACATTGAGAACGAGCATCTCTTTAGGTTGCTCTGAAAACTGATTTATTTAGTTTCAGCTTGAGAGCATCCTTTCTATGTGATGTGAGGTCACATACTGATTTTCCAGGCGAAATCACAGAAGGGAACCATAAAGCAGACTCCCTTGCCGCCCCAGCTGAAAGGGTACATTTTCCAGCAGGCTAAGCTAAGGCATCAGCAATATCATCAGAATGTGCCATGTCTGATCTATCAGTTCCAGCTAACACGAAGTCAGGCTTGAGCCATTGTGGCCACCTGTCCCAGTTGACAGCTCCAGGCCGTGCCGTTGCTGGCTGTAGGGGTTAACCCTCAAGGCCCTGGGAGCTGCGAAGTGTGGCAGACAGACATCACACACATTCCCAGTTTTGGTCGCCTCAAGTATGTACACATGAGCATTGACACATACTCAGGGGCAGTTTATGCCTCTGCCCATGGAGGGGAAAAGACTGTGCATGCCAAACACCTGGTACAAGCCTTTTTAGTGCTGGGCATCCCTAGGGAAATTAAAACTGACAGTGGCCCAGCATATAAATCCAAGGAGTTCCTAGGGTTTGTCCAGCAGTGGGGAGTGGAACATAAGACTGGCATCCTCCACTCACCCACAGGTCAAGCTGTGAGTGAGCGTACCCACCAGACGCTCAAACAAGTCCTGGCCAGGCAGAGCAGTGCAACCGTGTGGACCTCACCAGAACAAAAGCTCTGCAAAGCCATGTTTACCATCAATTTCCTGAACTGTTAATTTGAAAACATGAGTCCTCCGGTGGTTTGTCACTGACAGTGGTGATCAATTTAAGTTGTCACAGCGTCCACCAGTCTTCATCAGGGACCCAGAAACCTGGCAGACCAAAGGCTCCTATGAACTTGTTACCTGGGGGCATGGCTATGCTTGTGTCCAGCCCTGCAGGCCCGCGTTGAATACCCCAAAAGTGGGTAAAGCCTTTTTTTCCCAAAAACCCAGCTCCAGCAGAAGGGGATGAAAAACAAGTGGCAGTTGCTTCCAAAAGAAGGCACTGCAGGAAAGAGGGAGACTAAACCTTCCTGACATCTAGTTACTCACTAGCAGACACACACTGACTGTCAATATGCTTCAAAAATGTTTGTTTTTTCCTTTTAGAGATAACCTACCTCCCACTCAACTCCATTATGAGCCCTATCCCACTTGTCATCCTGCTCATGCTGAGCAGTCTGGCAGCTGCCTGGATCGTCCCTCAGCCATGCCAGAACATTTGGGTGACCATGGCACAGACACTCCAGCAAGAAAATATATGCCTGTCCACTGCAGCAGCAAAGGACCCTATGTCCACCTGCCTGGTAGGGATTCCATTGCAGGCTGAAGAATTTCCAGCCAGCTTTGACACTCCTATGCCTAACACAGCTCCCAAATCACACAGCATCCGAGCACGTGTAAATCGTAGAAGGCAGGCTGTAATGATTCATAACCCTGTAGAGGAATGGTTACCAAAACTTCCCAATGCAGATAAGGAACCCCAAGAATTAGAGCTATTGGGCTCCTCCCCTGCACCTTATTGTATTCACTTTAATTACAATTCATTATCTGACACTAGAGCTGTTAACAACATATTAAAATTTTGAGAAGAATTCACTGCCAACAAATGGTGTGATATTCTAAGTCATGTTACAGAAGACAAACCACTCCGCTCATGCCCAAAAAATCTTGCTAAGTGTTTGTTCCTAATTTGCAGAGATAGGGCATGGGTAGGAATCCCATCTTGGCTTTAGGAGGGCCATGTACCATAGAGCGATTGTCCCTGTTAGCACCCAACCAAACCCTAATTGGCAAATGGGTTTGTAGAAACAATTCAGCCAACAAAATTCATAAAAGAAGCGCTGACAATTTGGACCCAAACTGTGATTTTGAAATTTTTCATTGGGCAAAATCAAACAGAATTGTTGCGCCCATATTTCTTCCATGGGTTGCAGCTGCCAAAGCTCTAGGTGAGTTAGGGCACCGAGAGTGCTGGGTAGTCAAACAGACAAACTTAACATCCACCGCCCTCACCTCCCTCCTCGAAGATGAGGAAATTACCAGACAGGTCATGCTCCAGAACCGAGCAGCCATAGACTTCTTTCTGCTGCTGCATGGACATGAATGCCAGGAATTTGAAGGACTTTGTTGCCTAAATCTAACCTCGAAAGTTCCCAAGGTCCACGTAGCCCTCCGAGAGATGAAGAGTTTGGACAAGTAAAGCAAGAATCCAAGGACTGGTTTAGTGAATTGTTCAAAGGCTGGGGACTCACAGGGTGGTGGACTTCAATAGTTAAAACAATCCTGTTGTTTTTTTGTTGTTTTGTTCCTAATAGTGAACCAAAGAAATTAAGAATTAGAAAAAAATGCTTGACTAAAAGGGGTGTCTGACAAAAACCAGACCCTGACACCCTAATCCACAAGAACAGGAAAAAGAGTCAGACTGCAAGATGAGATAAGGAGCTGGAATACACAAACAAGATGCAAAGACAAAGGCACCACAGGATAAAGGAGATTCCTCGAACCCTAAGCCAGAAGAAACGGATTTAAAGTCCCAAAAAAAAAAAAAGCGGCCAAAGGACTGAAAGAGGCACGGAGCTAATTGTAATAGGAAGTGAAGACAGGCGGGGTTAGGAAATTAATATGTATTAGGCGTATCGTGTAAACCTAGTCTGTAAGGGATAAAAAGGGAAAACCCAATCAAAAGGTGTGCATGCTTTTTGGAGATATCCCCATGCACCTCAGCGCTGAATAAATTCATACCTGCTCTTATAACTACTCTGCGAGTTATAGGGTTCCTTTCATTCCGCACATCAGTAGTGTTGGCATTCAGGATTATACATTGCTTGATTTCAAAAGCCCTCGCAGATTAATCCCTACTACCTCAGAAGTCAACCACATAGAACCAACAGACCGAGAGCAATCTAACTGGCCTGCAAATCATGAGTGGTGGACAAATTCATGTTCTGTATCAGAATAAGCCTGACACCCTTCTTTTAACTTTATATAATTAAAAACAGGGGAGATGTTGTGTTGCACTATATGTTACACTAAGTGGTTTTTCCCTGCTCCCCCCTGGATCTGTGGTGTGTTGGGTCCTTCCCCTCGCCCCTCCCCTTCGGTTTCACCCCATTGGCTGTAGCCTCCTTTCCCCTCCCCTTTTTCCCTCAGTTTAAAAGTCCCCGTGATTCCTCCCTTGCTCTCTTTTTTCCATGGAGTGGTTCTGTGAATAAACTGGGACAGTGTCCTGGAGAAAAGAGCCTCCTTCATCTTTTATCTTTGTCCTCGCTGGATCCCCTCCTACCCCCAGTGAACTGGAACTCGTCAGGCAATTTCCCAGTGCAGGGAGCAAAGGGATTTCGGCAGAATCAGATATGAGGAAAGAGCTACTGCTACCAATGCATGTCCTTCTGGACAGGGATTGCTGCCAGTCCAGTTTTGTTTGCTTTCTTATCATCTGAATGGGTCCTAACAGACATCTCATATATGTTCTGCAACAGAGCTAGAGACTTTTTGGATGAAGAGCTAAACTGAAGAGCCAAGGGAGCGACCTCCTGAAATCACAGGGACTGAGAAGGCATAGAAACAAGCTTCCCAGAGCATTACCTAAGCATCCAGGTCTGCTGCAGACAGAACAATTTATCTGACCTTTCATCTGGGTAATCCAAGCTGATGACACAATTTTGCCCATCTACACTCTGAATCATGCTCAGAAATTTCCTGGCTTAATGCACTTTTCATAAGGTCACAACCTTGCCTTGAGGTATCAGGGGATAGAACCTATATCAACTTTTGCTCAAATAATCACATCGCCCTCACTCTTCAAAATGTGTTTACCAGCCCTGACACAGCCTGGCTGGTTATAACTTCTATTCACTCATGCACCTATCTCTTCCAGGTATGAGGTTCAACAAGGCCAAGTGCCGAATTATGCACTTTGGTCACGAAAAACCCCCTGTAGTGCTTCAGGCCTGGGAAAGAATGGCTGAAAATCTGCTCAGTAGAAAAGGAACTGGGAATGCTGGTTGACAGCTGGATGAACATGAGCCAGCAGTGTGACCAGACTGCCAAGAAGGCAAATGGCATCCTGGCTTGTACTGGCAATAGTGTGGCCAGCAGGACCAGGGGAGTGATTGTCCCTCTGTACGTGGCACTGGTGAGGCCACACCTTGAGTACTGTGTTCAGTTCTGGGCCCCTTGCTCCAGGAAAGATATTGAGGTGCTGGAGTGTGTCCAGAGAAGGGCAACAGAGCTGCTGAAGGGTCTAGAGAATAAGTCCAATGAGGAGTGGCTGAGGGTACTAGGGTTGTGCAGTCTGGAGAAAAGGAGGAGGTTGTAGCAAGATGGGAATCAGCCTCTTTTCCCAGGCAACTAGTGACAGGATGAGAGGACGTAGTCTTAAGCTATGCCAGGGGAGATTCAGGTTGAACATCAAAAAGAATTTCTTCTCAGAATGGATTGTTAAACATTGGAATGGACTGCCCAGGGAGAAGGTGGAGTTACCATCACTGGAGGTCTTTAAGAAATGACTGGATGTGGCACTTAGTGCCATGGTCTAGTTGACAAGGTGGTGATTGTGCAGAGGTTGGACTTGATGACCTTGAAGGTCTTTTCCAACCTAAATGCTTCTGTGATTCTGTGATATAGAAGAAGATTCAAGAGACAAGAGGCTGCCTCTCACCAGCTGAGAGGTACCATAAGGTAATACCCTACAAGGAACAAATGTTTGAAATATTCAGCAGGAAAAAGAAGAAATAAAAGACACTCATACACTGCCATTTGTCCTGGGTTGATTATGATGTTAAATTGTATCCCCATTCGTCCACCTAACCCAGAGACAAGTTTTATATTCTTAAAATTCCATCTGAGACTAAAAGTGTGTAGAAAAGAAGCACCGAGTCTGTTATCAGAGACTGTACTTGCTCCCCCCACATCGGGAGTTTTGACTACAGCACAGACAGACAACAAGACACAGATCACCTTAGCTTTCCAACTAGCCAGAGCAGAGAGGTCTTCCTGAACTGTTTTCTTTCCCTTTTTCTGAAACAAATCGAACCTGCTTTGGACTGGGGATTCGGGGGAGCACCGAGAGCTTGCACCCGTGGACTACCGGGAGCCCAGCCTGGGCAGCGGCATTTTCCAGCGCCAGAGAGACTGATAACAGAGCAAACACCCACAGGAAGGAGACCCTCTGAAGTTTGTCATCTCTTCTGAAGGGCGAGAGGTTTTGTGACTTGATATCATTCATTTTTGTGCTGAGTGGTGCTGTGCCTGTGAAATAAACAGGTTTTTTCCACTTCTCTCAGAGAAATCTCTTCCCGAACAGGTTGGGAGGTGAAAGAAAAGAGCCACGTGAGTTTGCTTCCTAGGGGGGGGAAGCCCCACTGGAAGTTTTCTCCTAAATTTGCCCTAAACCAAGACAAATACATTCATTGGCGCCCAACGTGGGGTTCGAGAGAGTGAAAAAACCCTGTACTGATTGTATTGAAGTGGCAATTACTTTGTATTGAGTTAAGATAAAGCAGTCCCTAGCCATTCAGCCATGCTGCTTGAATTAATAATGTCTTTTGGGGTGCAGGCCTTCATGTGTTTCTGGTCGCTAAGCTTTTTTGAGGTTTTAATACTTTTATGGTCCCTTGGTTTATTTTCTTATCCATAACTAGCCCCGGTGTTGTCCCTAACACATAGCTTTTACAGTAGAGGGGCACGGATTAGAATAGCTATTAGGCTGAGCCTAGTGATTATGATTTCTAAGAAGGTTATTCAGGTGCTGGAGTCTGTTCCAAATATAAAGGATTCATGGATATGGTTATGCACCAAGTTTGTTAAAAGAGGAGCAAGGAACGAAGCTTTTCAACCTTTCCTTTCCTTCTTCTCCTCTAAATCAGTTACATCACTATTAGCAAGTGTTCAGTTTCCCCTGAATGTTAAAGAGACCATCTTCCTGGCATTTAATCTGGTAAGTTTCCTCTATACAGTCTTCAGCCTCTCTAGAATGAGGGCTGAGATTTCTAGAGGGACTGAAGAAACCCCTGAACCGAGCATGGAAAATCCTGAGTGGGGTGGAGAATGAGAGGATATGGGCCAAATCCTGAAGGAATTCTCTGACCCTGTAGTTTGGGACTTCCCACATGAACAAATTCTGAATCCAGGTGAAATGAGGAAATACCTGAAAGAGAAGTGTCAGGTTAATTCCAAAGAAAAAAAGATCATTGCAGTAAGCTGGGCCCTAGCATATGCGTACCGTGCATTGCTGGATACTGTAAGGCAGCAAACAGGAAGAAGGGGACAGGGAGATAAATCAACAGCTACCCCAATTACTCAGGCTGCAGCCAACCTCCCAGTTACAAAGCTGGTAGCTAAACCAGACAGCAAGCCTCAACCAATGGCTGTTGCTACTAGCACAAGAAGTGGAAAGTGCACAAACAAAACCGATCGACCAGTAGATAATGATGATGAGGATGCAGGAGAAGGACCCTCAACGCCTGCTGACACAAAACCAAGAGTCAAAGCAACTGGAACAAGATCAGAAGCTAATATTGAGTCCTTTTCCCTGAAAGATCTTCCTGGCCTGAGGAAGGACTACACTCGACGACCTAATGAATCTATAATTAGTTGGTTAGTCCGTCTGTGGGACGCCGCAAGTGAAGCTACAGTTCTGGATGGCACTGAAGCGAGGCATCTGGGATCCCTGTCACATAATCCAGTTATTGACCAGGAGATGATGAGGGGGGCTAACCCTCGCAGTCTCTGGGCACGGGTCCTTGAAAGTGTAGCCCAAAGATATCTGTGTGTAGATGACCTCTACATGCAACAAACACAGTGAAAAACCATCGAACAAGAGATCCAACGCCTGAGAGAAATGGCAGTGGCAGAGATTGTTTTTTCAGATGACATACCAACTAAGAATCCTGACTTGGTGCCATGTACATCCGTGATGTGGCGAAAATTGGTACGACTTGGGCCGCAAGAATATGCATCTGCTTTAGCAATGATGAAACGGGATGAAAGGGAGGAGACCGTGCTGGATATGGCGAAGAAGCTTCGAGCATACGCAGATGCCGTGCATGAGCCCACACATGCAAGAATCGCAGCTGTAGAAACACATCTGCTGAAATTAGAAAATAAGATAGAGGAGAATCACAAAAAACTTAGAGATGACATTAAAGAGAACCTTCTCCAAATCTCAGCAGTACAGATCAGAGGTCCTGGCACTCAACACAGGCGTTCCCCAGATCAGGAGAGAAGGTATACCCCACGAGCTGAGCTGTGGTTCTACCTGCGTGATTGCGGAGAAAACATGAGAAGATGGGATGGGAAATCTACTGCAGCTCTGGCACAACGGGTGCGTGAATTGAAGGAAGAGAAGAGTCACAAAGGAAGTTCCACCAAAAGGGAAGCAGCTCCAGTTGCCCGTAGCCAAACTGCCAGGTATGATGATGATGACATGTCCGATCCCCTTGAAGGAACATCCAAGACATATACCCAAGGAAAGAAGGATAACCAGGCTTAGAGGAGCCCTTCCTCTAGCCAGGTAGAGGCTAGGTAAAATCGTGTTTTTTGGACTGTGTGGATTCGTTGGCCTGGCACATAAGAACCACAACGATATGAAGCCTTAGTTGACACAGGTGCACAGTGCACAATAATCCCATCAAGACATGTAGGGGCAGAATCTGTTTCTATTGCTGGCGTGACAAAGAGATCACAAGATTTTACCTTGGTGGAAGCAGATGTGAGCCTGACTGGAAAGGAATGGAAGAAACACCCTATTGTGACAGGCCCAGAGGCCCCATGCATTTTGAGCATAAACTACCTCCGAAGTGGGTATTTCAAAGACCCAAAAGGATTCAAGTGGGCATTTGGAATAGCAGCGGTGGAGACAGAGGGTGTCCAGCAACTGAACACCTTGCCTGGACTGTCCGAGAAACCATCTACAGTAAGACTTCTGAAAGTGAAAGAACAGCAAGTACCAATTGCCACCTCGACAGTACACCGCCGACAATATAGAACAACTCGAGATGCTGTGATCCCCATCCACAAGATGACCAGAGAGCTGGAGAGTCAAGGGGTGGTCAGCAAAACCCACTCACCCTTCAACAGCCCTATCTGGCCTGTGCGTAAATCTGAAGGAGAATGGAGATTGACTGTGAACTATCGTGCATTAAATGAAGTGACTCCACCGCTGAGCGCTGCCGTGCTGGACATGCTGGAGCTCCAGTACGAGCTGGAGTCCAAAGCAGCGAAGTGGTACGCCACTATTGACATTGCTAATGCATTTTTCTCCATTCCCCTGGCAGCAGAATGCAGGCCTCAGTTTGCTTTCACGTGGAGGGGAGTACAGTACACCTGGAACCGACTGCCCCAGGGGTGGAAGCACAGCCCCACCATCTGCCATGGACTGATCCAGGCTGCCCTGGAAAAGGGTGAGGCTTCAGAACATCTACAGTACATAGATGACATCATTGTCTGGGGGAACACAGCAGCAGAAGTGTTTGAGAAAGGAGAGAAAATCATCCAGATCCTCCTGAAAGCTGGTTTTGCCATCAAGAAGAGCAAAGTTAAAAGACCAGCTTGTGAGATTCACTTCCTAGGGGTAAAGTGGCAAGATGGACGGCGTCAGATTCCTACTGATGTCATCAACAAAATCACAGCAATGTCTCCACCAACTAATAAGAAAGAAACACAAGCTTTCTTAGGTGCCATAGGATTCTGGAGAATGCATATTCCTGAATACAGTCAGATTGTGAGCCCTCTTTACCTGGTCACTCGGAAGAAGAATAATTTCCATTGGGGCCCTGAGCAGCAACAAGCCTTTCCTCAGATCAAGCAGGAGATCGCCCATGCAGTAGCCCTTAGCCCAGTCAGAACAGGACCAGATGTGAAGAACGTGCTCTACTCTGCAGCCGGGAGCCATGGTCTGTCCTGGAGCCTCTGGCAGAAGGTGTCTGGTGAGACTCGAAGTCGACCATTAGGATTTTGGAGTAGGAGCTATAGGAGGTCCGAAGCCCATTACACCCCAACAGAAAAAGAAATTTTGGCAGCCTATGAAGGAGTCCAAGCTGCCTCAGAAGTAATTAGCACTGAAGCACAACTCCTCCTGGCACCCCGACTACCGGTGCTAGGATGGATGTTCAAGAGAAAGGTTCCTTCCACCCATCATGCAACCAGTGCCACATGGAGCAAGTGGATTGCTCTTATCACGCAGCGCGCCCGTATTAGTAAACTGAACCGCCCTGAGATTTTAGAAATAATTACAAACTGGCCTGAAGGTGAAAATTTTGGTCTCACAGATGAAGAACAAGAGGAAGTGACAAGGGCTGAAGAAGCTCCACCATATAACCAGCTTCCAGCAAAAGAAACACGCTATGCTCTTTTCACTGATAGTTCCTGTCGCATCGTAGGGATGAACCGGAAGTAGAAAGCAGCCATATGGAGCCCCACATGACAGGTCGCAGAGGCCACTGAAAGAGAAGGTGGATCAAGTCAACTTGCTGAACTCAAAGCTGTCCAACTGGCCCTGGACATTGCTGAAAGAGAGAAGTGGCCAAAGCTGTACCTCTACACTGATTCATGGATGGTAGCCAATGCTCTGTGAAGATGGCTGGAGAAGTGGAAAGAGGCTAATTGGCAGCGTAGAGGAAAACCAATTTGGGCTGCTAAAGAGTAGAAAGATATTGCTACCAGAGTAGGGAGACTACCAGTAAAAGTCCGCCACGTCGATGCCCATGTCCCCAAGAGTAAAGCTAATAAGGAACACCAAAATAATAAGCAAGTAGATCAAGCTGCGAAGATACAAGTGTCAAAAATAGATTTAGATTGAGAACGTAAGGGAGAGTTGTTCCTAGCCCAATGGGCTCATGATGCCTCAAGTCATCAAGGTAGAGATGCCACCTATAAGTGGGCACGAGACCGAGGGGTGGATTTAACCATAGACAGCATTTCTCAAGTTATCCATGACTGTGAGACATGTGCTGCGATCAAACAGGCCAAGCGGTTAAAGCCCCTCTGGTACAGTGAGCGGTAGTCCAAATACAAGTATGGGGAAGCCTAGCAAATTGACTACATCACACTGCCCCAAACCCGCCAAAGAAGGCGCTATGTGCTCGCGATAGTAGAAGCCACCACAAGATAGTTAAAACCTACCCTGTGCCTCATGCCACTGCCTGTAACACCATCCTGAGACTTGAAAAGCAAGTCCTTTAGGAGCACGGCACCCCTGAGAGAATTGAGTCAAACAATGGGACTCATTTCAAAAACAGCCTCATAAACAGCTGGGCTAGGGAACATGGCATTGAGTGAGTGTACCATATCCCCTACCATGCACCTGCTGCTGAGAAAGTGGAGAGGTACAATGGACTATTAAAAATCACCTTAAAGGCACGGAGTAGAGGATCTTTTAAAAACTGGGAGCAACATCTAGCAAAAGCCACCTAGTTAGTCAACACCAGAAGTTCCACCAACCGAGCAGGTCCTGCCCAGTCTGAGTCTTTACATGTAGTAGACGGAGACAAAGTCCCAGTAGTACATGTCAGAGGTCTGCTAGAGAAGACAGTTTGGGTCAATTCTACCTCGAGCACAGACAAACCCATTCGTGGGGTTGTCTTTGCTCAAGGACCAAGTTGTACATAGTAGATAATGCAGAAAGATGGAACAACACGATGTGTACCTCAGGGAGACCTGATCATTGAGTAAAAGGTTACTGCCATTGTCTGTACATTAAACCATGCATACATGAAATAGAAGGAAATGTGCAAGTGTTGAAGGTATGAGCAAGTAAAAGATGGTGTTTTGAGTGAGTAAAATGAGAGAGTAGGAAATCCTGCAGCTCTCCAGCGTAGGAGTCTGGATTCAGTAGCTTGGTGTGGAGCGTGACAGGGGCATGATGGATATATTGCTTGTATTTTTTGAGTGGAACGGAAGGGAAGTTTTTATGTATGTAAAGGTGTGCAGAGTTAGAATGTTAGTTTTGGCAGTAAGTCGACGATATGGGGATAAGGGGTGGAATGTCCTGGGTTGATTATGATGTTAAATTGTATCCCCATTCGTCCACCTAACCCAGAGACAAGTTTTATATTCTTAAAATTCCATCTGAGACTAAAAGTGAGTAGAAAAGAAGCACCGAGTCTGTTATCAGAGACTGTACTTGCTCCCCCCACATCGGGAGTTTTGACTACAGCACAGACAGACAACAAGACACAGATCACCTTAGCTTTCCAACTAGCCGGAGCAGAGAAGTCTTCCTGAACTGTTTTCTTTCCCTTTTTCTGAAACAAATCGAACCTGCTTTAGACTGGGGATTCGGGGGAGCACCGAGAGCTTGCACCCGTGGACTACCGGGAGCCCAGCCTGGGCAGCGGCATTTTCCAGCGCCAGAGAGACTGATAACAGAGCGAACACCCACAGGAAAGAGACCCTCTGAAGTTTGTCATCTTTTCTGAAAGGCGAGAAGTTTTGTAATTTGATATCATTCATTTTTGTGCTGGGTAGTGCTGTGCCTGTGAAATAAACAGGTTTTTTCCACTTCTCTCAGAGAAATCTCTTCCCAAACTGGTTGGGAGGTGAGAGAAAAGAGCCACGTGAGTTTGCTTCCTAGGGGGGGGAAGCCCCACTGGAAATTTTCTCCTAAATTTGCCCTAAACCAAGACACCATTGTGGTCTGCCCCCCCCTAGACCTCCTTTGTCTCCATAACTGCCATCTCTCTCCATAGCTACCATCAGCCCCTATAGCCCATTCTTCCCTCTGTCCTCCCTAACCCTCCTCTCCCTCCATTAATTTTTCAAGAATTTATACCGCTTGTTTAACTTGGCATGTGTCTAAGCAGATGTCCAAAAAAACTCACTTCAGCAACTGGGGGGGGGGGGGGGGGGGGCGGGAATTCCTGCAATTCAACCCAGGTTCTTTCTCCCCATCCCACTCTGCACTTTCACTCTCCTTTTTTTTTTTTTTGCTCCTTCTCTTTTAACATCCTGAATGATTGATAATGCTCACCTTGCCTCAAAGATGCCTGTTTAAGTCCTTTTTGCCTGGCATCTGCAGCCCTGTAGGGAAACTAACTCTCTTAGGCGACAGGATGCTGGGGACCCCCTTTGGTTCTTTTCATAAATTAAATAAATAAAAGGAAAGAGAAGAGAAGAGAAACACAAGGGAGTCTTGCAAGTTTTGCAGGGAGGGAGGAGAGGGGGAAGGGAACAGCTAGGAAAAGGCCTTGATAAGGACAGGTCCAATATAAACAAACAAAAGCAACTCCTCTGCATGCCCCCTATTCTCTGTTTGCCATGGAAAAGTGAGTGGAAAGCTTTGTTCTCTTGTTTTACATTTTGGAGCCCAAACAGTAGGTTTGTGCAGAACTTCTAGCTTCTTGTGATGCTGTCATGATGAATGAGTGTTGTCTTAAAGTCACACTTTCTGGAGCCATTAATTTACTTGAAAATCTTGGACTTCATTTAAAAACAAGTAAACCTGTATTTGTCTTTCCAATGGCAGAAAGAAGTTAGACAACATGAGTCCTAACACCTTATACTTCAGACACAAAAAACATATGCAATTTTAATGTGTCACTGCATTGTACATTATACTTGTACATATATGTAAGCATACTGTTTTCAGAGTTCTCAAAGTATCCACAGGATACCATGCTGTCGTGGTTTAACAATGGCACTCCTCAATTTAGTATTTCCACTGAGACTCTCCAAACCACATGATGCTTGCTTGCTCCCCTTTCCCCTCCACCCCTGTGGTAGGATGGAGAGGAGAACTGGAGGCACAAAAGGTAAAGACATAAGAAAAATGTATTGGAAGCAGCAATGAAATGACAATGAACAGTAATAGAAACAATATGAATAACAAAAGTATACAAAAAAGAGAGTAATTCACATGCAAAAATGCTCACCATGCAGCTCAACCCACTCACAGCCATGCCACCTCAACTGCTCCCTCCGGCTCAGGACCAAAGCCATGTTTACTTGACCAGAAGGAACCCCTTCTCCCTGGAAGAGAGTACCTTTTCCCTACCCCCAGAAATGACCTGAGGTGGTATAGAATAACCTCCAGGTCCCAGCCATGCCTCCTCCTGGTGATAGTAAAAGATTTTAAAATCATAGAAAATTCGGGGAGTAAGAAAGAAAGTTAGGCTTGGCAAGCCCTGGGAAAAGTAGGCCCTGGGAAATGTTAGGCCTTGTGCTTGTAAGATCATGTGAAACTGCACCTGTGTAGTCAGTATATGATAAATGATATAATTGTTAGATGTGATTAGATATAATTATCATTTAAAGAATCATGAGAAACTATGTTAGGGTGTTTGAGGGGGATCACGAGAAATCCATGCTTAGGTAAAATCAATGTATACAATAGAACAATGTAAGTTTAATAATTAATATGTAAGTTATATAATGATAGAGTATAAAAACATGTTCAGGTCGAAACCAAGTGGGGTCAGATTTGGGTATGTGTACCCCTGACACACAGAGCTCTTTAATAAAGGCAGCTTCATATAATCATTCAGTGATTATGTGTTCCTGAACGCTAACACTGGCTACTCTAAAAATTAACCCTGTCCTGGCTGGATCCAGGACATTATCTACCCCTTATTCTATACAATTTACATCATACCCAGATCCTACACCTTCTAATTATATATATATATGTATGAAAAGGTATCATTTCCATAGTCAATGGCTGTCCCTCCAAGATGTCTGTTAAGTTCATTTAGTCCATGACTGTGGGTTTTATCCACCCTAGATTTCTTCCAGGCAGGAGGGCTGGCTTGCTGTCAGCTGGTTGCTGCATCAGGAGCTCATGTCTGGTGTACTTGGAGCAGTCCATCCTCATTGTCCATGGTAGTTATAGCATGCAGTGGCAATGTCATTCAGCAACCATTATACAATTCAACATTATAGACGGTTCTCATCCAAAGATCAAATCCCCTTGAGATAAACATTGTGATGTGTTGTCCCTCTGTATTACCCACTGTCATGGTTTTAAGCCCAGATGAAAATTAGCACCACACAGCAGTTCACTCAGCACTTGCTCTCCACCCTTAAAACCCTGGTGGAATGGGGAGAAGAATTGAAGTAAAACTTGTATGTTGAGATAAGAATAGTTTAATAATTGAAAACAAAGTAAAAATACAATAATAATGATAATAATGATAATGATAATAAAAAGGGGAAAACAAGTGATGCACAATACAGCTGCTCACTGCCTGCTGACTGATGCCAGACCTCCTGTTCCCCAATCCAGACTGGACACCCTTCCAGATAACTCCCCCCAGTTTATATGCTAGACATGATGTTCTATGGTGTGGAATATCCCTTTGGTCAATTCAGGTCACCTGTCCCAGCTATGTTCCCTCCCAGTTTCTTTTGCCTGCCTCTTCACAGGTAGAGCAGGAGACAAGGAAAAAAAAGTCCTTGACTTAGAATAAACATGACTTTGCAAAAAACATCAGTGTGTTATCAACACCATTCTCATTCCAAATCCAAAACACAGCACTGTAACAGCTACTAAGAAGAAAACAACTCTGTCAGCTGAAACCAGAACACCCACCAAGTGCACCCAGGTCCTTGAGCAAAAAAATCCCATGGATGGGTTTGCCTTTTGCTTGAGGCAGGACTAATAGAAACTGTCATCCCTAACACATTCTTCATATCCACCACAGGGACTTTATCCCCTCCTACAGTACATGGGAGTTTTGATTGGGTAGGGCCAGAGCCACTGGTAGAACCTCTGGTGTTAACTAACCAGGTGGCCTTCACTAAATGTAGATTCCAATGTTTGAAGGTCCAAATGCCCATTGCTTCCAATGTGATTTTTAACAGCCCATTGTACCGTTCAATTTTCCCAGCAGCTGGTGCATGATAGGGAATATGAAACTCTCACTCAATCCTCTGCTCTCTGGTCCAGGTGTCTATGAGGCTATTTTTGAAATGAGTCCCATTGTCTGACTCAGTTCTTTCTGGGGTGCCATGTCACCCCAGGACTTGCTTTTCAAGGCCCAAGATAGTGTTCTGGGCAGCAATGTGAGGCACAGGTTACAGGTCCAGCCATCCAGTGGTTGTTTCCACCATTGTAAGCACCTAGTGCTTGCCTTGGCGGGTTTACAGCAGTGTAATGCAATCAATCTGACAGGCCTCCCCATATTTATATATATTTTGACCATCATCCCCCATACCACCGAGGCTTCACCCACTTGATTGCAGCGCATGTTTCACAGTTATGTATAACCTGGGAGATGGTGTCCATGGTTAAGTTTACCCCTTGATCATGAGCCCATCTGTATATTGCATCTCTTCCCTGATGACCTGAGGTGTCATGGGCCCACCGAGCTTACTCAATCCACTTGTCCATTGTTGAGCTGTTCTTCAGTAGCCTGACTCAGGTACATGAGCATCTACATTATATACTTTTACAGCCAACTTCTCTACCCAAACAGCAATGTCTTGCCGCAATTCAATAGCCCAGATGTGTTTCTCTCTGCACTACCAATTGGCCTTTTTTCATCTGTCCAGCCACCCCCACAGAGCATTTGCCACCATCCACGAGTTAGTGTAGAGGCAGAGCATTTCCTATTTCTCCTGTTGAGGGATATCTAAAGCCAGCTGGATGGCTTTCAGCTCTGCAATCTGACTTCATCATCTTGCTCCTCAATAGCTTCTGCAACTCATCATTTGGGAGTCCATATGGCTGCTTTCCATTTTTGATGTATCCCTACCATACAGCAGGAACCATCAGTGAAGAAAGTGTATCACTTTTCATTTTCTGGTAGCTGATTATATGGTGGGGCGTCTTTAGTATATGTCACTTTTTCCTCCTCTGACGATGATGATAGTCCAAAATGTTCACCTTCAGGCCAGTTTGTGATGACTTCCAAGATCCCTGGGTGATTCTGTGATCAGCACAACCCACTTGTTCCACATATCATGATTGGCATGATGTGTGGAAGGGACTTTCCCTTTGAACATCCAGCCCAGCACTGGCAGTCGGGGTGCCAGAAGGAGCTGTGCTACAGTGCCAATCACTTCTGAGGCAGCTTGAATCCCTTCTAGACTGCCAGTATCTTTTTTTCTGTTGGGGTATAAAAGACCTCAGATCCTTTCTATCCCAAATTCCAGAATCCCAGCAATTGTCCTCGAGTCTCCCCAGGTACTTTTTGGCAGAGACTCCAGGAAGGATCATCCTCCCCAGCTGCAGTGTAAAGCATATTCTTCTCATCTTGTCTTTGCCTGACTGGCCCAAGGGCTACTACATGAACACGCTTCTGATTAATTTGTTCAAAAGGACCCCACTTTAAATCATTCTTCTTCCAGGTCACACAATAGAGAGGATTTATAATCTGACTGTAATCTGGAAGATGCATCCTCCAAAAACCCACAGCACCTGAGAAAGCCTGTGTTTTCTTCTTGATAGTCGGTGGAGACATAGCTGCTATTTTGTTGACCATGTCCATTGGAATCTGACTATGTCCATCTTGCCATTTTACTCCTAAAACTTAATTTCCCGAGCAGGTCTCTTGACTTCAGTTTGTTTGATGGCAAAACTGGCCTTCAGGAAGATGTGGATTATCTTCTCCCCTTTCTCAAAAACATACTCTGCTGTGTTGCCCCATACAATAATGTCATTGATGTATGACAAGTGTTCTGGAGCCTTACCCTTTTCCAGTGCAGTCTGGAACAGTCCATGGCAGATGGTGGAACTGTGTTTTCACCCCTGGAGCAGTTGGTTCCAGGTGTACTGGATGCCCCTCCAAGTGAAAGCAAACTGTTGCCTGCACTCTGCTGCCAAAGGAACGGAGAAAAATGCATCAGCAATGTTGATGGTAGCACCATTTTGCTACCTTGGACTCCAGTTTGTACTGAAGTTCCAGCATGTCTGACATGGCAGCACTCAGTGATGATGTGACTTTGTTCAGTCCACAATAGTCCACTTTCAGTCTCCACTCTCCATTGGACTTACTGGCCATATAGGACTATTGAACTGTGAGCAAGTCTTGCTGACCACTCCCTGGCTCTCCAGTTCATGAATCATCTAATGGATGGGGGTCACAGAGTCCCGGTTGGTGCAGTATTTTTGATCGTGCACTGTTGTGGTAGTGATCAGTACCTGTTGTTCTTCTACCCTCAGCAGTCCCACAGCAGAAGGGTCCTCTGAAAGGCCAGGAAAGGTATTCAGCTGCCTAATTTCCTTGATCTCCAGAGCAGCTATCCCAAAAGCCCAACCATGCCCTTTTGGGTCCTTGAAATACCCTCTCCTGAGGTAATCTATGCAAAAGATACATGTGGCATCTGGGACAGTCACAATGGGGTGTTTTGGCCATTTGTTCCCAGTCAGGCTCCCTTCAGCTTCCAGTACATTCAGCTGTTGGGATCCCCGTCACCCCAGAAATGGAGGTAGATTCTGTCCCTGCATATCTCAATGGCATCAGGGTACATTGTACACCAGTGTCAACTAAAGCCTTATACTCTTGTGGGTCTGATGTGCCAGGGCATGAGATCCATACAGTCCAATAAATCCAACTGTTCTTTTCCTCCACCTGGTTGGAGGCAGGGCTTCTCTAGTTCTGGTCATAGTACTCATTGCTCACTTGTAAATATGGACTGAAGGTCCCTTTGAGAGGATCAGAAGTAACATCAACCCTTCTATTCTGTCTGAGGACTTGCTCACTGGAAACTGGAGTGGCATTTATTCTTGAAGAATTTCCTGGGATGGTTGTTCTTCCTCTCAGTTAATGCTCCTAGGGCAAAGGTGGGTTTTCTATCCCATTTCCTCATGTCTTCTCCATGGTTATGCAGGTAAAACCACAGGTTACCTTGTGGTGTGTACCATCTGTCTCGATCAGGGGGCTCTTGCTCCCAATAGCAGAGACTGATCAGTATTGGCAGGGCATGAGACATTTCCTCTCTAGTTTGTTCAAGTCTTTTGAGTCTGTCTGCAGTCTTGGACAGTCTTTCCACAGCCGAGGTGCAGGTTGGTAGGGAGGAAAAAAGATGATCATCATATTGCTAGAGTCAGGTAGTCAGCTGAAGCACTGTTTGTTCTCCTTTCATTGACATCAATGCCAATGAGTTGGTGTATGATGATGATACACTCTGTACAAACTTCCACCACATGGATCGTGTACACTGGACCTCATCTGGATCTACAGGGGACTGCTCAGTATTTGAATCCCTATAGATTATCTCCAGCATACCTAATTTTCTCAGGTACTGGATACATTTCTCCATGGCATTCAACCTGATTGGGTGCACTACTAGATCATCCTTGAGAGAATACCTTTCCCTCACACTTGACAGGCGTCACCTCCAGAGGCTGAGAGTTTCTGTCCTCTTCCCAATCCCCTTGTCAATGCCTACATTCCAGAATAGGGATCCCAGTTGCTTGGTTTACTACCATCTAGTTTCATATTGTGGGCTGTGATATCCCAGCATTGAAGCAGCCAGGTCACCAGGGGCTCATTCAAATGGCAGCTGAAATATTTTTGCATATCTTGCAGCTCACCTGAGGATAGGGATTGGATGATTATCTCTTGCCCTGCCTCTTCCTCCTATTCTGAGGGCCCTGCTTCCTCTTCATCCCTCACTAAGTGAACTGATTTGGTCTTGGATTTCTTGTTCTGTGTAGGGGTGACTGCTACTGGCACAGGTTGTTCCTCTGGTTCAGCTGCAGTTTGAGTGGCCACAGTGCCTGTTGGTCTGCGCTCCCTCCTCCTCCCACTGAGGGTGCTGTCTAGTAACAAGCAGTGTCTGATAATTAGTAGCCAGGTCCCAGTATGTTGCATAACTTCATGCCTCTCTGGAGTTGCCACAGCAATTTTCTTTCACATATTTTATCACTTTAACAGTGTCCTGTAGTTGTTCAGGAGTGAAATTACAAACCATTGGAGGAAAGAAGTCCTCCAAATACTGGCCCATGTCCTCCCATATTTCATGCCACTCATGACTATCTACCTTTGGGGCAGATCTCTGAATGACCTTCTTAGAAATCTCTGTTCTGACACTATAACATGGTGTGGATTGCACTGAGAAGACCTGGCAGACTTAGCAAGAAGAACATGCTTTCCTTAACATCCAAAGGAAATTCAAAATTCTTAAAAGTTGTTGTACCAGGCCTGAAGGAGGAAAAGGGCATGAAAATCTGGGAAAAATCCTCCCCTGTTCTTCCCACAGGCTGGGTGTGATTATTAATAGAGTCCCAGAGGTAGCCCCTGGCAATTACATGAGGTGGTATAGAAAAAGCTCCAGGTCCTAGCCATGCCCCCGCCTGGCTACTGCAAAACATAACCCCATCCTGGTCAGAATCAGGACACATGCTAATGTCTAGATTCTTATTAGATGTTCACAGTCACTTCATAATTTGCATTTCAGTCATGATCCTCATTGATGTTTAGGCTATGTTCTTCCAGCACTGCACACAGTACATGTATAGTATACATGTACAATATACATTTACTACATGTAACAAACTCCCATTAAAGTAGTGACTTAAAACTCGATGATGATGATGACCTAAAGTACAAGTGAGACCTCATAGTCTATAACTGTGTCATGGAGTTACTTTACCTTTAAGGAAAGTTGGAGTTGCTGGGGACTGCCTGCAGTCTTTCTCATGACCAATTATCGGTCATTGCTGAGAATTGACAGCAGTTTTAGCCATTGAAAAGTGAGATCAACTTGTGAACCCCACCTTAAAGTGTACAACCAGAAGTCTGTGGGGCTCTTTGTTTCCTGACTGTGAAGGGTGGCGGAGCTCCGGCTGGCCTCCGGTTTCCTGCCCAGGCCATGCGGCCGGGCGGGGGCCAGGCTAGGCCTGCCGCGTCTCTCGGCCGGGAGATGAGGCCTGCGGGGGCTTGCCCGGCCCG
Source organism: Poecile atricapillus (assembly GCF_030490865.1). Lineage (NCBI taxonomy): Eukaryota > Metazoa > Chordata > Aves > Passeriformes > Paridae > Poecile > Poecile atricapillus. The sequence continues at coordinate 93,055,116 of NC_081288.1, read as the reverse complement.
GCCCGATCTCTGGCTCGGCTGCAGGTTTTGCTGTAACTACATTCACTAGAAAACTGCTGAGTGAAGAAGGAGAGGGGCTCTGAGCCTGCTGCAAGCAGAGACGGTGACCACGCTCTCCAGAGCAGCTATGAAGAACTTTCCATCGCAGACGGCTCCAGCTCCTGTTCAGCAGAGATCACCGAACCATCTACAAAAGCTTGGGCAGGATTTTAACTCTTTCTTATCCAGATGAGACTTGCGGATTAATCTTTTTATCCAGAGAGAGAAAAAAGAGAGTGATCAACATGAAAAGAGACTTTATAAACTACTAGTGGCAAGAAAGAAAAGAAGCTTCAAGAAAGGTAGAGAATTAAGAAGATGCTTTAATTAAGCTGAAATATCTTTCTGTTAAAACTATGGAGATGGACAATAAAGTCCTGAAAAGAACTCCTTTAATTCATGATAGAGTATGGGGAGGAATAGAGTGTTCAAAGTGTAAATTTGAGAAAAAGTAGAGTAATTATGGTATAGTGAAGTGCTGGGAGATTTGAAGCCTTGAGAGGCAATGAGAAAACTGTTTTCTAGTGAAGCTCACAAAAACAGACGAAGAATACTTTTTACCTTTGAATAACTTATCCTTAAAATGCTATCCCCAAACTAATGACCTATAACACATTTCAGAGTGATGTGGAATAGGAGGGGTGAGCTTTGATAACAGCAGCTCTGAGCAGCTGATATCAGAAAAACGAGAAACTATAACAAAAATAGTTTTCTTGTGAAAAACTCTATAAATTAACAGAAAGGAACTTCTGTTTCTTTACAGAAACTGATGGAAAGACTGTAGAAAGAATTGAGATTATTTAAACCATCAAAATTATAAAGTTTTTGTCTCTGTTGTCATGTGAACAAAAGAATGGTGGGAATGAGAAATGAAAAGGTTTTTCTAAAAGTTTATTCTGGTGTTCTTATTCTTGTAGTTTGTCAATAAACTTTCTTTACTCCTTTTAAGTTTTATGCCTGGTTTGCTCTTATTTCAATCCATATCTCACAGCAAGAAATAAATAATTCTTTTTTCCCTTTTTTTTGTTAATTACTGGTTCAAAACCACGACAAACTGTATCAGGGCATTATTGCACTGGGCAGCACATGCAGAGCCAGAGAAGCCCTGAGGGGGTTCCAGAAAGATGAGTAAGAAGGAAAGATTGTTACACCCATTTAACACAATCTAGACAAGGACCGAATTATAAAGAGAAGGATTTATTTTATCTAGCTTAGACATGCAAGTGTCTACTGATTCCAGACTTCATCTATAGCTAATAGAACAGCATTTCAAGAGAGTTCTTTAAGAAAGACCCCGAATCACTGTCTCAGATATGAAATGATTTCAGGATATGCAAAGTTATGTCCTTTTAAATCCAACCAATGCCACGAAGAAACTCTCTGGCAGAGCTGAGACTTCTGTCCATGTATCTCATTCCCTAGTCCACTGCTTTATCAAAGAAAGAAACAAAACTATCATTTTTTCTTAGCAATGCTACCTATCTTCTCAGTAACAGAAAAATATTTTACTAAACAACATACTGAGTTTTAAAGCATTCCCTGAAAATGAAAAGTAGGTTTCCCTTAGATGATAATTCAAAGTAAAATAAGCAAGTCAATGGCTTTTAAAAGAATTGACAGTGAAAGATTTTAAAATCATTGAAAATTCGGCGAGTTAGAAAGAAAGTTAGGCTTGGCAAGCCCTGGAAAGTGTTAAAGGTAGGCCCTGGAAAATGTTAGGCCTTGTACTTGCTAAGATCATGTGAAACTGCACCTGTGTAGTCAGTATATGATAAATGATACAAGTGTTAGATGTGATTAGATACAATTATTGTTAAAAGAATCATAGGAAACTGTTAGGGGGTTTGAGGGGGATCACGAGAAATCCATGTTTGGATGAAATCAATGTATACAATAGAACAATGTAAGTTTAATAATTAATATGTAAGTTATATAACAATAGAATATAAAATATGTTCAGCTCTGTCCTGGGGTGACTTTATGATACTGGTATCCCCAATCGTCTGGTTTATGTTATATATTAAGTTCTGTACCTTTAAGACTGGCTCTGAGAGCAAGAGAGGGGGAAAAAGAAGCCGCAGTTTGTGTTAAAGAAAATATAACTCCCACACATCTCGCTCCTGAACTGTGTTGTCTGCAGCACAGACAGACAGCGGGACAGAGCTTCTCTCTGGTTTTTAGTTAGTTTTAGCTAGCTGAGGCAGAAGAATTCCCCGGACCTTTGTTTTTTTCCTTTTTCTTGGATCTGTGCAAGCCTGCTCTGGACTGAACACCCAGCCAAACCCCGGGAGCTCACGCCTGTGGCCCACCGGGGCCTGGGCCTCGGCACTTTCCAGCGCTGGAGGGACTGATAAGAAACTGAGCGAGCCGAGCTACACCACATAAAAAGGACTTTTCTTCCTAGATTTGCCATCCCATCGAACAGCAAGAGGTTTTATTATTTAATATTATTCAATTTTCTGTTAAATAAACAGCTTTTTCCACTTCTCTCCAAAGAAATTTTTTTCCCTTTCCCGGACCGGTTAGTGAGGAGGGGCATTTCCCTGGGGAAATCCCCATTTAGAGTTTTCCTCCCTAATTTGCCCTAAACTAAGACAAGCTCGAAACCAAGTGGGGTCAGATTTGGGTATGTGTACCCCTGACGCCCAGAGCTCTTTAATAAAGGCAGCTTCATATAATCATTCTGTGATTGTGTTCCTGAACGCTAACAGAATCATAGAATCATTAAGGCTGGAAAAGACCTGCAAGATCATAAACTCAAAGCTTTGATCTAATACCACCATGCCCAATAAATCATACCATGAACATCATGTCCACTTGTTTTTTTAATATCTCCAGGGATGGTGACTCCACCTTCTCTCTGGGCAGTCCATTCCAATGTTTAACTGCTCTTTCAGTGAAAATTTTTTTCCTAATATTCAACCTGAACCTTCCCTGGTGCAATTTGAGGCCATTTCCTCCTTGTCTTATCTCTAGTTACCTGGGGGAAGAGGCCGACATATGCCTCACTACAAACTCCTTCAGGTAGTTGTAGATGGCAATAAGGTCACCCCCGAGCCTCCTTTTCTCCAGGCTGCACAACCCTAGTACCCTCAACCACTCCTCATCGGACTTACTCTCTAGACCCTTCAGCAGCTCTGTTGCCCTTCTCTGGACACGCTCCAGCACCTCAATGTCTTTCCTGGAGCAAGGGGCCCAGAACTGAACACAGTACTCAAGGTGTGGCCTCACCAGTGCCACGTACAGAGGGACAATCACTCCCCTGGTCCTGCTGGCCACACTATTGCCAGTACAAGCCAGGATGCCATTTGCCTTCTTGGCAGTCTGGTCACACTGCTGGCTCATGTTCATCCAGCTGTCAACCAGCATTCCCAGTTCCTTTTCTACTGAGCAGATTTTCAGCCATTCTTTCCCAGGCCTGAAGCACTACAGGGGGTTTTTCGTGACCAAAGTGCATAATTCGGCACTTGGCCTTGTTGAACCTCATACAATTGGCCTAAGCCCATCGATTTAGCCTGTCCAGATCCCTCTCCAGAGCCTCCTATCCTCCAGCAGATCAACACTCACACCCAACTTGGTGTTGTCTACATATTTACTGAGGGTGCACTTGATACCCTCATCCAGATCATTGATAAAGATATTAAACAAGACTGGCCCCAAAACTGAACCCTGGTGATCACCACTTGTGACTGGCCACCAACTGGATTTAACAGCATTCACCACTACCCTCTGGGCTGCACCATTCAGTTATATATAAACCTTAATAAGATTAAAGCAAAACATAATAATCAGTAATCTGATTTTTTTTTCTCTAATTTTAAATTGAGGTAAAAGACCATCATGTCAGTAACACCTGGGAAAACTGTATTGAATATTTATTCCTTGTTTATTCATAAACTCTCAATGGTCTTGTAGCAAATGATCTCCCTCTCCTGGGCCTTGGAAATACTTGTCATTTCTGCATAGGTAGCAATATATCTGTTTCAAGCTGCTGACTACCTCAACAGGATCCAGGGAAGAAAAGTCCTTATTTATTTATCTGTAAGAATTATAAAGTGCTATTGGGCTATTACAGATGTATTTCCTTGTCAGATGTGTCCACTCTGAAGGTCTTCCAATGCAAACCTGGTAATTACCAGAGGTGAAATATCCAACACAAAATTCAACCTACCAACCCAGCACTCACCTGGCATCACTGAATGACATATCCTGTGAAAATAATAGCAATAGTAATTTTTCAAAGAAATTTCCTAACAGAAGGTTTGAAAGGGACCATAAAGATCATATTTCAACCCTCCTGTCATGGGCAGGGGCACCTTCCACTAGATCAGGTTCTTCAAAGCCCCATCCAACCTGGCCATGAACACTTCCAGGGATGGGGCATCAACAACCTGAAAATCTGTCTTTCTCCAGCTCCTCTTATCTAGTCCAGCTCTATGAGGTGAAGGTGACAAGGAACCATTCCCAGAAACTGAAACAAATCAAACAGGGAAAAACAAACAAGAAAAAATTTACTTGGGACAGTTGAAACATAATGTGTCTCAAGGAACTCTTTCTGTTCCCTAAAAGAATTAAATCCCAAAGTATAGAAGTCCTTTCCACTGTAATTTTCCACTTTGAACCATGGTGAATTAAACCAGGGGAGGCAATCAGAAGGATAATAGAGAATGCTAAGTATACAAGTCTAAGCACCTACCCTTGAAGACACCCCCCCTTTGAAAAAAACCCAATAAAACCCATCTCCTGAAAGGAAACTATAAATACAAATACAATGAAAAATATAGAATTTTATGGGTCCAATTAAGTAACTGTAGGTCCAAGTGCATACACAATTCCCATTTCTGAACAGAAAAAAGACCCCATCTGCCAGTAAAATCCCTCTGTTTACTGATATACATTGTATTGTCCAGCCTTTTCTGGATTGTCCACTTGTTAAGCAGTTCTGTAACGTACTCTTATGTTTTCATTCCACCCAGTAGCTTCCTCTATAACCCACAATTGTGGTATGAAAATGTCACATGCTCTGAAATATTCAAGTAAATATTTTTACTGTATATAGTCATATGGAATAGTTTGAATGTGATCCTACTCTTACAAGAGAAGCCACACTGGATATCTGATAGCACAGAGAGGCAATATGACAGGGTTTTGTTTGTTTGTTTTTGTTTTTTTTTTTATTGTGCCCATTTCCTTTCCTACCATTAACAAGATTGCAGAATCGCAAGTTTATTTATTGATGCCTTCACTGGATCCAGCATATCAGGACATGATCCTGACAATCCCACACAAAGAGGAACCACAGATCTAGATTTAGGGAAATACTTTCCAGCTTTGTCCAATCTCAGAAACTTCTATGTCTAATTAAATATACTTGATATATAATTGCAGGTCCACCAGCACAGTAACCAGTACTGCGATTTCTTTCCACTGCAGTGTCAGCTTCTTGCTTCTGATGAAACCCACCTAAGACTTTGACACCTATAATTGGAGATGCTCCCCAAGCAAGGTCAACTTTTGGGAGAGCAAGAATTTGGGAACACTGAGGGGAAGGATCAAGGCCTGAATCATCAAACTTATAGCTCCTTGCTCAACTGTTAACTTTGGAAATCTCTCTTTTCTCAACAAGGTGGCTATGACCCCAGGCAGACAAACTCACACAACCAAGACCATGCTAGGCATGACTGCCCTATTAATGAGGAAGGCAGAAGAGCTGTTTTTTATTTGCATCTCACAGAGGATTTTACAGGGACAGCTTTGCTTCAGAGGAACCATTTTCCTCCCAACAGTGTGCCAAGTAAAACACTTTCCAAGTCATCCAGCCATTCTATATAATCATCCACCTCCCCTTTTAGCTAATGGGCTAATGCACAGCCTCTGGTGCCAACCAGAGGGCATTCAGCTTAGAAAACACTAATGTGTAAAAATGTCTGCAGACTATGTGAAAAACAATATGCATTTTTAATTTGAATGATATGCAGTGTTTACCATCATTAGATAGCACATCAGTATGATTAAACCAGAACTGTGGATCAGAGTGACAAGGCACTCAACTAGAATCTGAAGCCTTTATTGCCAGGAGAAGTGTGTTGTGCTTGTCCATTGAGCAACTGCTTGCCCTGTCCTTTTGCAGCATGAGTTTGAAGCTGTCAGTGCAGAGGGACAAAATTTTCCTTGACAAGCAAACAAATCCATTAACATGTCAACAGGTTTTGCATGTACATGTGGAAAATATTAAGGATACCCAACACAACAGCATGGTTAAGAGGGTATTATTTAGTCTAATACAACAAAATGATCAAGTTTTACTAGGGGAGAGCAGGTAATATGCTTTTACCTATCCTGAAAGGCAAGAAAGGAATTGATTTTCAACAGTGGTTAAAATAACAGGACTAGGAAACAGCAGAAATCACTTCTATTTATAGCTGCTAGGTAACTTTAGTATCCATCAAACAGCCACAATTATATTGCTATGTATGATTGCTTTGTGTATATCCTCCAAGTACTCCAAATCAGTCTGCTCTCCAACTCACACACACACAGAATAGCTAGGTTGGAAAGGACTGTTGAGATCATTGAGTCCAACCCATGCCCTAACACCTCAAGTGAACCATGGCACTGAGTGCCACATCCAATCTTTTTAAAAACACATCCAGGAATGGTGACTCCACCACCTCCCTGGGCAGACCATTCCAGTACTTTATCACTCTTTCCATAAAAAACTTCTTCCTAATATCCAACATATATTTCCCTTGGCACAGCTTAAGACTGTTCTCTCATTCTGCCAGTTGCTGCCTGGAGAAAGAGACCAACACCCACCTGACTATAACCACCTTTCAGGAAGTTGTAGAGTGATAAGGTCACCTCCAAGTCTCCTTTTCTCCAGGCTAAAGAACCCCAGCTCCCTCAGTCGCTCCTCATAGGGCTTATGTTCCAAGCCCCTCACCAGCCTTGCTGCCCTCCTCTAGATGCACTCAAGCATCTCAACGTCCTTCTTAAACTGAGGGAGCTTTGCCATTGATTTTAATCAGGCCAGAACTTCACCCTTGTTTCAGCCAGCAGAAATCCTGTCACCAGACCTTTTCTCTGGAGCAATGTAAATGTGATGGAAAGTGGAAATGATGGCAAATGGACACAAAGGCTACCCAGACATTCAAAAGTGGAAGCATCCAGTGGAGTGTAGTAGTTTAGGTTTCTTTCTTCTTTACTAAATATTAATTAATGCGAAACCAGCACATGGAGCTTTGGTGGGATGAGGATGTGCTACATTTACTTAATTCTGTGTGTTGGAAGAACATGAGCATGGATTGCTTTAGAAAGATAGCAAGTGAGCACATAGAAAAGAAAAAAAGAATAATGAAGTGTTAAATAGAAGAAGATGGTGATTCACAACTCCATGTTCATACTTTCACTCGCAATATTTGGTTTCACCTTGTACACCAGATAAACACCCTTGCTTTTATTCATTAAGAAATTTGGCAACAAGAGTTATTACAAATCATAGCAGCTACAGAGCATTAAGGGTGCTCTAACCATCAAAGGGGCATCCAAAACATCCCAAAATTAGTATTGCATCAGGCCACAGGCCACGGGCCACAGGCCACAGAGATTTCCATACAGTAGCACACTTCAATTCATTCCATCTTCAGCTATGTTCCAGCAGTATGCCCAGTGCTTGATGGGGAAAGCTCTTGCAATCACAACTGACAGGGAATTATTTTCAGCACATAATCTTCAAAGCAAAGCAACCAACAACACAGCAGTGAGATCACAATTTTTACAAATGCTTTGCTCATGACATGAGTGCCTAAAGTTAATAAAATGTCCTTCTGAGCAAGGTGCAATAAAACATGCAGGGCATCTTACAGAATGTGAGCTCCAAATGTCTAAACAAGCACAAGGTGGAACTCAGATGCAGTACATAAGTAGAATGAACATGGTGACAGCTGTAAATATTATGTTATTCTCTGTCATCTTGGTCTCATTCATCCTAGTTTAACAGTGGGGTCATTTGAGGAGGGCATTAGAGGGAAGGAAAAACAAAGATAAAATCAAGAGATGAAGAACAGATAACACTGAACCACAAGACAGTCTTGGTGACATCAGCAGCAACCACAGATCCCTGGTTAAGCCACTTTCTTGTCCCTCTTCTTCCAATGTAGGGTCTGTAGTCAAATTATCCCTATCTTTTTCTTTCCAAAAGGATACATAGCTTGGGGCTGTTGGATCTGGCTTGAATGGATATGGGAGAGGAAAAGAAAAAAGTAGGTGTGTGTTGTTTGGCATAGTGGAGGGTGTAACTATGAGGTTCACACAGTCATTGTTGTGGTGAAAGGTGTTGATGCAAGTTAAGAAGCCTCTCTTAGATAATCTTGCCCAAGGGTTAGGTTTTGAAGAAGAAATATAAGTGGAATATTTAGGTGTAACCTGCATGACTCCCTTCCCACTGCTGGGGACCACAGGAGCTTCACTGCATCCTTCAGCAGCAAGAGAAAATACTGAGCCCTTCACTCCACATATACAGAAGTTGTAAGACCAGATAAAAGAAACCCTTAGTGGCTTGTTTCTGCCTTAAACTCTCTGTGGTGGTTTGGCATTGATTGATATTTGGGGAAAGAAGTACACAGATGACAAAAAAAAAACCTCCTCTCCTTACAAGAACTGAAAGACTATTGTATAGTTAGTACTGCTTTTACATTCCCAGTTTTGTATCGATGTAGTCAGTTGAGAAAAGAAAACGTTAGGCAGGGGGAGGAAAGGTGTTCTGGAAGTTTTATTCTGATGCTTCTTATTATTGTAGTCCTGTTAATAAAGTTTCTTTATACCTTTTAAATTTTAAATGTGTTTTGCCCTTCTCCTAATCCATATCTCTCAACAAAAAATAAGTAAGTGCCCTGGTGATTTTCGCTAGTGCTAAAACCCACCACATTATTTAGTAGATAGCCGGGAAATTCAAATTAACGAATCCACACCACTACACAAAATGGTGTTTCTGCCCAGTTTTCAAACTGAAACTGTAAAATAAAGATTAATTTAAAAAAATAAAGGGCAAAGTATGATTAAGTTATAAGTATCATAATAGTAAAAAGTTTATATAGTAATTATAGTGAAAAATCTAGGGGTCGAGGTTAGTGAATTTTTTTTTCTACCCTTCTGTTAATTTAGTAGTTTTATTTTTCTAAATAAAGTTGTATGTTGAATATAATTTTGATAATAATTTTTAAAATGTGTATTCACAGAAGCAAACGGTGGAATGTGGTGGTTTGACATTGACATTTGGGGAAAGAAGTAAAAAACACCCACTGTCCTGGGGTGACTGTGATGTTAAATTGTATCTCCATTCATCCACCTAGCCCAGAAATAGGTTTTGTACCCTTAAAACTTCATCTAAGAGTAAAAGTGAGTGGAGAAGAAGCACCAAATCTGTTATCAGAGACTGTACTTGCTCCCCCTGCATTCTAAGATGGGGTTTTGATTACAGCACAGACAGAACAAGAAAGAGATCACCTTGGCTTTCCAGCTAGCCGAAGCAGAGAGGTCTTCCTAGACTGTTTTCTTTCCCTTTTCTTGGAATGGTTCGAACCTGCTCTGGACTGGGCACTCGGGGGAGCACCAGGAGCTTGCACCCTTGGGCTACCAGGGCCGTAGCCTGGGCAACAGCATTTTCCACTGCCAGAGAGATTGAAAACAGAGCGAACACCCACAGGAAAGAAACCCTCTGAATTTGTCATCTCTTCAGAGCAGCAAGAGGTTTTGTAATTTGGTATTGTTCATTCTTGTGCTGGGTAGTGCTTTTCCTGTTAAATAAACAAGATTTTTCCACTTCTCTCAGAGAAATCTCTTCTCGAACTGGTTGGAGGTTGGGGGAAAGGGCCACATAGGTTTGCTTCCTGGAGAGAGCCCCATTGGAGGTTTTCTCCCAAATTTACCCTAAACCAGGACACCCACGGAAGTGATTTCTCTAAAAGAAGCTGCTGAGAGCTTCCTCTGTCCCTGAGACAGGCCAATAGCTGGCTAGTTCTGAGAACTGACAACATTTTGCACCATTGAGAAATTAGATCCGCCTCTGTGATGATCCACATTTTAAAAAGCACAAACCCAGGAACTCCCTCTCTTGGCTTCCATCCTCAGAAGGTAACTGAGCTCTGGTGAGGCCGGCCCAGCTCCCTCGTGGCCTGTGCAGCCTGGGGGAGGTCAGGCCAAATCCCAGCGGCTCCCAGGTGGGGGATGGAGGCTGCGGAGAACCCGCCCCAGGCTGGGCTGGCCCACAGCTGCTGACATATCCCCGACACTAAGTCCCACCCTGGCATCCAAGGGCTCCAAGCTGAGTCCCCCATCCCAGCGGTTGCAGGGCGGAGGGAGGCACCCAGTGCGGCCTGAAATCCAACACCATGACTGCTGTGGCACTGGGCAAGATATTAACCCTTTCACTACACAAATGAGACCTGCAGATCTCAATCCTCTCTCCAGGGAGAGAAAATGAGTGACAGCACGAAAAAAACAACATAAAACCACCAAAGTCAGTAAAAAAAAGTCAAGCCTCAAATAGAAAAATAATGAGGAGATGCTGAAAGGGGCTAAAATATTCTTTTACTAAAGCCATAGAAATAAACAATGATATACTGAAATATCTCCTTTAATTCATAAAAAAGTATGGGGGGATGAAGTATTCAAACTGTAAATCTGAGCAAAAACATCCATTGATAAAACCAAACAAATGTTAGAGTAGCTTTAATCCCATGAAAACTTAAACAAAAAAAGAAAAAGTGATAAAAGTAAAAAAGACCCTTTGCCCCCAGGGAGAAAAGAAGAAAACCTCTGTTCCCAAAAATAATCACAAAAACAAATAAAAAAAACCTTTGCCTTTGAACAACTCATCCTTTAAATAATACCCCATAAGTTCATAACCCATAAACACACCTCTAGGAGGGCTGTGAAAATGGGAAGAATGTCATGATGCAGAATTTTTGCCTGAGCAGCTGCTATTCGTAGAAAATAAAAACCACAAAAAAACTGTTTCTTGCAAAAAAGTCTCCATAACATGATAAAAAAAACCCTCCTCTCCCTACAAGAACTGATGAAAGACTATTGTTTAGTTAATGCTACTTTAACATTCCCAGTTTTGTGTCTACATAGTCAATTTAAAAAAGAAAAAGTTAGGCAGGGGGAGGAAAAGTGTCCTAGAAGTTTTATTCTAATACTTCTTATTCTTGTAGTCCTGTTAATAAAATTTCTTTATACCTTTTAAATTTTAAACTTGTTTTACCCTTCTCCTAATCCATATCTCACAACAAAAAATAAGTAAATTCCCTGGTGATTTTAGCCAGTGCTAAAACCCACCACATTATTTAATACATTAACCAAGAAATTCAAATTAATGAATCTAAACCGCTACACCCTCCCTGGCATTCCTAGAAAGTCAAATGTAACCCTTTCACTGAATTTTGAGGGGATATGAGAGCCAAGCTCTTCTTGTCTCTTTTGAAGCCCTTTGATAACAGGATGAAAAGAGTAACATAAGACAGATGGGGAAAAAAATACAGTTCACAGCATAAGCACAACTTCTTCAAGGAAAGGACTCTTTTTAACTTCTCACATCTCAAGACAACTCACAAGAGCAAGCAAAATACTGCTCTGTATCTAGTAACAAATCCAAACTTTTCATCTGTGTTTTTCTCCATTTCTATGTCTAACTGGTGTTTTCCTTGCTTCCAGGATAAAAAGAAATAATCCAGTCCAGAGGTTATCTGTGTCCTTCTATAATATACTGGGCTGGGGCATGCAAGTGGCAGTCCTGAGGGTGTTTGATGCTTGCAAGGGAAAAATTATTTCAGCAGGAGTTCAAGGTGCTGCATATCCTGTGTTCAACACAGTGGATGCTTTCAAGCCTCAGAGGACTTGCTCATGGACCACAGAACTCAAAGGGACCTCCCCAGCATAGTGCAGGGCTCGCTCACTCCTGACAATCTGACTACAGTCATAGCAGGGCTTCCCTGTTTTTGCAAAGACAGAAAGTACTTTGGACCTGATTAACATAAGAGATTTAATAATCAGGATGCCTTGGCAAGAACAAATGGAGTTTCGAAGATTGCAAGACAATTGGCTCAGACTGGCAACAGGGAAGAAGGTTGAATCAATTTCTGCAAGTAGAAGATATGTTGCAAAAATGTATAAACTTGTTTGTATGACTAACCCAATCATTGTAGTAAAAAATTACTAGCCTTCCTAGAATGGTATATAAACATGTTGTGTTGCACTAAGTTAGTTATTATGTTTGCACTAAGTGTTTTTTCCCTGTGTTCCCCTAGGTTTGTGGTGATGGTTCCTTCCCCTTGCCCCACCCCTTTGGTTGTGTCCCATTGGTTGTAGCTCTGCTCTCCCCCTCCCCTTTCCCTCCAGATTAAAAGTCCCCGCCATCTATTGCTCTCTCTCTTCCTCCTGGAATTTGTTCCAAGAATAAACTGTGGGACAGCGTCCTGTGGAGAAAGAGCCTCCTTGTCTTTTACCTTTGTCCTTGTCGAACCTCCTTCCCCCCCGGTGGACTTGGAGCTAGCTGGGGTGAACCCCAGGGAGGGGAAGAAGGATCGCGACATAAACATATGTAGCCCACAGTAAATTCAGATTCTGATCACTACTCAGTTGTCCTCGTCTCTCTCAATCGCTGATACTTCACCAAGTCTGACTTCAGCACTTGGAGGAGGAAGAAGGGTGCACATTTGCCTCTGAACCAAACAGTTTTAACTCCACTTTCAGTGGTTCAAAGCACGTCTCCCTGCAGCTTACTGTACAGGTATAGAAATAATTAGGTTAAGGAGTGAAGTGGCTTTACTTGCGAGACTCAACTGGGAGTCCAGCCCTGGCAGGGGAACTGGCAGCAATGCTTGCTGAGGCCATGATGGAGGACATTACAGAATGTTGTGTAGATAAACTCTTAGTTCCCCTCCATGGCAGTGAAATCACATTAGCTGATATGGTAGCTCAGATTGCTGGAAGAGCCTCACACAGAATTAAATGTGTTGCTTTATTCTTGTTAAACTCATTATAATGATCATGGATGTCATTGACCAGATCAGCAGTGCCACTAGGACTTGGGACCACTGAACTCTGCTGTCAGAACAATGTCATCCTCCCAGATACATCTCTCTTGTTCATGCACTCCGTACCCCATGGTGCAGTGTCATTGCTTAATGACTGCCTCAAGCCAGCACCACATTCACAGCCCAGAGTGGCTTGAGACATGATATATATTTCAGGTTTGTCCCCAGGCCCCTGAAGTATAGATAATTTTTAAAGTAGCTAAGGATTGTGACCTATCACCTGGACTATAAATCTAAGAGGACAATGTACTCACTCTGCTTCACTCCTCATACGCTAAACCAAAAAATTACTGTCCAAAGACTGAATGGGAGAGCAGCATACATTTTTTCTCTGTAAGCAATGAGAAGCAGGTATCAAAAATGTACAAACTGCAATACTCAGAGAACTGGAAAGGGGCTTTAAGAAGAATTTACCAAATAAAATAATATGTGCAGTCCTTTCCCACATAGCCTGGGTTTGCTTAATTGTGTGTATACTCAGTGAATTGGGAAGGACTAGCAATTTAGACCTCCTACAGATGATAAAGAAGAAAGTAAATAGAACCTTGCAACCAAGATAATTTTCTGTCTTTTGTTCCTGAAGGGATCATTATGACCCCAAAGTCTTTAAATGCTTTTCCTTAAAAAATACTGGTTCATGTTATTGTATATATGAGTAGAGCATTCTCTGTAACTTGTGCTCTGGAGAAAGTGTGGAGGATGAGAAGTCTGGCCTTAATGGTTTGTGCAGCCATAAACCTGCTTGTTATTTCAGTGGTCCTTGTTAGCCCAACTCCTGAGGACATGGGCATCTACATGGTGGACCTTCATCACAGGTTGCTTTTCTACCCAGGCAGCGATGTCTTTCCACACTTCAGCAGCCCAGATTGGTTTTCCCCTACACTGACAATTAGTCTTTTTCCGCTTTTCTAGCCAACTGCACAGAACATTGGCTACCATCCATGAATCAGTGTAGAGGTAGAGTTTTGCCCACTTCTCTCTTTCAGAAATGTTTAGGACCAACTGAACAGCTTTGAGTTCAGTGAGTGGGCTCGATCCACCTTCTCCTTCAGTAGCTTCTGCATCCTGTCATGTGGGGGTCCATACGGCTGCTTTCCACTTTTGGTTCTTCCCTATGATGAGACAGGAACCATGAGTAAAAAGAGCGTAGCATGTTTCTTCTGCTGGCAGTTGGTTGTATGGTGGAGCTTCCTCAGCGCGTGTCACCTCTTCTTAATCCTCTTCATCAGTGAGACCCAAGTTTTCACCTTCAGGCTAATTTCTAATTACTTCCAAGATCCCAGGGCAATTCGGATTTCCAATATGGGTGCGTTGTGTGATGAGGGCAATCCATTTGCTCCATGTGGCATTGGTGGCGAGGTGGGTAGAGGGAAACTTTGCTTTTAATAGTCACCCCAATACCAGTAGTCATGATGCCAGGAGAAGTTGTGCTTCAGTGCCAATTACCTCTGAGGCAGTTGGACTCCTCCATAGGCTGCCAGGATTTCCTTTGCTGTGGGAGTGTAGTAGGCTTCGGACCCTCTGTATACTTTGGCTTCAGATAACCCAGTGGTCAACCCCTAGTCTTGCCAGGCACTTTCTGCCAAAGGCTCTGAGAGAGACCATGGCTACCAGCTGCAGAGTAGAGCATGTTCTTCACTTCTGGTCCTGTCCTGACTGGGCCAAGGGCTACTGCATGATGGTTTTCCTGCTTGATCTGGTCAAAGGGTTGCTGCTGTTTATGGCCCCAGTGGAAATCGGTTTTTTTGTGAGTAACCAGGTAGAGAGGGCTCACAATCTGGCTGTATTCAGGAATATGAATTCTCCAAAACCCTATGGCACCTAAGAAAGCTTGTGATTCCTTCTTATTAGTTGGTGGAGACATTGTTGTGATCTTGTTGATGACATCCGTAGGAATCTGATGCCGTCCATCTTGTCACTTTACCCCCAGGAACTGGATCTCACAAGCTGGTCCCTTAACTTTGCTCTTCTTGATGGCAAAACCAGCTTCCAGGATGATCTGGATGATTTTCTCTCCTTTCTCAAACACTTCTGCTGCTGTGTTCCCCCACACAATGATGTCATCTAGGTACTGTAGATGTTCCGGAGCCTCACCCTTTCCAGTGCAGCCTGGATCAGTCCATGGCAGATGGGGGGACTGTGCTTCCATCCCTGGGGCAGTCGGTTCCAGGTGTATTGCATGCCACTCCAGGTGAAGGCAAACTGAGGCCTGCATTCTGCTGCCAGAGGAATGAAGAAAAATGCATTGGCAATTGTCAGCCTCATCTGGTCTGAGGCTGGCCATAATAAGAAACCAAATTCAGCTAGCCTAATTCATTATAGAAAAAGAAGTAAACAAGTCCCTGGGTGAGGAATGATAGGATGGATTTGAACTCAAACAGGGGACCCCAGCCAATCCCATTCAATCCTGAATGCAGACATATCATTGGCCAGGAAGCTGGGCAGTGCAGAGACCCCGACCAATCAGTTGTTCAAGCACGGGAATTTTGAACCCCCTATAAAAGGGGATGCCGAACAATAAACCAGGCTGTTTGTCACATGATCTTCAGCGAGTCCTGTCGTGCCTGTCTCCAACCTACGACCGTAATGTATTAGACAATGTCAATAGTGGTGTACCACTTCACTGCCTCGGACTCCAGCTCGTACTGCAGCTCCAGCATGTCCAGCATGGCAGCACTCAAAGGTGGAGTCACTTCTTTCAAGGCACGATAGTCAACATCAATCTCCATTCTCCTTCAGATTTACACACAGGCCAAATGGGACTGTTGAAGGGTGAGTAGGCCTTGCTGACCACCCCTTGGGTCTCCAGCTCACGTATCATCTTGTGGATGGGAATCACAGCATCCCAAGTTGTTCTGTACTGTCCACAGTGCACTGTCGAAGTGTCAATTGGTACTCCTTGCTCTTCCCCCTTCAGAAGTCCTACTGCAGATCAGTTCTCTGATAGTACAGGAAAGGTGTCCAATTGCTTAATGCCATCTGTCTCCACAGCAGCTATCCCAAACACCCACCTGAGTCCCTTTGGGTCTTTGAAATATCTGCTTTGGAGGAAGTCTGTGCCCAAAATGCATGGGGACTCTGGGCCAGTCACAATGGGATGTTTCTTACACTCTTTTCTAGTCAGGCTCACCTTAACTTCCAACAGGGTCAACTCCTGCGATCTACCTGTCACGCCAGCAACAGAAACAGGTTCTGCCCCCACATGTCTTGATGGGATTAATGTGCACTGCGCACCAGTATCGATCAAAGCCTTATATTCTTGTGGTTCAGAAGTGCCAGGCCAACGAATCCACACAGTCCAAAAGACGCTTTTTTTCTAGCCTCTACCTGGCTAGAGGTAGGGCCCCTCTAGTCCTGGTTATCCTTCTTTCCCTGGCCAGATGTTCTAAAGCTTCTTTTGAGGGGATTGGACATATCTTCTCTTCCATTATGCCTGGCCGCTCGACTATGGGCAACTGGAGCTACTTCCTTCTGGTGGAACTTTCTTAAGGGGAATAAAACAAAGAGCACAATGGAACTGATAAAGGAGCCTAGTATCTTAGGCCTAATCAAACAGAAACCATAGGAGAGACAGACACAGATAACTACTCCCTGGGGTAGAAGTGACCAAGAGATATGTTGTGAAACTTTGTAATGATTACCAGATAACTGATGCAATGAAGAATGTGTAACCAATGGGAAATTGTTACCAAAAATAGAACCCTATATAAGTGCCATACAAGTAAAACCCTAAACACCTTGTATACTCAATAAAATTGGCTTCTGATCTCAGCTCCTACGTCCCTGTCTCTCAGTCGCTGATACTTCCTCCCTGAGTATTTCCCTCCAATTCATGCACCCATGCTGCCGGGGAGCAGTGGGTTTTCCATCCCACCTCCTCATGTTTTCCCCACAGTCACACAGGAAGAACCACAGCTCAGCTCATGGGGTGTACCCTCTCTCCCTAACTGGGGGATGTCTGCTTCTGGTAACAGGGCCTCTGGTCTGTACCTACAAGATTTGGAGGAGGTTCTCTTCAGTCTCCTTCCTGAGTTTCTCTTGAGTGTTCTCAACCCTATCTTCTATTTTCTATATGTGCTCTGATAAACTTTTTTTCCACAGCTGAGATTCTTGCATGTGTTGGGTCATGCACTGTGAGGTGCCCCCTACCCATAGAGGCAAAGATTTATTTTCAGATAAGCATTGTTAAAGTGAGAGGCGTGGCTTTAAGGCCCAGCATGAGTGAATTCCATTGCTTTGCCTCAGGGGATGGGCCCTTCGAGCCTGGGAAGAAATTCCACTCCGGACCCCTTGTGGGGTGGCAGCCCAGGGGGTTCTGATTGGGTTTGAGTCCACAGGGTTTCTCCCTTGCTCTGTCCCTATTAGTCCCTGACCTTAAACTCCACCCTGGTTCTGTCCCACAAAACCCATCACTCTGCCTTTGTTCGGGGCTCTCTGTCTCTGGATCTAAGCTGAGTTTGTTCCTGTGCTGAATAAATGGTTTTCTGAGCAGAAGCCCATCTCGTTGGAGTCCCATGCCTGTCGCTGGTAACTGTAGCCTGCCTGGACATGATCCTGCAGCCCCGGAATGCAACAATGCACAGTATCTGCATATGCCTGGAGCTTCTTCACTATAACAATCATGATCTCATGCCCTCATTCCACTTCATCATTGCTAAATCACAGGCAAATTCTTGTGGCCCAAGTCATACAAGTTTTAGCCACATCACTGGTGTACATTTTACCATATCTGGACTCTTAATTGTTTGGTCATCTGAGAAAACTATGTCTATCATCACCAGTTCTGTCAAGCATTGAATCCCTTGTTCTATGGTCTTCCACAAAGTTTGCTGTACCTGGAGATCTGGGCACATGTATCTTTCCTTCACACTTCTTAAGAGCCATGTCCAGAGACTGAGAGCTTTGGGCCCCCTTGACATCCTGTAGTGGTTTACATTTTTGTCCCGCTTTAGGGCAAATATGAGAGAGAACCTCCGAATGGGGTCCCTCCAGAAAACAAATTCAAGCGGCCCCTCCCCCAACTGGTTTGGGAAAAAGGATTTCCTTGGAGAAAAGTGGAAAAAACCTGTTTATTTAATAGAAATCGGATAATATTAAACAATAAAACCTCTCGCAGTTTGATGAGATAGCAAATCCAGAAAAAGTCCTTTTCATGTGGTGGACCTTGGCTTGCTCAGGTTCTTATCAGTCCCTCCAGTGCTGGAAAGTGCCGAGGTCCAGGCCCCAGTGGGCCACAGGTGTGAGCTCCCAGGGTATGTTTGAGTTTTCAGTTCAGAGCAGGTTTGAACAGATCCAAGAGAAAAAGAAAAAAAAACAGTCTAGGGAACTTCTCTGACTCAGCTAGCTAAAACTAACTAAAAACAAAGGAGAGCTCTGTCCTGCTGTCTGTCTGTGCTGCAGACAGCACAGTACAGGAGCAAGATGCATGGGAGTGAGTGCTTTTTCTCAACACAAACTGCATGCTTCTTCTTCCCTCCCTTCACTCTCAGAGCCAGTCTTAAAGGTGCAGAACTTAATATGTAACATAAACATGGTGACTGGGGATACAAGCATCATAAAGTCACCCCAGGACAATTTGCCAATTTGAATTTCCCAGACAACACACTAAATAATGTGGTGGGTTTTAGCACTGGCTAAAATCACCAGTGCACTTACTAATTTCTTGCGGCGAGATGTGGATTCGGAGAAGGACAAAACAGGCTTAAAACTTAAAAGCTATAAGGAGACTTTATTAACAGGACTGCAAGAATAAAAAGCATCAGAATAAAATTTCCAGAACACCTTTCCTCCACCTGCCCAACTTTTTTCCTTTCCCAACTGAAAACATAGAGGCAAAACCTGGGATGTTAAAGCAGTACCAACTATACAATAGTCTTTCATCAGTTCTTGTAAGGAGAGGAGTTTACTCTTGTCATGCCATGGAGACTTCTCCACAAGAAACAGTTTTCTTGTTGTGGACATGATTTTCTGAGCCTGAGAGAGTTTTCAGCCTGCCAGTGGTTGATCTGCTCCCAAAGGAAAGTTTCCTCAGAACATGTTTCTCTCAAGGACTGCTTTGTAAATAGGTTTTTGGTTCCCAAAACAGTGGTGTACAGATGTTCTGAATGTGTTTTCTCTTGTCCCACCAATGGGACCAGAGAGGTGTTTTCTCCTTTACCAATCATGTCAAACCTGTATTGGAACACCTAATAAAAGGGGCTGAAAACCCTGAAATAAAAGCTTCTGCCTTCTTGGGATGAAACCTCTGCTGCTGTGATTTGAATCCATGCTTCTATTTCATGTCCACTAGCGACAATTGAAGCCCAACATGGGTATTGCAACAGCGAGAGAGGTATTCCCTTTCCCCCCAGACCTGAGAAAAAGGTTTATTTTTCCGTCCAAGTGTGCAGGTTTTTGCCTGTCGTTTTCTTTTGCTGGAAGATTTTTCCCAGTGAGCTGCAAGAATGCTAATTGCTGCCTTAGCTCCAGAGGAGTATCTAGTCTTGGACTTATGGACAGACATTTTCCAGAAAATGGGACTGGATATTTCTGGAGCTGATATCCAAGCTCTATATATATGGGGGAAAGAACATGGATTTTTTCCTACCACTGTTGACGCGCTGTTGAAACATTGTTTGCAAGCCCTGGGCAACATCTTGTTTCAACTGATGTTGTCAGACAAAGGGGAGGAAGTGAAATTGCTTCTCCCCTGGAAGAAATTTATGACCATGTTAGAGACCGCTAGCTCCAGAGCCCCGTCTAGGAAGTTCTCAGAGTCCAGCTCTAACAAAGGGGACTGGTCTGGTCCAGAAGTCGTTCTGGTGGATCTTGACTCACGGGAGACAGGGTTGGACTTTGACCAGGACAGTACTAAGGGAATTTTTTCTCCTACACCATTTCTTCACAAGTCTAACCTGGGGATGGGAAGTCCCTCTTCTGGGTCACATGGCATGGCTGACCAGCATCAGGAGAGGGGAGATTCGACACTCGGAAGTCTTTCCCGTTTTTCTCAGCCGGCGCCACACTGCCTGGGACTCAGGGAACCGGGGGTTGGGGAGGGGATACCCATTCCCTATGTATTCCCTGTGGTGGAGGGAGGGAGAACTGTAGCCCTGAAAATTAAACCTTCTGATCTTGTTTTCATAGTTTCTAGCCACTTTCCCAGGAAAGTAACTATAAACATAGATGTGTATACATTCTTTCCAAGAAACGTCTTTTGATGGACGTTTCGCACAACCAGCGTGGTTGGGAAGGTGGTAACCTAACTATCCTATCCCTGGTCATTGTTGAGAATCTTTAAACACTGGAGTCAGAAAAATAAAATCATCATTTTTCCTATCATACATTGAACTGTGTCCATGTGAATCATTCCGTGTCCTATAGCGACATCTGGTGACGCCCGACGTGTGTTGCAGGTAAAGGTAGCAGTGTCGTGTTTGGTAATTTTTTGTGAAATGGCCTCTCTAGGGTTTTCCCTGACGGATGCCCTGGTTATGGAATTTTGGCGCGCTTTACTGGATAGAAAGTGGATCGACATTTCAGATGCTGATTTTCAGCAACTGTATTCTTATGGCCGCGCTGAGGGGTTTTTTCCTATGGTTGAGAAAGCCTTTTCAAAGCAGGCTTGGCATGCGTTGGAGGATTCCCTGATTCAGGCGATGCCCACAGGGTATCCTGCCGAAATAGCTCGGCTCCTGGTGATGTGGAGGCAGCGTGACTGCGCTCTGGGGAGCTGTGGGTCCTCTTCTGATAATTCAGTGGGGGTTTTCTCTGACTTGGACAAAGGGGACGGCATGAATTCCAGCTTTGGGAGCAGGGCGGAGCTCCCCTTTTCCCCCCATGCAACGGGGCTGGGAGAGGGATGTATCTCGGATTCCGAGGTCAGCTCCCCAGGGGTTGCTGGGGCCCCCAGTGAGTTGGGCCCAGATCCGCAGGCGGGCAGGGGCTAGCAGGCTTGTGAGGGCACCGCAAAGCTGATTGGCGTGGCCCCGCCTCGCCTGGCGCCCAGGAGGCAGAAGGGCGGGGTCACCTTCCCTGTGTGCGTTTCCGACGCGGGTGGGAAGAGCGGCCAAGGCTGGGGTCCGCACCGCCCCTGGAGGCGGAGTCGGGGAAGATTCCGTGTCCTCATTGTGGCAAGGCTGTGCCGTATCCCACGGGGGTCTACGGGGTGGGCTCAAGCTCCGCGTTGACTGCTACGCATGCGCAGGCAGGCGCTGTCGCAGAGGACAGGGCTTTGATTGACTTTCTCTCGCACCCTGTCCCAGTGGGCGAGGCGCCTGTGCCACTCTGCGCAGAGCAGCCGGTGCCGGCCATTGGGCTTCGCGTCACCAGTGGGACCCTGCTGGGGGCGATGCCAACTGCCTCTCCTCCTGCGCCAGCTTCGTTGGCGTGGGGGGGGGGGGGGGTGTGCTGGGTGCTGCGCAGATGCCGGGCTTGATTCTGCCGGTTCTGTGTTGCGGTGTTCCCCTCCCGCAAGCCCAGGACAGCCCCTGGCAGTGGGGAGGGGCGGTGCCGCAGCTCCGTGAGCCGCGCCCCTCCCTGTCCCTTATTCTTCCCCCACGCTGGGGGAGGGCTGAACAGAGCTGGCTCCACCCCATTCCACCTCGAGTTCCTGTGCACCGCCCAGGCCGGCAGCTGGGGCGGGGGTGCCTCTGCCATCTCCCGCAGCTGAGTGGGTCGCAGCGGATACGGGCCCTGCGTTGTTTACTCTTAGAACAGGCAGTGACACGGCCATCAAGAAGCCAATGACCCCCAGGGGCAAAGGGCCCCGGGCTGGTGGGGCTTCTTCAGGTGGCCTATGGACTCTACCCCTTTGCCAAACAACCGTACAGCTACGAGACCAGGCGCGGTTTTGGGAGGCTGTAAAAGCTAAGATTGATGAGGTGGCTGGTTATGATTCTCGAATAGCCCCCTTGAAAGCGGGGATGACTTCTCTGACCCTGTTGGTGCTATGACAGCTGTGACACCGAGCGCTGTTTCGATGACTTCCAGCCAGGTGCCTGCTCTTGTCTCGGAGGAGTCCACGAGACAGGACCTAGCAGGTGAGGCCATCCTTCCAGATGGCTATCAGGCATTCCCTGTGCTTCAGGATGCGACTCAGAGAACCCATCAGCCATTATCATGGAAAGCCTTGACGAATCTCTGGGAGACAGCTGAGAAACATGGGTTAGGGTCAAGTGAAATTATGCAGGCCCTTCGGGGCCTTGTTGGTGATGTCCTGGTACCTTATGACATCTGGAGCTTAGCCCGTGTTCTTTTTCAGCTGGTTGAATATGATATTTTTGAATCGCAATGGGCTCAGTTCGCATGTCGAGTGGTGCAGCAGAATACTGCCTTGGGTCAGTGGGATCCCAGGCGGGTGATCGGATCTGATGCTCTGCTGGGCCAAGGACGGCTTTGTTGCCGTTAATAAGCAGGTTGGCCTTGACCCTTTTGTGCTTGAGCAATGCAAAGAGATGGGCATGGTGAGGCGAGACAGCTCTTGCTCAAACACCTCGCGAGGACTAACTGTAATGCCATATGTAGGAGGATCATTGGGATGCTCCCTGGTGATCCCTTGCTGCCGCAAATGGCACAGGCTTGTGTACAGGCAGGTGTTGCTGCTGATGAGCTGCCTACCGTGGCTGCCGTTCTGCAGCCAACTTCAATGAAGCCACAGGGTGGGCACTGACAGCATGGAAATGCTCAGGCCGGCAAGAAACAAAAAAAGAAAGCACAGGAGGTAACAACTCCCTTGTTTTTCTGTGCTCGGTATGGAAAGCCAAATCATGCGGCAAATGTGTGCAAGGCAAAGGTCCATGCCAATGGTCAGCCTTTGTGGTGCTCGGGAAAGGGGCAGCAGAGTGCAGCGGAGAGACGCACTCAGACACAAGCCTTTCTTCACATCCTGGAGCTGATTGAGGTCTGCTTGGCCAGCTCGTAGCCAGCACCTGCGGCTCAGCGGGCCTTGATGTCTGCAGTGAACACGGCTGCCTTAGACTCTTGCAGGATGTACAGGGTTCCTTTGGATGCTTTTGGTCCAGTGGGTCAGGGCATGAGTGCTTTTCTTGTGGGGAGATCTAGTACCACTGCTCAGGGCATCATTGTGCACCTAGGAATCATTGATTTGGATTTCGTGGAGGGAATTTATGCCATGGTTTCCACGTTCACCTCCCCCATCACTATCCCTTCAGGAACCAGACTTGCTCAACTTGTGCCTTTTAAGTCTCCGGTTCACAGGGCTGAGAACCGGCTGTGAGGAGATGGTGGCTTCAGGTCCACTGGGCTGACTCAGGTTCACTGGACAGCTGTCCTGATGGCCAAAGGTCGTCCTGAGGAGGCATGCACCCTGTCCATCCCTGGTGAGACACCGCCAGAAGTTAGCCTCTGTGGGCTTCTTGACACTGGCTCGGACATCATGATTGTCAGACTTGCCGACTGGTCCCCGGAGTGGCCCTTGGAACTGGTGTGGACGTCTGTCGCGGGGTTGGCAGGAGCAGCGCAATGCTATGTGAGCTGGAGGCCCGTGTTCATCACGAACCCAAAGGGAGATACAGCCATAGTTTGGCCGTATGTTACAAAGGACTCAAGAATAAATCTCTGGGGGAGGGATGTTCTGGCTGCATAAGGAGTGTGTATCGGGACAGATTTTTGATGGGGCCACTGTGCTGGAGGGTGCAGACTGTCCGACGCCTCCTATACGGTGGCTGGTGGACAAACCCATTTGGGAGAACCAGTGGCCCCTCACTCAAGATAAATTAGTTGCCCTCCGTGATTTAGTGCAAGAACAGTTGGACCAGGGTCATCTGGAGCCTTCGACCAGTCCCTGGAACACTCCTGTTTTCTGTATCAAGAAGAAGTCTGGGAAGTGGAGGTTGCTGCAAGACCTCCGGAAAGTTAATGCTGTGATGGAAAGCATGGGGACGTGGCAGGTTGGTATTCTGTCACCCACCATGCTTCCTACTGATTGGCCAGTCCTCATCGTGGATCTGAAGGATTGTTTCATTACAATTCCTTTGCATCCTGATGGCAGACCAAAATTTGCCTTCTCGGTGCCAGCTGTCAATAATGCTGAGCCCGCACAGAGATATCAATAGAGGGTTTTGCCACAAGGCATGCGGAATTTGCCAGCCATTTGCCAATGGTATGTGGCTGAAGCCCTGTCTGGAGTTCACCAGCAGTTTCCTGATGCTCATCTCTATCATTATATGGATGACATCTTGGTGGCTGTGCCCACCCAGGATGACTTGCTTCACATGCAGCCTCAGCTGATCACTGCCCTGCATTCTCACGGGCTGCAAGTAGCTCCAGAAAAGGCTCAGCACCAGCCTCCTTGGAAGTATTTGGGGATCAAAATTTTGGAATGAACAGTCCAACATCAAGAGGTGCAGTTTGTGCATTCAGTGAAGACACTGAATGATGTCCAAAAATTGGTGGGTGTCGTCACTTGGTTGCATCCCTATTTGGGACTGACCACGACACAGCTGTCTCCTTTGTTTCATCTGTTGAAGGGAGACTCTGATTTGAAGTCGCCTCTGACACTGACCCTGGAGGCACAGCAGGTGCTGGAGGAGATTCAGCCAGCAGTTTCTGCTCGTCAGGTCTATTGCATTGATCCTTCCATTGATGTCACTGTTTTCATTACCACTCCAGATTTGCATCCCACAGGTATCATTGGCCAATGGAATGATAAATGGTCTGATCCCCTGCATGTCCTGGAATGGGTCTTCCTGCCCCAACAGCCGCAGAAGGCGGCAACTGCATTGTTTGATCTAATAGCTCGCTTGATAATCAATGCCGGCAACGGTGTTTGCAATTGATGGGTGTAGATACCGCAAAGATTGTGCTCCCAGTACCGTGGGAGGACTTTGACTGGAGCTTTGCAAAGAGTATTTCCATGCAAAGTGCTCTGGAAAACTTTTCTCGGCAGATCACCTATCATCTGCCCAGCCACAAGCTATCGCAAGTGGCAAAATTCACTGAAATTTCTTTGTGGCCCAATAATAGTTAGAAGCCTGTGCAAGGACCCACAGTCTTTACTGACGGTTCAGGGAGGACTGGGAAGGCCATTGCTATCTGGAAGGATGGATCTTAGTGGCAGGTTTTGGCAAGTCATGAGGATGGGTCAGCCCAAATGGTGGAATTACGGGCTGCTGTCATGGCATTTCAGAAATTTTCCCAGGAATCTTTCAATCTGGTCATGGATTCCGCCTACGTGGCTGACATAGTGCAGCGGTTGGGTCATTCAGTCTTGAAGTAGGTCAGCAATCTTGCCTTGTTTCATTTACTGAAGGCCCTGTGGAGTGCCATTCAGGCCCAGGTACACCCATACTATGTTCTGCATGTGAGGAGTCATACCAATTTTCCAGGGTTCATTCCAGAAGGTAACGCGAGGGCTGACAAGTTGGCTAACCCTGCCTGGGTTGCACCTCAGCCTGATACGCTCGCACAGGCCAAGGCATAGCATGGGTTTTTCCACCAGAATGCACATACTTTGCAGAAGCAGTTCCGGTTGACGTCAGCTGGGGCCTATGACATTGTCGAATCTTGTGATGACTGTCATGCACTTGCTGTGTCTTTGCCAGCAGGGGTAAACCCCAGAAGCCTTCGGCCCTTGGAGCTTTGGCAGACGGATGTCGCCCAAGTTGCTGAGTTCAGTCGGCTCCGGTATGTGCATGTCATTGTGGACACTTTCTCCTCTGCAATGTGGGCTTCTGCTCACACAGGAGAAAAGACCTGCGATGTCATTGCCCACTGGAGGCAGGCCTTTGTCATTTTAGGCATATCTTCTGCTGTGAAGACCGATAATGATCCTGCTTACGCCTCTCAGAAGGTGCAGCAGTTCCTGCAGTTGTGGGGTGTGTCACACAAATTCGGCATTCTGCATTCTCCAACTGGTCATGCCATTGTTGAACGTGCTCATGGTACTCTGAAGCAGGTTCTTCAAAAACAAAAAAGGGGAATGCAAGGTGAAACCCCGCACAGTTGGTTAGAAAAAGCTTTATATACCCTCAATCACCTCACAGTGTCGCAGAACTCCAATAACCCAGTCATCTTGAACCATCACCTTTCATTGTGAACTTTGGATGAGATGCATTAGCCTTGAGTGAAGGTTCAAGTGAGGAATTTAGTCACTAAACAGTGGGAAGGTTCTTTTGACCTTATCGCTTCAGGCCGCGGGTATGCGTGTGTATCCACAGGTACTGGGGTACGCTAGGTACCTGCAAAGTACGTTCATCCTGACCTGCGACCGCAAAGGCAGCATCCGGACAAGGAGCAGGTTAGAGACGGTGACCAAATTCAAAGTCATCAAATGGATGGGCCATCGGATGATGATTCAGATGCAGATTACGTGAGTGATCACCCCGATGGCCCATCCACAAGCAGACACTGATGCTGAAAATGTTTTCATTTTTATTTTTTTTGTGATGGAGAAAGGGTGAGATATCACCCTGAAATTAGAGCCTTCTGATTGTCGAGAACATTGTTTATTTTCTCTGTTATTTTCCTTTTTCATTGTTTAAAATATTGTTTGTTTTCTCTGTTCATTTTTCTTTTTCTTTTTTTTTCTTTTTTAAAGGAAGAAAGGGTGAGATGTCACCTTGAAAATTAAACCTTCTGATCTCGTTTTCATAGTTTCTAGCCACTTTCCCAGGAAAGTAACTATAAACATAGATGTGTATACATTCCTTCTAGGAAACGTCTTTTGATGGACGTTTCGCACGACCAGCGTGGTTGGGAAGGTGGTAGCCTAACTATCCTATCCCTGGTCATTGTTGAGAATCTATAAACACCGGAGTCAGAAAAATAAAATCATCCTTTTTCCTATCATACATTGAACTGTGTCCATGTGAATCATTCCGTGTCCTATAGCTACAGAGAACCTCAGCAGCTCCTTTTCCACCTGCAGCAGCAGTGGGACTGCAGAGGCCTCTCTACGTGGTGTGTATGAAGTGTGGTGTAGCTGCATTAATTCTATTCACGCAGCCAAACACCGCAGGCATTGGGTCCGGTGGAGTTCCCCTTGCTCCTGTGCTGTGGTTCGAAAACAGTTCCGCTGTGCCTGTGCAGTCGACAAACGAGCTGGCAGCCGGCACAGTCAGCCAATTGCTAGACATAGCGCCCTTGGGAGACGGGGCCATCTCACTACGTCCCGCGTGGGTTGCGCCGCCAGTGACCTCCACATGGCCCCTTCGCAAGGGCACTGCTGGTGGCGTGGGCGCAGGCGGCGTGGGCGCTCACCCAGCCCTGCGGTCCCCCACGTCCCCTCCCACCATGGGGGGGGGGGGGGGGGGGAAACCAGGGTGGCGCACTGACAGCGACCACCGCTGCAGCCAGCACGGGTCTTTTGTTGGAACTGGTTTCCCCCGCGTCTCCCCCCACTGGCGCGGCAGCAGCCATGAGCTCCGGGGGTGGCGCTGCCCACATGGACAATGCTGGGGCCCCTCTGGGCCTGCCCTCTCTCCCGGTGCTGGTGCCTGCAGTGCCGGGCAGGAGGGGGGCGGACCTCCATCAGCACCGCTCCCTCCCTCCCGCGAGCCGGGTTTGGATGCATTGCTTGCATCGACTGTGGGCTCTGCACTGCAGGCGGCTGCAGACCCTGCCAAGGCTGCCCCGGATCCAGCGGCTGGTGCTACCGGGGGCACTTCCCCAGCTCCCACTGGTCCTCAAGCAGCTGTGTCTGAGCTCCCCCTATTCACATTAGGGTCTCGTGGTGACACTGCCACTTCGGGGCAAGTGTCTGCTCGGAGTGGGGGACATAGAGAGGGTCCCCATTCCAGCACCCATTGAATTCTCCCACCGTTCCAGGTCACAGTCTGTCCCAGTGATCCAAGGTGTTTTTGGGACGAGGTTAAAGAAAAGGCTTTGCAGAGGGGTGAATGGGATCTCCTTGAGTGTTTTAGGGAAAGTGGAGATAATTTTCCTGGCTTTACAGATGCTGTGAGGAACAGGAAATCTGGTACAGGGGATGTAAACTCCAGCCAGATGCCTGTCTCTGCTCCTGTGATGTCTGTGGGGCAGGATAAAAGAGATGCTGTCACCTCACATGGAGGTCTCCAGGCTTTCCCTGTGGTCAAGGTAAACCCTCAGTCAGGACAGCCTAACACACAGCAGATTATATCCTTCAAAGCTGTGTTGGACATTAGAGACAAGGTGGCTAAATATGGTCTAGGTTCTCCAGAGGTGATGCAGATGATTCGAGTCATCAACTCTGAGCCACTAGTAACATATGACATTAGGCACCTTGCTCAGGTGTTATTTCAGCCTGTCCAGCTTGAAGTCTTTGAAGCCAATTGGAGGCAGTTAGCTGTGAAAGTAGTTGCATGTAATAGTCAACTCTCTCACCAAGACCCCAGGTATGGGGTTGGAGGTGATCTGTTGACAGGGGTTGGAAATTTTTCTAACCCTAATCTTCAGGCTACGTACCACCCACAGATGCTGGATCAGTGCCAGAAGACAGGCATTGCAGCTCTGATTAAAACCATAGAGTTAGCAGCTCCAAAACAGAGGTTTGTCACTATAGTCCAAGGGACTGAGTAACCTTATTTGCAGTTTGTTGAATAACTCTCTGCATCTTTGGAGAAGCAGGTAGACGATCCTGACTTGAGAAAGCTACTGGTCAGACAGCTTGCAAGAAGCAATGCCAATGATGATTGTAGGAGGATGATAGAGGCTCTTCCATGTGATCTGTCCTTAGCAGAAATGGTCCAGGCTTGTGTGAATATCGTCACCACAGATTATAAGATGGCTACCTTGGTTACTGACTTACCAGCATTCTCAAAAGGGCCAAAGGGTAAGCAGTAGAAACAGGTGACTGCATAAGCCACCAAAAAGCAGGGAAAACAGAAACAGAAAGGGAAAACTCCTTCGTTTCTGTGCAGTCAGTGTGGAAAGCCAAACCACTATGCAGAGGCTTGCACAGCAAAGCTACATGCTAAGGGCCAGCCTCTGCCAAGTTCGAGAAATGGAAAGCTGAGCATTTCGGGGAAACGCGCACAGATATAAGCATTTCCCCAGGTCCCGATGCTGATGCAAGTCTGCTCAGCCGGCTTGTGGCCAGCACCCGTGACTTAGCTGGATGATGTCTGCACAGCAGCAACAGTAGTCTTGGACTCTTGCAAAGTGCACAAAGTTCCTTTGGATGCCTTTGGACCCTTGGGGGAGGGTAAAAGTGCTCTCCTCACGGGGAGGTCAAGTGTCACCCTTCAGGGTATCATTGTGCATCTGGGACTTATTGATGCAGATTATACAGGACAGATTTCTGTTATGGTTTCCACTCCCACCCCCCCATCATTATCCCTGAGAGAACGCATATTGCTCAACTCATGCCTTTCAAATCTTCAGTTTCCAGGGCTGCGAACCGGTGTCGAGGGGACAGCTGCTTTGGATCGACCAGGCCACCTCAAGCGCACTGGACTGCAACCCTGACTGACAAATGTCCTGAGATGTGGAGTACCCTGTGCCTCCCTGGTGCCACCCCAGTGCCACCCTGCCAGAGATCCATCTACAAGGTCTGATCGACATGGGTGCCAATGCAACCGTCCTCCTCTGCATGGCTTCCGCAGTGGCCTCTGGATCCTGTGGAGTCGCCTGTCACAGGGTTGGGTGGAACGGCACAATGCTTCGTCAGACAGCAGCCCATGCTGATCACAAACTCAGAGGGACAGTCTGCTGTGGTTCGGACTTATGTCACCACACCTATTGCTAAACTCTGGGGGCGGGATATACTGGCGGCTTGGGGGATACGGATCAGGATGGATTTTTGATGGGTGCCCCATACCTCATTTACGGCGAAAGGGGGACAAACCCATCTGGGAAAACCAGTGGTCCCTACAAAAAGAAATTGTAGTTGCCCTTCAAGATTTGGTTCAAGAACAAGTTACAAGCTATACCAATCTTCCAGGTTTCATAGCAGAAGGTAATGCCAGGGCTGACAAGCTGGCTAACCCTGCATGGGTAGCACCTCAGCCTGATGTACTAGCACAAGCCAAAGCATCGCATGAATTCTTTCATCAAAATGCACATACATTGCAAAAGCAGTTTCAGTTGACCCCAACTGAGGCTAGTGACATCATCAATTCTTGTGATGACTGTCATGCACTTACTCTGCCTTTACTGGGGGGAGGGGGGGGAGGGAGGGTAAACCCCAGAGGTCTCAAGGCCTTGGAGATTTGGCAAACGGATGTCACCCAAATTGCTGAATTTGGCAGGCTCAAGTATGTGCATGTGTCTATTGACACTTTCTCCTCTGCAATGTGGGCTTCTGCTCATACTGGAGAAAGAACTCACTATGTCATTTCCCCTTGGAAGCAAGCTTTTGCCATTTTAGGTATACCTTCTACTGTGAAGACCGATAATGATACTGCTTACGCCTCACAGAAAGTGTGGCAGTTCATGCAGTTTGTGGGGTGTTTCACACAAATTCGGCATTCTGCATTCTCCAACTGGTCATGCCATTGTTGAATGTGCTCATGGTACTCTGAAGCAGGTTCCTCAAAAACAAAAAAGGGGAATGCAAGGTGAAACCCCGCACAGTTGGTTGACAAAAGCTTTGTATGTGGTCAATCACCTTACGGTGCTGCAGAATTCAAATAATCCTGTTATCTTGAACCAACACCTTTCATTGCAGGCTTTGAGCCTAGAGCGAAAGTTTGGGTGCGAAATTTGACCACCAAGCAGTGGGAGGGCCCGTTTGAACTTATCGCTTCAGGTTGTGGGTATGCATGTGTATCCACAGATACTGGGGTGCAATGGGTACCTACAAAGTGTGTCAGTTCTGACCTGCAATTGCAAAGGCAGAACTGAGCCAACAGGCAAACCTCAGACCGTGACCAGAATGAAGGTCATCAAGTAGAGGAACCTTCGAGTGATGACACAGATGCAGAAGATGCGAGTGATCACTCGGATGGCCCCTCTATGAGCAGGCGTTAAGCATCTTGCTCATTTTTTCTTTTTTCTCTTTTTTTATCAAAGAAAAGGGTGAGATGTGGACATGATTTTCTGAGCCTGAGAGAGTTTTCAGCCTGTCAGTGGCTGATCTGCTCCCAAGGGAAAGTCTCTTGAGGAAGTTTCTCTTTCAAGGACTATTTTTGTAAATTGTTTATGGTTCTCAAAACAATACTGTATAGCTGTGTTAAGTGTGTTTTCTCTTGTTCCACCAATGGGACTAGAGAGGTGTTGTTCCCTTTACCAATCATGTTAAACCTGTATTGGAAAACCTTATAAAAGGGGCTGAAAAGTTCCAAAAAAACCCCCTTCTGATGATCCCTTTTCTGCTGTGGAACTAAACTCACGCTCCTTATTTCGTGTCCAACAGCGACAGCATCCCTCATGAAGGAAACATTCTTGATAAGAGCTGTCCCAGTAACAATCAGTTAAACATCAAGAAAAAGGTCTTGGAAGAACTTAAGGGCCTACAAAGCTCTTGCCTTGTTATAAAAAAATAAAATAAAATAAATGCATTCAGCATTGCCAAAAACTGCTCAGATGGGCTTGCTGGACCTCACTCACTCTCCCTTCATCACTTCTGTATAACAAACCTATCCCTCTTCTTTTCACTTCTGTTGTATTTTTGAAGGTGATTCCTTTACATGACCCAGCTCTACCAGGAAAAGGTTTAATTTCAGCAATGAGAGAAATGTAGAGGAGTCCTTCAGGATGAAAGGTAAGATAAGAAAAGCAATTTATTCCATCAAGCTGAAGAGCAGTTCTTCCAGAGGAGGCAGGCCATTTGCATGCCATTTGGGTTCACTGGGAGAGATACCTCTGTTCTCCCATTCCTGCCTTCCAGTGCTTGAGAGAAAGAGGGGCTGAAGAGGACAGTCTACATTACACTCCAAACGCATTAAGGCTCCCTGTGCATCACTCTAGAATAAATCTGACAGCACTTTGAAGTCTGTAAACCAATTCTTAGGTAACTGCTTGGAGTTTCTCCCCTGCCCATACACCAAACATCTTTTTATTTGATGTTCTGGCACAGAGCTAATCTGAGAAAGGATCAGAAACTTGATGCTATTGACAGTAGTGACAAAAGTGTCTCAGTATGCAGCTGATTAAGCACTGTTCACTTTTCACTGAAAAACTCAATTACTCCAGTAAATCAAGTGAAAGTCAATACAAGCAGGTCCTCCTCTGGCCTGGGTGCTTCCCTCCTCCTTGAGCCCTCCTGGAGGCCTTTCACCACTGCCACCCCTTGTAGAACCCAGCTGAGAGTCCACCCTTGTGTGTGATGGAGATATGGACCAACAGCTCATGTGGATTTCAAGGGCAGCAATGCAGTTTTCATCCTGCTAATATAAAGCTTGGTTTATCCTACTTCTCCCCTTTACTGTTTTGCTTTTCTTTTGACATTTTTTAATAGAGACATCTCCTGAAAAAGAAGTTTCATTCTAAATCCTCAGCCCAGGCTTATACTGTAACAACCAGGTAGTGTTGGAAGTGCAGGAGTGTGGTAACTGCATGTTCAGCAATGCCCATGTAGCAGTGCAGGTTGGGGTTGAAAACAAGAAATACAGGTCTGTCTGCTGGTTCTCTCTGCTGCAAATCAATAATAAAAGCAAGTTGCGAGGAGTAAAATATTACAAAGGTAGAAGAGGTGGGAGAAAAGGCTCAAGCCCATTGCAGATGGCAACTTTGTCTTGGCAGTAAACAGGCAATTAAGTCAGTGACTTAACAAGTTTTTTCCATGTCTGTGGCTCAAAGCAAGCAAA
This sequence comes from Poecile atricapillus, assembly GCF_030490865.1. Classification (NCBI taxonomy): domain Eukaryota; kingdom Metazoa; phylum Chordata; class Aves; order Passeriformes; family Paridae; genus Poecile; species Poecile atricapillus. The sequence continues at coordinate 93,022,316 of NC_081288.1, read as the reverse complement.
CCACAAAGCAGAGTAAGCATCAGGCATGGGGAATCTGAATTTGTACAGAAAACCCCAGCTCTCTTCCTCCCTCCCAGCTCAGCACAGACATGCTCTCAACCAAATGAACTCATCTAGACTGTATTGAGCCTTCCGAGTAAAAATAAACACAACACATTTGAACTGGCAGTGATTTTTCAAAGATTTGAGTCCCTCCCAATTTTCACTCAGAATTTATACATTTTCTCTGCTACAAAATGGAATAATTTTATATTCCTTGCTCTGATACATATTTTATGAACCTTCAGAAAAGCTGCTTCTTATGCAGTTACTATTTTGGTTCCTAAGTTAACTGGTTAAAACACATTAGATTGGGCATGGAAAAAACAAAGAAAAATAAAAAGGCAAGTGAGAATGCTGGGGAAATACAAAGGCAGCAATGTTTGGAATGGCTCTGCATCCAAGACAGCAAACCTGGTCTTTGTAATGGGGCCACCCACTATAGACCTTAAGCTCGTACTCATGTTTGTTATGTTCACTGAAGTGTAATTCAAAGTCCAGGGGGGAGTTAGAAAAATAATGAGGTTTATTAAAGGCTTAGCAGATGAGAGAAAGTACTGGGTTCCCACCAAAGGTCATTCCCAAACTTGCCAGAAGAATATTATATGATCTCAAGTCTTGTTCAATAAACACAGAAGCAGAGAGAGAGTGCTGCTGCAACAAGCTGTTGCTGCCTGGACTTCACAGAAGTCAACCATTGTTCATCAACTTCTGAATAAGCTGTTTTTTTCTGGATGTAACAACACCTCCTCTAAACACATTTCTGACTTTCAGACAAAAAAAAATCCAACCCAACTGTTGGAGGGTAGGATTTTTTCTTTCTTATTTTTTTCTTCTTTCTCTCATTTGGGAAATGAGAGAAAAAAAAAGGGAATTTTCTCCCATTTATTGCCTAAGAGATGATAACGACGATACTTACAAGATAAAAGATGTGGCTGGGAGGAGGAGGGGAAAAGATGCAGATACCTACCCTCTTAGCTGGGGGGGGTTCTCTTGGGATGTGCAGAGATATCTCGAGATTTTGGCTGGGGGGTCAGGGGGCTGGGCTGACCTCACTCTGTCTCTCTCTCCCAGGATCGGAGTGGGATGGGTGTGGTTTTTGGTGCCGGACTGTTGCCCAGAGGATTCACTGCCACTGCAGAATTTTTGTCCTTCACTGCATCTCCTCATCGCAGGTGAGTGTCTGCTGGCAAAAGCAGCTGTTGAACTGGGACCTTTTCAACACCCGACCTCACTGGGAAGGGGAACCCGGCCCCTCTCCCTTCCTGGAGGGAGTGTCTCCTGGCTGCTTGTGGCAGCCCATCTGCCACTGCCTAGCCCTGCTGTTTTCTGCCTGTGCTTTGGCCTTTTTTGCTACACCTTAACCCGACATCCCATGCCTGCCTGGACTGCCCGTGGCTCCTGGCACAGCTCTGGAGTTTTTGTTACACTTTGTTTGCTACCCCAGGTGTGCCCGCCTCTGCTGTTCCAGCCTGCTGCTCCGAGGTTCCTGCTACAGTCCATTTTGCCATCTGGAGAGGCACAGGGATCGGCTGCCCCCCCCCTCCCCCCCACGAGTTTCCAAAGGGAGATCCTTTCTATCTGTTCCACTGGCTGAGCCGCCATTAACCACATGAAAAGGCGGCTGCGCTTGCGCCACATCGCCCCCTGCAGCCACAGGCACCACAGGACCTGCCCTGACTGGCCGAAAGCCAACAGTGCCCTTGCCGACTGTGGCCATAACTACACCAAAAGGGAAAGTGCTTTACAGCCAAGAGTGGGTCTCTTTTTTATTTCCTGTTTGTTGTTGCTGTTGTTGTTTATTTGCCTTGTTACATATATATATATATTAGTAAAGAACTTAAAGAACTGTTATTCCTTTTCCCATATCTTTGCCTGAAAGCCCTGTAATTTCAAAGTTATAATAATTAAGAGGGAAGGAGGTAATATTCTCCATTCCAAGGGATGTTCCTGCCTTCCTTGGAAGGCACCTGTCTTTCAAACCCAAACACCAACAAACCCAAAAATCCCTTCTGATGGCAAATTAACAGAATATCATTTGAGCTTGTGGCATTTTCTCCAAAAAGCAGTTTATACAGGAATCCTTCTTGATTTTAAAATCATTAGTTAATTCAACACCAGTCCTTTATGTGTTATGAACAGTTTGGTTGGGTTGGTTGACACCGGTCTAAGGTTCATTTCCAGGTCATAATTAAAAATACTACTGGTGAGGAAACTGTATTTATGTAAGTGCCAAGACAGAAAAAACAAAGAAGTAATAAAAAACAGTGAAGTTTAGAAAACCACTAAAAATAGAAGTGGATGGAGATATAACAGATCACCCAATGATGTCAAAGCTCGGTTCTTAGATTACTGCCCCTATTGCTTTCTCCAGTCTAGATGAAACACTCCATCAGCAAAACCCTGTCATTACATTTAGCAATGATATCTCCAAGGACAGAGCAATAGTTGTGCAGGATTGGCTGTATAAGTATCCCTTCTCTCTGGGACTATGCTGTTTACATGCTAGCCTCTAGGAAAGAGGATGACTGATGCATAACAGAAGAGGAGGGGGACAAATGGGAGGGGAAGAAAGCAAAATCTCGTGCACAACATGAAACATTTAAGTCCTACATTTTTGTGGAGATCAAAGAATCAGAATCACTAGGTTGAAAGAGACCTTTAGGATCACTGAGTCCAACCCATGCCCTAACACCTCAAGTGAACCATGGCACTGAGTGCCACATCCAATCTTTTTAAAACAAATCCAGAGATGGTGACTCTACCACCTCCCTGGGCAGACCATTCCAGTGCTTTATCACTCTTTCCATAAAAAACTTTTTTTTATTATCCAACCTATATTTCCCTTGGCACAGCTTAAGACTGTGTCTTCTTGTTCTGTCAGTTGCTGCCTGGAGAGAGAGACCAACACCCACCTGACTATAACTACCTTTCAGGAAGTTGTAGAGAGTGATAAGGTCATCTCTGAGTCTCATTTTCTCCAGGCTAAACAACCCCAGCTCCCACAGTCTTTCCACATAGGGCTTGTGTTCCAAGCCCCTCACCAGCCTTGTTGCCCTCTGGACGTGCTCAAGCGTCTCAATGTGCTATTTATCCCCCGCCGCTCTCATCCCCGGGAAGGCACCCACCCACACCACAGCCCACGGGGCGGGGGGGGGAGGGAGGCAAGTTTTGAGCAAGGACAAAAGACAAGGAGGCTCTCTTTTTCCCAGGACAATGTCCCAGCTTTTATCCAAATGGATCCAGGGCAGAAAAGATGAAGGGTCTGTTTTGGGCTGGTTTGCTGAATGGAGGGAAAGGGTGGGGAAAGGCAGGTTACAACCAATTGGGAGAAACCAAAGGGGAGGAGTGGGGGGAAGGATCTAACATACCACAGATGAGAGGGGGAGCATCAGGAATAAACTATGTGGCATAATGCAATACAACATCAATGTCCTTCTTAAACTGAGGGGCCTAGAACAGGACACAGTACTCAAGGTGAGGTCTCACCAGTGCCGAGTACAGAGGAAGAATGACCTCCCTGGTCCTCTTGGCCACACTATGCCTGATACAGTCCAGGATGCCATTGGCCTTCTTTGCCACCTGGGCACACTGCTGGCTCATGTCCAGTAGGCTGTCGACCAGTACCCCCAGGTCCCTTTCTGCCTGGGCACTCTCCAGCCACATGGTCCCCCAGCCTATGATGTTGCAGGGGGTTATTGTGGCCAAAATGCAGGACTTGGCACTTGGACTTCTTAAACTTCATCTTGCTGGACTCTGCCCATCCATCCAACCATTCCAGGTCTCTCTACAGAGCCCTCCTACCTTCCAACAGATTGACACACTCTCCCAGCTTAGTGTCGTCTGCAAATTTACTAATGAAGGACTCAATTCCCTCATCTATGTCATCAATAAAAATACTGAACAGAACTGGCCCCAGCAGAGACCTCTGAAGGACACCACTAGTGACTGGCCGTAAACTGGATGCTGCAACTTTCACTACCACTTTCTAGGTCCGGCCATCCAGACAGTTCTTAACCCAGCAAAGAATGCTCCTGTCCAAGCCATGGGCTGCTATGACAGCATACAGCTTGGACTGCATGCTTCATAAGAGGAGGAGGGTTTGACTACAGAGAGCAGATGCTACCTAATCCTTGATGTGAACATAAGCAGGCAGCTACTGGCCAGTGAGCTGGGTGGTAACCAATCATAGCCAATCAGGTTCAAACGCAAAGTATTGAATAGGGTATATAAGAGCTGTGCAGACACCATTAAATGCTCTCTGCTGCACAAACCTCGGAGTGCCATGTCATGTCTCCATCTTCCCTGATTGCGACTTATGGTGACCCCGAGACGTGATAACTAAGCCAGAAGAAAGGAGACGGAGCACCAGAGAGGAGCTGTAGGAAAACATTTTAACAGAGCAAGGGCATGATATTTTAGTAAAAGCCTGTTTGTACAACCCAGCTTTCAATACAGGCGACAATTCTAAGGGCAGTGTTCTTGAAGCTCTCCTGGTGTTATAAATCTATATTGTGATATTGGCTTTCGCAGGTATTAAGATGAATATTATATGTTAAATACTTTTTGGCTATGTATGTACTTTTATTCTTGCTAACAAGTTTTAAGCTTAAAGGAATCTCCTACGTACCAAGCAAGAAAACCCCAGAGGGCAAAGACAGTGGGGCCCAAGCTGTTGCCAGTGGAAGAACAATAGAGCCCAAGTTATCTGAAGCCAAGATCAAGCCATCGGCAGCAAGGAGGAAAGATATGAAGCCCAGCTGCCCTCAAAGGAAGGATAAGGGGCCCAGACTGTTATCAACACTGACCATTTGCAGAAGAAAGGAAACCAGACTCAAAATAATGTTGGTCAGCAAGAATAATGATGACCAGCAGAAATAATGCTGACCAGCAGAAAAAAACCCCATACAGAGCGTGTTCTAAGAAGGCAGAACCAGGGAGGGGACATGTTTTGAATATGCATTAAACCTTCACAGCAGGAGGGGATAAAAAGAGTGTTCCCAAGATACCAGGTGTGTACCTGGCAACCCACCAGGGCACCCGGCCATTTTAACCCTTTGCTTTATTTCCTTTGTCTCCTAATTGTCTTTTTGTTTATATAAAACTTTTTATAATTTATTAAGTGAATCTCGTTTTTAATACTGGAACAGCCAGAATAAAGAAAAAACAATGGCATTGTGTATAAGGCAAAGAATGTCAAACAATATGTATTAACCAATAGTAGCTTGTTAAGCCGTGCAAACCCTGTAGGACCCTATAAAAGTATGCTAAAGATAGAAATAAACGACATTCACTATACCTCTATGAGGACTCAATGAATAGTCTGAGCGGTTTTCCAATAAGGAGCATCCAGGAGCTGTAAGGAAGATACAGCCAGAGCTGCAAAGGAGAATGTCCAGAGCTGTGTGAGAGAGAAAAAAAGCCTGAGAGCTGTTGAGAAATGCAGCCAGAGAACTGCCGACAGCTGAGGAGCTGTGACCACCTAGAAGACATAAAAGGGTGAGTTACTGCTGGGACATGGATGGTACAATTTCTACAGAAGTTTGAGCAATAGTGAATATTTGGACTTTGATTTTATGTAAAAGAGGGGTTAAGCACAATAAAGAGACTCTAGAGACTTTATTACAGTTTTGCAGGAGCCAGGGTGTAGAAATCACCACAGATACTGCCTTTAGTGTTAAAACCTGGGAACAAGCCAGACAACCAACTTTTGACTATGCCTAGAGGCAACGAAATTGCTATAAGTGTTTTAACCACCTGGTGGACATTAATGGACAGTTTCAATTGGATAAAATCCAAAAAGAACCCTGCAAATGCAGCTGTTAAGACACCTGTGCCGGTCGCTCGAAATGGCAGACAGCACATGGTGCAATTGTGCAAAAAACCCCAAGATAGCAGTTGCCACGTGGTGCAGGAGCCGCCACTCAAAATAGCTGAGTCCACGTGCCACAGATGCAATGTGCCAAAACATCCTGAGATGGTGGAGCACGGGGGGAGCAAATCGGGGAGGGGCAGCGATTGTTCTGGCCCAATGTCCTGGAGTGACTTTATGATACTGGTATCCCAAATCATCTGGTTTATGTTATATCTTAAGTTCTGCACCTTTAAGACTGGCTCTGAGTTCCCTGGACCTTTTTTTCTTTTTTTCCTAGATCTGTGCAAACCTGCTTTAGACTGCAAAACACCCAGCCAAACCCCGGGAGCTCACACCTGTGGCCCACCAGGGCCTGGGCCTCAGCACTATCCAGCGCCAGAAGGACTGATAAGAACCTGAGCGAGCCGAGCTACACCACATGAAAAAGACTTTTCTTCCTAGATTTGCTCTCCCATTGAACAGCAAGAGGTTTTATTACTTAATATTATTCAATTTCTGTTAAATAAACAGCTTTTTCCACTTCTCCCTAAACTAAGACACCCCCTAGCCCCGCAGTGCCAGCGTGCCATGCTGTCGGGGCTGGGGCCCCCCCACTGCGGGAGCCAAATGCATCCGCATGACCCACACCGAGCCGCCACTGCCGATGTTGGCTGCCCCTGCATTGCGCATGGCTTTGCCCATGCTGCGGCTGCCCAAGCCGCCGCTGCCAGTAGCTTGTGTATCTGTGCAGTGCCCAGGACCTCCTTTGCCGCGTCTGCAGGCAGCTGATTGGACATCCCAGCAACCGCTTGGTGTGCCCACCAATGGCATCAGCGCGTGAGAGGAGCCCAGAAGTCAAGTGGTGCCCAGTGCCGGAAGTGCTGATGCAGAGCTGCAAGCACCTGAACCCGGAAGTGCCGGTGGGAGGTTGCCGGCACCCGGATCCATGGATTGCCACATCCCACTGCGTCCGCAGTCAGGGATGAGACATAAACTTTGGGGAATTCAAGATTTTAGAGAAGCTGAGGCCTTAATTAAAAATAAGTCTTGCTAAATCTAATTAAAATAAATAGATGGGCCTTGCTAAAATTAAAGGTAGATAGAGAGGCTTTGCTAAAATCAGAGGTTAATCATTGGCTAATAACTAATTCTGTCAACTTTATGCTTGTTCAGCTGGGCTTGTAATGAGAAACAAAGAATCTGGTAAGGAACTTCAAAAACATAAGACAATTGCAAATCAGAAACTCATTGAAGACATGAAACTAGGAGCCTAGCCAAGGGTCCATTTGTCACTCTGCACTGAAAAGGTAGAAAGGTCAGGATGAGGAAGAGATCTATTCCTTCCTCCCTTTTGTGACCCCTCCCCATAATGAGACCACCGACCCATTTCAAGGAACAGACTACACATGCTTAATTGTTTTTTTTCTTAATTAGCATAGGAAGCGGAGAGTAGGTGGTAACTGGGTTATGAATGTGTATTTGTATTCAATATCTGTAAATAAAAAACCTGTATTCACCTGCATTCGGGGCCATGTGTATTAAGGGGTGATCTGACACATCGGCCCAGTGCTGCTAATAAGCATACACATTGTAACCCTAAAACAGTTAAAGAATCTTTGTCCATCTCAGTTGGATATTGATACTAGATCATATCCATATTTTGATAAATCAGCTGTCAGCGCCCGAGGGACTGGGGGACCCTGCCAACTGCAAGCAGCCCTGGAGACCAGCTGAGCGGGGGGGCCGCTGGACTCTGAGAGCTACTCTGAAGCGAGCGAAGAACCACGTCACCTAGCAACTACTGCAGCAGCTTTGTCAAACCCTTCTGCGCCACCAGTGAACAGCCGTAAGTCTGCCAGGGCTGTGGGAGGAGAACCAGAAGATGGCCCCTGGTCCCCCAATCCATTTAATCCTGGAGGGGAGCCTGACAGTATCACAAAAGAGCTCTTGCTGCCCCGCACCATACAAAATCAGCTGGAGCCGTGTCGCGGCGAATGGCTAGAGCGAGGGGGGTGTCGCCCTGAAAACTCAGCTTCTGAGCTTGCTAACATAGTTTTCTAAAGACTTTCCCAGGACAGTAACTGTAAACATAGATATGTGTACATTCTTTCTGTTACACATCTTGTGATGGACATCTCTCATGGCCAGTGCTGTGAGAAAGTGTTATCCTGACCACCCAATCCCTGGCTGTGGTCAGGAGCCTATAAATCCTGGAGGGAAAAATAAACTCTCTCTTCTCTTCACCACACCTCGACCTGTGTCCGTGTGATCTATTCATCTTCAGTGGTAACATCTGGTGAACCCCTACGTGTCTTGCACGTGTGTTACAGGGTACTGTCTAGCCTGTGGCTATGGCTCTTTTTGGGCTCTCTCCTACAGGGCGCCTGGCGATGGAGATATGGTATGAGGTGTTGGATCAGAGAGGGATTGATGTTTCGAATGCTGAGTTCCAGCGATTGTGTGAGTATGGCAGAGATGAGGGTTTTTTCCCTGTGGTTGAGGCCCTGTTTTCGAAGTCGGCTTGGGATGCTTTAGGCGATTCCCTGCTGGAGGCTCTGCTGCTCGATTATGAGCCCCGGCTGGTCCAGCTGCTAAGGGCTTGGCGGCAGTGCGCCCGTGTTTTACATAGTCACTCGCCCTCTTCTGTGAGTTCTGTGGCCGCTCTCTCTGATCTGGATGAGAGCGGCGACTCTGATTCCAGCTGTGGCAGCGAGGCGGAGTTTTCCCTCTCCCCCGGTGATGCGGAGCGGGTGGATGAGGCCCCGTCTCGCCCAGCACCCCGGCGGCGCCGGTCTGGGGCAGGGTTGGATTCCGGCCGGTGGGCTGTCGGAGGCACCGCGGAACGGGGGGATGTAACTCCGCCGCGTCCGGCACCCCGGCGGTGTCGGGCTGGGGTGGGGTCGCCTCCTTGGTGTGCTTTCCCGGCACAGGCCGATGGGGGGCCGCCTGAGCAGGGGGCGCCGCCGCCCCTCGGGGCGATGTCAGGGACGGTCCCCTGTCCCCGCTGTGGCTGGGCTGTGTCGTATCCCGCTGTGGGGGATGGGGCAGGCTCGGGCTCTGCGGCAGCGCATGCGCACGCCGCTCCAAAGGGGGGCTGGCCGGTGCCGGCTCCTGGCTTTTGCGCTCCCGACGGGATGTTGCTGGGGGCGCTGCCGAGCGTTGTCCCTCCCGCGCCGGATTTGTGCGACGTGAGGCCGGGTGCGGCGCGTTGTGCAGACGCTGGGCCGGCTGCCAGCTCCGGGGCGCGGGTTTCTCCCCCTGCGAGCCCGGGACGGCCCCTGGGGGCGGAACGGGACGGTGCCGCGTCTCCACGGGCTACGCCCCAGCCGGCGCCGCGTTCCCCCCCCTCGCGGGAGGCGGGCCGAGCTGCGCCAGCTTCACCTCGCCCCGCCTCGCGTTCTCGGGCATCGCCGGCGCCTGCGGCTGGAGGCAGCCCCCCCCCGTCGCCTCCGGCGCCCCGGGCGGATCGAGGTCCCGCACTGTTTACCATTGGTTCGGGTGATGATGCCGCGGGGACGAAGCCGGTGGCCCCCAAGGGGAAAGGATCCCGGGCTGCTAAGGCTTCTTCGGCTACCCGGTGGACCTTGCCTTCCTGCCAGATGACCGTGCGGCCGAAGCGTCCGAAAGCCTTTTGGGCTGCTGTGAGGGTTAAGGTTGATGAGGTTGAGGGCGGCCCCTTGGACGGCGAGGATGCCTCCTCAGACTCCACTGGTGTTACGGTGGCTGTGGCGCCGGATGCTGTGGTGCGGTCTTCCAGCCCGGTGCCTGATCCTGTCTCGGGGCACTCTCCGAGACGGGGAGCGGCAAGTGAGGCCGCTCCTCCAGGGGGGTACCAGGCATTTCCTGTGCTTCAGGATGGGACTCAAAAGACTCATCAGCCGTTGCCCTGGAAGACCTTGACAGATCTCTGCGAGACGGCTGAAAAGCATGGCCTTGGATCGAACGAGGTTATGCAGGCTCTTCGAGGCATTGTGGGGGGTGTGCTGGTACCCTATGACATTCGGAATATAGCCCGTGTTGTTTTTCAGCCAGTGGAGTATGGCATTTTTGAGGGGGTATGGGCTGAGATAGCTTGTCAAGTGGTACTGCAGAATGCTGCCTTGGGTCAGCGAGATCCCAGGCGGGTGGCCGGTTCAGATGTTCTGCTGGGTAAGGATGTCTTTGCTGATGTTAATAGGCAGGTTAACCTTGACCCTCTTGTACTTGAGCAGTGTAAGGAGACCAGCGTGGCGGCGTTGGTGCGGACCTTAGAACTGGCCGCCCCCAAGGAGCCCTTTGCAACTGTTGTCCAGCGAGATGGCGAGTCTTTTCTGCGTTTTGCAAATCGGCTGACTGCTTCTGTGGAGCGGCAGGTGCAGGATGGTATGGCGAGGGAGATGATGCTTAAGACTCTCGCAAAGACTAATTGTAATGCCGCATGTCGGAGGGTCATTAGTGCGATCCCTGGTGATCCTTCGCTGCCACAGATGGCGCGAGCCTGTGTAGAGGCTGGTGTCGATGTTGGAGAGACCCCTACTGTGGCTGCTGCGCAGCGGCCACCTTGGGTGAAGCCACCGGGTGAGCAGCAACAACAGGGGACCGCTCAGGCCAGCAAGAAGCAGAAGAAGAAGGCACAGGGAGCCTCGGCTCCTCTGTATTACTGCGCCCGGTGTGGTAGGGCCAATCATGGGGCGGATGTGTGCAGGGCGACGGTCCATGTCAATGGTAAGTCTTTGACGGGCTCGGGAAACGAGAAGCCGAGCGTGAAGGGGAGACGCGCTCAGACACAAGTCTCTCTTCACACTCCGGAGCCAATGGAGGTCTGCTCAGCCGGCTTGTAGCCAGCACCTCCGGCTCTGCAGGCCTTGATGTCTGCACAGCAGACACAGTTGTCTTGGACTCTTGTAGGGTGCACAGGGTTCCTTTGGATGCCTCGGGCCCAGTGGGTGGAGGCATGAGTGCTCTTCTTGTGGGGAGATCTAGTGCCACTGCTCAGGGCATCATTGTGCACCTGGGAATCATTGATTCAGACTTCACGGGGCGGATTTATGCCATGGTTTCCACACTCACCCCTCCTGTTACTATCCCTGCGGGAACCAGACTTGCTCAACTTGTGCCCTTTAAGTCTTGTATTCGCAGGGCGGAAGGTCGGCAGTGGGGAACTGGCGGCTTCGGATCCACAGGGCCACCTCAGGTTCACTGGACTGCAGTTCTGGCGGCCAAGGATCGTCCTGAGCGGCTCTGCATCCTGTCCAACCCTGGTGAGACGCCATCGGAGGTCAGTCTCCGCGGGCTTCTTGACACTGGCGCAGATGTTACGATCATCGGATCTGCCGACTGGCCCTCGGGATGGCCCTTGGACCCGGTGCAGACGTCAGTTGTGGGGCTGGCAGGAGCTGCGCAATGCTATGTGAGCCGAAGGCCTGTGTTCGTCACGAACCCCGAGGGGGACACGGCCATGGTCTGGCCGTATGTCACGAAAGACTCCCGGTTAACACTCTGGGGGAGGGACGTTCTGGCTGCATGGGGGATGCGTATGGGGACGGATTTTCGATGGGGGCCACTGTGTTGGAGGGTGCAGATTGTCCTACACCTCCCATACATTGGTTGGTGGACAAACCTGTTTGGGAAAATCAGTGGCCCCTCTCTCAAGATAAGTTAGTCGCCCTCCGTGAATTGGTGCAGGAACAGTTGGACCAGGGTCATCTGGAGCCTTCAACCAGTCCCTGGAACACTCCTGTTTTCTGCATCAAGAAGAAGTCTGGGAAATGGAGGTTATTGCAAGACCTCCGGAAAGTTAATGCCGTGATGGAAAGCATGGGGGCATTGCAGATTGGAATGCCATCACCCACCATGCTTCCTGCTGATTTGCCCGTTCTCATTGTGGATCTGAAGGATTGTTTCTTCACAATTCCTTTGCATCCCGATGACAGACCGAAATTTGCTTTCTCAGTGCCGGCTATCAATAATGCTGAGCCTGCACAGAGATATCAATGGAGGGTTTTGCCGCAAGGCATGAGAAACTCACCGGCCCTTTGCCAATGGTATGTGGCTCGAGCCCTGTCTGGAGTTCGTGAGCAGTTTCCTGATGCTCATATTTATCATTATATGGATGACATCTTGGTGGCTGCGCCCACCCAGGATGAGCTGCTGAGGATACGGCCTCAGCTGCTCACTGCTTTGCATTCTTATGGGCTGCAAGTGGCTCCAGAAAAGGTTCAGCAACAACCTCCTTGGAAGTACTTAGGGATGAAAATTTTGGAACGGACAGTCCAGCACCAGGAGGTGCAATTTGTGCATTCGGTGAAGACACTGAATGATGTTCAGAAATTGGTGGGTGTCGTTACTTGGTTGCGTCCCTACTTGGGACTGACCATGGCACAATTATCCCCCTTGTTTGGTCTCTTGAAAGGGGACTCTGATTTAAAGTCACCACGGACACTGACCCCAGAGGCACAGCAGGTACTGGAGGAGGTTCAGCGAGTGGTCTCTGCTTGTCAGGTTCATCGCATTGACCCTTCCATTGATGTCGCTGTGTTCATTGTTACTCCAGATTTGCATCCTGCGGGTATCATTGGCCAGTGGAATGATGAGTGGTCTGATCCCTTGCATGTCCTAGAATGGATTTTCCTGCCCCATCAGCCGCAGAAGACGGCGACAACGATGTTTGAGCTGATAGCTCATTTGATAATTAAATGCCGACAACGGTGTTTACAATTGATGGGTGCAGATCCCGCAAAGATTGTGCTCCCGGTACCGCGGGAGGACTTTGATTGGAGCTTTGCAAACAGTATTTCCATGCAAAGTGCTCTGGAGAATTTTTCTGGGGACATCACTTACCATCTGCCCAGTCATAAGTTGCTGCAAGTGGCAAACTTCACAAAACTTTCTTTGCGGCCCAAACATAGTCAGGAGCCTGTGCAAGGCCCCACTGTCTTTACTGATGGTTCAGGGAGGACTGGAAAGGCCATTGCTACCTGGAAGGAAAGATCTGAGTGGCAAGTCTTGGAGAGTCGTGAGACTGGGTCAGCCCAATTGGTGGAATTACGGGCTGCCGTCATGGCGTTTCAGAAGTTTTCCCAGGAACCTTTCAATTTGGTCACGGATTCCGCCTACGTGGCCGATATAGCCCAGCAGCTGGGTCATTCAGTCTTGAAGGAGGTCAGCAATCCTGCCTTGTTTAATTTACTGAAGGCCCTGTGGAGTGCTATTCAGGCCCGGGTGCATCCATATTACGTTCTGCATGTGCGGAGTCACACCAATTTGCCAGGGTTTATTGCAGAGGGTAACGCAAGGGCTGACAAGTTGGCTAACCCTGCCTGGGTTGCACCTCAGCCTGATAGGCTCAGCCAGGCCAAGGCATCGCATGGATTCTTCCATCAGAATGAGCATACTTTGCAGAAACAGTTTCAGCTGACGTCAGCTGAGGCCCATGACATCGTTGAGTCTTGTGACGATTGTCATGCACTTGCTGCACCTCTGCCGGCAGGGGTAAACCCCAGGGGCCTTCGGGCCTTGGAGCTCTGGCAGACAGATGTCACTCAGGTTGCCGAGTTCGGCCAGCTTCGGTATGTGCACGTCAGTGTGGACACTTTCTCCTCTGCCATGTGGGCTTCTGCTCACACGGGAGAAAAAACCTGCGATGTCATTGCCCACTGGAAGCAGGCCTTTGCTGTTTTGGGCGTGCCTTCTGCTGTGAAGACCGATAATGGTCCTGCTTACACCTCTCAGAAGGTGCGGCAGTTCCTGCAGTTATGGGGTGTGTCACACAAGTTTGGTATCCCTCATTCTCCGACAGGCCAGGCTATCGTAGAACGCGCTCACGGTATGCTGAAGCGAGTTCTGCAGAAGCAGAAACGGGGAATGCAGGGCGAGACCCCGCACGGTCGGTTGGGGAAAGCTTTATATACCCTCAATCACCTCACGGTGCCACAGAACTCCAGTAACCTGGTCATGTTGAACCACCACCTTTCTTTGCGGGCTTCGGATGAGACGCCTCAGCCTCGGGCAAAGGTTAGAGTGAGGAATCTCATCACAAAGCTGTGGGAGGGTCCCTATGACCTCATTGCTTCGGGGCGAGGGTATGCTTGTGTATCCACAGATACTGGGGTACGCTGGGTACCTGCGAAGTGTGTCCGTCCTGACCTGCAACCACAGAGGCAGCATTCGACCGGCGAGCGGGCTGGAGACCGTGACCAAATTGGAAGTCAGCGGATGGGTGGGTCATCGGATGAGGACTCAGATGTAGATGACATGCGTGCTCACCCCGATGGCCCATCCACGAGCAGGTGTTGATGTTGGACAATTGTGTCATTTATTTTTGAGTTTTGTTGTTTTTTCTGGTTCTTGTTTTTTGGGTTTTTGTTTTTTTGTCTTTTTTTAATAATAACAAAAGGGTGAGATATCACCCTGAAATTACAGCCTTCTGTTTGTATGGAGTATTGTATTTTTTCCTGTTATTTATCTTTTGATTGTTTATAATGTTGCTAGTTTCTTTGTTCATTTTTCTTTTTTCTTTTCTTTTTATTAAACCGAAAAGGGTGAGATGTCGCCCTGAAAACTCAGCTTCTGAGCTTGCTAACATAGTTTTCTATAGACTTTCCCAGGACAGTAACTGTAAACATAGATATGTGTACATTCTTTCTGTTACACGTCTTGTGATGGACATCTCTCATGGCCAGTGCTGTGAGAAAGTGTTATCCTGACCACCCAATCCCTGGCTGTGGTCAGGAGCCTATAAATCCTGGAGGGAAAAATAAACTCTCTCTTCTCTTCACCACACCTCGACCTGTGTCCGTGTGATCTATTCATCTTCAGTGGTAACAGGGGGGCCCTTCCTGATAGCATATCCCCTCTCCGTTTTGTTGTGAATTCATATTGTGATATTGGCTCTTTCACAAGTATTAGGATAAATGTTATATGTTATATGCTTTTGCTATATTTTTTTCTCTCTTAGCAAGTTTTAGAAGAATTTTGAACGTTAGGGCTATGTCTCACCTGGACAAGGCAAGATAACCGCAGCGGGCAAGACAATGGGGGGGGCAGACTGTTATCAGCAGCAGGGGCCAGGCCGTTAACAACGGAAGGACATGAAGCCCAGGCTGACATCAGCAGTAGGATGAAGGGGCCCAGACTGTTATCAGCACTGACTGCTTGCAGAGAAAGGAAACCCAGCCCAAATAAAATTATGATCAGAAGAAATAAAAACTGTATGGAGCATGCTCTAAAAAGGCGGAACCAGGGAGTGGCCATGCAAAATACTTCTTGGAAAAGTTTGAATATGCATTAAACCCTCACAGCAGGATGGGATAAAAGGAGTGTTCCAAAGATACCAGGTGTGCTCTTGGCAGCGCACCAAGGCACCCGGCCATTATTCTTTGCTTTATTTTATGTCTCTTATTGTCTTTATTAAACCTTTTAAAATTTAACAGGAGAGTGAACTTTGTTTTTCACAGTTTTCCTTCTACGAGAGTGGAGCGGCGGTGGCAGAGGCAGTGGGGGGGGAGTATGCAGAGCCACAGGGGCATGGTGCTGTAGCAGTAGCGTGCAGTACCAAGCACATGGCAAAGCTTGGAGATGGTGGCAAGCAGCAGGCCACCTTCTCAGCGGGTCCGGCGGGACTCCCGCAACTCTCTGCGTGTGGGCAGTGAGGAAGTGACCCAGGGTGCCCGGTGGCATGGGGAGGGGCCAGTGCTGGCAGGGGAAGTGCTGCATCCCTGCTCCCCACACATGGTGGGCTTTTCCCAGTGAGGTGTGGCCACCATCTTGTGCTCTGGCAGAGCCCTATGAGCCACCCCAGTGTGGCCGCTGACCCGCGCTACGCCCGCTGCAGCCAGGGCACCCGTCTGCTGCAGACACTCATGAGCTGATACTGTGCTGGAGAAAGGACCTGGTTGTATAGGTAGCCTCTTCTTTGGGGGGACTACAGCATGTGTACCACCTTGTCTGAGAACAGCTGCGGGCTAAACATGTCATTTATGCAGCTGGTCCATGGAACTTTTCTGTTTTTACTATTCAAATGTTGATTGCTGTACTATTTGGGGGGTCAGTACTGTTGTACCTGTGTTACCACTATCCCAGACCCTCACTATCAAGAATGCCCTTTTTACCATACCACCTTGTGACCCCCTGCATTGCTCTGATTGCTTTTCGTGAATAGTTGCTCCTGTAATAATTCTAAATTGTAAGCTATCCTTTTAAGCAGAAATTAACTGATATGTTTTTTCAAAGTACCCTTTTCTAGAAGAACAGTTCCCACCTTGCCATTTCCCTGATGTGGAAAAGGTTACTATTGGAATGAATGACCTAACCCTCTAATCCTAAAGTAACTTCTGACTCAGGGCTTGTTATCTCTTGAAACCACTTAGGGAATTAATGTAAAATGTCCCAAGCTTGTCACCTTCTGTGAAAGAAAATTAGCGGATTTAAGTATTGTCAAGTCAATTTTTGCTTTTGTTAAAAACTAACAATGTTTTCATTGAATGACTGTTCATTAGAGAAATTCAAGGTTAGCTGTGTGATTATAGTATATTTCTGGAATCAGATAGCATTAATACATAAAATTTTTATCAAGGGATTTGGTTGTAAGATAATTATTAAATGTTACTTATGCACATTCCTTTAATTATATTAATAAAATTTTGCTTATAGGCATTTTAAGAACCCTCTCAGTCAAGGTTTAAGGCTCTGGCCAGGCCCTAGCCCTGGCTGACTGGAGATTATAGCCATCAAACCCAGATGTTTCTGTCCTAAAAATGAAATCAAGTTACTTTGACTTGTAAATTTGGTCTTATAAAAGATGGACCCCTTTTCAAGGTAAACTTCGAGGTCTTGTCTGAAAAAGGCTTTCCAAGTCCTTGCTAAGAAAAGGGGCTTCCCAGCTATAACAGACCCTGGGAGATGGTAAGCATTTAAGTAGTTGTACATAATTTTCTTTAGTAGTGCTTATTGTTTTGTTGGATGTATTGTCTTATTGTTCATAATAGGATAAGTACATATTATGCTGAACAACCTTCTGAATTTAACAGGTTAAATTATATTCATGTTATAGTTGTTATGACTGAAAACAGAGGAGTACTGATAACCTGTTCAGCGACCACAACAAACAGAGCTTATTTGCCCTGATGTAAACACATCTAATTAGTACTATACAGTGAAATGACAAATATGCATTGTGATTGACTAGTGCTCACCAGGTCAAGGCCTGCACAAGCATTGAAACCCTTTAAATAACTCTGTCTGACCCATCATTCACTGTTGTTTATAATAATTTTGTTCATATTCATAGTGACCCCAGCCTGAAGCTTCTTAAAAAATTGTCAAAAATACCATAATCTGTTGGGGAGGATGAAACAGGAAAACCTTATGAATATGATTTTTTAGCAAAAGATTCTGAAAATATGAAACCTAGAATCAAAATAGAAATGAAAGCTAGCTTTGAGCTATAGGATACTGAGTGCTAGTTACTATATAACCAAAGAACAATAGCCTAGCCAGCTAAAGGAGAATCCCTGTTGATTGAACAATACCCTTCTGCTGATAGAGAATCCAAAGGTCAAGCAGCAAGAGAAGAATTTGGAAGGTAGCTTTTAGAGTTTAAAATGTAACACTGTATGGCAATGTAGTAGTTCTTATAGGCTATATGTAAATTCTATAAAATGTGTGTCATGTACTGGTTGGTTATTGGGAATTATAATATTCACTATAGAAAAAGATACGATGTACTGTAACAAGAACTTCACTCTCTTACTTTTATCTGCCCTTGCTCTTATTTTTACCCTCTCTTACTTTTACCCTTTTTTAACTTCTGCACCTCTCTTACTTAACTTCTTACACTCTCTTACCCACTCCTCTCTTAACTCGCCCTCTCTTACTTCTCTTATTCCCTGCTCTTACCCACTCGTCTCTTACTCTCTCCTACCTCCTTCCCTCATGCTCCCTGACTCCTCTCTCCACTCTCTCTCTCCCTCCCTGACCACATTTAAGCTGTGGCTGTCAGCATAAATGGATCCCTTCCTCCCTCTACCTAAATAATAAACTGCTTATACCAGAACAGCTTGACCTTGGAGAAGTCTCTCACTGCGAGCGTGTTTTGTACATCTGTAATAATCTACTGAATTTTTATCAGTGGAGCTGACTAACAAATTTTTTACTCTGGAGTCACATGTATAATTCTCAGCAGCCCAAACTACAAAATTGTAGGCTGCTATCACCAACTCACCACAACCAGACATGCTAACACAGGTAAAGTGTGCCTTTGAAAAACAGAAAGGGGGGATGTGTGGTGAGACCCCACAGAGTAGGGTAGCCAAAGCCCTGGACATTTTAGCATTATTGCAAAACTCCCAAAACCCTATCATGTTAAATATTTTTTTATTACAGTCCTCTAGTAACATCCAGTTACCTAAACCTAAGGTATTGGTATGGGACCTTGTCACTTGGGGGCACAGATATGCATATATTTCCACAGATGCCAGTATTTGATGGGCAACAACCCTCTGCACCAGATGGATGGAAATCTGAGACCTTTGGAATGACAACTCACCTGTGACTTCACCTGGACCTCAAGAATCAGACACTTTAAGGATGTTACTAGCAAAAGGAAATGATACCTCTGATAGTTTTAAATGTTACTTCTGATAGTTTTAAAGTTGGCTTGTTTGTAATGTTCAAGTTATAAGTTGTAAGTAATAAGCCTGTAGCATGCCACCCAGAAAAACTGCCTTTGGTAGCTCCTGGTCATGATTGTAAAAATTTTGATGGGACACACCAATAGCTAGAAATCATTCTCCTTGTAGTGTGTTTCTTGTCCTTTCTACAAAGGGCCTCGCAGAGGGATAATAAACACGGCTTTTATATTTTAAAACAGAAAGGGAGAACTATGACAGAATACAGCTTGGACTGCATGCTTCATAAGAGGAGGAGGGTTTGACTACAGAGAGCAGATGCTACCTAATCCCTGATGTGAACATAAGCAGGCAGCTATTGGCCAGTGAGCTGGGTGGTAACCAATCATAGCCAATCAGGTTTGAACGCAAGGTCTCTTGAATAGGGTATATAAGAGCTGTGCAGACGCCATTAAACGCTCTCTGCTGCATGAACCTCGGAGTTTCGTGTCACGTCTCTGTCTTCTCTGATTGCAACAGGCTGCCAGCTTTTCCAGGAGTATGCTGTGGGAGACAGTGTCAAAGGCCTTGCTGAAGTCCAAATAGACAACATCCACAGCCTTTCCCACCTCCACCAACGGGGGTCACCTGGTCATAAAAGAAAACCAGGTTGGTCAAACACAACCTACCTCTCATAAACCCATGCTGGCCGGGTCTGATACCCTGACCATCCTGTAAGTCCTGCATGATGACACTCAATATCAACTTCTCTGTTACCTTACCGGGTACTGAGGTCAGACTAACTGGCCTATAATTACCAGGATCCTCCTTCCTACCCTTCTTGTGAATGGGCATCACATTGGCCAGCTTCCAGTCATCTGGAACCTCACCAGTGAGCCAGGACTGTTGGTAAACGATGGAGAGTGGCTTTGCAAGCTCATCTGCCATCTCCCTCATCCATGGGATAGATCCCATCTAGTCCCATAGATTTATGAACATCCAAGCATCTCAGCAGTTCTCTGACTACCTTCTCCTGGATAACAGGAGGACCATTCTGCTGCCTGACACCATCTACCAATCAAGGAGGACAGTTGCCCTGAGGACAAGCTGTCTTCCCACTAAAGACTGAGGCAAAGAAGGTGCTAAACACTTCTGTCTTCTCCCCATCTACAGTTACTAAGTTCCTTCCTGCATCCAGTAAAGAACAAAGGTTGGTCTTACCCTGCCTTTTGCCATTAAAATATTTGTAAAAATATTTTTTATTATCCTTTACAAAAGCTGCCAAATTAAATTCTGAGTTTTGGCCTTCCTTTTTTTTTTCCTACATGCCCTAGCAACCCCCTTAAACACTTGTGTGGACCTGATTTTCTCTGAGCCTGAGGGAATTGCAGGCTTTCATTGGTAGATCTGTTCCCAAGAGAAAGTTTCTTGGGAGATCTTGCACTCAAGGACAACATTTGTAAACTATCTTGCTTTCTCAAAACAGTTCTGCATAACTGTAGATAGCATGTTTTTCTCTTGTCCCACCAATGGGACAAGAGGTGATGTTCCCTTACTCAATCATGTTAACCCTGTAGCATAAGACCCCATAAAAGCTGAAAAGTTCAGAGAATAAAGGCCCCTTTTCCTAGCAACTCGTGGTGTGTGCTATGAACCCACATTAATATATCACGTCCAACAGTGACACACTTCCTGAGAGACCTGACCATCCTTCCAAAGATGATACATCCTCTTTTTATTCTTAAGTTCCTTCAAAAGCCCATTGCCCATCCAGGCTGGATGTTTGCCTTGTCCACTCATCTTCCAGCTCACAGGGACAGTCTGTTCCTGTGCCATCAAGATCTCTCTTTTGAAGTACACTCACCTTTCCTGAACTCCTTTGATTTCAAGGACTGCTTCCCAATGAACTCTCCAAATAAGTCTCCTAAATAGGCGAAAGTCTTCCCTCCAGAAGTGTGGGAACTGAATTACTGTCCTGGGTTGATTATGATGTTAAATTGTATCCCCATTCGTCCACCTAACCCAGACACAGGTTTTGTATTCTTAAAATTTCATCTAAGAGTAAAAGTGAGTGGAAAAGAAGCACCGAGTCTGTTATCAGAGACTGTACTTGCTCCCCCCGCATTGGGAGTTTTGAGTACAGCACAGACAGACAACAAGAGACAGATCGCCTTGGCTTTCCAACTAACCGGAGCAGAGAGGTCTTCCTGGACTGTTTTCTTTCCCTGTTTCTGAAACGAATCGAACCTGCTCTGGACTGGGGACTCGGGAGAGCACCGGGAGCTTGCACCCGTGAACTACCGGGAGCCCAGCCTGGGCAGCGGCATTTTCCAGTGCCAGAGGGACTGATAACAGAGCGAACACCCACAGGAAAGAGACCCTCTGAAGTTTGTCATCTCTTTGAACGGCGAGAGGTTTTGTAATTTGATATCGTTCATTTTTGTGCTGGGTAGTGCTGTGCCTGTGAAATAAACAGGTTTTTTCCACTTGTCTCAGAGAAATCTCTTTCCGAACCAGTTGAGGAGTGGGAGAAAAGGGCCACGTGAGTTTGCTTCCCGGGGGGAGCCCCACTGGAGGTTTTCTGCCAAATTTGTCCTAAACCAGGACAAATACCTAGGATAGATCATACCCTGGACAGGGTTCCTAGCATGGAGGGAATAAACCTAAGGCCCTGGAATGTGGGGTGCTGGGGGGATGCTAATGAAGTCATCCCAGAACAGGCAAGACCTTAGACTCATGAGGTAAAAACCCCTGTCCACATCCTCAATTGGCTACTTTTCCCCAGGTAACCCTAGATATTGTGAAGCTCACCATGCCCCAGGGGCTTTGGAAGCAGCCCCTTGGACCATGTTAACATTAAAAGCTTTCTTTGGGCATTCCATCATACCTGTCCCGATTTATTCAGCTATGCTTCACCCGGTGGAACTGGGAAAGAGAGGTCACGGAACGCCACCACGACAAATGGCGCCCTGAACAGGGACTTTCTCATATTGAGAATACCTCTACGGGATTCGGTTTTGCTGGATCTAGGCAAACCGATAAGACCCTTCTCTGGAATAGATTATCAGGCCTGATACGGAAGCGAGCAACCATTGGAGGATGACCAGCCATCTTGGAGGACTCTTGCATGGAATGCAGGTGAGCAGAGAAAGGGGACACCTTCCCATCGCACCTACCCCAACCAGGAGGGCACATCTCCCCTCATCCCAGTTTCACAGGATGGGACTAAGGCTGTCCAATTTAGAACGGAACGTATATGGACAATTTAGAGAACTTTTAGTAGTCCATGGGAAGGAGGTTAAAAAACATGAGCTCAAAACCCTGCTAAAATGAGTCTTGCACAACTTCCCCACCGCCGCCACCCCGCCCGCAGCAGCACCAGTTGGCACTGCTCCACGTGGCACTGTGGGAGCCCGCTCAGACTGTGATATCTATATGGGGGATTTCTGGGACTCGGTGAGGGTGAAGCTTTATGATCTAAAAACTTAAGAATGATCCTGTGGCTCCCCGAATGCTTCCCACCTTCTGCGCAATATTATAAGTGTTAAAACTCAAGAAGAAGTGCCACCACCACATCCTGGGCATGGGGGGGGGGGGGGGGGGGGGGGCAGGGGCAGGTCTTGCAGAGTCAGCAGCAGCCAGGCCAGGGCGGGAAATGCTCGCAGCTTCTCTCCTCGCCTCGCGTTGTGACCCCAGCTCCTCGACCACCTCCCGACCTTAGACTGTCCCCTACCCCTCTGACTCTGGGAGTGGGGCACAAAATCAGAGCTCATTGGAAATGCAGGAGCCCATTTAAGTTATTGATTTAAAGGACTGTGTCTTTGACATTCCCCTTCACGCCCATGACACCCCTTGATTCACTTTCTCGGTACCTAGTATTAACAGACAGGCTCCCCTCCAGAGGTACCACTGGACAAGGGTGCCACAAGGCATGACAAATTCCCCAACCATATGCCAATGGTTTGTGGCTAAAGTTTTGGCTCCTGTTTGCCAAGATCATCCACAAGCAATTGTTTATCACTACATGGATGATATACTTATTGCAGCTGAGAATGATCCATCTTTGGACTCAGCTTTAAAAGCCACTGTTACAGCTATCCAGCAAGCAAGACTTACCATCGCAGAGTAAAAGATGCAACAGACGCCACCCTGGAAATACTTGGGACTTAAAATCCTCTCTCAAAACATACAGCACCAGCTATTTCAACTAAATGAGAAACCAGACATTCCACGATTTACAAAATCTGTTAGGAACTATTAACTGGGTTAGACCCCTGTTGGGGGTTGTTGGGGAGGATGAAACAGGGAAACCTTATGAATGTGATTGTTTGACAAAAGATTCTGAAAATATGAAGCCTAGAATCGAAGTAGAAATGAAAGCTTGCTTTGAGTCATAAGATGCTGAGTGCCGGTTACTATATGACCAAAGAACAATAGCCTAGCCAGCCGAGAGAGAATCCCTGATGATGAAACAATGTCCTTCTGCAGATAGAAAGTCCAAAGGTCAAGAAGCAAGGGAAGAATTTGTAAAGCTTTTAGAGTTTGAAATGCAACACTGTATGTTAATGTAGTAATTCTTATAGGCTGTATGTAAAATCTTTAGTGGGTGTATCTCGTAGTGATTGGTTACTGGGAATTAGAATATTCACTATAGAAAGACATGTATTGTAACAGGAACTTTGCTCTCGTTTTTCCCTCTCTCCCTCTCTTACTCTTACTCTCTTGGTTTTTCCCCCTCTTACCCCTCCCTTACTCTCTGTTTTTTCTCTCTCTTCCCCCTCTCTCCTAAGCCTCCCTGGTTCTCCCTGATCTCTCTCATGCTCTCTTGATCCTTCCCTCCCCCTCTCTCCTAAGCCTCCCTGGTTCTCCCTGATCTCTCTCATGCTCTCTTGATCCTTCCATCCCCATCTTTAACCTCTCCTCTCCTGCTCTCCCTGTCCCACTCTCTCCCCTCCCCCTGACCACGTGGACACCGAGGCTGGCAGAAGACACGGGTCTCTCCCTCTCTTTACCCATATAATAAACTGCTTATACCTGAACAGCTTGACCCTGG
Organism: Poecile atricapillus; assembly: GCF_030490865.1. Lineage (NCBI taxonomy): Eukaryota > Metazoa > Chordata > Aves > Passeriformes > Paridae > Poecile > Poecile atricapillus. The sequence goes on along the minus strand of NC_081288.1, from coordinate 92,998,786 downwards.
AGAAGTCTCTCACGGTGAGCGTTTTGTACTTCAATATCAATAGGGGGTCACCAATCAAGATTTGGTTCTGTTGTTTGTTTTGTTAAAGGGGAATTCTCAGTTAAATTCACCTAGGCAGCTTATGGACGAGGCAAAGGATGCCTTGGAAAAAGTATCCCAAGCCATTCAAACCCGTCAAGCACACAGGAAAAGATTTCTCTACTGTATTTTTGCCCACAACTACTGCATATTTGGATTGGCTATTGCAACAATCAGAATTCCTGCAAATTGCTCTTGAAAATTTTACTGGGAAAATTTCAATACATTACCCTGAGCATAAGTTACTGCATTCTGCCCTTAACATAATTCCAGAACCACTAAGAAGTGATATGCCATTAGATGCACTCACTGTCTTTACAGATGGCTCAGGGAGGTCCCATAAATCTGTTGTAACCTGGCAAAACCCTGTAACACAAGTGGTATCTGACATCCAAGTAACAGAAGGATCACCACAAATAGTGGAACTAGCTGCAGTTGTTAGAGCTTTTTCTAAGTTTACATGTCCTTTTACATTGGTTACTGCTTTTTCTTATGTTGCAGGCATTGTTGAGAGACCTGAAAATTCATTTCTAAAGACAATTGCTAATGACCAGTTATACTCTTTGCTTAAAAATCTAATTTTTATTCTTTCTCAGAGACAGGATCCCTATTTTGTCTTGCACATCCGTTCTCATACCTCATTGCCCAGACATCTGACAGAAGGTAACCAGCAAGCTGATACACTAGCCATGACAACACAGGTAACACTTCCTAACATTTTTGAGCAGGCAAAACTCAGCCACTCATTTTTTCACCAGAATGCTCCTGTGTTACACCGCATGTTTAAAATCACCAGAGATCAAGCCAAAGCAATTGTTACCACATTCCCTGATTGCCAAAGGTACTCATTACCTTCCATAGAAGCAGGAGTAAACACTAGAGGGCTTCACAGCTTACAAATCTGGCAAAGTGATGTAACCTACTATGCATCTTTCAGCAAATTCAAATATTTACACATATCAAGTGACACTTTTTCAGGGGCAATCTTTGCCTCTGCACATGTGGGTGAAGCAGCTAGACATGTCATCAAACACTTTCTCCAAGCATTTGCAACACTAGGCATTCCACAGGAAATAAAACCAGATAATGGGCCAGCTTACATCTCACACAAATTACAACAATTCTTTAATATGTGGGGAATGAAACATACCACAGGCATTCCCCACTCCCCCACAAGGCAATCAATTGTAGAAAGAGCTCATGGGTCTCTCAGAAGAATTCTAGAACAGAAGGGTGGAATACAGACCCTGTCTACTGTGGAAAGGCTCAGTAAAGCTATCTATGTTTTCAATTTTCTGAACAACTCATTTATGGAGCCTAACCCCCCAATCACCAGACATTTTTCAAACACCACACAAGCACAGTTAAAAGAGAGACCACCAGTTCTAATCAAAGATCTAGAAATCAGCAAAATTCTAGGACCTTTCCTACTGATTACCTGGGGCAGGGTATATGCTTGTGTCTCTACAGATAAAGGACATTGTTGGATTCTGGCAAGAAATATAAAACCATATTTACAGACTCTACAGGTACACCAAGATGCTCTACAAGAGAAACCACAAGAGGAACCTAAGGAAAAGACATCCTGAGAACTACCACCTACCTGCTGCAGAACTCCTTTATACTTCCCTAACTTTCTTAGCTTTCCCACAGATTATGCCATTAAACATGATCCCCAAGGGACTCATGCTCACTACTGCCATCCTAATCAACCCCATGCTCCTCACAAAGACCTGGGTAGCTCCACAGCAAAAACAAAATGTATAGGTAACTCTGGCAAAAGCCATGAAACAAGATACCCTGTGCCTGTCTGTTGCTAGCCCTGATGACCCCTTTTCCACCTGTTTAGTAGGGTTACCTACAGATGTATGGCTGATAATCAGTAATGCCACCCATAGCATGAAAGATAATCGTAATAGCATATGGAAACACAACCCTGTCGATGCCTGGGATTACTGGACCCAGAAGGTCCTGCATCCATCCCTTGAACTCCAGGAGCTAGAAATTCTTGGCTCTGTGAAAATGGAAGGTTTTTTTTATCTACCAAGGTGGGAAAAAACTAAAAGACCCATAATCCCAAAAGAAAGAGAAACTATCAGGATAGATGTTTCCCCATATGTCCTGGGGTGACTTTATGATACTGGTATCCCCAATCGTCTGGTTTATGTTATATATTAAGTTCTGCACCTTTAAGACTGGCTCTGAGAGCAAGAGAGGGGGGTAGAAGAAGCCGCAGTTTGTGTTAAAGAAAACATAACTCCCACACATCTCGCTCCTGGACTGTGGTGTCTGCAGCACAGACAGACAGCGGGACAGAGCTTCTCTCTGGCTTTTAGTTAGTTTTAGCTAGCTGAGGCAGAGGAGTTCCCTGGACCTTTGTTTTTCCCTTTTTTCCTGGATCTGTGCAAGCCTGCTCTGGACTGAACACCCAGCCAAACCCCGGGAGCTCACGCCTGTGGCCCACCGGGGCCTGGGCCTTGGCACTTTCCAGCGCTGGAGGGACTGATAAGAAACTGAGTGAGCCGTTCACCACATGAAAAGGACTTTTTCTTCCTAAACTTGCCATCCCATTGAACAACAAGAGGTTTTATTATTATTTAATATTACTCAATTTCTGTTAAATAAACAGCTTTTTCCACTTCTCTCCAAAGAATTTTTTTTTTTCTTTCTTTTCCCGGACCAGAAAGTGAGGAAGGGCATTTCCCTGGGGAAATCCCCATTTGGAGTTTTCCTCCCTAATTTGCCCTAAACTAGGACACCATACCACCCAGCTTACAAAAATCAGAGCCAATGGTGTAATTACACCTCCTCCATCATTTCTTGGTCCAGTAGTTATCCACTACAATTACCACAGGATATGTCTCTTACATGCGGGGACGGAGCATGCATGGCCTGGCATACCATCACACATTAAAGGAGGGCCGTGTAGCTTGGGAGAGGCTTACTTTGCTGGCACCTGAAACAAAAATGATTCATAGCCAAAGAAATAGAGCAAAAAGGTCTACATGTTATTTTGAATCAGACTGTAATGATGAGACCACATTTTGGAGTAGAAACAAGAGAATGGCTGCCTCCATTATACTAGCTTGGGTGACTGCGGCAAAAGCCTTAGGACAAATAGACCATCTCGGGTGCCTCCTGAGTAAACAAACCAATGCCACCTCCCTTGCATTAAGTGACTTGCTCTCAGATGTAGATGCCATCAGGCACGCCACATTGCAAAACAGAGTGGCAATAGCCTTTCTACTCTTATCACACGGGCATGGCTGCGAGGACTTTGAGGACATGTGTTGTATGAATCCTTCCAATCATAGTGAGTCCATTCATTACAGCATACAAATTCTCAAGGAAGGAGTCAAACAAATGCAGTTAGGAGATGACAGCAACTGGTTCAATGGACTATTCAGAAAATGGAACTTATATAGTTGGACTCTAGTCGAAACGGTTTTACAGATTTTTGTAGTTGTTGTTACCCTGTTTTTTAAGTTGCCTGTTAAGGGTTTTCCTGAAATCTTTACCGAAGGTCTTTGCAATTCAAAGAGTAGGGGCAGATGTGGGAACTGAATTACCTAGGATAGATCATACCCTGGACAGGGTTCCTAGCATGGAGGGAATAAACCTAAGGCCTGGAATGTGGGGTGCTGGGGGGATACTAATGAAGTCATCCCAGAACAGGCAAGACCTTAGACTCATGAGGTAAAAACCCCTGTCCACATCCTCAATTGGCTACTTTTCCCCAGGTAACCCTAGATATTGTGAAGCTCACCATGCCCCTGGGGCTTTGGAAGCAGCCCCTTGGACCATGCAGTCTCAGTGAACATTAAAAGCTTTCTTTGGGCATTCCATCATACCCATGCCGATTTATTCAGCTACACTTGACCCGGTAGAACTCGGAAAGAGAGGTCACGGAACGCCACCGTGACACAGAAGTCCAGTGTAAAAGTCTAATTTATGTTCCTCCTGATTTCACCAAATATCAAGAACTCTATAATTTCATAATCACTATGCCCCAAACAGCGTCCAACCACCATATCTCCCACCAGTCCATCTCTATTTCCAAACAACAGGTCTAACATAGTCCCTCCCCTGGTGGGCTCACTCACCAGCTGTGACAAAAAGTTCTCCACACACTAAGAACTTCCTGCTCTGCCTCTTTCTGCTGTTTTAAGTTCCCAGAAGATGTCTGGAAGGTTAAAATCACCTACAAGAACAAGGTCTGGTGATCCTGAAATATTCTTCAGCTGCCTGTAGTTGTCCACCTCTTCTTCCTGGTTGGGTGGACGAAAACAAACTCCCAGTAGAATGCCAGCTTTGTTTGCCTTCCCCTTAATTCTTACCCATAGGCATTCAACTTTATTGTCATTAGTTTCAATACCCATGGCACTGAAAGCCTCCCTAATATAAAGGGCCACCCCTCCACCTCTTCTCCCTTTCCTGTCTCTTCTGATGAATTTGTAGCCATCCAGTGCAGTGCTCCAGATATGTGAGTTGTCCCAACATGTTTCCATGATGGCGACCACATCATAGCTTTGCGGTTGTACCATGGCTTCCAGCTCTTCTTCCTTGTTACCCATGTGGTGTGCATGAGTATACATGGACTTCAGCTGGGCTACTGATTTCACTCCTAACTCAGGTTTACCACCCTAGGGGCTGCTTCCAGAGAGTCCAGGTGCATCCCCTTCCCCCTTCAAACCTAGTTTAAAACACTCTCAATGAGTTTTGCCAGTTCATGAGCTAAAATCCTTCTGCCCTTAACAGAGAGATGGAGACCATCTGGTTCTAGCAGGTCAGGTGCCATAAAAGTTGCCCCATGATCAAAGAACCCAAAATTTTGCTGATGACACCAACCCTTAAGCCACTTGTAGATAATGTGGGATCTCCTCTTCCTATCATCTTTTGTCTCTGCCACCAGAGGGAATGAGCAGAACACCATCTGTGCTCCTGCCCTATCAACCACTTGACCCAGTGCCCTAAAGTCCCTTTTAATTGCCCTGAAGCTCCTCTTTTCAATCTCATCACCGCCAACCTGGAGTATCAGGAGTGGATAATAATCAGAGGGCTGAATCAGCCCAAGGAGTCTCAGTAATATCCTGTACCTGGGCCCCAGGGAAGGAGCAGATCTCCCTGTGGGATGGGTCCAGTTGACATATGGGGCCCTTTGTTCCCCACAGAAGGGATTCACCCACTACGACTACCCTTCTTTTCTTTTTAATGTTAGAGGTGGTGATTTGTCTGCCAGATGAAGCGTAATTGAGAGGCTCACTGGGCAGATCATTTTCTTCTATGTCATCTGGCTGACTCTCTAGATCCAGGGGCTTATACCTGTTCTGAAGTGGCACCTGGATAGGTGATGGGGGTCAGGAGGAATTTCCATTACCTCCCTGAATAGGAACCTATTTCCACTCCCCTTCATCCACCATGTGTCTTATTACCTGATGGTAGGAGGCATGGGAGTCCTCTGATTCTTGGCGGGCTTCCCTCAATGATGGAACTCCACCAATCTAATTCCCTTTTGCTTTCCCTGATACTCCTTAGTCTTTCTACTTCCTCCCTAAGCTCGGCCACCAGCAAAAGGAGATCATTCACCTGTTCACACCACAGACAGGCTTCTTTTGCAACACCCCCTGGTACCACTGATAAACATTCCTCACAGGAATGGGTCTGGACAGACACATCCTTCTTGGAGGGTTCTATTTGGCTACATCCACTTTTACTAACTGCAGCTTTTGATCATGTAAGAACCATTGCTAACAAGAAAAACCAAAACCAACCAATAAAATGGCAACAAACAACAAACTAAAATCCCCACTAGCAGGAGGATACCTGCAACCCTTCCTGCTTGCCCTGCCTGTGTGAACTGCTGTGCCACACCCTCAGAGCCATGCCATGCCCTTTTGCCTGCTCTTGTTTGCTGTGTTCCAGGTTGCCGCACTCTCTAGAGCCGTCTTTTAATCATCCCCCCACTGGCCAGAGGAAACCCCACCCTGCACCTCTGTGGCTAGCAAGAGCAAGATATTATCCTCTGCAGCATTACAATTTTTTTGCCACAGAATTAAAAAGGACATTTTTTCTCGTGTCACTGCAGGCCACAGAAGATAAATTCAAATGACAGGGCTTAAGTTATGAATATGGGGAATTAGAGATAAGAAGTAAAGCAACTTATGGCTCTTCTATTTGCTCTTCAGAACACAAGCTTCAGTATTGTAATAGATAAACTTATGTATAAAAATTCGTAAAGGTCAAAATAAATATATTTGTAATAATATAAAATAAAACAGTGTGGCAAAAAGTCCTTCCCCAGATCTAGTTGCGAATTCCCATTCAGGAGAAAACAATGCTAGCCTGCGCCCATCGACCGAAAAGAATAAGCAGGACACGAGCCATCAGGCTAACAAAGAAACGAGCTCGGAGGAGATATCCATCGCCGGACCTGAACACGCCCTGCAGACCACTGTTGGGGAAGCAATCAGGCTGACAAAGGAACGAGCTCGGAGGAGATATTCATCGCCAGACCTGAACACCCCACCTGGCAGACCGCTGTTGGGGAAGCAATCAGACTGGACAAAGGGAAAAGCCCAGCCGAGATATCCATCGGCTCCAACCCGGATCCCACCACTCCATCCTGATAGCCCGAACCAAAATTGAAATCTGGGAACATTAAAAACCTCTTTACATATGAGGAGACTCTGCCCGGACATCTACTAACTCTGTTCTCCAATGCCAGGAAATCCATTCATCCAACAATCAAGGACCTTTGGTGAATGGTGCCTGCTTGAAATTTAGCCTCAGGACACAAAATCCCTATAAAAACCCAGACCAGAGAACCCTCAAGCGTGGATTTGGGAACACCTATACCTTTGGTATAGACCCTGTCCACCCAGCGCTGCGCTGCCCATTTTATTGTGGTTTTTCTCGTTGTTTGTTCTTTATTGTTTTATAATAAATTTCTCTTTTTTTAACCTGAATTTGCCTTTGCATTTATAACAGATTGGTGCCGTGACTCGGATCGGAGAAACTGCGGGAGAATCTTGCTGTCCAGGACGGGTACCCCCGCTGATTTTGGCGGCCTGGTGAGTCGAGAGTCTCCGCAGTTCGTTCCGACATCCGAACCAAATTTAGGCTAAGGCAAAAACCACAATAAAAAGAGAGACGGATCCAGAGAGCTCGGGAAGGCACGGAGCCTTCGAGAAAGCCGCGGCTTGGTAGCTCGTAAAAGTCGACAGTGCACGAAGACGCCCTCACAGGAAATAGCTGTAAGTACTGTGGGGTTGAGCGGGTGATTGGGCGAGTGTGTGTGAGACGTGATCTGATCACGGAGCGAGTGTGGACTTCAAGGCCGCGGTTCCATCCTCCCGTGAGGGAATTGGCCGGCCGCGAAGGAAGCGATTCGGTGTGGAAAAGTTCTCTCTCTACACGCTTGTAAAAACCTGGGACGAAAGGGAGTCCCGGGGGACCGATCGCAAAGGGGCTGAAAGGGGAAGGGGACGTCCTATCGAGCTCGGGAATTGGTAAACCCTTTCAGTCAATGGACCTAGGCGAAGGTCCAAAGGAGAATCGAAGTGCTGAATACAAGAGACCCCAGTTCAGCTAACTGAGAGGTGAGTATTAGCAAACTTTGATTTCTCTGACAAAAAATTGAAATCTGGGAACATTAAAAACCTCTTTACATATGAGGAGACTCTGCCCGGACATCTACTAACTCTGTTCTCCAATGCCAGGAAATCCATTCATCCAACAATCAAGGACCTTTGGTGAATGGTGCCTGCTTGAAATTTAGCCTCAGGACACAAAATCCCTATAAAAACCCAGACCAGAGAACCCTCAAGCGTGGATTTGGGAACACCTATACCTTTGGTATAGACCCTGTCCACCCAGTGCTGCGCTGCCCATTTTATTGTGGTTTTTCTCGTTGTTTGTTCTTTATTGTTTTATAATAAATTTCTCTTTTTTTAACCTGAATTTGCCTTTGCATTTATAACAGTATTTATTTAAAAAAGCCCTGTCTTCATCCCAACAGCTTCTTGAAAAGCTATAGAAGAATGATCCTGTAATATATGATTGTATAATTCATGTTTTATTGTATGTGTATATAAGCAAATAAAAACTGGTTACATGTATCAAAAAAGCAATGAGTTGCAGTAACGACAGCCCGGAGCCAGAAGAAAAGGATGATTTGCAAAAGAACAGAGTGGCACCAGAGAAATCAAGGCCCACCCAGGCAAGATCTTCGTACTAACGACACAGTGATTCACACCTGATATCAGACTGATCTGATTCTCCTGGACCAAGCATCTCAATACTCAGTTCCCATAACTCTCCTTCTCCCACGGAACTTCATTTACAAAACCAAGCAGAAAATATCTCTGGATCATGCATCTCAAAACTCAGTTCCCGTAAAGCCATTCAAACCTTTTCCTCCCTTCTCGGAAATCTAGTTAACAAACTTACAATAAATATAAATATGCAACAGACCCTGGGAGAAAAAACTGTGCAGCCTCAGGCTATAGAAATTGTATAAAAACCCACTCCTACAGAGGACTGATGGTGAACTTGGGGGAATCAGGGCGGTAGAGACTGATTCAAAGTTCACCCAGCGCCAATCCCGGGCTCAACGCTTCAGCCTTAGCTGTGATTATGATTGTTTTCTTTAACAAAATTTCACAAATTTTTCAATAAAATTATTATTGATAAATTTGATTCTATTTCATTTATAGCAATCCTATTAGAGCAGTGCCTTTGTAATTTTGTGTTAGTTAAGGTTGTGTTGTCTGTTTTTGAGGGTTTATAACCCAGCTGTGAATATATTCTCCAGGCTCAAAGCAGTTGCCAAGGGGATTTAGTCCTGCAGAAAATCATATGACTTTCTCTTTTTTTTTTTCCAACCTTTGATCAGATTTTTGTCTGCCTCTTTTTAAGATATTAAAAAGAAATAAATAAAATAATAAAACATCCCTCTGTCACGATGGTAATAAGCATCATTCTATATTTTAAGCTGGTGTTAACCTACCTCAGATCCTGTGGGAATTGAATGAATACATCTGGTTGTGTAGGAAACTTGTGTTAGACTGAGGGTCTGAACCAGCATCTCCGAAGGGGGGAGCTGACTCCATAGACACCGAACCCCTTTTTCCACCTGCTATAAAGATTTTCAAACTATAGCTCAAATGATTTCTCCCCTATACAAGGGATTTTTTTTCAACTACAAAGACCATGTTGATAACAGTTTTGTCAGAGCTTTCTAAGTGGTTTCCAGGAGTTAATGTTTTCAAAACTGATTTTGACCTATATAAGTGTCCTGGATCCAGCTAGGACATGGCTAATTTTTTGCAGTAGACAGGAGTGTCTTGGTTTTAAAGCACTAGCTAAAAAATCACTAGAAAATTTATTCATTTCTTGCTGTGAGATATGGATTAGGAGAAGGGAAAAACAGGCTTAAAACTTAAAAGGAATAAAGAAAGTTTATTAACAAAACTACAAGAAACCAGAATAAAACTTCCAGAAACCTTTTTTCCACACCATCCAACCATTCCCCTTGTTCACATGACAACATAGAGACAAAAAAAAACCTGGTGTTTAAAACAGTCTCAACTTGGCTATATTCTTTTCATCATTCTTTGTAGAGAAAAAGAAGTCCTCTTTTGTCAATCTATGGAGTTTTTCACAAGAAAACCATTTTCTTATGGCTTTCTATTTTTCTGATGCCAGCCACCCGGAAAATTCTGCCATCAGGCCTTTCCTCCCATTTCACACCACTCTGAGGTGTGCTCATGGGCCATGAGTCAAAAGGGGTGTCATTTGAAGGATGAGTTATTCAAAGGCAGAAGTTCTCTTCATCTGTCTCTGTGATCATCTCTGGAAACAGAAGTTTTTTCTTTTTCTCTTAAGGGCCACAAATCTTCAACAACTCTCACTTCCCCTTTTCTGTTCCAGCATCTCATGGGATCACAACTACTTCACTAATTACTCAGCTTTATCAATTAATTACTTTTGCTCAGATCCATGCTTTGAAATACTCCATTCCCCCCAAAATACTCTTTCATGAATTAAAGGAGGTTTTTTTTCAGAACATTATTGCCCATCTCCATAGCTTTAACAAAGGAATATTTCAGCTTATTAAGGCATCTCCTTATTTCTCTCCCCCATCTGAAGCTTTGTCCGTTTAGGGGACTTTTAGATTTGGGTTCTCTTTCTCTTTGAACTGAAGATTGATGAGAGGGAGGCGATTTTTTTACTCTCGTTCGGTCTCAGTTGTTTATTTTTTCTTATCAGCATTACAAGGTACAAGGAGCTATGTGTACTATGATAGAAAAGGGGTAAAATGGCTAACAAAGATCTTCTTCAAGGTCTTTTATATGTCCATTTACCCAATTAACAGATGCCAACTAAGCTATTTTTCTTAGTGACCCAATGACCCAACACCTGTGTGCTGCACTGTGACATTTTCTACCCAATCACTTACTACTACCCAAAAACCCCTAGGAGAGGAACATGAAGGAGAAAGAAGAAGGACAAGAGACAACACCCTAAATCCTCCATCTTGTCTCCTGTTCTCTAAACTACTTTTTCACCCAGTGATTTAAGAAACTTTCTAATCTACACATTTACACATTTCTTATCTAACTTTAACATTTGTTTTCATGTATCACCATGAAAACATGCACATGAATTTCATATTATATGAAATTCAGTGTTTCTTTGAATCCTGGAACTAAATATTAAAAGCAAGGGCACACAGTCTGTATCTCAGACTCCAACAAAGCTTAATTCCTTTCTTCACTGTCTTTGATAGTTTATATAGTCTCTTTACATATTGATCACTCTCTTCCCCTCTCTCTGGAAAAAAGGATTAATCTGCAAGTCTCATCTGGGTAGTAAAAGGGTTTAAATCTTGCTCAAGCCACAGGTGTTCATGGTGCCAGGTTTCAGCTCAGCAGTGCTCAGAGCTGCTTCCTCCCCCAGGAAAAACTTCAGCCATTCCGGAGACTTACTGGGAGGCTGCAGCAGAGCACAGCCCCAACCTGGGGCCAGGGGAAGTCCCGCAGGCCCCATCTCCTGCCTGGGAACCGTGGCAGGTCCAGCCCAGCCCCTACCCGGGCTGCATGGCCTGGGGAGGGGATGGGAGCCAGCTGGTGTTCTGCTACCTTTCAAAGCCAGAAGCCAAAGAGACAAAGAAATTCCCGGGCTTAGATTTTAAGGTGGTGTTCATAGGTTGATCTCACTTTTCAATGGTCAAAACTACTGTCAATTCTCAGAAATGTCCAGTTATTGGCCAGGAGAAAAACTCTCATCAGCCTCCAGCAGCCTTAACTTCCTTAGCTGTTTCCCTTTGTTTCTTAAATGCCAATCTATCGCAAGGATGCATGACTGGGACCCAGAGGTTATTCTATTCCGCTTCATGTCATTGCCAGGGATAGGGGGAAGGGGTCCTTTCTGGGTCCTGAAGCATGATGGAGGGAGTGGTTGGTTATTGTTGGGGGTGAGAGAACTCACATGTGAATTGTTCATTTCTTGTACCCTCTGTCATTAGTATTGTTGCTGTTACTGTCAATTGTCTTATCTCATTGCTGTTTCCAGTAAATGGTTCTTATCTCAACCTGTGATCTTTACCTTTTTTGCCTCCAGTTCCCCTTTCCATCCTGCCACAGGGGAAGGGGGAAGCGAGTGAGCAGCACTTGGTTTGGAGTGTTTCAGTGGGAACATTAAATTGGGGAGTACCAACCATTACCAAACCATGACAATAAGGAAACTTTGAATCCAAGATACACATGTATCTTAGGCTGCTGCTGTCTCTCACCAAACCAAACTCATATACACAAATAGTCAACCCAACAGCAGAACAGGCTCCCATGAGAAAAATCAGGAAAAGTCATTGCCTGAGCTGCTGGAAAATTCAACTGAATACATTTTCCATGAATAACCAATGTCAGGACTGAATATTTGCTGAATGCAAACCAACCATATTGGGTACAATTCCAGACAGATGACCTGCTGTAATTTAGGACCTGAATTTCATCTTGTCTTGACATTGACTCTGGTACAATGTCAGTAAAAGGAGGGAACAACCTGCCACAATTCTGTTTATGTAGCATTTTGCATCCATGTCAAGAGAAGTGTGAAGTGCTCCACAGAGTTGCAAGCGCAGCACGCCAACCATTGACCAGGTCCTTATCTCCATCTGCTACCATTCATAAAACCTTTGCACTTCCCTTGCACCTCACAACTCTCAGCAGCTCTCATCAGGTTGCTCAGTTTGCATGAACCTCAGAGTATATGGGCTCTGGTTTCATGTAGCATCTGTCATCTAAAAGGTGACTGACTGAGACTGACCTTGCCATGGTGTCTTCACTTGTTGGCATCTGCTAAGGGAAAATGGGAACAAGACAGTGGGAAAGTCAGCAGATGCAGTGAGAATGCCAGAGCACGATGGGGAAAGATGGTCCTTCCTATATCATAATCAAATGGAGAAGTCCAAAGCTTCTCCATCTGCATGTTTTCCCTTCCCTGGTTGAGTCTCCTCACAGCAGGAAAGCTGTTTATGCATAGGGCATGGGACCACTTGGAGCATCTCCGCAGTGCAGCTTGTCTCTTCCAATTCTCCCTCTCCACCCATGTAGAGAGATCAGTGAAAACAGCAAAATAGTTATTAATGTTCCCTGGGATTGCAGAGCCTGAAATGACATGAGAATTTTCTTTGGCTGCTTTAGTTATTTTTTAGCATGCTGCTGTGTGTTTGCCTTAGAGGAGTATAAATAACTATTTCAAATTCAGCATTTGAGGCTGACAATGACAATTGAAAACACTACTTTCATGCGTGAAGCACTTTTCATTCAGAGGGGCCTCAAATTGCTTTTCAAAACTGTACAGCTTTCTTTCATCCACCACCAGAAAATACACAGCCATTTAGGTCAGGAAATAAAGAATAATATGTCTCAATGAAGGCACACGGTCAAGTCAACATGGCAGAAAACATATATGAATGAGAGCCTGGACAAAACATCATCACTGGGACTCACAAGCTCAAACTCATGAGGGAAAGTGCCATGGGGTCATCATTCACTATAAAAGGTCAGAGCCTGTCACACTATATTAGGAACAGTGAAGTACAACACAGAGTCTCTTAGCTGGGTTGCCCAAGAGAGCAAGTTTTATTATTCCAGATCTTCTTTTATAGACAGGTCCAAGAGGTAAAACTCTCATTGGTCATTAAACCAACACATCACCATCACTGGACAGTTGGGAACACCCCTTTAACTGTTTCTTGCAAGTAAACAACAAGGATCCAAACAACACCTGCAAAGGTTGTTGTCCTTCTCCAAGGACTGCTTGGATTCCTCCTTATGATTTCTCAGGCCAGAATGAGAATCTTGTGTGACTTAGTTTCCCGCAGGTTCTGTGATCTCTGCCTGCTTTCTTGCATTCAGCATCCATAAGAGCTCTGTTTTACATCTCAAACAGGGGCAGGACACCACATTAATGCATGCATTCAGAACCACCTCAAAAGAAAAATAAGAGAAATTTGCTGACCACCATTTCTGAAGCCTTTCAAACAAAAAAGGGCACTATGAGTTTTTTGGTCCCTTCTTTCCTGTAAAAATGAAAGGCTATATAAATGAAAGGCTATACTGAACTTCAGTCTACTCTGGTACACTCTACAGGAAGCCAAACCTATTTTGAATTTAATATGAGCTGTAAGAGGAGAGCAAAAAGTGGGAAACTCTAAGTGAGTACAAGACTCTTCACAAAAGGAGAAAAGGAAATAGGTGATTATAAAAGGTCATTAGAAATGTCTGTTTAGCAATGGTACTGTATGAAGGGAGATGTAACCCATGTCAACACAAACCTATTACAGCTGAATTTGTAAAGAACACCCATAACCTCAATCTCTTATATTCAGAGGTTTACATTTAGAAAGTTTCTTTTGTAACATTATCTCTCCAAAACATACATAAATCCAAAAAAAAAGGGGACTTATCCACTCAATTTCCACTTTACAACTTTTTCAATTCCACACAACAGATGAATGAATCCAAAACATTTTCCCAGCCACCAGGAACACAGATGCATAGCACCAAATTCAGCAATTTCCAAAGCAGAACTGCTGTATGAAATTGGGAGATCCAGAGAAAAAGCAGCTGGTGAGTCTCTCATTCAAATACTTCTTCTTCCCAATCAGATCCCATTAAAAGGGATTTCAAACTTTTAAAAAAGTTTTCTGGGATTAAATTTTCCGCAGCATATTTTGTTCACCAAGTGGAACTGTTTTCTTCCTACAGCACCACTAGCAGCAAAAAGATTGTGGTGGGTGAACGGAGAAGCAAAGGTGTTCCACCTTGCTGAGACCAAGACTCATATAATGGGGGGAAAAGACTCTGATCTGGTAGAAGGAACAATATGCAGCACTATATGAGTGAGTATTTTGGAAATTAAAAGTTTAATTGGTAGGGTGAGTGTGAGGACAGAGCTACAAGGTTTGCCTTTAATAGCTAACTGCCAAAAAAGATGTGTTTATCTGTGGTGCTATATGTAAGAGTTCCCTGAGATCTGAAAGGACTGGATGATCTAGGACTACTTCCTGTAGTCCTATGTTCCTTGTATGATCACATAACCTGCTTTATCCAATGAAAAAAGTATTTTAAGGGTCTTTTACTGCCCAGATACCTCAGACATTTAACAACCTGTCTCTTTGTATTTTATCTATTTATTTATCATATTCTTGTTTTAGCTTTTTATAACCTATTCAGAATCCAATGATTTTTAAGGCATGTTTCAAACTGACATAAACTTGTATCAGGAGACAGTGGACAGAATACCTTCACTCCCCCAATTCTCCTGCTTTCTTCCACCCACATATTTCCAAGAGAGACAATGCTTTCATTTATTTTTAATACTCTTATTTATTTTAGTGGAGAGAAACATTAACTATGAGGGTGTGATCCAGATTTGTTCAGATGGAGTGTAGGAGCCTTTGTACTTCATTTTGTGCTCCAGTGCATTTCTTGCTGACAAGTGGAAGAATGCAAGGGAGAGTCAGCAAAACCAAGGTAGATTCTCTGAAACCTGGTCTCAGCTTTCTGCTATACCCTCAAGAGATATTACTGTGCTGGCTGCCAAAGGAAGTTATATCTGACACAGTTCAGGCCAGGCCAGTTAGCTATTTAAAGAGGTGGGTTTATTTATATAATTTTTACCCTCCAAACTCCCCCTGTTTTTTTTAAGATGGAAAATTACCAGTATCTCATAGCACATAAAATTTGACAGATATTTACCAGTTAATTTGCATTGGTCCCTTTGTCTTTGCTGGTACTTTTATTGTTCAATAAATTCCTGCAAAAATTAAACAGTGTTACTCCCACAACAACTTTGGCAGTGATCAAAGAGTGTGGCAGGTTTGCTCCAATTTTCAACTGCTACCTGTCAGGTATCTGTCTTGGTTTGAAAAGACAGGTGTCTGCTAAGGAAGGCAGAAACCTCCCTTGAAATGGAAAAATGTAAACTCCCCTCCCCCCCCACTCCAAATTATTATACTCTTGAAATCAAGGGGCTTTCAGGCAAAGATATGGGAATAGGAATAACAGTTCTTTACTAGGAAAATTAAATGCAGTAGTACAAAAAAAAAACCACCAAAAAACACTGACAGAGTCAGAATACAACCTCACACCCTGCTGGTCAGGGTTTTGGTAGCAGTCTGATTAAATGGTGGCTGCAGTCTTCTTGGGGTGACAGATGTGGTTCTGTTGAAGCAATGATCTTGTAGAAGGGTGTAGTTTTCGCGTGGAGAAAAGCTGCCAGCAGTGTTCCAAGTCTCTGATTATATCTAGGTAGGAATGCCTGGCTCCTCCCCCTGGGTGGAGCATCTCACAATGGGATGATGTAATTTTATCAGTCATGTAGTGAGACTCAATGGCCCATTAACAGAAGATATCCCCCTGACAGGAGGATGAGTCATGGAAGAGATAAAGAACAGTGCCACACATGGTTTTAACAGCTGGCCTATTAACAGAAGGTATCTCCCTGGAGTTATGAGGGATGGGTTATGGAAAAGATAAAGAATACGACCTCACCTGGTTTTAACAAATGGTAATGGAATACATACTTTTAGTTACTTTTTGCATTGCAACCCAAGATAGTATTAAAGAGCTAGATGGAGACAAAAGAGGTTTTTCTTTTCTTTGCTCTCTTAGAAAGGGCTTTGTCTCAGATTTCCATATAGTTAATGAAAACAGTTAAAAAGTAATTAAGGTGAATTTTGGTGTGTGGGGGGACTGGGGAGATTGGTTTCAATACAGCAATTAAATTATTGTGGTTTTGCTGAAACAATGGTGGCATTCATTGATAGCACTGACTTACCTTCTTAAAAAGAACTTGTACTGCTAGGAAAATCAGAATAATTATGAATTAAACTACTGTCTACTCAAGGCAGATATTTGGTGACAAAAGTGGAAAGAAGATATATTTTTTAGATAGATATCTCAGTCCTGCCATCCCCAATCTAGTGACTTGGAGAGAGAAGCTGGAATTCTCACAACTTTGTGCACAAGGTGAGCAGCGCTGCATGCCTCACCTCAACAGCACATTATTTTTTCAAGGAATCCAGAAATCCTCAAAAAAAGGTGGTTGGTTAAAGGTCTGTTTGGTAGAACTGAAGTCTCACAGAGCTAAGTTCATCTACAGTCTCATCAGCTGTTGAACACTGCTTCAACCTTTTGAATAGACCTTAAAATCTTATCTTTGCAAGGTCTGCACATGCATTAGGTTATACTGGGATCTATCTAAGTTTACAAAAGAAAATAAAGTAGACCAAAAAAAAAAAAAAACCTGAGAGATTATTTCATCCTCAACACTGAATTCAACCTTTGGAAAGAGGCAAACTGTCGTGTGGCTTCAGGGGAAAAGAGGACACTCAGATGAGGCCAAATAAGCCCACAGGAGACGTTGCCTATTTTATTTCTGGAACATGGACCACGTACATCTATTTTGAACTTTGAACCGAGTTCCTCTGTCTCCTCCCAGAAGTCCTGAGCCTTGTGCTGGTGCAACAAGAGCAGTGTCCCAGCCATGCCCTAATAGCTATTACTTCTTAACAAAGTGCGGCACTTAGGCAAAGGATGAGGTTACTGTTGGAGGGGTCATGATTAATAATGATTAGTCTGATCCTTGCTGACATGAACTGGATCCACCATTCACAAAGTAATTACTCTGCAGTATGGATACCCTTTTCCAGAGGAGGCATATATTTGTCATATTGCAACCAAAAACAAACACGGAAGGACAGTAGGAGCTGACTTCTCAGTAACACTTAAGCTCACATGAGCTACCAGAAAAATTAAGCAAATAGACAAAAGAAAAATCAGTGGATAAGAGCAGTTAAACATCGATGAGTCACCTATATTTTGGGAGAAAAAAGGGAAAACAAAGAAAACTAAACCCTGAGAAAGCAGAGCTTCATATGCTGAGGATATGAAGCGCTCTGCTACTTCTGGTTCTCAACCTTATGCATACCTGTAATAGGCATATTATTTGCCCACCAACACATTTTCCCCCTGATTTTAAATGACATTTTTGCTTTCCTCAGAAAGTACACAATTGAAATGACTCCCCAGGAACCATCTTTCCTACTTTACACTAATATAAAACATAGCACAAGAAAAACCTAGTCCAGGATTGCCATTCTTGTGGAATGATGCCCTTCAAATAATAAGTGACATCATCATAATTTATGAGGAGGTATAATTAAACGGAAAACTAATAACCATTCTGAGGAGCATATATGAACCTTACAATTACAGTAGGATGTTTGTGGTGCAAAGATTTGGTTCTGGACCTTGGAGCACAGATGAATTTCCCTCCCACAAAGCACTCAAGCACATGCCAATTGTGCCAATGGCAGACAAGGGTTTTGCTGCCAAGAGATGGCCTTATTTGGGGTCTCATCTCAGTCATCCTGCTTCACCAACCCAAAGCTTCAAGACCATCCATGGAAGATAAGACTCTGGCTCTTCAGTGCACTCAGCTATATTCCCTTTGAGGTTTTCAAATCTTTTGTGGGATTTATATTGCACTGTTTAGTCTTCCACCTCATCTTGTAGAGATTGATTTGGACTGGGATGCCAGACAACATAGACCACCAGTGTTGTAATGCATTTAGAAAAAATGGTATGACCCAAAGAACGTACCCTCGAAAATGTAGAATTGTAAGCTTCTCTCCCTTATCTCTTTCTCCCCAGTTCTCCTTATTGGCTGTGTGAATGTAACCCACCCTCTTCCCCCTGCCTTGAAAAAGAGGCGCTTATCAATATTCTTCCTCTTTCCCTCCTGCTCTCTCTTCTCCACGGGATCCCAAGAAATAAAAGAGAACTTCCATCTCAATAAGGGAAAGGGCCTCAGTTTAGTATCTCTGCTCAAGGCTATAGTATTTCCTCTGCTTCCCAGGTTACTTCAGGGAGGACAGTAGCAATAGAGAGGTAGGGGATATACAATTATAGCACACCAGTCCCTCTCTTGCTCTGGTGCAAATCAACAGGAAGGTTGTGTTCCTTGTGACTGTTGTGAAATCGCAGCCCCATGTGAACCTGTTTGGATTTCTGCCCTTGACAGTGATCCGGGCAGGTTTTACACAGTGATGATATGTACATTTGTAGGTCAGACTTGGGGAAGCAGATCTCAGGTCAAGGAAGTTAAGATGCCTTCTCTTCTAGAGGCATACCAGAGAAATGCCATTAAATTAAATCCTTAGCAATGGGGTCATGACTTGGTTCAGCTGGGAATTTTCAATGGTAGGGCAGTGTGTTTAGGACTTGTTTCCAGTTTTCAAATTGACTTGAGAGAATGAGAAAAAAAAAAAAATCTTTGCAAAGCATGACCTTTATCCTGGTTTAGGGCAAATTTGGGAGAAAACCTCCAATGGGGCCCCCCCCGAGAAGCAAACCCACGTGGCCTTTTTCTCCCACCCCCCAACTGGTTCGGGAAGAGATTTCTCTGAGAGAAGTGGAAAAAAACTGTTTATTTCACAGGCACAGCACTACCCAGCACAAGAATGAACGATATCAAATTACAAAACCTCTCTCCGCTCTGAAGAGATGACAAATTCAGAGGGTCTCCTTCCTGTGGATGTTCGCTCTGTTATCAATCCCTCTGGCACTGAAAAATGCTGCTGCCCAGACAAGGCTCCTGGTAGTCCACGGATGCAAGCTCCTGGTGCTCCCCCGAGTCTCCAGTCCAGAGCAGGTTTGAACCGTTCCAAGAAAAGGGAAAGAAAACAGTCCAGGAAGACGTCTCTGCTTCGGCTGGCTGGAAAGCCAAGGCGATCTGTCTCTTGTTGTCTGTCTGTGCTGTAGTCAAAACCCCGTCCCAGGATGTGGGGGGAGCAAGTACAGTCTCTGATAACAGACTTGGTGCTACTTCTTCACTCACTTTTACTCTTAGATGAAGTTTTAAGGGAACAAAACTTATTTCTGGGCTAGGTAGACGAATGGGGATACACTTTAACATCACAATCACCCCAAGACATTCTACCCCTAATCCCCATATCGTCAACTTACTGCCAAAACTAACATCCTAACTCTGCACACACATACATATTCACATAAAAACTTCCCCCCTGTTCCACCCAAAAAAATGCAAGCAATATCCATCATGCCCTTGTCACGTCCCACACCAAGCCACTGAATCCAGGCCCCAGACTGCATTGCTGCAGGATTCCCCACTGTCTCATTTTACTCACTCAAAACACCATCTTTCACTTGCTTATACCTTCAACACTTACACATTTCCTTCTATTTCATGTCTGGGTAGTTTAATTTACAGACAATGGCAGTTACCTTTTACCCAATGATCAGATCCTCCTGAGGGACACATCATGTTGTTCTATCTCTCTGCATTATCCACCATGTGCAACTTGGTCCTTGAGCAAAGACAGCCCCACAAATGGGTTTGTCTGTACTCGAGGTAGAATTGACCCAAACCATCTTCCCTAACAGACCTCTGACATGTACTACTGGGACTTCGTCTACTACATGCAAAGACTCAGACTGGGCAGGACCTGCTCGGTTGCTGGAACCTCTGGTGTTGACTAACCAGGTGGCCTTTGCTAGATGTTGCTCCCAGTTTTTAGAAGATCCTCCACCCAGTGCCTTTAAGGTGGTTTTTAACAGTCCATTGTACCTCTCCACTTTCCCAGCTGCTGGTGCATGATAAGGCATATGGTACACCCACTCCATGCCATGTTCCCTTGCGCAGGTGTTTATAAGGCTGTTCTTGAAATGTGTCCCATTGTCTGACTCAATCCTCTCAGGGGTGCCATGCCTCCAAAGGACCTGATTTTCAAGTCCCAGGATGGTGTTACGGGCTGCAGCATGAGGCACAGGGTGAGTTTCCGACCATCCAGTGGTGGCTTCCACCATTGTGAGCACGTAGCGCTTGCCTTGGCGGGTTTGGGGCAGTGTGATGTAGTCAATCTGCCAGGTCTCCCCGTACTTGTAACTGGACCACCACCCACCGTACCAGAGGGGCTTCAACCGCTTGGCCTCTTTGATTGCAGCACACGTTTCACAGCCATGAATAACCAGAGAAATGCTGTCCATGACTAGGTCCACCCCGCGGTCCTGTGCCCACTTATAGGTGGCATCTCTACCCTGATGACCTGAGGCATCATGAGCCCATCGGGCTAGGAACAACTCTCCCTTATGTTCCCAAACTAAATATATCTTTGACACTTCTATCATTGCAGCCTGATCTACTTGCTTATTATTTTGGTGTTCCTCATTAGCTCTATTCCTGGGGACATGGGCATCTATGTGGCGAACTTTCACTGGTAGTCTCCTTACCCTGGTAGCAATATTTTTCCACTCTTTAGCAGCCCAAATTTGATTTCCCCTATGCTTAAAATTAGTCTCTTCCCACCTCTCCAGCCATCTTCACAGAGCACTGGCCACCATCCATGAATTAGTGTAGAGGTAGAGCTTTGGCCACCTCTCTCTTTCAGCAATATCCAAAGCCAGTTGAACAGCTTTGAGTTCCGCAAGTTGACTTGATCCACCTTTACCTTCAGTGGCCTCTGCGACCTGTCGTGTGGGGCTCCATATGGCTGCTTTCCATTCCAGTTCATTTGTATGATGCAACAGGAACCATCAGTGAAAAGAGAGCAGCGTGTTTCCTCTGCTGGCAGTTGGTTATATGGTGGAGCTTCTTCAGCATACGTCACTTGCTCTTGTTCTTCATCTATGAGACCAAAATTTTCACCTTCAGGCCAGTTTGTAATTATTTCCAAAATCCCAGGTGTCCTGGGCTGATTATAATGTTAAATTGTATCCCCATTCATCCACCTAACCCAGACACAGGTTTTGTATTCTTAAAATTTCATCTAAGAGTAAAAGTGAGTGGAAAAGAAGCACCAAGTCTGTTATCAGAGACTGTACTTGCTCCCCCCGCATCGGGAGTTTTGACTACAGCACAGACAGACAACAAGAGACAGATCGCCTTGGCTTTCCAACTAACCGGAGCAGAGAGGTCTTCCTGGACTGTTTTCTTTCCCTTTTTCTGAAATGAATCGAACCTGCTCTGGACCGGGGACTCAGGAGAGCACCGGGAGCTTGCACCCGTGAACTACCGGGAGCCCAGCCTGGGCAGCGGCATTTTCCAGCGCCAGAGGGACTGATAACAGAGCGAACACCCACAGGAAAGAGACCGTCTGAATTTTGTCATCTCTTCAGAGCGGAGAGAGGTTTTGTAATTTGATATCTTTCATTCTTGTGCTGGGTAGTGCTGTGCCTGTGAAATAAACAGGTTTTTTCCACTTCTCTCAGAGAAATCTCTTCCCGAACCGGTTGGAGAGTGCGAGAAAAATGCCACGTAAGTTTGCTTCCTGGGAAGAGCCCCATTGGAGGTTTTCTCCAAAATTTGCCCTAAACCAGAACAAATACTTTCATTGGCGCTTAACGTGGGGCTCGAGAGAGTAGAAAAACCCTGTACTGATTGTACTGAAGTGGCAACTACTTGGTATTAGGATAAGATAAAGCAGTCCCTAGCCATCCAGCCATGCTGTTTAAATTAATCATGTCTTTTAGGGTGCAAGCCTTCATGTGTTTCTGGTCACTAAGCTTTTTT
Organism: Poecile atricapillus; assembly: GCF_030490865.1. Taxonomy (NCBI): domain Eukaryota; kingdom Metazoa; phylum Chordata; class Aves; order Passeriformes; family Paridae; genus Poecile; species Poecile atricapillus. The sequence goes on along the minus strand of NC_081288.1, from coordinate 92,976,607 downwards.
GAAGTTTTAGTACCTTTATAGTCCCTTGGTTTATTTTCTTATCCACAACTAGCCCCAGTATTGCCCCTAACACACAGCTTTTACAGTAGAGTGGCATGGATTAGAAGAGCTATTGGGCTGGGCCTAGTAATTATAAATTCTAAGAAGTTTATTCAAGTGCTGGAGTCTGTTCCAAATATAAAAGATTCATGAGTATGGTTATGCACCCAGTTTGTTAGAAGAAGAGCAGAAGATGAAGCTTTCCAACCTTTCCTTTCCTTCTTCTCCTCTGAATCTGTTACATCACTATTAGAGAGTGTTCAGTTCCCCCTGAATGTTAGAGACCATCTTTCTGGCATTTAATCTGGCAAGTTTCCTCAATACAGTCTTCAGCCTCTCTAGAATGAGGGCTGAAATTTCTAGAGAAACTGATAAAACCCCTGAACCAGGCATAGAAAATCCTGAGTGGTGTGGAAAATGAGAAGCAATAAGCCAAATTCTGAAGGAATTTTCTAACCCTGTAGTGTGAGACTTTCCACATAAACAAATTCTGAATCCAGCTGAAGTGAGGAAATAGCTGAAAGAGAAGTGTCAGGATGATTCCAAGGAAAAAAAGATCATTGCAGTAAGCTGGGCCCTGGCATATGCGTACCGTGCACATTGCTGGATACTGTAGGGCAGCAAACAGGGGAAAGGGGACAGAGAGATAAATCAACAGTTACCCCAATTACTCAGGCTGCAGCCAACCTCCCAGTTACAAAGCTGGTAGCTAAACCAGACAGCAAGCCTCAACCAATGGCTGTTGCTAGTAGCACGAGAAGTAGAAAGTGCACAGACAAAACCGATAGACCGGTGGATGATGATGATGATGCAGGAGAAGGACCCTCAACGCCTCCTGACGTAAAACCAAGAGTCAAAGCAACTGGCACAAGATCAGAGGCTAATACTGAGTCCTTTTCCCTAAGAGATCTTCGTGGCCTGAAGAAAAACTACACTCAGTGACCTGATGAATCTATAGTTAGTTGATTAGTCCATCTGTGGGACGCTGCAGGTGAGGCTACAGTTCTGGATGGCACTGAAGCAAGGCAGCTGGGATCCCTGTCACATGATCCGGTTATTGACCAGGGGATGATGAGGGGGGCTAGCCCTCACAGTCTCTTGCCACGGGTCCTGGAAAGTGTAGCCCAAAGATATCTCTGTGTAAATGATCTCTACATGCAGCAAACACAGTGGAAAACCATCGAACAAGGGATCTAACGCCTGAGAGAAATGGCAGTAGCAGGAATTGTCTTTTCAGATGACATACCAACTAAGAATCCTGACTTGGTGCCATGTACATCCGTGATGTGGCAAAAATTGGTACGACTTGGGCCACAAGAATATGCATCTGCTTTAGCAATGATGAAACAGGATGAAAAGGAAGAGACCGTTCTGGATAGAGTGAAGAAGCTTCGAGCCTATGCAGATGCCGTGCATGGCCCCACACATGCAAGAATCACAGCTGTATAAACACGTCTGCATAAATTAGAAGATAAGATAGAAGAGAATCACAAGAAACTTAGAGATGAGATTAAAGAGGACCTCCGCCAAATCTTGGCAGTACAGGTCAGAAGTCCTAACACTCAATGCAGACGTTCCCCAAATCGAGACAGAAAGTATACCCCACGAGCTGAGCTGTGGTTCTTCCTGCGTGATTGCAGAGAAAACATGAGGGGAAGAGATGAGAAATCTACTGCAGCTCTGGCACAATGGGTGCATGAATTGAAGGAGGAGGAGTCACAAAAGAAGTTCCACCAAAAAGAAAGCAGCTCCAGTTACCCGTAACCGAACTGCCAAGTTTGATGATGATGACATGTCCGATCCCCTTAAAAGAACATCCAAAACATATACCCAAAGAAAAAAAGATAACCAGGCTTAGAGGGTCCCTGCCTCTAGCCAGGTAGAAGCTAGGGAAAATCATGTTTTTTGAACTGTGTGGATTCGTTGGCCTGGCACATCAGAACCACAAAAATATGAAGCCTTATTTGACACTAGTGCACAGTACACATTAATCCCATCAAGACATGTGAGGGCAGAATCTCTTTCTATTGCTAGCGTGACAGGGAGATCGCAGGATTTTACCTTGGTGGAAGCAGATGTGAGCTTGACTGGAAGTGAGTGGAAGAAATACCCTATTGTGACAAGCCCAGAAGCCCCATGCATTTTGAGCATAGACTACCTCCGAAGTAGTTATTTCAAAGACCAAAAAGATTCAAGTGGGCATTTGAGATAGCAGCTGTAGAGACAGAGGGTGTCCAGCAACTGAACACCTTGCCTGGACTGTCTGAGAATCCATCTACAGTAGAACTCCTGAAGGTGAAAGAACAGCACGTACCAATTGCCACCTTGACAGTGCACCGCCGACAATATAGAACAACTTGAAATGCCATGATTCCCATCCATAAGATGATCCGAGAGCTGGAGAGCCAAGGGGTGGTCATCAAGGCCCACTCACCCTTCAACAGCCCCATCTGGCCTGTGCGTAAATCTGAAGGAGAATGGAGATTGACTGTAGACTATCGTGCATTGAAGGAAGTGACTCCACCTCTGAGCGCTGCTGTGCCCGACATGCTGGAGCTCCAGTACGAGTTGGAGTCCAAGGAAACAAAGTAGTATGCCACTATTAACATTGCCAATGCATTTTTCTCCATTCCCCTGGCAGCAGAATCCAGGCCTCAGTTTGCTTTCACCTGGAGGGGAGTGCAATACACCTGAAACCGACTGCCCCAGGAGTGAAAACACAGCCCCACCATCTGCCATGGACTGATCCAGGCTGCCCTAGAAAAAGGTGAAGCTCCAGAACATCTACAGTGTTGTAGTTTAAGGGCTTGCGATCTGAAGATTTCGGGATGTTACGGAAAGCTAGTAGACCTTTCTCTGTTAGGATAGTAAAACCTCTTGCAATTAGCCAATAGCACCTAGGTGTGACGTATGTAGATGGGAGTAACACAGTGAATCTAGGCTATAAAATGTTAAGTTTCCCTGCAATAAATTGCCATATTTGCCATCAATCACATTGATGTTGTGGAGTATGGACCGAGCGGCTGAGAGTGGCTGCCATGCTGGAGTTGATCGGGGTGCTTTTCTTGCTTGAAACCCAACATCTGGTGCCCGAAACCCGGGACGAAAAGTGAGAAGAAACGTGAGAAGAAATTAAAATAGCAAGAATACCCTGAATTGGCTGGCAGCGACCAAGAGAGCTGGACTGTTCTTGGTGTGGAGATCCTGGGCCCAGAAGGAAGATGGAATCACAGATAAAGGTCAGATTGCAATTAAGTTGTAAACCTAATTCACTTGCTATTGCTAGACTTTGGGTTGTTGAAGTCGTAAATGAGTTTGTAAGGTTTATCCACCCTAAGGTATGGGACAGATGTGCTAAAATCCTTGCTGAACAAATTTGGGAAATGACAAGGAACTGTTTGCTGGCTACCTTGAAATTTGGGGTTAGAGCTTTACAGCTCCCAGACGACAGCAGCTCAACTGAGCCGAAGGGGGGTCGAGAGTCCCCTCGGTCCCAAAGTCCTTGTGTGCTCTGGAAGAAACAACAGAAAGCAAGAGACTTTTGGAAAAAGTTAACAAAAAAAAAAAAAAAAAAAAAAAAAAAAAGCCAGGAGTGCTGTGGGAAAAGCCCAGAGAGAAACATCTTCCCTGGTGTCTAAAAATGGTGCTGAACAAAAAGACATACAGCGAGAAAGAAGTATCTTAAGTAAAAACAAAGAACAAAGGCTGGCATTGAAAGAGGAACGTGGTCGGGGGGATGGGAGAGAAAAGGAATGTGAAGAAGAAAAAGAAACTGAAGTGAAAGAGATAAGACACGGGGGATGGGTACAAAGGCACAGAGATTGGACTGCAAAGAGAAGAAGGGGGAGCAGGAGGCGGAGGGAAAGGTGGAGGGAAAGGTGGAGTGAGAGGCGGGGTGGAGGCAGAGTGGAACCAGGGGGGAGGGAATAGCCTGCCCACAGGGGTGGTAGTGGGGCCGGGGCCCAAGAAAAAGGCACGGAAAACAGGAAGTAACCAGCCAGTTTTGACTCTGACCGAGACACGAGCGGTTCACCCCCCCCCACTCCCCCTCTGAGAAGAAGCGCCGGGATAATACCCTGTTTGTTACAAAGTCATGATTTATTGATTTTTTAAAAGGTGTTTATATACCCTTGTGGAGTTAATTTTGTGTTTTAAGTAATTATAAGTTTATGCAGTTGGAGTTTTCAGAGTTTTTTTTCAGATTTAAAACTGGCCCGGCGCAGACGGGTTCAGGAAAACACACACGGCAGTACGCTGTCGCCATGGCAACCACGGTGAAACAAGTAACAGCAACTTTGATGAAAACACAGAAAACAAAAAAACAAAAACCAACAAAAAAAAACCAACAAAAAGCTGGACATTAAAAAAAAATAATAAAAAAGAGAGAATTTTAATTGGACAATTCAAAAATTAAAAGCTTTATAAATTGTATTGTTTGTAAATCAGCAAATTGTTATAATCAAGATGAAGATTTAAAAATAAGTTTTATTGAATGAAGTGCCTTTAGAAATAGATTAAAAAGTTTAAATGTTGTATTTCTGTATCCCAAGAAACTTAAAAGATTTTTGTTTTGTTTCAATAATCTCAAAGTTACGTTAATCATATATTATCCATTTGCTGGGTTTTTGAAAATTTTAATAAGGAAATTTTAATGTGAATCTTTTTATTATATAAAACACATATAACTGCATATATATCAATTTGGATTTTGGATTTTAGTTTAAAAATTGGACTTGATGCTTCTGAGAAGTGCTGCAAAGGCTGAGTGACAGCTTGCCAAATCCTGTGTTGTCATGGTTTTTCCCTGGAGAGGCTGCACTTTGGAATCTTAGCTCATTTGAGCATATACTAGGCAAATTCTTGTTGTGAATGAGTGTTTTTGGTAACATTTTCAGTTATTGTGGGTTATTTTCAAAGCTAGATAACATGGAATTGTGATGTATTTGTTACATTTTTATAATTTTTATAGTGATTTCATGTTACTGTTGGCTTGAATGTTTTTAAGTTGCAAAATATAGTTATTTTTCTAGAGATATGAAGACAGCTACAACTGAAATGTTTCAGCTGTGATAAAACACTGATGAACACCTGCTCGTGGACAGAAGTGAATACAGTCTATAACACCTTTGACTTTATTGAGAGTTCTATTGAGTTGTTGCAATTTTTGCAGTTTTTTTTCTTATAGCTTTTTTATTTTTTAGTGTTTCCAGAATTTTAATAAGATGTACCATTGCTAAGGATTAGCTGCCATAGAAGAAGCTTCAGATTAAACCAACTGCTGCATGGTTTAATTGGTCTGATACCTAAGGCTTCTGATCATTTGCTTTGTACAAATGCATTTTAACAGTTTGCTGTGCTGTAAGCATCTCATAGCTGTTACTATTAAGAACCTTGTTTTAGAAATATGTTAAGAGGCATCTTTCCAGTTTAAAGTCTAAGGCCCTGGCCAAGTCTTAATTTTACCTGGACAGAATGTTTATCAACAGATCCAGATGTTCTTGTACCAAATCAGTATTTGAGTCACCTTTTGACTCGACAATTTGACCCTATTAATATGACAGCTGGATCAATTTTGAAGTGAGCTTGGAGAATCATTTCCGGAGATGATTGTCCAATCCTTCACTGATAATTTTTGGTTTTGTTTGTTTGTTAACTATGAGATGCTAGTGCAGTGTTTTAATAATTAACAGTACTTTTATATTATATATGTTATTAATAATGTTTATGATTTAATTGATCTTCAACTGTTGTAGGTTTTTACTAATTGTGTATAAGGTTTTGTGTTAATGTTGAACAGAAATACATTTCATTTTTATTTTTTTTAGAAAACGGGGGAAATTGATACCCTAAAAGCAATTTAATTAGTGTAATTCATTAACTTCAAGGAGAGAAGTGCCTGTGTTCTGTTGGCAGGTTCAAAAAGGTCACCTGTCCATCTGACCAGACTCTCTGCCTCTGAACACATGAGATCCAGTGAACAGAGAAGTCACCACACAGCTTTGGTACTTCAGACATGGATCAGAAGTGGACCTGTCAGGACACAGTTGTGTCTGAACACTATATAGACAGTTGCCAACAGAAATTTTATGTTGTTATTATGATGTGGTGTTTCTATCAATTTCTCAGGTATCCTTTGTTTTAAGATTTAGAAGGGTTTGAAGAACAATTTGAACATCAAAGCCCTCAGTCACCGATCAGCTACCAGCTGACATCACGGGAGCAGTGAACATTCCAGGACTGAATCATGTTAAAGAAATTTATAAAAGATTTAAGAAGTTCAGAGACTCCATCTAACTATATATAAAGTATATTGTAGTTGTGTGTTTATTTTTTTAGCAAATTGTTTTTATGTTTAGAATATATATATACTAGAGCATGTGTGTTAAAAGTAGTTAGATAATAGTTTAAGGTAAAGTGTTTAGCCTGTGTAGTAATTGTTATGTTAGTATAAAGTATAAGTATTTTTCCTTTAAGAGGTATTGTAAGCATTTTTGAAAGTTCATTTAACGTTAAAGTTTTAGCTGTGAGTTTGCAAGTATGATGTCATTTATATAGTAAACTGTTTATGGTAATTGTGCTGTTAATAGTTATAACACCTGAAGCAGTGAGCTAAGCCCTTGCATCTATATCTAAAACCTTAACTCCTTTGTTGACTTTTGTGTATTAGCTGATATCACTCCCAGAATCCTATACCACCTGGATGAAGAGTTGAGCCTGCAAGTGGAGAGACTCACCCGACTTCAGAAAAGAGAAGTGGTGACAGGTGTAACCATAGCGATGCTGCTTAACCTGAGAGCAACTGGTGCTGCCACAGGTGTCTCTGCCATCGTGACCCAACAACAGAGTCTCTCTCAGCTACAAATGACTGCAGATGAAGATCTACAGAGAATTGAGAAATCCATATCCTTTCTAGAAAAATCAGTTTCCTCACTCTCTGAAGTTGTTTTACAGAACAGATGAGGTCTCGACCTTCTATTCATGCAGCAAGGAGGCCTCTGCATCGCCCTGAAAGAAGAATGCTGCTTTTATGCAGACCACACCGAAGTAGTGAGAGACACCATGGCAGAGCTATGAGACAGGCTGTCTCAGCGAAAAGCAGAGAAAGAAGCTCAGCAAAGCTGGTTCCAGTCCTGGTTGGATCAATCTCCATGGCTAACCACCCTGGTGTCTACCCTAATTGGACCAGTTGTGTTGATTTTACTTGTGTTAATCTTTGGACTCAATTTTATATTATCCATTTTTAAGACTAATACACCTTATATTTTAGCAAATTAATTATTCATAAAGAGAGGGGATATGTTGTAGTTTAAGGGCTTGCGATCTGAAGATTTCGGGATGTTACGGAAAGCTAGTAGACCTTTCTCTGTTAGGATAGTAAAACCTCTTGCAATTAGCCAATAGCACCTAGGTGTGACGTATGTAGATGGGAGTAACACAGTGAACCTAGGCTATAAAATGTTAAGTTTCCCTGCAATAAATCGCCATATTTGCCATCCATCACACTGATGTTGCGGAGTATGGACCGAGCGGCTAAGAGTGGCCGCCGTGCTGGAGTTGATCGGGGTGCTTTTCTTGCTTGAAACCCAACACTACAATACATAAATAACATCATTGTGTGGAGAAACACAGCAGCAGAAGTGTTTAAGAAATGAGAGAAAATCATCCAGATCCTTCTAGAAACTGGTTTTGCCATCAAGAAAAGCAAAGTTAAGAGACCAGCTCGTGAGATTCAGTTCCTAGGAGTAAAGTAGCAAGATAGACGGCGTCAGATTCCTACCGATGTCATCAACAAGATCACAGCAATGTCTCCACCAACTAATAAGAAGGAAACACAAGCTTTCTTAAGTGCCATAAGGTTTTAGAGAATGCATATTCCTGAATAGAGTCAGATCGTGAGCCCTCTTTACCTGGCCACTTGGAAGAAGAATAATTTCCACTGGGGTCCTGAGCAACAACAAGCCTTTCCTCAGATCAAGCAAGAGATTGCTCATGCAGGAACTCTTAGCCCAATCAGGACAGGACCAGATGTGAAGAACATGCTCTACTCTGCAGCTGGGAGCCATGGACTGTCCTGGAGCCTTTGGCAGAAGGTGTCTGGTGAGACTCGAGGCCGACCATTAGGATTTTGGAGTCGAAGCTGCAGAGGGTCTGAAGCCAATTACACCGCAACAGAAAAAGAAATTTTAGCAGCCTATGAAAGAGTCCAAGCTGCCTCAAAAGTGATTGACACTGAAGCACAACTCCTCCTGACACCCGGACTACCGGTGCTAAGATAGATGTTCAAAGGAAAAGTTCCCTCCACCCATTATGCCACCAGTGCCACATGGAGCAAGTGGATTGCTCTTATCACGCAGCGCGCCCGTATTAGTAAACTGAATCTCCCTGAGATTTTAGAAATAATTACAAACTGACCTGAAGGTGAAAATTTTGGTCTCACAGATAAAGAACAAGAAGTGACAAGGGCTGAAGAAGCTCCACCATATAACCAGCTGCCAGCAGAAGAAACATGCTACGTTCTTTTCACTGATAGTTCCTGTCGCATCGTAAAAATAAACCGAAAGTGAAAAGCAGCCGTATAGAGCCCCACACGACAGGTCACAGAAGCCACTAAAAGAAAAGGTAGATCAAGTCAACTTGCAGAACTCAAAGCTGTTCAACTGGCTTTAGATATTACTGAAAAAGAGAGGTAGCCAAAGCTCTACCTCTACACAAATTCATGGATAGTGGCCAATGCTCTGTGAAGATGGTTAGAGAGGTGGAAAGAGGCTAATTTGCAGCGTAGAAGAAAACCAATTTGAGCAGCTAAAGAGTAGAAAAATATTACTACCAGGGTAGGGAGACTACCAATAAAAGTCCGCCATGTAGATGCCCATGTCCCCAAGAGTAGATCTAATGAAGAACACCAAAATAATAAGCAAGTAGATCAAGCTGCAAAGATAGAAGTGTCAAAAATAGATTTAAATTGAGAACATAAGAGAGAGTTGTTCCTAGCCCAATGGGCTCATGATGCCTCAAGTCATCAGGGTAGAGATGCCACCTATAAGTGGGCACAAGACCTTAGAGTAAATTTAACCATGAACAGCATTTCTCAAGTTATTCATGACTGTGAGACATGTGCTGCGATCAAGCGAGCCAAGTAGTTAAAGCCCCTCTGTTATAGTCAGTGGTAGTCCAAATACAAGCATGGAGAAGCCTGGCAGATTGACTACATCACACTTCCCCCACCCCGCCAAAGCAAGCGGTACATGCTCACAGTAGTAGAAGCCACCACAAGATAGTTAGAAACCTACCCTGTGCCTCATGCTACAACCCGTAACACCATCCTGAGACTTGAAAAGCAGGACCTTTGGAGGCATGGCACCCCTGAGAAGATTGAGTCAGACAATGAGACTCATTTCAAAAACAGCCTTATAAACAGCTGAGCTAAAGAACATGGAATTGAGTGAGTGTACCATATCCCTTATCATGCACCAGCAGCCAAGAAAGTGGAGAAGTACAATGGACTGTTAAAAACCACCTTAAAAGCACTGAGTAGAGGATCTTGTAAAAACTGGGAGCAACATCTAACAAAAGCCACCTAATTAGTCAACACCAAAAGTTCCACCAACTGAGCAGGTCCTGCCCAGTCTGAGTCTATGCATGTAGTAGACAAAGTCCCAGTGATACATGTCAAAGGTCTGCTAAGGAAGACGGTTTGGGTCAATTCTACCTCGAGCACAAACAAACCTATTTGTGGGGTTGTCTTTGCTCAAGGACCAGGTTGTACATAGTGAATAATGCAGAGAGATAAAACAACACGATGTGTACCTCAACAAGACCTGATCATTAGGTAAAAATTTACTGCCATTGTCTGTACATTAAACCTCGCAGACATGAAACAGAAAGAAATGTGTAAGTGTTGAAGGCATGAGCAAGTTAAAGATGATGTTTTGAGTGAGTAAAATGAGGGAGTGGGGAATCCTGCAGCTCTCCAGCGTGAAAGTCTAGATTCAGTAGCTTAGTGTGTGGAGTGACAGGAGCATAATGGATATATTGCTTGTATTTTTTGAGTAGAACGAAAGAGAAGTTTTTATGTATGTAAATGTGTGCAGAGTTAGAATGTTAGTTTTAGCAGTAAGTCGACGATATGAAGATAAGGGGCGGAATGTCCTAGGCTGATTATGATGTTAAATTGTATCCCCATTCATCCACCTAACCCAGACACCGGTTTTGTATTCTTAAAATTTCATCTAAGAGTAAAAGTGAGTGGAAAAGAAGCACCGAGTCTGTTATCAGAGACTGTACTTGCCCCCCCCGCATCGGGAGTTTCGACTACAGCACAGACAAGCAACAAGAGACAGATCGCCTTGGCTTTCTAACTAGCCGGAGCAGAGAGGTCTTCCTGGACTGTTTTCTTTCCCTTTTTTCTGAAATGAATCGAACCTGCTCTGGACTGGGGACTCGGGGGAGCACCGGGAGCTTGCACCCGTGAACTACCGGGAGCCCAGCCTGGGCAGCGGCATTTTCCAGCCCCAGAGGGACTGATAACAGAGCGAACACCCACAGGAAAGAGACCCTCTGAAGTTTGTCATCTCTTCGAATGGTGAGAAGTTTTGTAATTTGATATCATTCATTTTTGTGCTGGGTAGTGCTGTGCCTGTGAAATAAACAGGTTTTTTCCATTTCTCTCAGAGAAATCTCTTTCCGAACCGGTTGGGGGGTGGGGGAAAAGGGCCACGTGAGTTTTCTTCCCGGGGGGAGCCCCACTGGAGGTTTTCTCCCAAATTTGCCCTAAACCAGAACAAATACACCAGGGCGATTTAGTTTACCAATATGGGCGTGCTGCATGATAAGAGCAATCCACTTGCTCCATGTGGCACTGGTGGCATGATGGGTGGAGGGAATGTTTGCTTTGAATATCCATCCTAGCACCAGTAATCGGGGTGCCAGGAGTTGTGCTTCATTGCCAATCACCTCAGAGGCAGCTTGGACTCCTTCATAGGCCGCTAGAATTTTTTTTTCTGTTGGGGTATAATTGGCTTCAGACCCTCTGCAGCTTCGACTCCAAAATCCTAATGGTTGGCCTCGAGTCTCACCAGACACCTTCTGCCAAAGGCTCCAGGACAGACCATGGCTCCTGGCTGCAGAGTAGAGCACGTTCTTTACATCTGGTCCCATCCTGACTGGGCCAAGATCATCCGCATGAGTGATCTCTTGCTTGGTCTGGGCAAAGGCTTGTTGTTGCTCAGGACCCCAGTGGAAATTATTCTTCTTCCAAGTGACCAGGTAAAGAGGGCTCACGATCTGACTCTATTCAGGAATATGCATTCTCTAAAACCTTATGGCACTTAAGAAAGCTTGTGTTTCCTTCTTATTAGTTGGTGGAGACATTGCTGTGATCTTGTTGATGACATTGGTAGGAATCTGACGCCGTCCATCTTGCCACTTGACCCCCAGGAAGTGAATCTCACAAGCTGGTCGCTTAACTTTGCTCTTCTTGATGGCAAAACCAGCTTCCAGGAGGATCTGGGTGATTTTCTCTCCTTTCTCAAACACCTCTGCTGCTGTGTTCCCACACACAATGATGTCATCTATGTACTGTAGATGTTCTGGAGCCTCACCCTTTCCAGGGCAGCCTGGATCAGTCCGTGGCAGATGGTAGGGCTGTGCTTCCACCCCTGGGGCAGTCGGTTTCAGGTGTACTGCACTCCGCTCCACGTGAAGGCAAACTGAGGCCTGCAGTCTGCAGCCAGGGGAATAGAGAAAAATGAATTGGCAATATCAATAGTGGCATACCAGTTTGCTGCCTTGGACTCCAGCTCGTACTGGAGCTCCAGCATGTCTGGCACGGCAGCACTCAGCGGTGGAGTCACTTCATTCAATGCACGATAGTCTACAGTCAATCTCCATTCTCCTTCAGATTTATGCACAGGCCAAATGGGACTGTTGAAGGGTGAGTGGGTTGCTGACCACCCCTTGGCTCTCCAGCTCTCGGATCATCTTATGGATGGGAATCATGGCATCTCAAATTGTTTTATACTGTCAGCGGTGCACCATCAAGGTGGCAATTGGTACTTACTGTTCTTTCACCTTCAGGAGTTCTACTGTAGATGGATTCTCAGACAGTCCAGGCAAGGTGTTCAGTTGCTGGACACCCTCTGTCTCTACAGCTGCTATCCCAAATGCCCACCTGAGTCCTTTTGGGTCCTTGAAATACCCACTTCGGAGGTAGTCTATGCCCAAAATGCATGGGGCCTCTGGGCTTGTCACAATGGGGTGTTTCTTCCACTCACTTCCAGTCAGGCTCACATCTGCTTCCACCAAGGTAAAATCCTGCGATCCCCCTGTCATGCCAACAACAGAAACAGATTCTGCCCTCACATGTCTTGATGGGGTTAATGTGCACTGTGCACCGGTATCAATCAAAACCTTATATTCTTGTGGTTCAGAAGTGCCGGGCCAAAGAATCCACACAGTCCAAAAGACACGATTACCCTAGCCTCTACCTGGCTAGAGGCAGGGCCCCTCTAAGCCTGGCTATCATTCTTTCTTTGGGTATATGTCTTGGAGGTTCCTTCAAGGGGATCAGACATGTCATCATCATCATACCTGGCAGTTCGGCTACGGGCAACTGGAGCTGCTTCCCTTTTGGTGGAACTTCCTTTCTGACTCTTGTTTTCCTTCAATTCATGCACCCATTGTGCCAGAGCTGCAGTAGATTTCTCATCCCATCTCATGTTTTCTCCGCAATCACGCAGGAAGAACCACAGCTCAGCTCATACCTTCTCTCCCAATCTGAGGAACATCTGTGTTGAGTACCAGGACCTCTTACCTGTACTGCTGAGATTTGGAGAAGGTTCTCTTTAATCTCCTCTCTAAGTTTCTCGTGATTCTCCTCTATCTTATCTTCTAATTTCTGCTGACGTGTTTCCACAGCTGTGATTCTTGCATGTGTGGGGCCATGCACGGCATCTGCATATACTCGGAGCTTCTTTGTCATATCCAGCACAGTCTCATCCTGGTCATCTTGCTTCATCATTGTGGCAGTGTGCCTCAGGGATGACAAAGAGTTAACATTGTCCCACCCCAAACCCCTTGTGAAGAGTGGGCCAGGTGTTCTGATTGGGTTTGAGTCCCTGGCGGGGTTCTCCCTTGGTGTGCTTCTACTGGTCCCTGACCCTAAACTCCACCCTCTAAGGTGTAAACTTTTGGGAGTTCTGTCCTTCAAAAACCCCTGCTGTGCCTCTGTTCGGAGCTCTCTGTTCTGGACCTGAGTTTGTTCTCATGCTGAATAAATGGTTTCATGAACAGGAGCCCATCTCGGTTGGTGTTTCATGCTGGTCCCCAGAATCCTGCTGCTTCTCTGGACTTGATCCTGGAGTTGCGGACTGCAACACATGGTGGAGAATGCGGGCATCCAGCGAAGCAAGAGAACAGCAGGACCCGGCTCCATGGACACCTCGTAAGTCCCCGGCTGATGGCTTGAGAGCCGGCGACACCCCCGCCTAAGAAAGGAGGACTCGAGAGTACCTGGCAGGAAGGCTGGGTTGGGAGTGCCTCGGAGGCACGGGGAAGAAAAGGGCTTACGGAGGTTGGGGAGCCAAGACCAGATGCTGGGACAAACACCTTACATCACCCAACGAGACGTATTATGGACAATATTAACATTATGGACGATTATGGACAGTATGGCTCTTCCGGTGGACTGTTTTTGTCTTCTGTGAAGGTCTTTTTTTTTTTTTTTTTTGGTGCATACCTCCCTGTACCTTCCCCTTTCCTCTGTTCCTAAGGGCAGGACAAAGGGTGAAAAAAGCCAAGATGGCTCGGGGCTGCTGCCTTCTCCCCGTCACCCTGGTGTCTTTCTGCCATCCCATCCCCTGTTTTCCTGAAGGCAGGCAAGGAACGGAGAACATCCAAAGTGATGCGGGTCTGCTGCCATCTGCCCGCCATTCTGTGTTCTCCTTCACCCCCTGTCTTTCCGTATTCCCTGTTCCCGGGCCGGGAAAGTCCGTCCCGGATTGCTCCCCCCCCTCCCAAGATGGCGTTGGCCAAGCGGCTTGGGATCCCTTGTTTCCCACCTTGCTCCTTCTTTTCCGGTCCCAAACTTTCCCTTCCCCCAGTAACTCCTGCTTCAGTCCCACCCCTTTGTTTGGCTGCTCCACCCCTGGGGGCTGTGCCTTTTCCATCGTGGGCAACACCCCCTCCAGGGAAATTGAAACTGTAACCTGATCTCCCAAAGCCAGTGTTTCACCGAGAACATCTAAAAGGGCGACGCCCACATGGGAGCCGGAGCCGAAACTGGAGATCGAAGAACTGCCCCTCATGAGAGGAGATCTAAGAGCTGCACCCTTCCTAAAAGAGAATCCTAAACTGGAAGAGACTGAACTAAAAAACCATTATGTTTGTATTAAGTACCATCACTGTTTCATTTGCCTGGCGTGGTCTGAGATTTAAGTGTTTGTTTTTAATTTTGGTGTTTCATGCTGGTCCCCAGAATCCTGCTGCTTCTCTGGATGAGATCCTGGAGTTGCGGACTGCAACACATCATTGCTAAAGCAGATGCATATTCTTGTGGCCCAAGTCGTACCAATTTTCACCACATCACGGATGTACATGGCACCAAGTCTGGATTCTTAGTTGGTATGTCATCTGAAAAGACAATTCCTGCTACTGCCATTTCTCTCAGGCGTTAGATCCCTTGTTCGATGGTTTTCCACTGTTTGCTGCATGTAGAGATCATTTACACACAGATATCTTTGGGCTACACTTTCCAGGACCCGTGGCAAGAGACTGTGAGGGCTAGCCCCCCTCATCATCCCCTGGTCAATAACCGGATTGTGTGACAGGGATCCCAGCTGCCTTGCTTCAGTGCCATCCAGAACTGTAGCCTCACCTGCAGCGTCCCACAGATGGACTAACCAACTAATTATAGATTCATCTGGTCGTCGAGTGTAGTCCTTCCTTAAGCCACAAAGGTCTTTCAGGGAAAAGGACTCAATATTAGCTTCTGATTTTGTGCCAGTTGCTTTGACTCTTGATTTTATGTCAGGAGGCGTTGAGGGTCCTTCTCCTGCATCATCATCATCATCCACCGGTCTATCGGTTTTGTCTGTGCACTTTCCGCTTCTCATGCTAGTAGCAACAGCCATTGGTTGAGGCTTGCTGTCTGGTTTAGCTACCAGCTTTGTAACTGGGAGGTTGGCTGCAGCCTGAGTAATTGGGGTAACTGTTGATTTATCTCTCTGTCCCCTTTCCCCTGTTTGCTGCCCTACAGTATCTAGCAATGTACGATAAGCATATGCTAGGGCCCAGCTTACTGCAATGATCTTTTTTTCCTTGGAATCATCCTGACACTTCTCTTTCAGCTATTTCCCCACCTCAGCTGGGTTCTGAATTTGTTAGTGTGGAAAGTCCCAAACTATAGGGTCAGAAAATTGCTTCAGAATTTGGCCCATATCCTCCCATTATCCACACCACTCAGGATTTTGCACGCCTGGTTCAGGGGACTCATCAGTCCCTCTAGAAATCTCAGCCCTCATTCTAGAGAAGCTGAAGACTGTATAGAGGAAACTTGCCAGATTAAATGCCAGAAAGATGGTCTCTTTAACATTCAGGGGGAACTGAACATTCTCAAATAGTGATGTAACAGATTCAGAAGAGAAGAAGGAAAGGAAAGGCTGAAAAGCCTCGTTCCCTGCTCCTCCTCTAACAAACTGGATGCATAACCATAACCATGAACCCTTTATACCTGGAACAGACTCCAGCACCTGAATAAACTTCTTAGAAATCATTATCACTAGGCCCAGCCCAATAGTTATCCTAATCTATTCCCCTCTACTGTAAAACCATGTGTTAGGGGCAATACCGGTGTTATTTCTGGATAAGAAAATAAACCGAGGGACCATAAAGGTATTAAAACCTCAAAAAAGCCTAGTGACCAGAACCACATGAAGGCTTGTACCCCAAAAGACATTACTAATTCAAACAGCATGGCTGGATGGCTAGGGACTGCTTTATCTTATCCCAATACAGAGTAATTGCCACTTTGGTACAATCAGTACAGGGTTTTTTCCACTCTCTCATGCCCTACGCTGAGCGCCAGTAAATGTATTTGTCTTGGTTTAGGACAAATTTGGGAGAAAACGTCCAATGCCCGCCCCCCCCCCCAGGAAGCAAACCCACGTGGCCTTTTTCTCCCACCCCCCAACCGGTTCGGGAAGAGATTTCTCTGAGAGAAGTGGAAAAAAACTGTTTATTTCACAGGCACAGCACCACCCAGCACAAGAATGAACAATATCAAATTACAAAACCTCTCGCTGCTCTGAAGACATGAAAAATTCAGAGGGTGTCTTTCCTGTGGGTGTTCGCTCTGTTATCAATCCCTCTGGTGATGGAAAATGCCACTTCCCAGACTAGGCACCTGGTAATCCACACGTGCAAGGTCCCAGTGCTCCCCCGAGTCTCCAGTCCAGAGCAGGTTTAAACCGTTCCAAGAAAAGGGAAAGAAAAACAGTCCAGGAAGACCTCTCTGCTTTGGCTGGCTGGAAAGCCAAGGCGATCTCTCTCTTGTTGTCTGTCTGTGCTGTAGTCAAAACCCCGTCCCAGGATGTGGGGGGAGCAAGTACAGTCTCTGATAACAGACTTGGTGTTTCTTCTTCACTCACTTTTACTCTTAGATGAAGTTTTTAGGGTACAAAACTTATTTCTGGGCTAGGTGGACGAATGGGGATACAATTTAACATCACAATCACTCCAGGACACCTTCCACAAAAATTCACCTGAAAAGTAGGTGGTTAGACCCAATCCTTTAAATAGGTAGTGGTATAGAACCCACATACCTATTTATGCATACATTCATGAAAATGAAAACTAAGTTGCATTTTCACACAACTTTACAGATGCATTGCAGGAAAACATAAAGCAATACAAAAAAAAAAGTTCCCAACAAAAATAATAATTGTAAATCCTTTATAAATCTGAGACAGGACATAGGAGGAGGGGGTAAAGCTCTTCAAACAAGACTAAATCCAGTGCAGTGTTTTTCCCCTTCATAAAGTGAAACAAGTTGTTCTAAAAATAATGCTTCTTTGGTTTTCTGGCAGTAAGTGTCTTGAAGGATTAGCCTAAAATCATCAACCAGTGTTCACCTTTCCCAGTTGATATCACCATAGAAGCCTGTGTTTATCTACAAAGCCCAGGGGATAATTTATAAGCTGAGGTGAGATCCTGCATTCACAGACAATTGTTCCACACTGCCATCCACACTCCTGAACTAGTTTTCTCCCATCCACCTCCTGGTCCCCTGAAATACAGACAGGACCCTTCCAGGGGCATAACAAGTGAGCTTAACAGCCTCTGGAGCAAGTATTTTCCCAATGGTTTATGCTGATACAGCAAGAAAGAGTTACTAAGATGGTCAATGCATCGCTAGATATCAAAAATTAAATTTCAGAAAGTAACCAAATGCAAAGAAGAATTTATCACTGTCCCAGAAAATATAAAAGAGAATGAGAAATGTTTTCCTAAAAAAAAAATATTTCCTACTTTAAAGTATTGCCATCGATAAGTTTTAGGTCCATGTAGTGGTTTAGATTTGCCAAATTCGTTTCCCGGCCAATGCACCAAATAAATGTCGTGGGTTTAAAGCAGTAACTAAAAAAAATTACTAGAAAACTTACTTATTTCTTGCTGTGAGATATGGATTAGAACAAGAGCAAAACAGGCTTAAAACTTTGGAACTTTGGTGTTTAAAACAGTCCCAATTCCTGCTACAGTCTTTTCATCAGCCTTTGTAGAGAAACAGAAGTCTTCTTCTGCTAATCTATGGAGTTTCTCACAAGAAAGATATTTCTCTTATAGCTTTCTATTTTTCTGATGCCAGCTGCCTGGAAATCCTGTCATCAGTTCACTCCTCCCATTTCACATCACTCTGAGGTGTGTATGGGTCAATGAGTCTAGGGATGTCATTTTTAAGGATGAGTTATTCAAAGGCAAAAGTTCTCTTCATCTGTCTCTGTGAGCTTCTCTGGAAACAGAAATTTTCTCATTGCCTCTCAAGGCCTCAAATCTTCAACTATTACTTCGCCTCACTCTGTTCCAGCACCTCACTGTATCACAATTACTCCACCTTTTGCTCAAAATCCACACTTTGAACACTCTATTCCTCCCAATATACTCTGTTATGAATTAAAGGAGTTTTTTTCAGAACACTATTGTCCATCTCCATAGCTTTAACAGAAAAATATTTCAGCTTATTAAAGCATCTCCTTATTCTCTCATCCCCATCTAAAACTTAATTCTTTTCTTCACTGTCTTTGATGGTTTTATGATGTCTTCTTCATGTTGATTGTTTCTTTCTCTCTGTCTCTCTGGGAAAAAGGAGTAATCTGTACGTTTTATCTAGGTAGTAAAAGAATTAAAGTCTTGGAAAAGCTGCAAGTGTTCATGGTGTCAGGTTTCAGTTCAGCAGCAGAAACTACAAACCAAGCCAGGCCGGCCAGCTTAGTTTCTCTCCCCCCCCCCGCGGCCTTGTCTGGCCTGGAGGTGGGGGGAGGAGGCCGAGACAGAGCCTTGTTACCTCTTCAGAAGCCAGAAACCAAAGAGAGCAAGAGAACTCTGGCTTTACATCTTAAGGTGGTGTTCACAAGTTGATCTCACTTTTCAATGGTCAAAACTGCTGTCAATTCTTAGAAATGACCGATAATTGGTCAGGAGAAAAGACTCCCATCAGCCACCAGCAGCTTCAACTTCCTTAGCTCCCAAAGCTATCTTAAAGGTAAAGTCACCCTATGACAGTCCACTTCCCGGAGTTTGAGACAGTGCGTTGTAAAACCTCTCTGCAATCAAGATAGTGCTATTTCATTTCTGATCTCTACTACAAGCAGTTTGATGCTGCTGTAGGCCTGTTGTAAATAAAAAATTATTCAACCAAAGTACAGATCAAAAAATTAAGATTTGTAAAAGTGTTAATTTTTAAATTAATTTTCTCCTGATGTGTTAGAACCTCAACATGAGAAAATTAAGCTTGCATTTTAGACAATGCAAGCTATTCCTTAAAGAAAAGTAATATGAATTCTTGTCTTAATGGCCAGTTGATAGTATAGATCATGACAATGAACTTTTTATGTTGAAAATACTGATTTAAAAAACCATCAATGAATGACTTGATCCTACAAAACATTTATAAGTGTGACTAATGTTTCTCAGAACAGAGTCAACTGCAGGAGAGATAGATAGATAGATAGATAGATAGATAGATAGATAGACAGATCTGTTCTTAGATCTCAGACATTAACAAAAAAAGGCTCAGAGACATTATTATTAAATAGGGTTGATGAACATGCATGTTGAAAATGAAAAATATTTTTTTTTCCTGAGAGTTCATCTCTTTTCCCATCACTAAATTATTGGTAATTCCTGGAGCTTTGTGGACACTGTTTGAATCTGCTTCAGGTCTATACCTGGTCACAGGTCGTTGACAAGATATATTAGAGAGCAAAGTTATTTGATATTTCAGATCAACTGCTTCACTCTATCACATTTAACACTGGATGGCCCAATATTTAGAAAATCTTTCATTAGCTACAAAGCCAGAGGGCAATAATAATTGAAAATTTTGACAGGGACAAACTTGGCTAGTCTGAATAAGTGAAAAATGGTAGGAGGTAGGAAAAGACCACCAGCTGGCTGTCATTCAGAGCACAGTCCACCTCACTTGCAGTTACTGAACCCTAGAAGTGGTCCCACCAAGGTGTATAACCATAAATCCATCATGCAGTGGGTGAGCAACTGGCTCATGGATCAGGCACAAAGAGTTATAGTGACTGGGGTGACATCAGGCTGGCAACCTGTCCCCAATGGGATTCTGCAGGGTTCCATCCTCAGGCCTGTGTTCTGCGACATCTTCATAAATGACTTGGACACAAGACTGGAAGGGATACTGAGCAAGTTTGTGGATGATACAAAACTGGGAGGAGCTGTTGACTCTCTCAAAAGCAGGGAGGCCTTGGAGAGAGACTTTGACAAATTAGAGGACTGGGCAATCACCAACCATATGAAGTTCAACAAGGGAAAATGTTGGATTCTGCACCTGGGATGGGGAAACTCTGGATGTACATACAGACTGTTGAATGAGATGCTGGAAAGCAGTGCTGCAGAAAGGAACCTAGGGGTCCTGGTCAATGGAAAATTGAATTTGAGTCAGCAGTGCCCTGGCAGCCAGGAGGGCCAACAGTGTCCTGGGGTGCATCAGGCACAGCATCGCCAGTCAATCAACGGAAGGGATTGTTCTGCTCTTTTCTGTGCTGCTCTTCTATGCACTGGTGTGGCCTCACCCTGAATATTGTGTGCAGTTTGGGGCACCACAATATAAGAAAGATATAAAGCTATTAGAGAGTGTCCAAAGGAGGGCAAGGAAGATGGTAACAGGCCTGGAGGGGAAGCCATACAAGGAGCAGCTGAGGTCACTTGGTCTATACAGCCTGGAGAAGGGGAGACTGAGGGGAGACCTCATTGCAGTTACAACTTCCTCATGAGGGGAAGAGGAGGGGCAGGCATTGATCTCTGTGGTGACCAGTGACAGAACCCAAGGGAATAGCCTGAAGTTGTGTCAGGGCAGGTTTAGGTTGGGTATTAGAAAAAGGCTCTTCACCCAGAGGGTGACTGGGCACTGGAACAGGCTCCCCAGGGAAGTGATCATAGCCCCAAGCCTGACAGAGTTTAAGAAGCATCTGGACAATACTCTCGGGCACATAGTGTGAGTCTTGGGGTGTCCTGTGCAGGGCCAGGAGTTGGACTCAATGATCCTTGTGGATCCCTTCCAAATCAGCATTGTTATAGATGGGTAATATGATGACTGGCTCTCACAATTAAGGGATGAATATTGTGTGTATGTTAAGAGAAGTTTTATTGATGTATGGTTATGTATTGTGGTTTGTTGTTTGGACGTCATCTGTTCTCCCCATAGTCCCCTTCTCCCCCCCTTGCCCCGCCCAGCCCTTATTGTTACCACTGGACAGTCGTAGTTGTCGGAGTCATGTGCAGGGAGGGCATGTACATATGCCCCTTGCAATGGAGCAATTTGGAATAGGGAGGGCTTGTTGCTAGGGAGGCGTGACATGACAACACCTGACCTCCAATCAAGTTGCAAGAAAGTCTTCACCAATGGATGGAGAAGAAGAGTTGACTGACAGGCTTTAGGAGGGGCCAGGGTTGGCTGATACAACACCAGGGGTATAAAAGGCAGAGCAGCCATTTTGTAGACAAGCATGTGGCAGTTGGTCACGCAGTCCCAGTGCACTGCCCTTTTTCCTTATTCAGTCCTTTGTTGTATTTGTTAAGGTTTAATAAACCTTTGAAAATTTTAAAAGTGAGGGATTGTTTCTCATAGCATATTCTGTGAGTCTACGATCCTTTGATTTTTAGAATAAGGGGTCATTCATTCCAAGTAATGAATATTGAAACCTGGCCATCAGTTTGTCAACAAGTTTTTGCATGTCTTTCCTGAGGAATCTCAATAAAGAATGTCCTTGTGATGGTGTCACTTCAGAACAAAAGCATGCAATGAATTACATGTTTCTCTGTAACTACCACCCATCCAGACAGCTACAGTATGAGTCCAAAAACTGTATGCATTTAGCTAGCAAGGAAATGCAATATTGTTTGAGAGGCAGTGCCTGGATTGGGTTTTTATAAAGAAAAAGAATTCATGAATAAATAGAACCATGTGGAAATAAGCCAGCCTGTGGCATTAACAGCTCCTAGTGCAATTAATCTCTGATCTTGCTTGAGGGTTTTTCCTATAAATAACAAATACAAAAACAATAATGCTGTACCATTGTCAGCCATGCCAAGGACTCTGTTTGTGTCCAGGAACCCTGATATGCAACAGCATAGTTCAAACAGATGTCAACACATTCTTATTTTTCAGTCATTTAAGGTACATATTGACTGACCTGATCTGAGTCTTTCATATGAGCATTTTTCTCTTTTCTGCAACCACAACTCATAAGCAGTTTTGCATCTTCTATGACTTTTCCCTTTAAGTCATAAAGCAAGAAAAACATCAGCACAATCTGAATCACTGAAGACTAAGAGGTTTGTATTTATAAGCAGAAGCAGGGGAAGAAAAGACATTAAGGAAGCCTGTGGACTCATCCTTCATTTCTGGGAGGTACCCTTTCACAGAGGAGTATCTCCCAAGCTGCCAAGATTTCCACAAAGGCCACTATCATGGCATCAGGGATGTCACATAGACAGGGGCAGAAGGAAAGTGAAGTGTGTAAAAAACACAGTGGGAATATGGGCAAGCAAAGCTGAAAAGGAATAGGTTATTTTAACCTATTGTTTTGATACACATTCATGAAGTAGAGTCTATCATGGTCAGAGAGCATAATTACCAAATTTAAATGACTTAAGGCAAAGCCCATACACTAGCTTTTTTTTTTCATCCTGTCCTGGGGTGCCTGTGATGTTAAATTGTATCCCCATTCATCTGCCTAGCCCAGAAATAGGTTTTGTAACTTTAAAACTTCATCTGAGAGTAAAAGTGAGTAGAGAAGAAGCACCGAGTCTGTTATCAGAGACTGTACTTGCTCCCCCCACATCCTGGGACGGGGTTTTGACTACAGCACAGACAGACAACAAGAGAGAGATCACCTTGGCTTTCCAGCTAGCCAAAGCAGAGAGGTCTTCTTGGACTGTTTTTCTTTCCCTTTTCTTGGAACAGTTTAAACCTGCTCTGGACTGGGGACTTGGGGGAGCACTGGGACCTTGCACGTGTGGACTACCGGGGGCCTAGTCTGGGCAATGGCATTTTCCATCGCCAGAGGGATTGATAACAGAGTGAACACCCACAGGAAGGAGACCCTCTGAATGTCACATGTTCAGAGTGGCGAGAGGTTTTGTAATTTAATATTGTTCATTCTTGTGCTGGGTAGTGCTGTGCCTGTGAAATAAACAGTTTTTTTCCACTTCTCTCAGAGAAATCTCTTCCCGAACCAGTTGGGGGGGAAGGTGGAGGGGGGGAACGTGGGTTTGCTTCCTGGAGGGAGCCCCATTGGAGGTTTTCTCATGAATATGCCCTAAACCAGGACACATCCCTACCAAATTAGTGCTTACTTAGTTCTAGCGTGGCTAGATTAGGCAAAATAAACTTTACAGGTATGAATTGCTGTCCTGGGGTGATTTCATGATGCTGGTATCCCCATCTTCTGTCTCTTTGCTCAGAAATGGGTCTTGTAGCTTTAACCTAGGCCCAGAGAGAGAGAGAGAGGGAGAGAGAGAAGGGAGAGAGCAGTAGAATTTTTTGGTGGCTGTATTCAAAACATAGAGATAGCCAGTGCTATAGGAGTTCTTGGACTTTGTAGACAGAGAGAGACAGGAAATTATGGGGTGTAATTTAAAGGATGAGCTGTTCTAGAATAGAAGAGAAGGGTCTTTTCTTCTATATTTGGGAGCAAAAGTTCTCTTCTATCCCTGGGGTAAGGGTTCTCTTCTTTGTTCAAGCTTCTCAATAGATCACAGTTACTTCAGTATCTACTTGCTTCAGCATTGGTACTTTTGCTCATGGACTGCGGTTTGAACGCTACATCCCACCATGCATTTCATGAATTACAGGGATAATCGTTTGATGGATTCTCACCATGGCCTTATACAAGAATTCTCAGTCCTGAAGCTGGGGCATCTTCTCATTCTCCTCCCTCTGGGCTTTGGCTGTTCCTTCTTCACTGACCTTTGTGTCTCCATGTTGTTTTCCTTATGTGTTTTCATCCTTTCTCTTTTCTCTGACTCGGGAGAGGATTGATGTTTGTAGATTTCATCTGTTCTGAGGAATCTTACAGTGCTGAAAGAGTTAATTTTGCTCGGGTTCTGCATCAAGGAGTTGTCTTTCACTGTTTGTCATGTGCTTTCTGCCAGGCAGCAGCCGGAGCTACTCTCGGTGTCGGATTCTGGTGGCCGTGCTGGGGCGGGGGCCTGCACCAGGCCCCCAGAGGCAGCAGGAGCAATCAAAATCTCAGTGGCCCTGCGCCGTGGCCTGGCTCAGCCCGGCGGTGCAGCAGGGCCCAGCCCAGCCTGGCCAACAGCCAAGCAGAGCTGGCCTAGGCCGACAACTGCGGGCAGGGCTCAGCAACAGCAAAATTTCAGCATGTCTTGGTTTTGCAAGACAGGTGTCTGCTAAGGAAGGCAGGAGCCTCCCGTGGAATGAGAATGTAGACCCCCTCCTTCCAAATTATTATAATTCTGAAATAAAGGGGCTCTCAGGCAGAGATCTAGGGATAGGAATAACAGTTCTTTACTAGTATGTATAACGAGGCAAACAAACAACAATAACTACAGCGTTAGCAAGAAAACAGGACCAGGGACCCTGTGACAGCTTTCTTGGCCGAGACCGGAAGGGATGGAGGAGAGGCTTTGCTTCACAAACCCCCTCAGGCGGGCAGTCCCGGTGCTCCTGCAGGGCTCCGAGGAACACTTAGCTGGAACAGCAGGGATGAGCTGAGATCCTGGGCCGGTGGATGAGGTGGATCAGTAGTTCCGTGGTGGTGGCTGGCACTGCCACACGTCCTGGCAGGACAGGGGGTGCGAGGCCCACCAACGAAGAAGGAAGAAGGAGAAAAAGCATCCGCTCCGTCTGGGTGATGGCGAAAATTCCCTTCTCCCCACAGCAACAGCTCTGCGCTCCCAAAGTGTCCTTCTCCGAAGCTGAAGAAGCCCGCCAAACTGTCCCCGCCTTTCCCTTTTTCTGCCCCCTTCCCCCCCTGGGCCCGACTGAACTCTTTGTGTTCTTCAAGTATCCACCAAGTACCCGCAGTTAGGTTTTCCCTGCAACTAATGGGTAAAAATTCCACAGGTAACTAAAAGAACTAAAAGAAGGACACCTAACCCCCAACACAGCAGTTCATGGCTTGGTCCAGGCTTACCTTTTTATCTCCAGCATCCCGGCAGCCAGACCGGCTTTACTGGGAAGGGGAGGGGAAAAGGATTTCACTCTTGCAGAAAAGCAGGAAGTAAAAGAGACCTTTTCACATTTTTTTCCTCTGTTAAATATGATTTATACATGTGTGTCCAGCTTCTCTAATTGGTTCTGTCAGGCACTTCATGGTTGATGGATTTTTCCCTTAACTAAAACCAAGCTATGTCAAACCACGACACTTGCCCTCATTAGGACAATGGGTCTATATCATCCCTGGCAAGTCCTTGCCAGTAATTCAACAGCCCACCCTCACCCAACACTGCTGGCACAGACCCTGCAATGTCTATGTCTAAAAATGACAATATAGTATTGGCTTTCACATTTAAGTATTGGCTTTTGCATATTATTATTAATCACAAAGATTTTGATATGATACAATTTATATTTCCTTTTGACTGCTTTTTAGTATAGTATAATCTCTCAGTTTATGTATGGACTGTGTAGCTTATATAAATAGTAGTGTGATAAATATATCTCAGGCCATAGCATAATATTGAAATAGGGACTATGTGATGTTAAAATGTTTTTATTCATGTAACTAACCCAGAGAATGGTGTAACATAATTAGGTGGTTCCTCACATTTGTGGACTATCTGGTCTGAATGATAACAGTGACAAAAACCAGAACCCAATTTACTGACTCTTCGTTATTAAGGAGTGTAAAAACAACAGGATGAAACTATGAGAAGAAATAAAATATATTGACTTAATCTGAAGGATGGCATGCAGACAAGTCAAAGGCTAAAACCAAGCAAAAGAACTCCTGGAACACCTAAACTCACAGGAATGTTTGAATATGTATAAACTCTTATGACTATGCGTGTACCTCCTGTAATGTAACAGTATATAGAAAACATTGTTTTAAGCTAACAGTGTGGTTTTTTGGCCAATCACCAAAACACCCCAGCACTGGATATTGTCCCTTTTATCCCTTATTAAACTTTAAAAAAATTCAGAGTGAGCGTTGTTTCTCACATCTATAACATGCTGGGGCCGATGTAGATTTACAAAGAAACACAGTCCACTTAGTCTCCGTTTGCCTACAACCAACAGTTTGGGAAATGAGCTGAGCTCAAACACCTTCACTTTGTTGACAACCCATCAGACTGACTGAGCATGACCTGAGCAGTAAAGCCCCTCATGTTAATGTGGAACTTTTCTGGGAGTTATTTCAGTCACTTCGGTTCTTCACCAAAGTATTTGTTGCTTATCAAAATTGGTGAACTTGATAAATCACCATGGCAGAAAGGGGCTGGAACTACAGGTTTGGCTAAAATCACCAGTGCACTTACTCATTTCTTGCTGTGAGATATGGATTAGGAGATGGGCAAAACAGGCTTAAAACTTAAAAGGTATGAAGAAAACTTTATTAACAGGACTAAAAGAATAAGAAGTATCAGAATAAAACCTTTAGAACCCTCTTCCTCCCCCTGCCTGACTTCTTTTCTTTCCCAACTGGCAATGTATAGACAAAACCTGAAATTTTAAATCAGTTTCCAAATCTACAATAGTCTTTCATCAGTTCTTGTAGGGAGAGGAGCTTTCTCTTGCCATGCCATGGAGACTTCTCCATGAGAAACCATTTTCTCATGGCTTTTCATTTCCACAAATAGCAGCTGCCTGGGAAAAAATCTGCAATTGTTAAACTCCTCCCATTTTCACAGCACTCCTACAGCTGTATTTTGGGCCATGTCAAATTATGGGGTATTTTAATACTGTTCAAAAGTGAAGGTTCTCTTTATCTATCTCTGCGATCACCTTTATCTCTGGGAACAGACAACTTCTTCTCTCCCTGGGGGCAAAGGGTCTTCATCACTCTCTCTCTGTTCAAGCTTCTCATAGGATCACAGTCTCCTCAGCATCTATTTCACTTCATCATGGATACCTCTGCTTACATCTACAGTTTGAACACTTCATCCCCCCATACTCTCTCATAAATTAAAGGGGATATTTCAGTGTATCATTGTCCATCTCCATGGCCCTACCAAAAGAACTTTTAGCCCCATTAGGGCATCTCCTCATTCTCCTTCCATCTGAGGCTTGACTCCTTTACTGACCTTGGTGTCTTCATGTTGTCTTTCTGCGTGTCATCACTCTTTTTCTCTCCCTTGAGAGAGGAACAAGGTCTGCAGGTCTCATCTGTGTAGTGAAAGGGTTAATATCTTGCCCAAGCCTGCAGATGGTCATGTGATCTCTGCTGGGGGCAGTGGCCAGAGCTGTTTATGCTGGATGATTTTCGGTGGCTGTGCTGGCTGGGGGAGGGCAGCTAGGATCTCAGCAGCCAGGCTAGGACTCAGAGGCAGCATGCTGCAGGCCAATGGCTTCCCCTCCCCCTGCCCGGCAGTTTCTGGCAAAACCCAGGGGTGGCAGAATTTCAGCTGAGCCAGGGGCACGCCTGGCCCAGCGGCGCCACTGGAAAGGGCTCAGCAGGCTCCCTGGGAAGGGCTTGGCCCCCCGGGAAGGGGCCCTGGCCACCCGGCCGGACCAGGACCCGGTGGGCTTCCCGGAAGAGGCCAGCGCTGAAGCAGAACCCTGGTCTGGCCCCGCCAGGCCACGCAGGCTAAATAGGGACCAGCCCCAAGTTACCTGTTCAAGGCCGTGTCCTGGGGTGACTTTATGATACTGGTATCCCCAATCGTCTGGTTTATGTTATATATTAAGTTCTGCACCTTTAAGACTGGCTCTGAGAGCAAGAGAGGGGGAAGAAGAAGCCGCAGTTTGTGTTAAAGAAAATATAACTCCCACACATCTCGCTCCTGGACGGTGTTGTCTGCAGCACAGACAGACAGCGGGACAGAACTTCTCCCTGGCTTTTAGTTAGTTTTAGCTAGCTGAGGCAGAGGAATTCCCCGGACCTTTGTTTTTTTCCTTTTTCTTGGATCTGTGCAAGCCTGCTCTGGACTGAACACCCAGCCAAACCCCGGGAGCTCACGCCTGTGGCCCACCGGGGCCTGGGCCTCGGCACTTTCCAGCGCCGGAGGGACTGATAAGAAACTGAGCGAGCCGAGCTACACCACATAAAAAGGACTTTTCTTCCTAGATTTGCCATCCCATCGAACAGCAAGAGGTTTTATTATTTAATATTATTCAATTTTCTGTTAAATAAACAGCTTTTTCCACTTCTCTCCAAGGAAATTTTTTCCCTTTCCCGGACCGGTTAGTGGGGAGGGGCATTTCCCTGGGGAAATCCCCATTTAGAGTTTTCCTCCCTAATTTGCCCTAAACTAAGACATATACAGCTTTTGGTGCCCAACGTGGGGCGAGAGAAAGTGGAAAAACCTCTACTGATTGTTGGTTGTATTTTTGGTTGTATTTATTCTGTGTTAAAATAAAGCAGTCAGTAGCCATGTTGTTTGGATACATAATATCTCTCGGGGTGGAAGCCTTCATGTCGATCTGGTCCCTAGAATTTTTTGAAGTTTTAATACTTGTCTTTTCCCTCTTTCACAATAGAGGGGCATAGATTAAAATGGTTATTGTGCTGGGCTTAGTGATAATTATTTGTAGGAAGTTTATAGAACTACTGAAGTTTCTGTCAGGTATGTTTGGCTTATGGTTTCTTCGCCCGACCCTGCCTCCCAGTCCCAGTAGCACATTTTGGGAGTTTATTGGTAATTGTACCCAGTTTGTTAGAGGAAGAGCAGGGGATGAGGCTTTTCAGCCTTTTCTTTCCTTCTTCTCCTTTGAATCTGTTATGTCCCTCTTTGAGAATATCCAGTTTCCCCTGAGTGTTAAGGATACCACTTTCCTGGTCACTTTCCTGGTAGTTCAGCTGTTAAGCTTCCTCTATACGGCCTGTAACTTCTCTAGAGTGAGGGCTGAGATATCCAGAGGAGCCAATGAAACCCCTGTCCCAGAAGTAGGCTCAGGTGTAAAAAATCCTGAGTAGAGTAGAGAATGGGAGAGAATTGGCCGAACTCTGGAGGAATTTTCTGATTCCCCAGCCTGGGAATTTTCACGTGAACAAATTCAGAACCCAGATGAAGTAGGAAAATATCTGGAAGAGAATTGCTGTGATGATTCTAAGAAGAAAAATTTCATTGCAATAAGCTAGGCCCTAGTGTATGCTTATCGCACGGTGCTAGATACTGTAGGGCAGGCAGATAAATCAGCAGCTACCCCAGTCACTCAGGCTGCAGCCAAGCCAGCAGCCAAACCAGACAGTGAGCCTAAGCCAGCAGCCAAACCAGACAGTGAGCCTAAGCCAGCAGCCAAACCAGACAGTGAACCTAAGCCAGTGTCTGTTGCTCCTACCACGAGAGGTATGAAATTCAAAACCAAAACCGATCGGCCAGTAAATAATGATAATGGCGATGCGGGAGAAGGACCCTCAAGACCAGCAACTGATCAAAAATCAGAAGGCGCTGGTGAACCTTTCTCCCTGAAAGACCTTCGTGGCCTGAGAAAAGATTACACTCGACGACCTGATGAATCTATAATTAGTTAGTTAGTCCGTCTGTGGGATGCTGCAGGTGAAGCTACAGTTCTGAATGGCACTGAAGCGAGGCATCTGAGATCCCTGTCACATGATCCGGTTATCGATCAAGAAGTGATGAGGGGGGCTGACCCTTACAGTCTCTGGGAACGGGTCCTAAGAAGTGTGGCACAAAGATATCTGTGTGCAGACGATCTCTATATACAGCAAACTCGTTGAAAAACCATAGAACAAGAGATTCAGCGCTTGAGAGAAATAGCAATAGTAGAGATTGTCTTCGTGGGTGACTTAGGTACTAGAAATCCAGATTTGGTGCCATGTACATCTGTAATGTGGCGAAAACTTGTTCGACTTGGGCCACAAGAATACGCTTCTGCTTTAGCAACAATGAAGCGGGATGACCGAGAAGAGACTGTGCTGGATATGGCGAAGAAACTTCGAACATATGCAGATACCGTGCATGGCCCCATGCAGGCAACAATTGCAGCTGTGGAAACACGTATGCAAAACTTCCAAGACAAAATGGAAGAGAATTTCAAGAAACTCAAAGAAGATCTTCTTCCAGTCTCGGCAGTACAGTCCAAGAGCCCCGGGACTCAACGCAGAAATTCCCCAGATAAAGAGAAAAAGCTACGAGCTGAGCTATAGTTTTTCCTACGTGACTGTGGAGAAAACATAAAAAGATGAGATGGAAAATCTACTGGTGCTCTGGCACAACAGGTGCGTGAATTAAAAGACAGCAAGACTCAGGGGGGATACTCCACCAAAAAGAAAGCCGCTCCAGTAGCCTGTAGTCAAACTGACAAGTATGATGATGACATGTCTAATTCTCTTGAAGAAACCTCCAAGACATATACCCAAGGAAAGAAGGATAACCAGGCTTAGAGGGGCCCTGCCTCTAGCCAGGTAGAGGCTAGGGAAAACCGTGTCTTTTAGACTGTGTAGATTCGTTGGCCTGGCACATCAAAACCACGAAAATATGAGGCCTTGGTTGACACTGGTGCCTAGTGCACCCTAATCCCATCAAAATATGTAGGGGCAGAATCTGTTTCTATTGCTGGTGTGACAGGAGGATCACAGAACTTTACTTTAGTGGAAGCTGATGTGAGCCTGACTAGAAATGAGTAGAAGAAACACCCCATTGTGACTGGCCCAGAAGCCCCGTGCATTTTGAGCATAGACTACCTCCGAAGTGGGTATTTTAAGGACCCAAAGGGGCTTAGGTGGGCATTTGAGATAGCAGCTGTAGAGACAGAGGGTGTCCAGCAACTGAACACCTTGCCTAGACTGTCAGAGAACCCATCTGCAGTAGGACTCCTGAAAGTGGAAGAACAGCGAGTACCAATTACCACCTCGACGGTGCACCGCCGGCAGTATAGAACAACTCGAGATGCTGTGATCCCCATCCACAAGATGATCCGAGAACTGGAGAGCCAAGGGGTGGTCAGCAAAACCCACTCACCCTTCAACAGCCCCATCTGGCCTGTGCGTAAATCTGAAAGAAAATGGAGATTGACTGTGGACTATCGTGCATTGAATGAAGTGACTCCACCGCTGAGCGCTGCCGTGCCGGACATGCTAGAGCTCCAGTACGAGCTAGAGTCCAAGGCAGCGAAGTGGTATGCCACTATTGACATTGCCAATGCATTTTTCTCCATTCCCCTGGCAGCAGAATGTAGGCCTCAGTTTGCTTTCACGTGGAGGGGAGTGCAGTACACCTAGAACCGACTGCCCCAGGGGTGGAAGCACAGCCCCACCATCTGCCATGGACTGATCCAGGCTGCCCTGGAAAAAAGTGAGGCTCCAGAACATCTGCAGTACATTGATGACATCATTGTTTAGAGAAAGACGGCTGAAAAGGTCTTTAAGAAAAGAGAGAAAATCATCCAGGTTCTCCTGAAAGCCGGTTTTGCCATCAAGAAAAACAAAGTTTAGAGACCAGCTCGTGAGATTCAGTTTCTGGGGGTAAAGTGGCAAGATGGACGGCGTCAGATCCCTACTGATGTCATCAACAAGATCACAGCAATGTCTCCACAAGCCAACAAGAAGGAAATGCAAGCTTTCCTAGGTGCCATAGGTTTTTGGAGGATGCACATTCCTGAGTACAGTCAGATTGTGAGCCCTCTTTACCTGGTCACCCGCAAAAAGAACACTTTCCACTGGGGCCCTGAACAACAACAAGCCTTTGCTCAGATCAAGCAAGAGATCGCTCATGCAGTAGCCCTTGGCCCAGTCAGGACAGGACCAGATGTGAAGAACGTGCTCTACTCTGCAGCCGGGAGCCATGGTCTGTCCTGGAGCCTGTGGCAGAAAGTGCCTAAGGAGACTCGAAGCCAACCACTGAGATTCTAGAGCCGAAGCTACAGAAGGTCCAAAGCCAATTACACTCCCACAGAGAAGGAAATCTTAGCTGCCTATGAAAGAGTTCAAGCTGCCTCAAAAGTGATTGGCACAGAAGCACAACTCCTCCTGGCACCCCGACTGCCAGTGCTGGAGTGGATGTTTAAAAGAAAGGTTCCCTCTACCCACCACGCCACCGACGCTACATGGAGCAAGTGGATCGCCCTCATCACGCAGCGCGCCCGTATTAGAAACCCAAATCGCCCTGGGATTTTGGAGATAATTACAAACTGGCCTGAAAGTGAAAACTTTGATCTCACTGATGAAGAGGAGCAGAAACAAATGACACGGGCTGAAGAAGCTCCACCATATAACCAGCTTCCAGCAGAAGAAACACGCTACGCTCTGTTCACTGATAGTTCCTGTCGCATCGTAGGGATGAACCAGAAGTGAAAAGCAGCCGTATGGAGCCCCACACGACAAGTCGCAGAGGCCACTGAAGGAAAAGGTGGATCAAGCCAACTTGCTGAACTCAAAGCTGTTCAACTGGCCCTGGACATTGCTGAAAGAGAGAAGTGGCCAAAACTCTATCTCTACACTGATTCATAGATAGTAGCCAATGCTTTGTGGAAATGGCTAGAAAGGTGGAAAAGAGCCAACTGGCAACGCAGAAGAAAGCCAATCTGAGCTGCTGATGAGTAAAAAGACATCGCCACCAGGGTAGAGAAACTGTCTGTGAGAGTCCGTCATGTAAATGCCCATGTCCCCAAGAGTAAGGCTAATGAAGAGCACCGAAACAATGAGCAGGTAGATCAGGCTGCAAAGATAAAAGTGTCAAAGATAGACTTAGATTAACAACACAAGGGAGAGTTGTTCCTAGCTCGATGGGCCCATGATGCCTCAGGCCATCAAAGTAGAGATGCCACCTATAAGTGAGCACGAGACCGAGAAGTAGATTTAACCATAGACAGTATTTCCCAGGTTATCCATGACTGTGAGACATGTACCATGATCAAGCAGGCCAAGCGGTTAAAACCCCTCTGGTACGGTGGGCGGTGGTCCAGATACAAGTATGGGGAAGCCTAGCAAATTAACTACATCACACTGCCCCAAACCCGCCAAAGAAAGCGGTACGTGCTCACGATGGTAGAAGCCACCACTGGATGGTTAGAAACCTACCCTGTGCCTCATGCTACAGCCCGGAACACCATCCTGGGACTTGAGAAGCAGGTCCTTTGGAGGCATGGCACCCCTGAGAAGATTAAGTCAGACAATGAGACTCATTTCAAGAATAACCTTATAAACAGCTGGGCTAAGGAACATGGCATTGAGTAAGTGTACCATATCCCCTACCATGCACCTGCTGCAGGGAAAGTGGAAAAGTACAATGGACTGTTAAAGACTACCTTGAAAGCATTGAGTGGAGGATCTTTCAAAAATTGGAAGCAGCATCTAGCAAAGGCCACCTGGATAGTTAACACCCGAAGTTCCACCAACCGAGCAGGCCCAGCCCAATCCAAGGCCCTGTATATAGTAGACAGAGACAAAGTCCCAGCAGTACATCTCAGAGGTTTGTTAAGAAAGACAGTTTAAATCAATTCTACTTCGAGTACAAACAAACCCATTCGTAGAGTTGTTTTTGCTCAGGGACCGGGTTGCACATAGTAGATAATGCGGAAAGATGGAACAACACAATGTGTACCTCAAGGAGATCTAATAGTTAAGTGAAGATCGTGAATTAATTCCCTTGTCTGTATAATGTATGTGTTGTAGAGTTAAAATATATATATATATTAATTTTGATAATAAGTTGACGATATGGGGATAAGGGGTGGAATGTCCTGGGGTGACTTTATGATACTGGTATCCCCAATCGTCTGGTTTATGTTATATATTAAGTTCTGCACCTTTAAGACTGGCTCTGAAAGCAAGAGAGGAGGAAGAAGAAGCCGCAGTTTGTGTTAAAGAAAATATAACTCCCACACATCTCGCTCCTGGACGGTGTTGTCTGCAGCACAGACAGACAGCGGGACAGAACTTCTCCCTGGCTTTTAGTTAGTTTTAGCTAGCTGAGGCAGAGAAATTCCCCAGACCTTTGTTTTTTTCCTTTTTCTTGGATCTGTGCAAGCCTGCTCTGGACTGAACACCCAGCCAAACCCCGGGAGCTCACGCCTGTGGCCCACCGGGGCCTGGGCCTCGGCACTTTCCAGCGCCGGAGGGACTGATAAGAAACTGAGCGAGCCGAGCTACACCACATAAAAAAGACTTTTCTTCCTAGATTTGCCATCCCATCGAACAGCAAGAAGTTTTATTATTTAATATTATTCAATTTTCTGTTAAATAAACAGCTTTTTCCACTTCTCTCCAAAGAAATTTTTTCCCTTTCCCGAACCGGTTAGTGGAGAGGGGCATTTCCCTGGGGAAATCCCCATTTAGAGTTTTCCTCCCTAATTTGCCCTAAACTAAGACAGGCCGGAAGCCAAGAGAGAGCTTTCCAGGGCTTGTCTGTTTTTAAAATGTATATCTCACAGAGGCGGACCCAACTTCTAAATGGTTTAATGTTGTAGTCTAGGGCATTGCGCCGCAGAAGAATTCGGGATGTAACGGGAAGCTGCTAGACCCCCTCTCTGTTAGGATAGCAAAACCTGCAATTAGCCAATAGCACTTAGGTGTGACGTATGTAGATGGGAGTAACACAATGACCCTAGGTTATAAATTGTCAAATTCCCCTGCAATAAACGCCATTGCTTCGCCATCCATCATATTGATGTCTTGTGGGTAGATTGGCCAGGGTGGCCCGGGAGAGAGGCCACGGGCTGGCTCCTGGAATAGGGTGTTAGCCTTGCTTGGAAAACCCACAATTGGTGCCCGAAACCCGGGAAGAAAAGTGGGAAAAAATCCGGAAAGCGAGGAATCCCTGAAAAAACAGGAGCAGCGGTCAGGACAGGCTGGACCTTTCCTGGACGAGGGAGACGTCCCTGCATCTTGAACGACGATGGACCCAAGGATAAAGGTCGTATCTGAACTATATAAACAGTGGGGTGTAGACTGTAAATCTAAGGATTTTATGCTTGCTGTTACACAGCTTTTACAAATCGGTACTATAGAACAGCCAGTGGACATTCTTCACCCTGAGGTGTGGGAGAAATGTACCAGAGCTCTGGCTAATGAAACTGTAGATTCTGTTAATATGAAACATTTTAAGTTGTGGGGGAAGGTCGTTAAGGCCTTGAAAAAAGCTAGACTGAAACAGGAAACCTGGACAGCAGCAAAAAGCTGTCTGTTGGTCACCCCAAAACTAGGGGTGAGTGCTACAACACAAACTTTAGAATCCCCAGATGAGAGTAGCTCAGCTGAGCAGAAGGGGACACAGGAGGATGATATGCCCCCTAAAACCCCAAACCCTGAGCTGCTCTCAGAAGGGCAACAGAAAACAAGAGATTTTTGGGAAAATTTAACAGAAGACGCCAGAAATGTAGCAAAGAAAGTAAGGGGAGACACATCCCCCCTTGGACTTAAAGATGGCGCTGAGAAAAATGTTACAGAGCAGGAAAAGTATGTCTTTAACAAAGAACAAAAGCTGGCCTTGGAAGATGGGCACAGTTGGGGAGTTGAGAGAGATAAGAAATGTAGAGAAGAAATCAGAGGATGTGTGCAGAATTCTTGGAATGCAGAGGCAATGGAAAGGAGGGGTGGCAAAGGGCGGGTTAGAGCCTGGAGTGAGGGGCGAAGGGAAAGGTGGGATGGAGGCGGAGTGGAGCCATGGGGGAGAGAACAGCCCAAGAAAAAGGCACGGCAAGCAGGAAGTAGCTGACCAGTTGAGTTCTAACTGTAACCGAGACACCAGCGGTTCAATCCCCCCCCCCGGGAAGAAGCGCTGGGACAATACCGAGTTTGTTACAAAGTCATAATTTACTGAGTTTTTAAAAGGTGTTTATGTATCCTCTTGGAGTTAATTTTGTGTTTTAAGTAATTATGAGTTTATGCAGTTGGAGTTTTCAGAGTTTTTCTCAGATTTGAAAAGTAGCCCGGCACGGTCGAGTTCAGGAAAACACACGGCAGAACGCTGTTGCCATGGCAACCACCAGTGAAACAAGTAACAGCGACTTCAATGGAACCGCGGAAAGTAAAGCAATAAAACAACAAAAAACAACAGAAACCTGGACATTTTTGAGAGGGATAAAAAAAGAGTGAGTTTTAATTAGACAATTTAAAAAATTAGAAGTTTTGTAAATTGTATTGTTTATAAATTAGCAAATTGTTATAATTAAAATTTGGTTTAAAAATAAGTTTTTATTAAATGAAGTGCCTTTGAAAATAAATTAAAAAGTTTAAATGTTGTATTTCTGTATCCCAAGAAACTTAAAAGATTTTTATTTCGTTTTAATAATTTCAAAGTTATGTGAATCATACATTACCCATTTGCTGAGTTTTTGACAATTTTAATAAGGAAATTTTAATGTGAATCTTTTTGTTATATAAAACACATATAACAGCATATATATCAATTCGGATTTTAGATTTTAATTTAAAAATTAGACTTGATGTTCCTGAAAAGTGCTACAAAAGCTAAATGACAACTTGCCCAATCCTGTGTTATGGCTTTTTTTAGAGAGGCTGCACTTTGTAATCTTAGCTAATTTGAGCATATACTAGGCAAATTCTTGTTATGAATGAGTGTTTTCGGTAACATTTGCAGTTATTGTGGGTTATTCTCAAAGCTAGATAACATAGAATTGTGATCTATTTGTTATATTTTTATAATTTTTATAGCGAATTCATGTTA
Source organism: Poecile atricapillus (assembly GCF_030490865.1). NCBI lineage: Eukaryota > Metazoa > Chordata > Aves > Passeriformes > Paridae > Poecile > Poecile atricapillus. The sequence goes on along the minus strand of NC_081288.1, from coordinate 92,940,055 downwards.
TTGTTGTATTGCGTTTAAGGAGTATGTATCAGGCTTTTAGTTGCTTTTTTGTAGTAACAGAATAAGATTGAGTTGTGTTTTTATTTGGTATAGATTGGGTGTTGGTAGAATTGAGGATAGTCAAGTTTTGTAATGTTTGGGCTTGAATGTTTTTGGGTTGAGTTTTCTAACTTGGATATTCTTTTAAGGTTAAGTTTGTTATTTCCTTTTGTTATAAATAATTATTGTTAGGTTTAAATTTTGTTTAATTTGAATTGTTTTATGTTTTATTAGAAACACTTGTTTAAATTGCAAAGTATAGTTATTTTCCTAGAAATATGAAAACAGCTACAACTGAAGCAACTGTGATAAACCACTGATGAACACCTGCTTGTGGACAGAAATGAATGCAGACTGTGACACCCTAGACTTCATTGGGAGTTCTATTCAGTTGTTGCAATTTTTGCAGTTTCGTTTGCTATAACTTTTTTATTTTTTAGTGTTTTCAGAATTTTAAAATGTACCATTGCTGAAGATCAGCTGCCATAAAAAAAGCTTCAAATTAAACCAACTGCTGAATGATTTAATTAGTCTGGTACCTAAGGCTTCTGATCATTTGCTTTGTACAAATCCATTTTAACAGTTTGCTATGCTGTAAGCATCTCGTAGCTGCTACTATTGAGAACCTTGTTTTAAAAATGAGTTAAGAATTATCTTTCCAGTTTAAAGTTTAAGGCCCTGGCCAAGTCTTAACTTTACCTGGACAGAATGTTTGCTAACAGATCCAGATGTTTTCTGTCCCAAATCAGTATTTGAGTCACTTTTTGACTTTGCAATTTGACCCTATTAATATGACAGCTGGATCAATTTTGAAGTGGGCTTGGAGAATCATTTTCCGGAGGTGATGATCCAATCCTTCACTGATGATTTTTGGTTTTGTTTGTTTATTAACTATGGAATGCTGGTGCAGTGTTTTAATAATTAACAGTATTTTTATATTAATTGATTTTTAACTGCTATAGGTTCTTATTAATTGTATATAAGGTTTTGTGTTAATGTTGAACAGAAATACATCTCATTTTTATTTTTTAAGAAAACGGGGGAAATTGATACCCTAAAAGCAATTTGATTAGTGTAATTCATTAACTTTAAGGAGAGAAGTGCCTGTGTTTTGTTGGCAGGTTCAGAAAGGTCACCTCTTCATCTGACCAGACTGTGTGCCTCTGAACACACGAGATCCAGTGAACAGAGATGTCATCACACAGCCTTGGTACTCCAGACATGGATCAGAAGTGAACCTGTCAGGACACAGTTGTGTCTGAACACTATACAGACAGCTGCCAACAGAAATTTTATACTGTTATTATGATGTGGTGTTTCTATTAATTTTTCAGGTATCCTTTGTTTTAAGATTTAGAAGGGTCTGAAGAACAACTTGAACATCAAAGCCCTCAGTCACTGATCAGCTGCCAGCTGACATCACGGGAGCAGTGAACGTTCCAGGACTGAATTGTGCTGGAGAAATTCTGTAGAAGACCTAAGAAAAGTGTAGAGACTCCATCTAACTATATATAAAGCAAATTGTAATTGTGTGTTTATCCTTTTAGCAAATTGCTTTCACGTTTAGACTATATATATACCAGAACATGTGTGTTAAAAGTAGTTAAATAATAGTTTAAGATAAAGTGTTTAGTCTGTGTAGTAATTGTTATGTTAGTATAAAATATAAGTATTTTCCTTTAAGAGGTAGTGTAAGTATCTTTGAAGGTTTATTTAATGTTAAAGTTTTAGCTGTAAGTTTATAAGTATGATGTCATTTACATGGTAAACTGTTTATAGTAATTGTGCTGTTTATAGTTATAACACCTGAAGCAGTGAGCCCCAATTTTGTGGTACAAACTGAAAACCCATGATCTAATAGTCAAGTCCTTGCATTTATACCCAAAGTTTAACTCCTCTGCTGACTTTTGTGTATTAGCTGTTATCATCCCCAGGGTCCTATACCACTCCAAAGAAGAAGTGAACCAGTACCTTGAGCGAGCAGGCCGCCTTCAGAAAAGAGAGCTGTTGACAGGACTGTCAATAGCAATGCTGCTCGGCTTGGGAGCAACTGGAGCAGCCACGGGTGTCTCCGCTCTGATAACCCAGAGTCAGAGTCTCTCTCAACTACAAATGACTGTAGATGAAGATCTACAGAGAATTGAGAAATCCATATCCTTTCTAGAAAAATCAGTCTCCTCACTCTCTGAAGTTGTTTTACAGAACAGGTGAGGTCTCGAACTTCTATTCATGCAGCAAGGAGGCCTCTGCATCGCCTTGAACGAAGAATGCTGCTTCTATGCTGACCACACTGGAGTAGTGAGAGACACCATGGCAGAGCTACGAGACAGGCTGTCTCAACGAAAGGCAGAGAGAGAAGCTCAGCAAAACTGGTTCCAGTCCTGGTTCAACCAATCTCTGTGGCTAACCACCCTGGTGTCTACCCTGATTGGACCAGTTGTGATGATTTTACTCGTGCTAATCTTTGGACTGTGTATTTTAAATAAGCTTGTATCCTTTGTTAAAAGCCGACTAGAAAAAGTTAACATTCTGTTTATAGAAAGGCAACAGATGCTTTAAAAATATACTTAGTCACCGCTTGTGCCTCATATTTACTAATGAAAACTGTAGTATCCATTTTATAAGCTTTTAGCCTTTTAGTTAAGTATTTTATATTTTACTCAATTTTATATTATCCATTTTTAAAACTTTATAATATAGATAAGTTAGACAAAGTGTTTAGAAATACGTATAAAAAATAACATTAGAATTTTTAAGACTAATATACCTTATATTTTAGCAAATTAATTATTCATAGAGAGGGGGGAATATGTTGTAGTCTAGGGCATTGCGCCGCGGAAGAATTCGGGATGTAATGGGAAGCTGCTGGACCCCCTCTCTGTTAGGATAGCAAAACCTGCAATTAGCCAATAGCACTTAGGTGTGACGTATGTAGATGGGAGTAACACAATGACCCTAGGTTATAAATTGTCAAATTCCCCTGCAATAAACGCCATTGCTTCGCCATCCATCATATTGATGTCTTGTGGGTAGATTGGCCAGGGTGGCCCGGGAGAGAGGCCACGGGCTGGCTCCTGGAATAGGGTGTTAGCTTTGCTTGGAAAACCCACAGTTTAATCAGTTGTCTGTCTCAGAACTAGCCAGCTGTTATAGATACATATATTGTTGGCTTTTCGCAAATATTAAAATGAATGTTATTTGTATAAGAATGGAAATTTTTGTTGTATTAATATAGTTTTCTTTATTTCTGCTCTTGATGAAACTTAGAAATAGTGGTATAATACATATATGTTAAGCTATGACATAGCATTAAAACAAAAACTACTTTTGTCTGTATAACCCAAAGACTGAAAAAGATAGCTGGATACACTTTCTTTTTCCTTTTGTAAACTATCTCATCCAGATGAAGACAGCAGTGGCCAGAACTCTGGGGGGAGGAATTTATTGCATTTCTGGTATCAGGGAATGTAAATCTCAATGGCGCCAAGAAGATTGATCTATTGGGAAGGGGGCAAGAGAAAACTAAACAGAAGAACACCAAAGATCTTAAGAAGAATGTATGAATATGTATGAGAATTTATGGATATGTAGTAGGGTTCTGTTTTTAAGGGGCAATCCTTTGTCAGTAAGGTGTGCTCTCTTGGCTGAATGCAGACACCCAGCTGTATCTGTATACTTTATTTTTTTCTCCTAATTGTCTTTTTTATTTAACTTTTAAATTCTATAAAAATTATGTGAACCTCGTTTTTCACACCAGGTATTGTTTTTTTCCAGGGACAGAGGAAGCTCTCATCAGCTTCTCTCAGAAAAATAATTTCTGTGGGTTGTTTCTTCCTTCTTACTAAATATCAATTAATTCAAAACCAGCACAGCTGCTGATTGCAACCTGTCACTTTGAGATTTTCAGGGGACTACTTCCAACTGGCATCCTCTGCCTGTGACTCCCATCTATCAAAGGTTTTTTGCTCTTGCCCCATTACTACAGTCCTTCAACAATTAGTCTGTAATCTCTAAAATTCAAAAACCATTCACCAGAAAAAAGTGATTAAACTATAAGCAATTGTATTAAATGATTATGTTAGAGATAGGAAGCTAAGGCACAGGGAAAGACTTGTCTGTCTAACCAAAGAAAACTTTCTAGACATCCCACAGTATATGAGGCAAGTTAGAAATAAAAAAAGACCTAAGGGAGACCCACACATTTCCTTACAGGCAGCTGATGGACAGTCAGGATACCTTTGAGTGCCTAGAGCAGCAAGATACACCTGTGTTTAGGAAACTACATCCATACACATCTTGCTCACGGTCAACTTGTCCCAGTATCCACTGCAAAGTCATTATGTAGAAAAAGATACTCCAAACATTTTTACAACATAAACCAAGGGAAAACTACTATTTTTAGACCCTTCTCTGGCTTCAATGAAACCTGAGCTCATAGCAAACCATGGCCATGTTCTCTTGTCCAAATGGAAGTATCCCCAGCTTTATTTAAGAGAGACAAATTCCAAGATGTTGCCAATAATCACCTGGGAACTCAAGAAGAGAGGGGGAATATGAACAATAAACTTGATATTTTTTCTTTTTCTCTGACAGTACAAGAATGCAGGGTCTCTTCCATTCCCTAAAACAGCAAACAAAAGCAATGCACTGGATGAAAAATTCCATCTCCTTTTCCAACTGCAGATGCACCATCACTTGAATTAGCTACTACCTTCACTTTATTTTAGGAAAGCTCATTATGAGAATATGCTTCATTTGAGGATAGGTGTCTAACATTAGGCATCTAAGTTGAAAGGCAAAAAAAACCCCAAACATATGGACAACATTTGCAGCCAGTTGCAACTCTGTTCCAGAGCAGATGGAGGCCTTATCATTCAGGGGTTTCTTCACATACACCAAGTAGTTCAGTAGTGATAGGGAAAGGGGCTTCTGTTTGGATGCTTCTGTCTAGAACCATATTTTAGAGGAAAGCACACTTTTCCACAGCACACCCCTGGTGTTACATTAAACATGCATGTCCAACTTCAGCTTTTAATGAGCAATCTGAAACAGAGCCCTCCAGGGTGCTAAGGGTTAGTGAGTTTCTGCTTGTTTATCTGTGTGTTATTTTACAGTTTCTAATGTCCAAGGAGTTTGTTAAGAAATTAAAACACTTTGCTGGGGCTATCCTGCTGTAGTTGTTGCCTCCTAATATATCCATCTGTTGCTCAGCAGTGTCTGATGCTTACAGAGGAAGTAGAGGAGAAAACTGCAAAGAGACAACCCTCATCTCACTGAGTACTATAGATGCTTGAGCATCATCTCTGTGTTTCCTGGCCTTTTAATAACAGGACTGGGGAGGAGCACAGTGATCTTGAAAGCTCACAGATGTATTGCAACTAAATGATCCTGTGCTGCCTACTCTTGATGCGATGCTCTGGATTGGAAGCAGGTAGGCACAAGGATTTCCAAAAGAGGAGCTTGCCTTGCCTTCTGCTGACTCCCACCCATTGTCAGACATTCTCCTTCCCAAGACAAAGAGTAAGTAGGCTCCTTGGCAATATACATATAAGCCATCTCTTACAGGGAATCTCACTGGCCTCATCTTCCTTCTTGAACAACAGCTTCCAGCAGTTGGCAAAAGTTTGCAGAAAGAGAAGAAAAATTATAATAATAGTAACAGGACTAATTATCTCAGCTGCATGGGTGACAGGACCTGAGCAGTCTCCAGTTTTAACAGCCTGTGGTTAAGAAACACTGAACTGCATCACCCAGAAGTCAAATGAGGATGGATCACAACTTGCTTCACAACAGCAGCTCTGGGGGAGGTGCAGAAACACACAAATCCCTTCAGCATTGCCCAGAGACGTCCCATGCAGAGTTGTTAGCCCCATTTAAAGGAATCAGATGTGAGGCACATGGCACTGGCAGGTGTCCACAGAGATGCCAGGCTCTATGCTCCAGAGGAGATGGCTGGGATTAAGTGAAGGATCACATCTTCTTGGTATCCCAAGTCTGTGGCTGGAAAGATCAGCTCAAGAGGTGGGCTTTACTTAGATTCTGTGATAGATTGGCATTTAAGAAACAAAGGGAAACAGCTAAAAAAGTTAAGGCTGATGGAGGCTGATGAGTTTTTCTCCTGGCCAATAAATAGCCATTTCTGAGAATTGACAGTAGTTTTGACCATTGAAAAGTGAGATCAACCTATGAACACCACCTTAAGACCTAAGCCCAGGAATTTCTTGCTCTTATTGGTTTCTGGCTTTTGAAGAGGTAACAGGGCTCCAGTTCATCCTCCTCCCCCCCCCCTCCAGGCCGGACAATGCCGCGGGGGTGGGGGGTGGGGGGGAAGCGCGGCTGGCTGGAGATCTGCGTGCCCCGGGGAGGATGGAGACTGTGAAGTGTCAGGAGCCCCTTCTCCGTGGGCTTGCTGAGCCTTGTACAGCGGGGCTGCCAGGCCAGGCCGGTTCCTGGCTTAGGTGCAGTTTCTGCCGCTGCTGAGTTTCACCAGAGACTGCCGAGTAAGGGGAGGGAAAGCTATTGGCCTGCGGTGTGCTGAGATAGTGGCGACACTCCCCCAGAGCAGCCATGGAAAAAAAATCTTCCATTGCAGACAGCTCCAGCCACTGCTCCGGCAGAGATCACAGGACCATCCACAAGGCCTGGGCAAGATTTTAATTCCTTCACTACCCAGATGAGACTTGCAGATTAATCCTTTTTTCCAGAGAGAGGGGAAGAGAGAGAGTGATCAACATGTAAAGAGACAACATAAACTATCAAAGACAGTGAAGAAAGGAATTAAGCTTCAGATGGGGAAAGAAATAAGGAGATGCCTGAATAAGCTGAAATATTATTTTGCTAAAACTATGGAGATAGACAATAGTGTTCTGAAAAAAACTCCTTTAATTCATGACAGAGTATTTTGAGGAGAATGAAGTATTTCAAAGTGTGGATTTAAGCAAATGGTGTAGTTGTGATCCCATGAGATGCTGGAACAGGAAAAGAGAAGTGATAGTTGTTGAAGATTTGTGGCCTTCAAGAGACAAAGAGAAAACGTCTATTTCCAGAGATGATCACAAAGACAGATGAAGAGAACTTTTTGCCTTTGAATAATTCATCCTTAAAATGACACCCCTTGACCTATGGCCCATGAATGCACCTCAGAGTGGTGTGAAATGAGAGGAAAGAACTGATGGCAGAGTTTTCCAGGCAGTTGGCATCAGAAAAATATAAAACCATGAGAAAATGGTTTTCTTTTAAAAAACTCCATAGATTGACAAAAGAGGACTTCTTTTTCTCTACAAAGACTGATGAAAATACTATAGCCAAGTTGATACTGTTTTAACCACCAGTTTTTTTTGTCTCTATGTTGTCATGTGAACAAGGGGAATGGTTGGATGGTGGGGAAAAAAAGGTTTCTGGAAGTTTTATTCTGGTTTCTTGTAGTTTTGTTAATAAACTTTCTTTATTCCTTTCAAGTTTTAAGCCTGTTTTGCTCTTCTTCTAATCCATATCTCACAGCAAGAAATGAGTAAGTTTTCTAATGATTTTTTAGCTAATGCTTTAAAACCATGACATTTATTTGGTGCATTGGCTGAGAAACAAAATTAGCGAATCTAAACTACTACAGCTTCACCCTGTGTCCTGGGGTGACTGGGGTGACTAAACCAGGACACCCTGCCATGCACCTTGCAGCTACTGGCAGGTCTGTCTGTGCTCTGACCTGCTTGGTTCCCATCAGCATTCCTTGGTTTTGAGCAATGGACATTGAAAATACTGGCAGTAGCCTCATCCCCAAGGAGCTGGCACCACCACGCAGAGGGTGGTTGGGCACTGGAACAGGTTCCCCAGGGAAGTGGCCACAGCACCAACCTGACAGAGTTCAAGAAGCACTTGGACAATACTCTCTGGCATACAGTGTGACCCTTGGGGATGGTTCTGTGCAGGGCCAGGAGTTGGACTTGATGATCCCTGTGAGTCGCTTCCAACTCAGCATATTCTATGATTTTATGATTAAACCATATCCACTTGGCCCCTGGAAGGTCTCAAGGGCCAAATCTGGCCCTGGATTTCAGCTGTTCATATTCTTTCCTTCTGTCCCATCTCGCAATACCCTCAAAATAATCATCCACCACAGATCAAAACATCAGGTGCATGAAGCATAACTGAGCCTTGGCCCATGGCAACGTGGGGAAGAGCACAGCTTCCACTGCAGCCTTTCCAAGGCTTTTATGAGCATCTCAGCTATTGAAACATCTTGGCTCTTCACAGAGAAGTACTTGTCTGAAAGTGCTTTGTGAAGCTGAATTAAGCAGTGCTTTGCAGCATCTTTCCTTTTCTTCCTCTCCCATCTTATGCCACCATGTTGTGGTTTGATGTTGCCTGGATGCCAAGTACCCATGAAAGCCTCTTGTTCCCTCCTCTCTGCAACTGGACAGAGGAGAGAAAAATTTAACAAAGGGTTCGTGGGTTGAGATAAGGACAGGAAGAAAACACTCATCAATTACCATCAAAGGCAAAAACAAGCTTGACTTGGAGATACAAAGTAAATTTATTGTGAATAAAATTACAGCAGGATAATGAGAAGTAAAATAAGCCCTTAAAAACAGCTTTCTTCCCCCCAACCCCTCCCTCCTTCCCACCAACATTGCAGGGAGTGGGGATTTTCTTGGTCAGTTCATCATCTGTGGTTTCTTTCACTGCTCAGGGAGAGGAGTCATTCCCCTGCTGCACCATGGGGTCCCTCCCACAGGAGACAGTTCCTGGCAAACTTCTCCTACATGGGTCCATCTAAAGAGCATCAGCTCCCTGCAACCTGCTGCAACATGAATTTCTCCCACAGGAAACAGTCCTCCCAAAACTACTGTAACATGGGTCACTCTTCCATGGGGTGCAGTCCTCCAAGGACAGGCTGCTCAAGCCTGGGAACAGGGCCCCTCTCTCCACAAGTCTCCCACAGGATCACAGCCTCCTCCCAGGCATCCATCTGCTCCAGTGTGGGCTCCTCCCCTGCAGGCTGCTGGTGGATCTCTGCATATCCTGTGCATCCTCCATGGGCTGCAGGGGGAAAGCCTGCTTCACCATGGTCATCACTACGGGCTGCAGAGGAATCTCAACTCTGGCACCTGGAGCACCTCCCCCCCGCCTCCTTCTTCACTGACCTTGGTGTCTGCATGTTGTTCTCCTCATGTATCTCACCTCCTACTCCTCTCTGGCTGGAAAATCACAACTGTGCCCAAACTTTGTTTTGATTTCTTCTTAAATATGTTATCACAGAGGCATTATTACCACAGTCTCTAATTGGCCAAGCCTTGGCCAGCAGCACGTCCATCCTCAGTGCCATCAAGTATTGGCTTTGCTGGACATGGTCGAAGATTCTAGTAGCTTCTCACAGAAGCCACCTCTATGCCTCCCACCACCACCAGGCCATGCAAAACCAACACACACCAAAATAGTTCTCCAGCATAATACCCACATAAACACAGTAATCATGCCTGCTCAGGAATGACAAGTGTGTAGGGAGGCAACACCATCCTTCTCTGACTCCTACTCCATCCATCCATCCATCCATCCATCCATCCATCCATCCATCCATCCATCCAAATATTCCAAAATTTCCAGGACCAAAGAGCACATTTACAGCCACTTCCCCTGACAATTTGCACCAGAGAGGCTGTGCAATTCAATCTGCTGTCCTGCCACTGAGCTTAATAGCTATTTTTGCATAAAATCATGATTGTTTTTCACTGTGGGATACTTAATAACAAGCCACGAGGAACATGGTGGTTTTTTTGTTGGTTTTTTTTTTCTCCCTTAGGGCTATAGTTTATTTTTTCTCCAAGAAGAAAGCATGCAGAAGAAGAGGTACCAACCTCTTCTCTCTGGTGACCAGTGACAGAACCCAAGAGAGCAGCATGAATCTGTGTTGGGGGGGATTTAGGTTAGATATTCAGAAAAAGTTCCTCATCCAGAGGGTGATTGAGCAGTGTAACAGGCTCCCCAGGGAAGTGGTCAGAACACCAAGCCTGACAAAGTCCAAGAAGCTTTTGGACAATACTCTCAGGCACATGTTGTGACTCTCGGGGCTGTCCTGTGCAGGGCCAGGAGTTGGACTCAACGATCCTTGTGGATCCCTTCCAACTCAGCTTATTCTGTGATTCTATATATAGCATTGCAACAGTGAACCTTAAATTAAAATCCCTATGGATACATGTTTTGGTTTACATGGCCAAGCTTCAGTAGTGGGGGGGGGATCTATAAGAGCGGCTTCTGTGAGAAGCTCATAAAAGCTTCCTCCATGCGCATCAGAGCCAATTCCTGGCAGCTCCAAACATGGACATGCTGCTGACCAAGGCTGAGCCAATTAGAAATGGTGGCAATGCCTCTGTGATACCATATTTAAGAAGAAAAAAAGTTATTGCACAGTTGTAATTGTGGCCACAAGAGAGTGGGGTGAGAACATGTGAAAAGAACAACTCTGCAGACACCAAGGTCAGTGCAGAAGGAGGGAGAGGAGGTGCTCCAGGCACCAGAGCTGAGATTCCTCCACAGCCCATGGTGAAGCAGGCTGTCCCCCTACAGCCCATGGAGATCCACCTGCAGCCCATGGGGGAGACTCATGTTGGAGCAGGTGGATGCCTGAGAGGAGGCTGTGATCCTGTGGGAGGCCCATAGAAGGAGGAGCCCTTGCTGGAGCAGCCTGTCCTTGAAGGACTGCACCCCATTGAAGAGTGACCCACAGTGCAGCAGTTGCACAGACTATTGCCTGTGAGATGGACTTGTCATGGGTTAGCTTCACCTTTAAGACTGAGTAAAAAAAAGGGGAAGTTGAAGCTACTGGTGACTGATGGGAGTTTTTCTTCCTGACCAATTATCAGTCATTTTCAAGAATTGACAGCAGATCTGACTATTAAAAAGTGAATTCAACTTGTAAACACCTCCTTAAGAAGTACACTCAGAGCTCTCCCGTGCTCTTTGGGTTTCCGGCTTTTGAGAGGTAACAAGCTCTGTCTTGGCTTTCCCCCCCCCCTCCCAGGCCTGGGACAAGGCCGCAGGGAGGAGGGGGGGGAAGGAGAAGAAAGCAGAGCTGCTCAGTTACTGCTGCTGCTAAACTGAAACCTGACACTATGAACTCTTGCAGCTTTCTAAGGCTTTAATTTTTTTACTACCTGATAAACGTACAGATTACTCTTTTTTTGCTAGAAAGACAGAGAGAGGCAATCAACATGCAAAAGACATCATAGAACTACCAAAAACAGTAAAGAAAAGAGTTAAGTTTAAATAAGAAAGGGAGAAAAAAGAAGATGCTTGTTGCTGAAAAGTCTTTCTGTTACAGCTATGGAGATGGACAGTAGTTTAAAGACTCCTTTAATTCATGACTAGAGTATGGGAGGAATAGAGTATTCAAAGTGTGGACTTTAAAGAAAAGAAAGATGATTATGATGCTGTGAGTTGCTGGAACTTGCGAGTGAAGTGAAGACTTTAAAGCTTTAAAGGAGCCAAAGAGATGGCTGTTTTCCAGGAGGGCTCACAGAAACAACTGAAAGGGATTTCTACCTTTGAATCACTTATCCTTAAAAATAACATCCCTAGATTCAATTTGACCCATTGCACACCTCAGAATAGTGTGAGATAGGAGGAGTGGACTCTAGAAACTCCATGGATTGGCAGGAAGAGACTTCTGTTTCTCTACAGGGACTGATGAGAAGACTCTAGAAATTGAGACTGTTTTTGACCACCAAGATTGTAAAACTATTTTTTTTTGTCTCTATGTTGTTATGTGTACAAAGAAATAGTCAATTAGTGAAAAGAAAAAGAGTTTTCTGAAAGTTTATTTTGGTATTCTTATTCTAATAGTTTGTTAATAAACTGTCTTTATTCCTTTTAAGTTTTAAGCCTGTTTTGCTCTTATTTTAATCCATATCTCACAACAGAAAATAAGTAATTTTTGTTACTAGTTTAAAACCACAACAGACTCATGTTGGAGAAGTTCATTGAGAACTATCTCCCATGGGAGGAACCCCACATTGGAGCAGGGGAACGTCTCCTCTTCTGAGCAGTGGGAGAAACAACGGGTTATGAACTGACCGTGACCCCGATTCCCAGTCTCCCTGTACCACTGGGGGAGGAGGTAGAGCTGGAAAGGAGGGAGGGGTGGGGGGAAGGTGTTTTGAAGGGTTTATTTTGCTTCTCATTATCCTGCTCTGATTTTGTTAGCAATAAATTCAATTAATATCTAATTTCAAGCCTGTTTTGCCCATGATGGTATTTGGTGAGTGATCTTTCCTGGTCCTTATTCCAACTCATGAACCTTTTGTTATATTTTATCCCCCCTGTTCAGCTGTGGAGAGGAGTGAGAAAGCAGCTTTGGTGGGTGCCTGGAATCTGGCCAGTGTCAACCCACTACAATGCATAAATGACATTGAGAAGAATTACATATTAAGTGTTTATGTTTTTTACGCTGTTCTGTCAGACACTGTTCTGTCAGAGTGATCCATACATCTTGAAGAACCACTGCCCAAGTGCCTATAGTGGTAGAGTGAGACAGGAGAAGGGTGGAAACAAAAGGAAACAAGAACTGAATCCAAGGTGGAGTCAAGTATAAGTTCAACAGACAGCTGGTGTTTGGGTGGTGGTAAATCACCCTGAAATAAGCCTCTTCTTACAGGTTAATGAGGCCTAAACAACAAAGCAAGGCACAGCTTGCAGCCAGACAGCCTGCTAGCCAGCCACAGACACATGACAGCTTAATTCAGGAGCCTAGAGTCAATACAAAAGCTACGAAATTAATCCAACATCCTGTGACCTCAAATGATGCACCAAATATTGTTGGAATTTGAGCCTCAAATGAGCGGGAACAGCATTCAAGAGAGATCAAACTGCAGGGCTGGCATTGAAAGAGACTAAAAAGGAGAAGAATTTTCCCAATTTATTAATGGCAAGGTCTGGCTGGCTGCATCTCAGCCACCATAGGTTACATTCATTAAAGGGCAGAGCTTTGTAAGTATTATGCAGAGCATCTGGAGACTGTATGTGTGTGTTCAGCAGCATGCCCCTCACTTGTTAGAAACCAGGATGTGCCTTTCTGCTTAGAACTGTTGTCTCCATCAGAAATTCCTGTTGTGTGAACTGCAAAAGTTTTTTTCCCACTTGAGCAACTATATGGGCACAGAGGGGCTCATGCCCTCACATGTATGCATGCTCTCTCTCATCCCTGAGCCTGAAAAGCACAAAGGAACTCAGACAGGCTCTTTCCAAGAAGAAAATTTTTTTAAAAGCCCAAAGGTTTTGTCTTGGGGTGATTTTATGATAATACTGTATTCCCCTACCATCTGCTTTATGCCCAGAAATGGGTCCTGTAACTTTAAGCTGGGTCCAGGGGAGGGGTGGGAGCCAGGGGAATTCTAGTGCAATGTTATGTTCAGGCACCAACTTCCCCAGGTGCTCGGCTTTGCAGCAGGGAGGGAGTTACATTTTTGCTTCTAACTAGCTTGGTTTTTGTTAGCTGAGGCAAGAAGTTTTCCTGAGACTGCAATAGCAATCCTCCAGTAACGTCTGTGGCTTCTTGTGCAACTGTTCAGCTTAGCTGTGTTCTGAGAACCAGACCATTGGTGGGAGCTGGATGCTGCGGACTAGAAGGGCAGCCATGGGACACTGCATTCTGGCTCTGGACCTTGGGAGAAGCCGAACCAGCTAAAGAAAGAACTCTAAATCCACCAGCTTTTTCCACAGCAAAGAGGTTCAATATTTAACAGTTAATTTTTTCCCATGACCTGCTGGCACTTTGTTAAATAAACAGTTTTTTTCACTTTCAGCCAAGAAATTATTTTCCTATTGGTGGGAAAGTGTCACCCTGAAAACTCAGATTTTCGATCTTGTTTACATAATTTCTAAGAACTTTCCCAGGACAATAACTGTAAACAGATATGTATACATTCTTTCTGATACACATCTTTTGATGGATGTCTCGCACGACCAGTGTGATTGGAAAGGTGGTAACCTAGCTATCCAATCCCTGGTCATTGCCAAGAATCTATAAATACTGAAGTTGTAAGAATAAAACCAGTTTTTTCCCTGTCATACGAGAGCCGTGTCTGTGTGAATCATTGTGTGTCCTACAGGGACAGGAAGGGAGTGCCAAAACCTGTTTTCTTTAGAGGAAGTGTTCATCCCAGAGCGTTTTTCTTCTATAATTGTCTCTAAACCGAGACAGTTTTACACCTCCTTTCCTCTTGGCCATACTTTCAAACTTTCAGCTCACAGACATGCTAAATCTATTGTAAAATGCTGAAGCATCGTGTGATTGCCACTACTGCTGATGGAGTTGATTGGTGCATAAATTGTTCCCTGCTCCTACAAACCATAAAGGACCTGGTCCCACAGCCCAACAAACCCACAAAGAAAAGAAAAAGAAAAAAATAAAAGTGCTTCCATTCCAAGTGTTGTCCCTGCTGGGGTAGTTTCACCTGCAGCATCTCTTGTAGCACTGCACACAAATGTTACTCTTTCCCCTACAGCAACAAAAAGAAAAAGCAAATCCTTTTTATCACTTTCCCTTTGAGATGGGTGGACAAGTAGAATACAGGCACACACACAAAAAGATAAATACCATTTGCAAAAGTATTGTTTGGATTTGCCTATTCTGATTATCTTCAACAATGGAAAATTCACTTGCAAGACAGGTGATATTCAATCCCCAGGCTAGATGACTGGAGAATGTTTCTCAACAGCAAAAGAAAAAGCCTCTCTATTAGCATTTGTAGAAAGTGGAAAACTGCAGCCTGGCTGGGAGAGTGGTCAAAGATGTGGTAGATGAGTGGTAGGAAATGATGGAGAGCTGCAATGATTCCTAGCACTACAGATGAAACAGTCTCTTCAGGGATCAAATGGAGAAAGATTCAAGGTTAAGTTTGCTTGGAGGATAATAAGGTTTATTTTTTTTCACTTTAAAATATATTTTCTTCACACTGAAATATCATTTTTTGTTTCAGATATTTAGTGAGCTTAAATGTACATTTTTCACATTCAGGAAAACTGAATTCTTATCTGGATCAACTGTTTGGGTTTGGGTTTTTTTTTTCTTGCTTGCCTGCTTCAAACTCTGCTACTTAAATGATTTACTAATCTGTCTTAAATATTTCACCACTAAATCACAGGCTTGTGTTTCTATTTCATGTTAAAAGCAATCAGTGGAGAAATGCCTGAGCTGGAAGTTAAAATTCTGCTCCATCAAGCCAGTGATACATAATTTCTCTGCAGACTGTCTGATGAATACAAACTTCTCTGTATTGGGATTCCATCCTTGTTCCCATCTGTCCTGGAGTGACTTTACTTTTAAGACAGCTTTGGGAGCTAGGGAAGTTAAAGCTGCTGGAGGCTGATGGGAGTTTTTTTCTTGACCAATTATTGGCCATTTCTGAGAATCAGCAGCGGTTTTAACTATTGAGAAGTGAGATCAACTTGTGAACACTACTTTAATATGTAAGGCTAAGGCTCTCTTGCTCTTTTTCGTTTCTGGCTTCTGACGAGGTAACAGGGCTCCATCTTGGCTTCTTCCTCCCCACCCCCCCCCCTGCCCCCTCCAGGCCGGACAAGGCCGCAGAGGGTGGGGGGGGGGAGAAACGGAGCAGGCCGGTCTGACTTGGTTTGCAGTTTCTGCCGCTGAACTGAAATCTGACACCATGAATATCTGCAGCTTTCTAAGACTTTTCCTACCTAGATGAGACTTACAGATTATTCTTTTTTACTCAGAGAGAGGGGAAGAGAGAGAGAGGGATAATCAACATAAAAAGATACCATAAAACCATCAAAGACAGTGAAGAAAAGAGTTAAGTTTTAGATGGGGAAGAGAGAATAAGGAGATGCTTTAATAAGCTGAAATATTTTTCTGTTAAAGCTATAGAGATGAACAATAGTGTTCTGAAAAAAAACTCTTTTAATTCATGACAGAGTATATTGGGAGGAATAGAATGTTCAAAGTGCAGATTTTGAGCAAAAGGTGGAGTAGTTGTGATACAGTGAGGTGCTAGAACAGAGAGAGAGAGAAGTAATAGTTGAAGATTTGAGGCTGTTAAGAGGCAAAGAGAAAACTTCTGTTTCCAGAGAGGCTCACAGAGACAGATGAAGAGAACTTTTGCCTTTGAATAACTCATCCTTAAAAATGACATCCCTAGACTCATTTGACCCATAACACACCTCAGAGTGATGTGAAATGGGAGGAGACAACTGATGGCAGATTTTCGGGCAGCTGGCATCAGAGAAATAGAAAGCTATGAAGAAAGTTAGTTTTCTTGTGAGAAACTCCATAGATTAGCAGAAGAAGACTTCCGTTTCTCTACAAAGACTGATGAGAAGACTCTGGCAAGAATTGGGACTGTTGTAAACACCAAAGTTTTTTTGTCTCTATGTTGTCATGTGAACAAGGGAATGGTTGAGTAGTGGGGGAGAAAAGGGTTTTCTGGAAATTTTATTCTGGTTTTCTTATTCTTATAGTTTTCATTAATAAACTTTCTTTATTCCTTTTAAGTTTCAAGCCTGTTTTGCTCTTGTTCTAATCCATGTCTCACAGCAAGAAATAAGTAAGTTTTATAATAATTTTTTAGTTACTGCTTTAAAACCATGACACCTAAGGACAAATCGATCTCTCCCCATCATGCTCTTCCTAGTTTCTCTTGTGATTACTCTGTGTGTGTTTGTGTGTGTGTGTGCGTGTGTGTGTATGTGTGTGTGTCTCACAAGAGGAAACAAGCTTCTCTCACCTCCACCCCCCTTCAGATCAGGAATATAATTACAAGTAATGCTACTGAATTAAGAGAGAGAAAAGACCGGAGGTAATTAATCCTAATGATTACATAAATTATTGAAGAAAAGTATCCCATGGAAAGCAGGATGTCTTTGGGAAGAATACTCAGCTGAGTGCTGCTGAATGCAACGTCAGAAAATGGGAAAAACAAATTAATTATCCCCATCTAACCTGCACATATATGGGGTATAAGAAATAAGACACATCATCAATCCAGTACCATCAGTTCCCAATGGAAGATATAAGAAAACAAGTGCCTTCAAACTCACCACTAATACAGATTAGGAAGGAGACCAAAGTAGGGACTGTCCCTGCAGCTGAAAAGACATTGGTGGGAGGCAGAAATGAGAGATAATCAAACACCTCCTAGTGCTGCTGTTCCTCAGTGGAAAAATATCTGCCTCAGGTTTATTTTTCTTAGTCTTAGATTTCATCAAATTACACACCTGACAATACAGCAGGTACCTGCCAACCCATCATTCATTTAGGTGAAGCTACACAGACCAGCAAAATATTTTAGCATACACTGGAGTGCAGGGGAGAGTACTGAAAAAACATCCACTTAGAAATTAGTTGTACTAGTTTGAAAGCAAATCAGTGGGAGATCCCAAGTCAGAAATACAATTTAATAAGAAAATTAAAATTAATGTAATAGTACAGAAACACTGACAATCAGAATATCACCTGACATCCTGTTGTTCAAGGTGGTGGTAGCGGTCCCATTAAATAGTGGTTGCAGTCCTCTTGAAGTGATAGATGTGGTTCTGTTGAAGAGGTGATCCCGTAGAAGGGCCTGGTCTTCCTCTGAAAATCCAGTGGTGGTTATGTAGCTCTTGTTCTGGGGGAATCTGGTATGTAAGGGCTACTGTGGTGTTCTAAAACTCAGATTTTATCCAGGTAGGAATGCTTGGTTCCTCCCCCTGGGCAGAGCATCTCACAATGGGATGATGTAATTTTATGAGTCATGCAGTGAGGCTTGATGGCCCAGTAACAGAAGATATCTGCCCCAGAGGGAGTTATCAGGGATGAGTCATGGAAGAGAGAAACAACACTGCCCCACCTGGATTTAACAGTTTATGGAGATGGTGGTGATAGAATACATACTTTCTTTTGGTTACATCTTACATTGTACCCTAAGACATTAATGTAGGTTCTACCTTGGAGGTATGAGAAGACTATTTCCTACATATCCTCCTGGAAAATGCTTGCCAAGTGTGTTACAAAAGTGCTTTTTCACAGAAGTACCAGGTGTGGAACCAGCAACATTGTCCCGTGGAGAAGCAAGGGCATGATCAGTGGCGACACACCTAACACCACTTCTCAGCTTTCTCCTTCACAGAGCCATCAGCAAGGAGAGTGGGGCTGTGGCCTCTAGTTCATTTGCTTGTGACACCATGTTCCCCTGGAGAGGAGTGTTGACCAAGTCAAAATTATCTGTAAATCCCCTCAGGGCTGATTCTTGTCTTTCAGCCATGCAGATGGAGAGTGCCTCACAGGAAGCTAGGATGCTGCAAAGTGCTGAAATTCCTCAGTGAACCACCCAGTTTTAAAGTGATAGAGTTGTTGTAACACAGATGTCAATAGAACATAAAGTCTCTCTCTACAAACCTTGCCATTCAGGTATTCAGGTGAGACAGAGCCATGAGGAACTGATAATGAGTCCTCCAGTAGATATTCCTCATTCCACTCTTACCATATTTTAGGGTTTACACACCATTAAGGGACTATTAAGGGCATCTAAGTTTACTAATTGAATGTTGGCCCCAAAAATCCACCCTTCTCATCTCTACATCCAGCCCTAACTCTTCCCTGAGATAAATTTTCTTTTAAAGCTAGCAGTGAAGATGCAGAGAGTTAATTTTGAAACAAGTTCACCAGTTTCAATAACAAATAAATGAGAATTGTCTTCCAGAAGGTCTATGCACCTGATGCTTGAAGATCAGGCCACCACCTGGAAGACTCAGTTGTGTCATGGTTAAGCAACCACAGCTCAGTGAAAAAGGTCTGTTACCCTGGCCTGCGACAGGTTCCTTGAGTGAATCACTTAATCTTATTATTCTATTTCACATGCTGTACTAAGAGACAAGATGGTTTCATTTATCCTTTTATTTCTACAGAGTTTGTGAACTTCTTGCAGGACAGGCTCTTTTGATGTCTTCATGTAAGACCTAACAACAGTAAACATGGATGTACAATAGGAATGTGAGGCACCATCTTAAAATGAGCCAGGTAGAGACCCATTTAGTTCTGCAAACACAGCTACAGTTGAGTGTCCATCTTGAATGACCATACTTCAGCAGTGCTACCTTCCACAGTGGCCACAGTCCAAGCCACATCTCAAATACACATTCTCATTTCTATAGTAAGACACTGTGATGGGTTGATGCTGGCCAAACACCTGTGCACCTATGAAAATAATTTATTCATTTTCCTCTGCTATAGTTAAGCAGAGGAGGGGGAAAGAAAACTCATGGGGTGAGATAAGGATTAGTAGAAAAACACTTTAAGGGCAAAATAAGCTTAAAACTTTAAAAGGTATAAAGAAAAATTTATTAACACAATTAAAAGAGGATAATGAGAACTAAAAATAAACTGTTAGAACCCCTTTTTTTCCCCCCAGCCCTTCTTTCCTTCCCACCGACAGCGCAGGAAGACAAAACATGGGATTTTTAGTCAGTTTATCACTTCTAAAAATCTTTCTTCAGTTCACTTAGGGAGAGGAGTCTCTTTTGCTATGCCATGGGGTTTTTCCTATAGGAAACAGTTCTCTGTGAACTTTTCCAATGTGGTTTTAATTCTCATCGCTAACAGTCCACACGGAAACTGCTTGCAACATGAAGTCCCTCCCATGGCTTGCAGTCTTCCCACAACTGCTTTTTGTGGGCCATTTAGCTTATGGGGTGCAGTTTTAAGGATGAGCTGTTCTAACATAAAAGCAAGTGTCTTCTTCCTCTATCTAGGAAAGCAAGGGTTCTCTCTTTCTCTGCTCAAGCTTCTCACCAGATCACAGCTTTTCAGCATCCACATGCTTCAGAATGAGTGCTTTTTTCTCATGGGCTGCAATGAATGCTGCATCCCCCCATGCACTTAATGAATTACAGGGAAACAGTTTGCTGTATTATAGTCCTCACCACGGCTTCCAGAAGAATCTCAGCTCCAACACTCAGAGCACTTTCTCCCCCTCCCTCTTTTGCACTGACCTTAGTGGCGCCATATTGTTCTCCTCATGTGTCCTCAATTTTTCCTTTTCTCTGTCTCAGGAGAGAATTTGTGTTCTTAGGTTAATTTGTTCTCAAGTTGAATCAACTGAAACAGTTTTTATAGAGTTCTGCAGCGCTGAAAGGTTAATCTTGTCCAGGCTCTGCAATTGGGGAATCGCTCATTGTGCTTCTCTCTCTATTGATCATGTAGTCTCCACCAGCACTGTGCAAGCTGCACCAGCTACCATCTCTACTCTGCAACTTTTCTTCATGTGGGATGCCAAACAAAGAAAAGCTGCTGCCGCCGCTTTTGTCTTTCTGTCCTCAGCATGGCTGGTTAAAAGCGGCTAAGTAAATAAAGTCAGTTGCGAGCCATGTTGAGACAACCGCGACTGCACAGCACCACCCTGGACACATGGCTGCTCACAGTGCCGGGATGGCCTTCGGCAGCATGGCCTAGTGGCCATGCTGGGACAGGGTCCAGCAGCCCCCTCCAGGAAGGGGCCTTCGTTGGCCCTGCTGGGGAGGGGGGCCCGGCTGGACCCTCCACTCCTCTGTAGAGAGCAGGGAGCATGAGAGCTTCCCACGTATTTTTTTGTTCTCAAATATGTTATCATAGAGGTGTTACCAGCTTTTCTAATTGGCTTAGCAGCGTGCCAGTTCTCAGAGCTAGCCAGCGATTGGTTTTGCCAGGCATGGAGGAAGCTGCTAACAGCTCCTCACAGAAAATCACTTCCATGGCTGACTTTTTCCCTGTTCACCGAAAATCAATTATTGCAAAACCAGCACAGACACCTTAGTTCTTACCCTGTCTTTTTCACTGCTAGTTCACAGCTCCAGCAAAAAAAACAGAAAACAACGAAAACCAAGAAAATAATAACAAGGTGTTTTGCTTGATATTACCCTGGAGAAGTAGAGTTTGCTGACCATTCTACTTGGAAGCAGTGTCATGCTACTGGTGCATACACCATGGCTTGAGAATCCATCTCTTGATAGCAACTGCCTCCAGCCCAGGGTCCAAATATAGTAATAATGTAGAAATAGACTGTTTTCCTAAGGAAGCAAGACTAATGTTGTCACACTGGGTTTGTGTGTATGTGAATGCACACATGAGCTCCTTGCCTACCTGTGTGATCCTCTATTCAATGTTGTTAGAATATTTTGTCCAATTTTGATAAATTTTGATGCAAGAACAGAAATATTTTCAATAAAATACTCAAGAAAATTTTTGTTCAAATTGTTCATTGGCCAGAAGAAATGGACCCCTGAGGGGCTCCCAAAGAGGGCTTGGCCAAAAAGTTCACTCATTTTTAGACACCAGACAAGGCGCATAAGAAGAAAGTGGTCAGAAACCAACTTTCAAAAAGACAAGGCAAGGGTACCAGGTGAAGCCCCTCTTTCCATTCAGTTTAACTCAAGACTTGTCCATCATTCAGTCCCACTGACTGTGTGGAGGAATGGGGACAGCTAAAAGCCCTTCTGGGAATGAAGCAAGTGAAGAATTAGACCTGACCTAAGGAGGCTAACTGGGATTCCATGTGTGTGTGAAAAAGACTAAAGATGAAAAAGATTGTAATAAATTATTGTTTGTATTAAAAATTCGAAGTATATTAACAAGACAAATGTGTTTTGCAATGACATGAAAATATGAAATGTAAAAAGGCCTCTCCTCAGAGCGGAACGGGGCTTTCTCCGAAAAACCACTGATTGCCAGCAACACCCAGATAACGAACTCAGGCCGGCCCATCAACTCGAACAAACAGACAGGACACGGACCATCAGGAAGACAATGGAGCTGGCTCGGGAAATTATCTGCCTCCGGACCCGAGCAACGCCCTGCAGATTCCTGTAGGAAAAAACTGATCAACGAAAGAAAGACAAGCTCCAAAAGATAGGCTTCGCCAGACCTGAACATCCCGGTGTTGAAAAGGCAATCAGGAAAGACAAAGGGGAAAAGCACGGCCGAGATATCCATCGGCACCAGCCCGGATTCCACCGCCCTGCCATGAAAACCTAACGTTGCAATACATACAGAATCTCCTTTACATATGAGGAGATTCTGTCCGGACACTAGTTAATGTCATTATTCCATGTCAGGAAATCCATTCACTGGACAATCAAGGACACTTGGTGAATGGAACCTGCTTGGAATTTTCGCCTAAGGACAGAAAATCCCTATAAAAACCGAGGCTTGGGAACCCTCGATCGTGGATTTGGGAAACCTATACCTCTGGTGTAGACCCTGTCCACCCAGCGCTGCGCTGATCTTTTTATTGTGGGTTTTTATCGCTGTTTCGCTTGTTGTTGTTTATTAATAAATTTCTCTTTTTCAATTCATATCACGAAATTGCCTTTGCATTTATAACAAGATGGAGGCGAATCAGGAGGTATCTGTGGTCAGGCATACCTGGAGGGAGAGGAAAGGGAGTGCTGCATTCAGAAACTGATGTTGGAATTATGCAAGCATATGCATGAAGGACTGATACCCCTGTGCATCCCAAAATCTCTGCAAAGACAGAATCAATAAAGAGGTTTGCAGCTCTGGGTGCACATGCCAGTGCGTCACATCTCTAACACACCTTTGTTAGCCTTGAAACCATGGTGCTTTTGAAACAACCAGCATGCACTGACTTGGCCAAGTCTTTATGAGGCTGCCAGGAACAAGCACCTGTCCCCTCCTGTGATTCAGTAGTGGGGACTATGGGACCTCCAGCTGGACCCCCAGCTTCCTGCACTGGTCTCAGTTACTTCCCCTATTGCTTCCCAGCCGCATCTCCTAATCCCTAAAACCAGCACTGGGGACATTTTGTCATGGTTTGAAAAGAGGCACAGCACAAGCAAACAAGGAAATGTCACAGAAGGCCATTGAAAATCAGCAGTGGGAGGGAGGGACGTCTGCAAAACAAAACCTGTCCTTGACACAGATGGCTCCTGCAAGCCCTGTGTTGTAATGCATTAAGAAACATGGTATAATCCTGAGACATACCCTCTGAGCTGCAGTGTTAGTTCCCTCCCCTGACTCTTCCCTTGTGATTGTCATGGAGTTACTTTACCTTTAAGGAAAGTTGGAGTTGCTGGGAACTGCCTGGAGTCTTTCTCATGACCAATTATCGGTCATTGCTGAGAATTGACAGCAGTTTTAACCATTGAAAAGTGGGATCAACTTGTGAACCCCACCTTAAAGTAAAAAAAAACAGAACTCTGTTGTTCTCTTTGTTTTCTGGCTGTGAAAGGTAGCAGAGCTTCGGCCTCTCGCTCTCTGCCCAGGCCACGCGGCCGGGCGGGGGCCGGGCTGGGCCTGCCACGTCTCCCGTCTCCCGGCCGGGAGATGGGGCCTGCGGGAGCTTGCCCCGAGCTAAGCCGGGCCAGGCCGGTTCCTGGCTTGGCTGCAGGTTTTGCCGTGATGGAATTTACCAGAAAACTGTCGAGTAAAGAAGGAGAAGAGCTCTAAGCCTGCAGCAAGCAGAAACACCGACTACACTCTCTACAGCAGCTATGAGGAACTTTCCATTGCAGACAGCTCCAGCTCCTGTTCAGCAGAGATCACCGAACCATCTACAAAAGCTTGGGCAGGATTTTTACTCTTTCTTACCCAGATGAGACTTGCGGATTAATCTTTTTATCCAGAAAGAGAAAAGGAGAGTGATCAACATGAAAAGAGACTTTATAAACTACTAGTGGCAAAAAGAAAAGAAGCGTCAAGAAAGGTAGAGAATTAAGAAGATGCTTTAATTAAGCTGAAATATCTTTCTGTTAAAACTATGGGGATGGACAATGAAGTCCTGAAAAGAACTCCTTTAATTCATGATGGAGTATGGGGAGGAATAGAGTGTTCAAAGTGTAAATTTGAGTAAAAAGTAGAGTAATTGTGGTATAGTGAAGTGCTGGGAGATTTGAAGCCTTGAGAGGCAATGGGAAAACTGTTTTCTAGTGAAGCTCACAGAAACAGATAAAGAATACTTTTTGCCTTTGAATAACTTATCCTTAAAAATGCTATCCCCAAACTAATGACCCATAACACATTTCAGAGTGATGTGGAATGGGAGGGGTGGGCTTTGATAACAGCAGCTCTGGGCAGCTGATATCAAAGAAATGGAAAACTATAACAAAAATAGTCTTCTTGTGAGAAACTCCATAAATTAACAGAAAGGAACTTCTGTTTCTCTACAGAAACTAAGGAAAAGACTATAGAAGGAATTAGGACTGTTTAAACCATCAAAATTCTAAAGTTTTTGTCTCTGTTGTCATGTGAAGAAAAGGATGGTAGGCAGTAAGAGATGAAAAGGTTTTTCTGGAAGTTTATTCTGGTGTTCTTATTACTGTAGTTTGTCAATAAACTTTCTTTATTCCTTTTAAATTTTATGCCTGGTTTGCTCTTGTTTTAATCCATATCTCACAGCAAGAAATAAGTAATTCTTTTTCCCCTTTTTATTAATTATTGGTTTAAAACCACAACAGTGATGTTTTCCTATTGGTTGTAACATGTAACCCTACCCCTTTTCCCTTCACTTCAAAAAGCAGCATGAGATCAGGCTTCCTCTTTTCTGCACTGGATTTCCCTGAATAAAGCTGGGATACCATCCCAGGAAGAAAAGAGCTTTGTTTTATCTCTAGTCCTTGCTATATATATAACTCCCCCCTCCTCTGGGCTGCGGCTGGGTGGAACACGGCCTCAGGGGAGTTGGGAGACTAAAAATAGCAGCTCTGGTCACATGGCAGCTAATCAAATACACTAGTCTTCTTCCTTTGGTGTAGAGGCTAGGGCCCGGCGCACGGAAGATATCGGGATGTAACGGAAAGATAGTAACCCCCCTCCTCTATAGTGTATGGTAATGAACCCTGTAATTAGCCAATAGCACCTAGCTGTGATGAAAGCAGATGGGAGTAACACTGTGGACCTAGGTTATAAAATGTCAAATTCTCCAGCAATAAACGCCATTTCTGCCATCCATCACATTGATGCCTGTGTGCAGAGGAACCGAGTGGCCTGAGAGTTGGCCACCGTGCTGCTCTTGAACCAGGGTGTCTGCCTTGCTAAGGCAACACTTTGGCACTCCATATTCAGCAGTAAAAGCCTGCTTACACTTCTTCAGCCCATCCCTTCCCAGCCAGATGTTGCTATATTTTATATATTAGTAAAGGCCTGTATGCACAAACCAGCCTTTGAAATAAGTCGTAATATTAAGGGCTAAAGTCCTTGAAACCTTCATGCAGAAGAGAGAGTAAAGCAAAACAATATCCTTGTGTGTAGGAGAAAAAATGTAAACTGTGTGTGTTAGCCAATAGTAGCTTGCTCTGCCTGCAGACCCTGTAGAACCCTATAAAAGGTGTGCTAAAGATAGAAATAAACAGCGTTCACAATTACTTCTGTGAAGACTGGTAAATAGCTGGGGTGCTCCCTCAATATCTGGCGCTCCGACCAGGGACACCCCTACGGGCAGAGGGGCTTTGGAGTCAGCAGAGCGGATCTGGGCGTTAGACGTCGCGGGCTTGGATCGGCACCGGATAGGCAGCCTGAGCGCGGTGAGACGCGGAGCGGTTGGACGTGGAAATTCAGGCTGCTGGAGGGGACTGAGAGGCAGGGGCGTAGTAGAAGGGTCGCAACCTTCCCTCCTGCTGCGGGCCATTAGCATGGATGTGGAATTTGCGGCAGCAGATAAACTGCTTCTCTGCATCCTCGTTAAACGAGGCGGAGCAGCCCGGGAAAAAGACCTGGATATGCTCATTATATGGGCTAATTGTCAAGGGCATTTGCAGTGCTCACACTGCTTTTTGCGGTGCAAGAACGGACTGATATATCGGCTCTGATATGGGAAACGGCAATTACGGAAAAGAGCAAGGACACTGTGGCTCTCGGTCGAACTTGGCAGATTGTAATTAATACCTTAAAAAACAGAAAAGCGAGATATGCTGAGGCTGTGAGCCCTGTAATTCTACCTGCGTCACAGCAGCAGATGCCTTTACCTCCCACTGCTGGGTGAGCACTCCTATCTATGCTGCCCTTGGAAAGAGGGAGGGAGAGTCAAAGAGAAGAAACTAATGAGAAAAAAAAGTTCCACAGCGAACGCTGAAACAACGAACAGAATCTGTTCAGTTACGGCAGGATGTGATACATCCAGAAATATTTGCTTCATTTTTGGAGTCACTTTTAACACTACAATCTTATTTACATTCCGTCTTTACCACCCTGGAAGAAAAGAAGCCAAATTTAGACTGGTTTCCACCCGAACCAGGGGGACATGGGGGAGCACTGATATGGGCGCAGAGAACAAAGGCACCCTGGGGGTAGAGGCAGTGTAAGAAAAGTTCCAAGGCCACGCTGATAAGCTGCAATGATCGTCGTTGTTAGCACCTGACCATGAGAGACTTTTCGTGTAACATCGCCTGCTTTTGTAAAATCGTACCCTTTTTTCCTCTATCGGCGAACAACAAGAGAGATTGAGAGAAAAAACTGCATTTGTTAAAGTTAACTTTGTGAGGTTGTTTTTTCTTTCTCTCCGTTTTTCCTCTCTGCAAGAGTATGTAGAGAATGTGAAGAAAGATAACAGCAGAGCTGCAGCAGCAGCAGAGTGGGCAGCTCACCCCCCCACTCCCTCTCTAAGAAAAAGAACCAGGTTAATACCCAGTTTGTTAAAAAGTCATGATTTATTGGGTTTTCAAAATGTTTTTATATATCCTTTTAGAGTTAATTTTGTGCTTTAAGCAGTTATGAGTTTATGCAATTGCAGTTTTTAGGATTTTACTGAGAAGTTATTGTGGTTCTTTGAAAGTTAAAAAAAAAAAAAAAAGAGTTTAAAGTGTTTAACAGAAGTTGCCTTGCAATAATTGGTTTTAGAACCTAATTTTAAAACATGGTATGATTTACAGCTTCTAGGAAAACCTTCCAATTAATGTTATCTACAGAAGAGATTTGTGGTTTAAAAAATAATTAGTTAAGAGAACTTTGCTGTACAAGACAAAGTTAAGTTAAAGTATATATTATCTATTTGCTTGTTTTTTCCACAATTTTAATAAGGTAATTTTAATGTGAGTCCTTTTGTTATATAAAACACATATAACTGCATATACACCAATTTGGATTTTGGGTTTTAGTTTAAAAATTGGACTTGATGTTCTTGAAAAGTGCTACAAAAGCTAAATGGCAACCTGCCAAATCCTGTGGTGTTGTGGTTTTTCTTTAGAAAAATTGCACTTTAAAATCCTAACCAATTTAAGCATATACTAGGCAAATTTCTTTTATGAATAAGTATTTTTAGTAACATTTGCAGTCATTGTGGGTTATTCTCAAAGCTAGATGACATAGAATTGTGATGTGTTTGCTACATTTTTATAATCTTTATAGTGAATCCATGTTACTGTTATATTGTGTTTAAAAGGTATATATCAAACTTTTAGTTGCTTTTTGTAGTAACAGAATAAGATTAAGTTATGTTTTCATTTAGTATAGATTAAGTGTTAATAGAATTAAGAATAGTAAAGTTTTATTATGTTTAGGCTTGAATGTTTTTAAGTTAAGTTTTCTAACTTAGATATTCTTTTAAGGTTAAGTTTGTTATTTCCTTTTGTCATAAATAATTATTGTTAGGTTTAAATATTTTTTAATTTAAATTGTTTTATGTTTTATTGAAGATGTTTGGTTAAACTGCAAAGTATAGTTATTTTTCTAGAGATATGAAGACAGCCACAACTGAAACAGCTGTGATAGAAACTGCTTGTGGATAGAAGTGAATGCAGTCTGTGACACCCTTGACTTCACCGGGAGTTCTACTGGTTGTTGCAATATCTGTAGTTTTTGTTTGTTATAGCTTTCCTATTTTTCAGTGTTTCCAGAGTTTTAAGAAGATGTATCATTGCTGAAGATCAGCTGCCATGAGGGAGGCTTCAGATTAAACCAACTGCTGCATGGTTTAATTGGTCTGATACCTAAGGCTTCTGATCATTTGCTCTGTACAAATGTATTTCAACAGTTTGCTGTGCTGTAAGCATCTCATAGCTGCTACTATTGAGAACCTTGTTCTAGAAATATGTTGAGGCATCTTTCCAGTTTAAAGTCTAAGGCCCTGGCCAAGCCCTGATTTTACCTGGACGGAATGTTTGCCAACAGATCCAGATGTTTTTTGTACCAAATCAGTATTTGAGTCACCTTTCGACTCAACAATTTGACCCTATTAATATGACAGCTAGATCAATTTTGAAGTGAGCTTGGAGAATCATTTCTGGAGATGATTATCCAATCCTCCACTGATGATTTTTGTTTCTGTTTGCAAACTATGGGATGCTGGTGCAGTGTTTTAGTATTTAATAGTAGTTTTATATTACATGTCTTATTAATAATGTTTATGATTTAATTGATTTTTAACTGGTATAAGTTCTTATTAACTGTGTATATGGTTTTGTGTTGATGTTGATGTTTATAACAGAAGTACATCTCATTTTTATTTATTTTTTTTTAAGAAAAACAGGGGAAATGGATGCCCTAAAAGCATTTAATTAGTGTAATTCATTAACTTCAAGGAGAGAAGTGTCTGTGTTTTGTTGGCGGGTTCAAAAAGTCACCTGTCCATCTGACCAGACTGTGTGCCTCTGAACACATGAGATCCAGTGAACAGAGAAGTCACCACACAGCCTTGGTACTCCAGACATGGATCAGAAGTGGACCTGTCAGGACACAGTTGTGTCTGAACACTACACAGACAGTTGCCAACAGAACTTTTATGTTGTTATTATGATGATGTGTCTCTACCAATTTTTCAGGTATCCTTTGTTTTAAGATTTAGATGGATCTGAAGAACAACTTGAACATCAAAGCCCTCAGTCACCGTTCAGCTGCCAGCTGACATCACAGGAGCAGTGAACATTCCAGGACTGAATCGTGCTGGAGAAATTCTGTAGAAGACCTAAGAAAAGTGTAGAGACTCCATCTAACTGTATATAAAGCAAATTGTAGTTGTGTGTTTACCCTTTCAGCAAATTGCTTTCACGCTTAGACTACATATATACCAGAGCACGTGTGTTAAAAATAGTTAGATAGTTTAAGTGTTTAGCTTGTGTAGTAATTGTTATGTTAGTATAAAGTATAAGTATTCCCCCTTCAAGAGGTAGTGTAAGCATCTTTGAAAGTTCATTTAACGTTAAAGTTTTAGGTGTGAGTTTGCAAGTATGGTGTCATTTACATGGTAAAATGCTTATGGTAACTGTGTTGTGTATAGTCCCAACCAACTGTCTGCTAACTAACATCCAAAAGCAACAGAACATATGGGTCACTCTGGCACATTGAACTGGCCAAAGGTCAATGTGTCTGAGCCTAGCCACACCTGGAGATCCTTTCGCACCTGTCTCATAGGAGTCCCTGAATGGGATCCTCCAGCATTTAAAGGTTTAATTAGTAATGAGACTCGATTGAATCAATTGGCAATGTTGCAAGAGTGCAATCACACTGTTGGCTTCACATTAAGACAACTTGAAGCCTGTTGGCAAGCAAAAATTACCAAAGTTCTCAATGTTACCATAGAACCCTCAGAAGAATTAGATTTGTTAAGTTCCACCAATACCTCAGGTGGATGGGTAATGTTTGAACCCCCGACAAAAGCCATTCTGACAAAGTAATGCAGCACTGAGCTGCAGTCAACCCTATAGCTGATCTCGTTACTACCATTGAAAGTAAAGCCTTTATTCGTGGTGTAATCTCACAGGACAATTACCAAAACGATCACCTAGTTCCATATTCCTAATCTGTGGAGATAGAGCATGGAATTAGATTCCTGCTAATCCACATAGAAGACCCTGTTGTCTTGGGAAACTTACTTTGTTCCATCCAAGTTTACACCAATTGCTGAATGTAGCTGATAAAATGAAAAACATCAAAAAGTCAAAGCAAAGCCTGAATGAATTAAGGCTTAGCAACTCTAAAAAGGCTCGCTTGCTAGACTAAGGAAGGATTGAACTTAACATCCACAATGTTAAGTGAGCTTTCAGCTGATGTGAGTAGTGTATGTCATGCAGTATTATGAAATCAAGCTGCAATAGACTTTTTGCTCTTAGCACAAGGACATAGTTGTGAGGAGTTTGAAGGCATGTGCTGCTTGAATCTTACTGATCATTCAGCTTCCATCCGTAAGCAACTGCAACAGCTACAGGATGGGTTACATGCCCTGAAAGAAGATAGTGACCCCACTGGAAGTTGGTTCACCAGCTGGGGCATCACTGGATAGTTGAGGTCTCTTGTGCTAGAAGGGGGACGGACTTTACTTATAGTGTTAATTGGGATGACAGTCTAAGTTGTATGTTATCTTATCCAAAGCCTGGTTTGTGGAAATAGAGAAAGGGGGAATTGTTGCTATATTTTATATATTAGTAAAGGCCTGTATGCACAAACCAGCCTTTGAAATAAGTCGTGATATTAAGGGCTAAAGTCCTTGAAACCTTCATGCAGAAGAGAGAGTAAAGCAAAACAATATCCTTGTGTGTAGGAGAAAAAATGTAAACTGTGTGTGTTAGCCAATAGTAGCTTGCTCTGCCTGCAGACCCTGTAGAACCCTATAAAAGGTGTGCTAAAGATAGAAATAAACAGTGTTCACGTTTACTTCTGTGAAGACTGGTGAATAGCTGGGGGGTCCTTCAATAGCCAGATATTTGCTTTCTTAAGAAATACTTGACTACATTAAAATAATTTAAAAATTAAAAAATAAAAAAAAAAGGTCACAGTTGTTTGGGAGCAGACAGACAGTGAGAGATGGGCATCAGCTGGCTCAGGCAGAGGACCAAGCTGGAAAAGACACTGCCCTATTCCCGTCACAACATATCCATGACATGATGCAATGCGGACACTTGTCTAGGAGGCTTTGGAGAAGGAGAAGGAAGAGTAACACCTGAGATTCAACCCTCCCTGCTCATCACAGGGAGGATTAAACCACCTATAGGAGGGACCAGCCTCCTCCAGGTGACTGCAGGTGAGCCCAGGAGGACTCAGAGTCCATTTTGAGCACCTCAGGTGCCTTCAAGGACCAAGATGAATCTGGGCCTGAGTAGTTCTCAGATCAGAGCAAAACTGTTTTCTTAAGCTCTGAAGTTTTTACAAAGAAATTAATGCCTGCTCTCTTTTTGGGCAAAGCCCAAAGTAGTTACGGCATCCACAACTCTGGGCAACCTGTTTCATTACCTCATCACCCTTTGGTCGGAGGGCATCAAACTGCAGCTGTTTCATTTGTGCCTTCAGCAATATGGTAGAAAGAAAAGCTAGCCAAAGAAAAGAAACCTGGGATGACTATCAAAGAGCTGAGTTTGTGTAGCATTGCACCCATATGCTTGTGTAGAAAGACTGTAAAAACTCCAGGAGATTCCTGCCTGTTACAGCAGCTCTGAATTGGTCTCTCAACTGCTCAAAATCTAGTTTCACCTTAAAGTCAATGAGAAGAATGCTTCCCCACTGTGCTGGCACTTCTGGGGCTCTTCCACTATTCCAGAATCTAGGAAGAGGCTGCGGTTCACTCTGTTAGTGTGAGTTTCAGGTACCTGGCACCAGCATCATTTAGAGCAGCCTCAAGGCTTTACTTAGAAAGGGTAGGGACCAAACCAGCACAGAAACAGATCCAGGCTTGAAGGGGCTATGGATACTCCATCCTTTTGGAAAAAAAATAAAATAAAAGGAGCTGTAAATCAAAGTCTGCCACTTCAAACAGGTACCACCACAAACACCTGACTTCTTTCTAAGCCACAAGCAACACAGGGAGCAAGCACTGACATAAACTCCCCAAGCCATGTTTGGGATTGCAACAGAAAGAGCTAACTCAGAGGATATCTCACATAGGGATGCTTTTATCAAAGAGGAATAAGCATGCACTATGAGCAACTGGATGATCATGCACACAAATCACTGGGGAGAGTAGTCTGGTGCAAGGGGAAATACAACAAGAGCTGCAGATGCATGTGAGAACCTGGAGGGAAAGTGCAATGTGCAGTCAATGATGCAAAGGAGGGGGAAGGAGAGAGTGGGCAGAGTTCATGATCTGTAAGAAGAGGGTTGTAATAGGGAAAGCGTGTGAATGAGAGTCCTCAAGGAAAGACAAACTGCAGGAGAAAGTTGCATGCATGGGACAGAGGAAAGGAACACTATAAATTGAACTTCAAGAGGAAAAGTGCTAGAATTGCTTCCTGCAAAGAAATGGCAAATATCTACAGGAACTCAAAGGAAAAAAAACGTTTAAGAAAATCCAAGGATAGAGTTTCCTCGGCACACAAAGAAGCTTTACTTCTAATTGACTTGCTGCTGCTTATCTCACAGTAATAAAATGTATTCACCCTTCCCAAGCTCTCAAAAAAACCCCAGTGCAATTATAATTACAAAAAAATGAGTTTACATCGCCCAAAGCAGGACATTATGCATATGATGAAAGGTCCAAAGACTTTGTCAGGCTATGCTTAAAGAAAGGATGGAAAATGAAGTGTTTGCAGACACAAGAAAACAGAGCAGCAAATGGAGAGGGAGAAAGGAAATAAAACCGGGGATGTACTGCTTATCTGGGGCTTGTTAAATTCTACATGACAGTCAGGGAATGCTGATGAATTGCTTCATTGCATTTGGTGCTACGCTGTCAGTGTTCTTCCAGACTGATAGCATGTTTCCTTATCTGAAGGAAAAGGCACTTTTAGCGATGCTGAGGAAGCTGAACTCCAGTAACCCTTCTGTAGGTAGAAGAGCAGCCTCTTCAGGACTTTCCATCATACCAGCAGGACATCCTTTGGGCTCCTGGCTTTTTTTTTTTCCCTCCCTCCCTCCCTCCCTCCCTCCCTCCCTCCCTCCCTCCCTCCCTCCCTCCCTCCCTCCCTCCCTCCCTCCCTCCCTCCCTCCCTCCCTCCCTCCCTCCCTCCCTCCCTCCCTCCCTCCCTCCCTCCCTCCCTCCCTCCCTCCCTCCCTCTTCAATCACATTAAATGAAATGGAGCCATTTGTAGGTTTAGAAGTGGCAAGGGTTCAGCCCAGTCCATTCCCAGGCACCAAAGGGTTGAAATAAGATCAAACTTACAGAACGTTTGTGCACTTTCAATTGCTACACAAGCAGCTGCAGGGACAGGCCAAGCTGATTCACCTTCTAAGCAGCCTTGGGGAAGGGGTTAGAAAACTACCTTCACTCTTATCCTCTGGTAGGGAAAGCTGATATGAAACCTGGCATGGTCATGACTTAAAAGAAACCCCAAAAGTTGTGTTGCAGCCAAGCATTCAAAGTTCCCAACACTGATGCTCTCACTTCCCAGTCCAGGGCATCAGCAATTGCATTCAGCAAGGCCCTCTCCTGGATTCCCTCCCTTACATTCATGATTGCATAATATCCACAAGGCAGTTGTTTTCATGGAAATGCAATATGACTATTTAATGTATGTTTATGTCTTTTAATATAGTGTAGTAGCTGTAATCAAAGGCAAAAACCCCAGGCCTTGGCACATGAGCAGCATGGCTCTCCACAGAGGCCCCTTCTAATCACCACTGTACCCCAGACCACAGCTTTAGAAATCAGGCACTAACTCCTATTACCTAATTAGCAGAGCAGTGTAAAGCTTAGGAACAGGCATATCTTCTTTCTCCCTATGTGGCCACTGAATAAATGCTATATCCCCAGTTCACAGTCCCTTTTTACATTGCTGGCATTACCAGTCCATTGTATATCCACGTGCTGTTACTTAAATTGCTTCCATGTTTTCATTACTTGCTCTCTGTGCTGTGTGTATTGAAGCTCCTGCAAGAATGCTGAAGTGGTATTTGAAAGCACTGGGGACTACTGGAGATGTGGCTGTAATTATTATGCAACAAACTAAAGTGATTTTTCAAGTCCTGATAGAGTTTGCTCCTCCTCAGGAGGAAAAATAAATTCAGGTGCTACTTCATGAGGTGCAAAACAATTGCTCCCACCCACCAGACACAAGAATAGCACTTGCAGTTCAGGTTATATTGAGCTTGAGCTTATATATGGTCTGTGGGGCCTCTATATATGCCCTGTATCCGTGAGCAAGGTGGTAAACTCAAATAATAATGCTGCTCCCATGTGCAAGGTAAATGTATGCATTGGGCCAAACTCTCCAGGCGAAAATCCACAGAGGACAGTGGAGTGATGCCAGCTGAAGGTCTGACCCACTGGTTTAAATGCATTGTTCCCTCCTGCTGCTGCCAGTAGCTGCTTTTCTGGAGTTTGTGCTGATGAAAGCAACAGACAATCAAACAGCCTAACTCTGAAATATCAAAACCGCCAGAGTCATTTAAATGTGACAATCACTTTTTTCTTTAACCACTACTGTAGCTCTCAACAGTTCTGCAAGGACATGCAGAACCATTGTTCTGTAGGAGTGTCTTGTGCAGGGCCAGGAGTTGGACTCAATGATCTTTGTGTGTCCCTTCCAACTCAGGATATTCTATGATTCTATGCAGAAGGTTCCTGCATGCTCCCAGGGAAACCCAAAATTGGACCAGACAGGTTCAGCTTCATGTTTCAATTTGCTGCTTCCTCTTCACTATCTTCCCCCAAAAATCTCTCTAACTACCATGAAACACACACATTGGCCATGAAAGTAATTGTGCTTCCAGCACTGGAACCCCTCCCACTCATTTCCAGTCTTCTCCTCCTCCTGTAGTGACTTTCATCACCTCTGCAAATATTCAGGAGGAAAGGGAAGTGGAAATAAGACATTGCTTGGTGCTAAGAAGACAGCCTATTCCTCTCAATAGTTGGGAAAATCTTGGTGTTATAGAGCCAAATCTCTGCTGCGGTAAAAAGAGCTACTTTTTTCATGCACATGGATGATGCCATTTAGCATGATTCTGAGAAAAAAAAAATCACCTTAATTTGTTACTTTCTTTTCAAGTACAGCTTCTAAGAGAAGTACTCTCAGAGTGAGCAATGTTAATCCCCTTGGGCTCTCCCTTGATTTAATGGGAAATGTTGATGCTTCAATAAGTGGTTTAGAGTTTTGAAAATTTTGGTCTCAGTCAGTCTGCCAAGAAAGCTGTGTCCAGGGACAGCTGTTAGCAATTATCCTCCTCAAGGCTTCAAGTAGCCCTTTTGAGTATTCATGAAGTGTGTATGTCAGGAGAGGAATCCAAGCTGCATGAGCAGGAAAGCCAAGTCATGCCCCAAGCTCTGATCAGTGGGTGCCTACAACCCAGATGAATTTGTCCAGGTTTTGGAGATACTCATGAATCTTTCATCAAATTTGGGTTCCTCTCTGAACTCATCATGATGCCCACATGCTACTAAGGAGACAGAGTATCCTAGGCTACATCAAAAGAAGTGTGGCCAGCAGGTTGAGGGAGATGATTCTGCCCCTCTACCACTCTGGTAAGATCACAGCTGGAGTGCTGCATCCAGCTCTGGGGTCTCCAGCACAGGAAGGACATTGACCTGTTGGAGCAAGTTCAGAGGAAGGACACCAAGCTTATTAGAGGAATGGAACACCTATCCTATGAGGAAAAGCTGAGAGAATTGGGATTGTTCAGCCTCTAAAAAGAGAAGGTTTCAGGGTGACCTAATTGCAGCCTTCCAGTACATGAAGGGAGCTTACGAGAAAGACGGAGAGGGACTTTTTACAAGAGCATGTAGCGACAGGACAAGGTGGAATGGCTTCAAACTGAAAGAGAGTAGATTTAGATTAGATATTAGGAATATTTTTTTTTTTCCTGTGAGGGTGGTGAGGCACTGGCACAGGTTGCCCAGAGGTTGTGCATGTCCCATACCTGGAAGTGTTCAAGGCTAGGTTGGATGGAGCTCTGAGCAACCTGGCTTAGTGAAAGGTGTCCCCATCCATGTCAGGAAGGTTGGAACTAGATGACCTTTAAGGTCCCTTCCAACCCTCTCTGTTCTGTACTGGTGCAGCCTCACCTTGAGTCCTGTGGGCAGTTTTGGTCACCACAATATAAAAAAGGTATTAAGCTGTTAGATAGCATCCAAAGGAGAGTCATAAGGATGGTGAAGGGTCTGGAGGGGAAGCCTTATGAGGAGTGGCTAAGGTCACTTGGTCTGTTCAGCCTGGAGAAGAGGAGACTGAGGTCAGACCTCATCACAGTCTTCAACATCCTCACAAGAGGTAGCAGAGGGGCAGGTACCAATTTCTTCACTCTCATGACCAGTGACAGGACACAAGGAAACAGCATGAAGCTGAGTCAGGGGAGGTTTAGGTTAGATGTTCAGAAAAGGTTCTTCATCCAGAGGGTGGTTGAGCACTGGAACGGGCTCCCCAGGGAAATGGTTACAGCACCAAGCCTGACAGAGTTCAAGAAGCATTTGGACAATGCTCTTGGGCACATGGTGTGACTCTTGGGGATGGTTCTGTGCAGGGCCAGGAGTTGGACTCGATGATCCTTGTGGGTGCCTTCTAACTCATATGATTCTATCTTTCTGTGATTCTATGATTCTATTTGTACTGTGATAAAGCCTCAACCTGGCTAAAGCCTAGGACAATAAACGCCACTACACTCAAAAAGACATGAGTAGTCACCAGGTGTCCCTCTCCCGATCAGCACTGCTTAAAGCACTCAAACTAAATTTATATTAAGACTAAATGTAGGTGACACTACTGAAAAATCAAGCTAATGGCAAAACAAAAGGGTTAAACAGATCATACAAAGAAAGGATTTTCTTTCTTTTCCCTTCCCTCTTCCTCTCCTTCACTAAATGAAAAAATAAAAGGATTAATTTTTATCCAAACCTAAAGTACCAAAAATT
Organism: Poecile atricapillus; assembly: GCF_030490865.1. Taxonomy (NCBI): domain Eukaryota; kingdom Metazoa; phylum Chordata; class Aves; order Passeriformes; family Paridae; genus Poecile; species Poecile atricapillus. Next base: position 92,903,332 of record NC_081288.1, on the reverse strand, counting down.
TCTCTGCAGAAGGATATTTCAAGAAAATTTTATGTATCTAGGAGAAAATGAGACTTATAGTGGAAGCATTTTCTGAAACATAACTATACTGTTGATCACACAATGCTGTCATCCCGATTAATGAAGCCTTTTCCCCAGTAGACAGGAATGGATTCAGTTGTTCACAATGCACATTCCTGTATTTTAAAAATGAAGCTGAAAGCTTTAACTGCCAAAAGACTCAAGTATTAGCACTCAGGCAAAAAGCAGTTTAGAAGTGGGCTCTTTCATTTACCACTCATGCAATTATTAATCTTAAACCTCAATTGCAGACAAAAATAAAAGAATCCTGGCTGAACTTTTGATCCCTTCTGAACTGGTTAACCTGAAGGATAGTTCAAGATCATCCCTGCAGGGCATGCAGCGATGCAGGATGACACCCACTCTGTGTTACTTCCTGCATGGCCAAGCAAAGCTTTGCAAACTTTGCAAAGGTTATGTCTTGGACACAAACTGTTTCAGCAGATTTAATCCCCTCCTGTCCCTCTGCTTTCAAGAGAAAGGAAAAATAGAGGAAAGAATAAGACTTACCTTCTTTCTGGAGTGTGATCTGTTCTCCTCTTTATCTGCCTTGCTATTTTTACTAGCTCGAGAAAGCTTCTGCTCCCCAGATTGCTTGATGGTGGTTTTGCTCTCAGGAGGACAAATATAGTTCTCCAAGTTCTTTGGGGGCTTCTTATCTCTCTTGGTGGTCTGGATCTTTAGTTTTAAACTCCCCTCTGTAAAGTTAGCCTCCTTGATGGAAAATTCCTGCTCCTCCAGTCCATCTCCCACCACCCATTTCTCGCTGTCTGCATTGGAAGTGGAATCCACATCTCTCCCAGAACCCAGCTCGTCCTTTTCCTCAGGCTCCAGCCTCTTGCCACTCACCAGGATCCCTTTCCCCGAGCCTGCCACAGGCAGCATTGTCTCCTTCACACAGCAGGAGGCAGACAGAGGCTTCACAGAGGTGACAGCAGCTCGAAGAAAGTCTGCCTTACCCCCCCTTTGCCAAGAACTGCCCAGAGCCTCTCTGGACTCCATAGCAACACTGCAACACCCTGGAGTTTTATCAGAGGGAAGGGGAACGCAGGAGGGGATTAGGAAAGCAAGGGCAGGTACGATCCAAGGGAACGAATGGTAGCTGTCCACCAAATTCAATGTCCTAATCACCCAAAGGCTGCAAGGAGCTCAGAAGAGACCAGATCTGGCACTGTTAAAAGAAAAGAGAAGAAAAAAAGGAAGTTAGCATGCGGACATGTATCGAACCTAAGTGTGGAGCTAACTGAAACAAGGCACAGAGCATGCTTGGGCTTCCCCTGCATCTTAAGGGCTTTCCTTGAAGCAAAATGGGAACCAAGGCTTGACAGCATTTATGAGGGCTGGATCTGGTATCACAAAGCAAGGAATGATAACCACGTGTATTGATAAATTTATATATATATATATATGTATGTTTTCTAAATGTAAATGCCTTCCACTGAACTTGGGATATATATGAAATAAATGGGGGGACAACCAGCTTTCCACACCCATATACCCTTGTTGCTTCAAAGTGCTTGCTATCACAGGGTTTTTCAGAAGGGAAAAATATAGAGGCAGATGCTTGCCTTGGGTTAAACAATACCCAATGATCAGAGCACAGAAAACATGGTGCTGCCCTATGAATCAGTGTCTTAGGTGACAATGCAAGATGTAACCAAAAGAATGTATTCTATTACCATCTGCTAAAAACAGGTAGGGCAGTGTTGTTTCTTTCTTCCATGACTCATCCCTGATAACTCCCTCTGGGGCAGATATCTTCTGTTACTGGGCCATCAAGCCTCACTGCATGACTCATAAAATTACATCATCCCATTGTGAGATGCTCTGCCCAGGGGGAGGAACCAAGCATTCCTACCTGGATAAAATCTGAGTTTTAGAACACCACAGTAGCCCTTACATACCAGATTCCCCCAGAACAAGAGCTACATAACCACCACTGGATTTTCAGAGGAAGACCAGACCCTTCTACAGGATCACCTCTTCAACAGAACCACATATATCACTTCAAGAGGACTGCAACCACTATTTAATGGGATTGCTACCACCACCCTGACCAACAGGATGTCAGGTGATATTCTGACTCTCTGAGTGTTTTTGTACTATTGCATTTATTTTAATTTTCCTATTAAATTGTAATTCTGACTTGGAGTCTCTCACTTGTTTGCTTTCAAACTAATACAATTAGGCAGCAGTTTCAAACTCCCTATTTCCCCATTTGCCTGGTTTGAGAAAGATATGTCCTTGGCTGCCAGTTATTCTGGGGGGAAACCTGCTCTGGACAAATTATTCATTAGACACCGACTACTGCCCAAGATACTCCCTTGGGTTCTGGAAGTGCAGAAGGATCCACCTGCATCTCATGCAGGGCATGTCAGTGTCCCAAGTATTGAGGGTGGTGGAAGAAAGCTAAACTCAATATTGTCCAGAGTTCCTCATGTCCTTGGGTATGGATGCTAAATGCAAGCAGCAAGCAGGGACCCCAGTGTCTGTGGAAAAGCAAGTCACATAACTTTCTCAGACTAGCCTGAGAAAGTGGCCTGGGAAATCATAAGGAGGAATCAAAATAATCCTTTAGAGATAGAAGACATCCTTGCAGGTGTTGTTTGTCAGTTTCTTGTTTTCTTGCAAGAGAAGGTGGTGTACCCCACTGAGCAATAATGGTGATGTGTTAGTTTACTGACCAATAAGGGTTTTATCTTTCCTGACCTTTGTGTACTTGTCTATAAAAGAAGATCTGGGCTAATAAGCCTTGTTCTCCTGTTTAAAGCACAAGAGAGTCCATGTCATTACTACCTCACTGTTCCTAATATAGTGTGACACTTGAGTACTGGTGCTCTGTGGTGTCTTGGGTTGTGTCCTGAGGTGACTTTATGATGTTTGTATCCTAAATAATCTGTTCTGTTTATGCCACATATTAAGTTCTGCACCTTTGAGACTGGCTCTGAGAGCAAAGGGGGGGAAAGAAGAAGCGCGCAGTTTGTTTTCAGAAATGGCACTCAATCCCCCGCATCCTGCTCCTGGACTGTGTTGTCTGCAGCACGGACAGACAGCAGGACAGAGCTCTCCTTTGCTTTTAGTTAGTTTTTAGCTAGCTGAGGCAGAGAAGTTCCGCAGACTGTTTTTGTTTTCCTCTTTTCTTGGATCTGTTCCAACCTGCTCTGGACTGAAACCCCAGGAAAACACCAGGAGCTCACGCCTGTGGTCCACTGGGGCCTGAGCCTTGGCACTTTCCAGTGCCAGAGGGAATGATGAGACTGAGCGTGCTGAGCTACACCCCATGAAAAGGACTTTTCTGGATTTGCCATCTCTTCAAACACTGAGACATTTTATTGTTTAATATTATTCAATTTCTGTTAAATAAACAGTTTTTTCCACTTTTCACCAAGGAAATATTTTTCTGAACCAGTTGGGGGACAGGCTGCTAGAATTTGCTTTTTGAAGGGACCCCATTCAGAGGTTTTCTCCCCAATTTGCCCTAAACCAGGACAGGTTGCAATGCAAGATGTAACCAAAAGTATGTATTATATTACTATCTCTTAAAACCAGGTGAGGCAGTGTTCTTTATCTCTTCCAGGACCCATCCTCTCTCCAGGGGGATATCTTCTGTTAATGGGCCATTGATTCTCACTGCATGATTGATAAAATTACATCATCCCATTGTGAGATGCTCCATACAGGGGGAGGAGCCAAGCATCTAAACATGTATATATTTGGAGACTCATAACACCACAGCAGCCTATCTCCACTGAATTCCCAGAGAGAGACTGGACCCATTTACATCACCAGACCTTCAGAGGAAAACTACACCATTCTACGGGATCACTGTTTCAACAGAACCACATCTGTCACTCCAGGAGGACTGCAGCCACCATTTAATTGGACTGCTACCAACACCCTGACCAACAGGGTGCCAGGTTGTATTCTGACTCTGTCAGTGGGTTGCTTTTGTTTTGTTTTTTTTGTACTACGGCATTTTTATTTTAATTTCCTTAGTAAAGAACTGTTATTCCTATTCCCATATCTTTGACTGAGAGCACCTTGATTTCAAAATTATAATACTTGGGGGGGGGGGGGGGGTTGTAGTTTACATTTTTTTTCCATTTCAAAGGGAGGTTTCTGCCTTCCTTAGCAGAAACCAGTCTTTTTGATCCAAGGCATGTGGCAAAGGCTTGGGCTGACTGATACACAGACTGTGCTCTCATCCTTCAAATGTTGACTTCCTTTAGAACATCACAGATGGAACTCTTTGAGATAGAAGCACTAATATTCTGTACCTTACAAAGTCTCAGACAAAGTTAATGGTAGAAGCTGTGAATGGTCATGGAATCACAGAATGAACTATGTTGGAAAAGACCTCCAAGATTGTTGCGGAGGATGAAACAGGGAAACCTTATGAATATGATTGTTTAACAAAAGAATCGAAGTAGAAATGAGAGCTAGCTTTGAGTCATGGGATACTGAGTGCTTGTTAATAAATATCCAAAGAACAATAGCCTCACCAGCTAAAGGAGAATCCCTGTTGATGAAACAATGTCCTTCTGCAGATAGAGAATCCAAAGGTCAAGCAGCAAGAGAAGAATTTGTAAAGCTTTTAGAGTTTGAAATGTAACACTATATGGTAATGTTGTAGTTCTTATAGGCTATATGTAAATTCTTTAGTGGGTGTGTCTTAGTGATTGGTTACTGGGAATTAGAATATTCACTATAGAAAAGCATATAATGTATTGTAACAAGCACTTCGCTCTCTTATTCTCCCCACTCTCTTAACTCTCTTGTGTTCTCTCTTACTCCTCTCTTGCTTCCCCCTCTCTCTTAAGCCTCCCTTGTTCTCTCCTCTCTCCCTCTCTTACTCTTGTTCTCCCCTCTCTCTTTAAGCTCTCTCCCCTGGCTCTTAAACTATCTCTCTCCCCGCTCCACTCTCTCTCCCTCCCTGACCACGTGTACGCCGAGGCTGGCAGCGGATACAGGTCTCTTCCTCCCTTTGCCCATATAATAAATTGCTTATACCTAAACAGCTTGACCCTGGAGAAGTCTCTCACCGCGAGCGTTTTGTGCATCTATACAAGATCATCGAGTGCAACCTATGATCTAATACCTCCTCATCAACTAAATCATGGCACTGAGTGCCACATCCAGTCTTTTTTTAAACACGTCCAGGGACAGTGACTCCACCACCTTCCGGGGCAGATGATTCCAGCATGCAATTACTCTTTCAGTGAAGAATTTCTTTCTAATGTCTAACCTTAACTTCCCGTGGTGCAGCTTAATACTGTGTCCTCTCGTGCTGTCAGTTCTTGCCTGGGAGAACAGACCGACCGAAATGTAACTACAGCCACCCTTCACGTAGTTGTAGAGAGTGGTAAGGTCACCCCGGAGTCTCATTTTTTCGACACTAAACAACCCCAGCTCCCTGAGCCGTTTTTCATAGGACTTGTGTTGCAAGCCCTTTACCAGCCTTATTGCTCTTCTCTGGACATGTTTCACAGAATTCACAGAATGACTATGTTGGAAGCGACCTTCAAGATCGAGTCCAACCTATGCCCTAACACTTCAACTAGATCATGGCACCGAGTGCCATATCCAGTCTTTTTTTAAACACATCCAAGGATGGTGCCTCCACCACCAAGAGACCAACCCACACCAGACAACAACCACCTTTCAGGAAGTTGTAGAGTGGTAAGGTCGCCCCTGAGTCTCCTTTTCTCCAAGCTAAACAACCCCAGCTTCCTCAATCGTTCCTCATAGGGCTTATGTTCCAAGCCCTTCACCAGCCTCATTGCCCTCCTCTGGACCCGCTCAAGTGTCTCAACGTCCTTCCTAAAATGAGGCACCCAGAGCTGGACAAAATACTCAAGGTGTGGCCTCACCAGTGCTAAGTATAGGGGGAGAATGACTTCCCTGCTCCTGTTGGCCACACTATTCCTGATACAGGCCAGGATGCCATTGGCCTTCTTGGCCACCAGGGCACACTGCTGGCTCACATTCAGGAGGTTGTCAACCAGTACCTCCAGGTCCCTTTCCGCTTGGGCAGTGTCCAGCCACACTGTCCCCAGCCTATAATGTTGCAGGGGTTATTGTGGCCAAAATGCAGGACTCGGCACTTGGACTTATTAAACTTCATCTTATTGGATTCTGCCCATCTATCCAACTGTTCCAGGTCCCCCTGCAGAGCCATCCTACCTTCCAACAGATCAACACGTGCTCCCAGCTTAGTGTCGTCTGCAAATTTACTAATGATAGACTTAATTCCCTTTTCCATGTCATCAATAAAAATATTGAACAGAACTGGCCCCAGCACAGATCCCTGAGGGACACCACTGGTGACTGGCTGCCAGCTAGATGTAGCACCATTCACCACAACTCTCTGGGTCTGGCCATCCAGCCAGTTTTTAACCCAGAAATGAGTGCTCCTGTCCAAGCCAAGGGCTGCCAGCTTTTCCAGGAGTATGCTGTGGGTGACAGTGTCAAAGGCCTTGCTGAGGTCCAGGTACACAACATCCACAGCCTTTCCTGCATCCAGCAGGCAGGTCACCTGGTCATAAAAGGATACCTGGTTGGTCAAACATGACCTACCCCTCCTAAACCCATGCTGGCTGGGTCTGATACTCTGGCCATCCTGTAAGTGCTGTGTGACGGCACTCAGTATAAACCGCTCCATTACCTTACCAGGTACTGAGGTCAGGCTGACTGGTCTATAATTACTGGGATCCTCCTTCCCACCCTTTTTGTGAATTGGTGTCACATTGGCCAGCTTCCAGTCATCTGAGACCTTACCAGTGAGCCAAGACTGTTGGTAAATGATGGAGAGTGGCTTTGCAAGCTCATCTGCCATCTCCCTCATCACCCTGTGATGCATCCCATCTGGTCCCATACATTTATGAATATCCAAGCATCTCAGCAGTTGTCTGACTGCCTCCTCCTGCATAACGGGGGGACCATTCTTTTCCCTGACACCATCAACCAACCCAAGAGGGACAGTTGTCCTGAAGGCAAGTTGTTTTTCCACTATAAACTGAGGCAAAGAAGGCATTGAGCATTTCCACCTTCTTCTCATCTGCAGTTACTAAGTTCCCTCCCGCATCTAATAAAGAACAAAGGTTGGTCTTACCCTTCCTTTTGCCATTAATATATTTGTAAAAACATTTTTCATTATCCTTTACAGAAGTTGCCATTTGAAGTTCAAACTGAGCTTCGACCTTCCTAATTTTTTTCCAACATGCTCTAGCAGGCCCTTAAATACTTCCTGAGAGACCTGACCCTCCTTCCAAAGATGCTACATCCTCTTTCTATTCCTAAGTTTCTTCCAAACCTCCTTGCCCATCCAGGCTGGATGTTTGCCTCATTTACTCATCTTTTGGCACACAGGGACAGTCTGTTCCTGTTCCCTCAAGATCTCTGTTGTGAAGCACACCCACCTTTCCTGAACTCCTTTGTTTTTAAGGGCTGCTTCCCAAGGAACTCTCTGAATAAGTCTCCTGAATAGGCCAAAGTCTGCCCTCCGGAAGTCCAGTGTAAAAGTCTTATTGGTGTTCCTCCTGATTTCACCAAATATCTAGAATTGTATAGTTTCATGATCACTATGCCCCAAGCGGCCTCCAACCACCACATCTCCCACCAGCCTCTAACCACCACATCTCCCACCACCCCATCTCTATTTGCAAACAAAAGATCTAATATAGTCCCTCCCCTGGTGGGCTCACCTACCAGCTGTGACAAAAAGTTGTTCTTCATGCACTCTAAAAATTTCCTGGACTGACCTATTTCTGCTGTATTAAGTTCCCAACAGATGTCTGGCAGATTGAAGTCACCTACAAGATAAAGGGCTGATGATCCTGAAGCATTATTTAGCTGCTTACAGAATAAGTTGTCCACCTCTTCTTCCTGGTTTGGTGGATGATAACAGAGTCCCAGTAGGATGTCAGCCTTGTTGGCCTTCCCCTTAATTCTTACCCATAAGCATTCAACTTTATTGTCATTAGTTTCAATACCTATGGCGTCAAAAGCCTCCCTAATATAAAGGGCCACCTCTGCACCTCTTCTCCATTTCTTGTCTCTTCTGAAGAGCTTGTAGCCATCCAGTGCAGTACTACAACTATGTGAATCATCCCACCATGTTTCTGTGATGGCAACTACATCATAGCTTGCTGTTGTACCATGGCTTCTAGCTCTTCTTGTTTGTTACCTGTTGTGAATTCATATTGTAATATTAGCTTTTTCGCAAGTATTAGGATAATTGTTATATGTTCTATGCTTTTTTGCTATATTTTCTCTCTTAGCAAGTTTTAGGGGTAGAAGAATTTCAAACGTTAGGGCTATGTCTAATCGGGACAAAGCAAGATAACCCCATCGGGCAAGACAATGGGAGGCCAGGCTGTTATCAGCTGCAGGGCATGGAGACCAGGCTGTTATCAGCAGCAAGGACCAGACGGTTGACAGTGGAAGGACATGAAGTCCAGCTGCCATCAGGGGCAGGACGAGGGGCCCAGACTGTTATCAACACTGACCATTTTCAGACAAAGGAAATCCAGCCCAAATAAAATGATGATCAGAAGAAATAAAAATCGTACAGAGCATGCTTTAAAAAGGTGGAACCAGGGAGGGACCATGCAGAATACTTCTTGAAAAACTTTGAATAAGCATTAAACCCTCACAGCAGGATGGGATAAAAAGAGTGTTCCAAAAGATACTAGGTGTGCTCTTGGCAGAGCGCCAAGGCACCCGGCCATTACTCTTTGCTTTATTTTATGTCTCTTATTGTCTTTATTAAACCTTTTAAAATTTAACAGGAGAGTGAACTTTGTTTTTCACATTTAGTATAAAGTATAGACTAATAAAAGTTGAATGTTGGCTGCTATGCTCTATCGCAACTTCTTTTGCAAGACAAGAAGCCTAGCCCTGGAAGTGGCTAGGATGATAAGTGAATAGGAGATGCTATGCCTAACACTAACTGCTCTTGGAAAAACAAACCCTCGTGGACTAAGATGATAAGGGAATGGAATGCGAGTTAATGGGTTTGGCTAACTGCTTGTCTACAGAGCAAGGGCCTAGCCCCTGTAGGCTAAATGATAAGGAGGAAGACACATGCTAACTGCCATTTTAATGACAAATAGAAGAACTGTCACAAAAGAAGAATGGACGGATATAAGGGCTCTGATGTGGGACACGGCAATCACAGAAAAGAGTAAAGTCGCAGTCGCACTCAGTTCGGTATGGAAAATTGTGCTGACTACCTTAAAAGATACGAAGGCTGAGTCCAGGGTCACAACCACCGCTTTAGAAGCCATGGCTCAGCCCGAGATGGACTTGCCACACCAGTCACCTCCTGCCACATCGATGGGGGAAAGCACTGAGGTGTGCGCAGAGAACAAAGGCACCCCCAGGGCAGAGGCAGTGCAGAAAAAGTTCCAAGGCCACACTGAACAATTACAGAAGCAGTTGAGCAGAAACAGGTGGCTCAGACAGCTTCAAAGCGAGACAAAATAGCCAAAAAATGGCTAACTATATGGTATCTAGTTCAAAATTCATCACTGTAATTAAGAGTTGATAAACTGCAATGGTCACCGTTGTTACTACCTGGCCCTGAGAGACTTTTCATGTAACATCGCCTGCTTTTGTAAAATCGCGCCCTTTTTTTCTCTATCTGCGAACAACAAGAGAGATTGAGAGAAAGAAGTGCATTCGTTAAAAGTTAACTTTCTGAGTTTTTTTTTTCTTCTCTCCTATTTTCCTCACTGTGAGACTATCTGGGGGACGTGAAGAATTATAACAGCAGCAGAGAGAAGCAGCTGAGCAGGCAGTCCACCCCCCCCCACTCCCTCTCTAAGAAAAAGCACCGGGATAGTACCCAGTTTGTTAAAAAGTCATGATTCATTGGTTTTTTAAAATGTCTTTATGTACCCTTTTAGCGTTAATTCTGTGTTTTAAGTAATTATGAATGTATGCAGTTGCAGTTTTTTAGAGTTACTAGAGAAATTATTGTGATTCTTTGATAGTTTAAAAAGCCCCTTTTTAAAAAAGTGTTTAAGGTGAATATTAACAGAAGTAAAAGTTACCTTGCAATAATTAGTTTTAAAACATAATGTAAAATATTGAATGATTTACAACTACTAAGAAAATAACCTTCCAATTAATGTTATCTACAAAAAATATTTATGGTTTGAAAAATAATTAGCTAGGAGAACTTTACTGTACAAGACAAAGTTAAAGCATATATTGCCCATTTGATTGTTTTTTCCACAATTTTAATAAGGTAATTTTAATGTGAGTCCTTTTGGTATATAAAACATATATAACAGCATATATACCAATTTAGACTTCAGATTTTAATTAATTGGACTTGATGTTTCTGAAAAGCATTACAAAAGCTGAATGGCAACTTGCCAAATCCTGTGTTGTAGTGGTTTTTCTCTAGAAAAACCGCACTTTAAAATCCTCACCAATTTAAGCATATACTAGGCAAATTTCTGTTATGAATAAGTATTTTTAGAAACATTTGCAGTTATTGTGAGTTATTCTCAAAGCTAGATGACATAGAATTGTGATGTATTTGTTCCATTTTTATAATCTTTTTAGTAAATCCATGTTACTGTTATATTGTGTTTAAAAGGTATATATCAAACTTTTAGCTGCTTTTTGTAGTAACAGAATAAGATTAAGGTATGTTTTTATTTAATATAGATTAAGTGTTAATAGAATTAAGAATAGACAAGTTTTATTATGTTTAGGCTTGAATGGTTTTAAGTTAAGTTTTATAACTTGGATATTCTTTTAAGGTTAAGTTTTGTTATTTCCTTTTGTCATAAATAATTATTGTTGGGTTTAAATATTGTTTAACTTAAATTGTTTTATGTTTTATTGGAGGCACTTGTTTAAACTGCAAAGTATAGGTATTTTCCTAGAGAGATGAAGGTAACTACAACTGAAGCAGCTGTGATAGAACACTGATGAACACCAGCTTGTGGATAGAGGTGACAGCAGTCTGTGACACCCTTGATTTCATCAGGAGTTCTATTGTTTGTTGCAATCTATGCAGGTTTTATTTATAGCTTTATTGTTTTTCAGTGTTTCCAGAATTCCAAGAAAATGTAGCATTGCTGAGGGTCAACTGCCATGGGAGAGGCTTCAGATTAAACCAACTGTTGAGTGGTTTAATTGGTCTGTTACCGAAGGCTTCTGATCATTTGCTCTGTACAAATGTATTTCAACAGTTTGCTGTGCTGTAAGCATCTCATAGCTGCTACTATGGAGAACCTTGATTTAGAAATGGGTTAAGAGGCATCTTTCCAGTTTAAAGTCTAAGGCCCTGGCCAAGCCTTGACTTTACCTGGACGGAATGTTTGCCAAACAGATCCAGATGTTTTCTGTACCAAATCAGTATTTGAGTCACTTTTTGACTTAGCAATTTGACTCTATTAATATGACAGCTGGATCAATTTTGAAGTGGGTTTGGAGAATCATTTCCGGAGGTGTTTATCCAATCATTCACTGATTTTTTTTGTTTGTTTGCAGACTATGAGATGCTGGTGCAGTGTTTTAGTAGTTAATGGTAGTTTTATATTACATATGTTATTAATAATGTCTGTTATTTGACTGATTTTTAACTGCTATACGTTTTATTTATTTTGTATATGGTTTTGAGTTAATGTTGATGTGTATGACAGAAGTACATTTCATTTTTATTATAAAATATGGGGGGAATTGATGCCCTAAAAACATTTGATTAGTGCAATATGTGTATTAAAAATTTGGACCATAAGAATGAAATATTTACATCAAAGATTTAGAAAGATCATATAATCTAAATTTACAATTGGGTGTACCACAGCTAAGCCAAAATGACTCATTGACTTCAAGGGGAGAAGTGTCTGTGTTTTATTGACAGGTTAAAAAAGATCACCTATTCATCTGACCAGACTGTCTGCCTCTGAACACATGAGATCCAGTGAACAGAGAAGTCACCACACAACCTTGATACACCAGACAAGATCAGAAGTGGAGCTGCCAGGACAAAGTTGTGTCTGAAATCTACATAGACAGTTTGCCAACAGAAATTTTGTGGTTTTGTCATGATGTTGTGTCCTTACTAATTTTTTTCAGTTGTTCTCTGTTTTAAGATTTAAAAAGATGTGAAGAATTGGATTTGTTAGGTTCCACCAATACCTCAGGTGGATGGATAATATTTGAGCCCCCGACAAAAAGCCACTCCAACAAAGTGATGCAACATTGAGCTACAATTAACCCTATAGTTGATCTTATCACTAATACGAAAAGTAAAGCCTTTTATTCACGGTGCAATCTCACAGGACGATTACCAAGGCGATTACCTAGTTCAATATTCTTAATCTGTGGAGATAGAGCATGGAATGGAATTCCTGCTAGTCCACATGGAAGACCCTGTTATCTTGGGAAACTTACTTTGTTCTATCCAAACTTACATCAATTTCTGAATATAGCTGGGAAAATAAAAAACATCTAATGGTCAAAGCAAAGCCTGAATGACTTACAATGTGATGATGTTAGAGACCCAGACTTTTGGGGTCATGTTATAATATGGCTAGCCTCCTTTTTTACTCCAGGAGCAGCTGCTGCTAAAAGCTTGTCAACTCTAAAAAGCTAGCTTATTAGACCAGGAAAGAACTGAACATCAACAATGTTAAGTGAACTTTCAGCTGATGTGAGTAGTGTACGTCATGCAGTATTGCAAAATCGATTTGCAATTGACTTTTTGCTGTTAACACAAGGACATGGTTGTGAGGAGTTTGAAGGCATGTGCTGCTTGAATCTTACTGATCATTCAGTTTCCATCCATAAGCAACTACAACAGCCACAGGATGGGTTACATTCCCTGAAAGAAGATAGTGACCCCATTGGAAGTTGGGTCACCAGCTGGGGCATCACTAGATAATTAAGATCTCTTGTGCTAGAAGGGAGATGGATTTTACTTATGGTGTTAATGGAGATAGTGGTTTTAAGTTGTATGTTATCTTGTCTTTGTAAAAGTGTAGAACGAGTTGCATCCAAAGCCTGGCTTGTGCAAAAAGAGAAAGGGGGAATTGTAGTGAATATTTTATATATTAGTAAAGGCCTGTCTGCACAAACCAGCCTTTGGAATAAGTTGTGATATTAAAGACTAAAGTCCTTGGAACTTTCCTGCAGGAGAGAGAATAAGGCAAAACAATATCCTTGTGTACAGGAGAAAAAATGTAAACCTGTGTGTATTAGCCAATAGTAACTTGCTTAGCCCACGGACCCTGGCAAACCCTATAAAGGTGTGCTAAAGATAGAAATAAACGGCATTCACTCTTACTTCTGTGAAGACTCATGAATAGCTAGCGGTGTCTCAATAACCCTGTGCTTCCTAATCCTTATACTCTTTTAAGCAAAGTCCCACCTCATCATCAGTGGTTCAGTGCGGTGGATCTTAAAGATGCTTTCTGGGCCTGTCCACTAGCGGAAGAAAGCCGAGATATTTTTGCCTTTGAATGGGAAGATCCGAATACTGGGAGAAAGCAACAGTTAAGATGGACAAAATTACCACAAGGATTCACAGAGTCCCCAAATCTATTTGGGCAAGCCTTAGAAGAGATATTACAAACTTTCCCCACTCCTGTAGGAATACAAATCATCCAATATGTGGATGATCTCCTAATATCAGGAGAAATTGAAGCTGAAGTTAGAGAAGCTACTATAAAACTTTTGAATTTTCTTGAGGAAAAGGGACTCAGAGTATCAAAAGGAAAGTTACAGTTTGTGGAATCAGAGATAAAATATCTCGGTCACCTGATAAGCAAAGGGAGCAGGAAATTAAATCCTGAAAGAATTGCAGGGATCCTATCCCTTCCTCCTCCCTCTTCAAAGAAAGAGGTTAGGAAACTGCTAGGACTGCTGGGATATTGCAGATTGTGGATTGAAGGATACACACAAGCAGTAAAATTTTTGTATGAGAAATTGACAGGGGGGGACAATATAAGTTGGACTAAAGATGATGATGATAAATTAGAAAAATTGAAATTGAAACTAGCCTCAGTACCAGCCCTGAGCCTACCCTCCTTAGAAAAACCCTTTCATTTATATGTGAATGTGGAAAATGGAGTAGCTCATGGGGTTTTAGTTCAAGAATGGGGGGAGGGGAGGGCGATAAAAAAGCCAATAGCCTATTTATCCAAATTATTGGATCCAGTAAGCCATGGCTGGCCGGTATGTTTTCAAGCCATGGCAGCTACTGCTATTTTGGTGGAGGAAAGCCGTAAGCTCAACCTTTGGAAGTAAATTAATTGTGTGCACACCCCATGTGGTCCAAAATGTGCTAAATCAAAAAACTGAGAAATGGTTAACAGACTCCAGGATGTTAAAATATGAAGCAATCTTGATTGACAATAATGATTTGACAATAGAAACAAGCAGAGGTCTCAATCCAGCCCAATTTCTGTATGGGGAACCAAAAGACAATTTGGCACATAATTGTCTGGAAATTATACAATGCCAAACTAAAGTTTGGGAAGATTTAGCAGAACAAGCCCTTCTGGAGGGAAAAAAAATATATGTTGATGGTTCATCCAGATGCTCGCAAGGAAAAAGAATGTTGGGATATGCTGTAGTTGATGGGGAAAATATGAAGACCATCAAAAAAGGAAGACTACCTTCAAATTGGTCTGCTCAATCTTGTGAATTATATGCTCTAAAAAGAGCACTAGAGCATTTAGCACATAAAAAGGGGACCATCTATACTGACTCAAAGTATTCCTTTGGAGTAATCCGTACATTTGGGAAAATTTTGGAAGAAAGGGGGTTACTAAACTCAAAAGGGAAAGGACTAGTACATGAAGGACTTACTTAAGAAGTTTTAGAAGCATTAAAACTGCCTGAGGAGATAGCTGTAGTACATATCAAAGGCACCAAAAGGGAACGACCCCAGAAATAAGAGGGAATAACTTGGCAGATCAGGAGGCTAAAGAGGCAGCAGAAAATGGGAACAAATGAGTTATGTTAATTTTGACCCCAGACAGGGAAGAATTGGAAATCCCTAAATTTAGTGAGAAAGAAGAAAAAGAATTACTTAATATAGGGGGAGAACAGGATCAATCTGGAAAGTGGAAACTCCCTGATGGGAGACAGTTACTTAATAAGCCACTCACCAGGAAAATATTAGAAGATATGCATCAGAAAACTCATTGTGGTTCTCAGGCTTTGTGTAATCACTTTCTAAGGGATTTTGGATGCATTGGAATTTTTGGGGTAGCGAAACAAATAACTGAAAACTGCATAACTTGCCAAAAGGTAAATAGAAAAATAATGAGAAAAACACCATTAGGTGGCCGTGAATTATCCCTACGGCCATTCCAAAGTATTCAAGTGGATTTCACTGAACTTCCCCAGGTGCAAAGATGGAAGTTCCTATTGGTAGTAGTAGACCATTTAACTCATTGGGTGGAAGCAATTCCCGCTGACAGGGCTACAGCTAATGTGGTATGTAAAACCCTTTTGGAACAGATTATTCCCAGGTATGGAATGGTTAATAAAATAGACTCAGATAGAGGAACACATTTTACATCTAAAGTCTTACAGAAAATAACCCAAATCTTGGGAATAGAATGGGAATTACATACCCCATGGCACCTACAAAGTTCAGGCCGGGTGGAAAGAATGAATCAGACTTTAAAGAGGACCTTAACAAAATTAATGATTGAAACCCAGATGTCCTGGGTAAAATGTTTACCTCTGGCTCTATTAAGGGTCCGAACACAGCCCAGGTCAGACCTAGAAGTGTCACCCTATGAAATGATGTTTTGACTACCCTTCATTACCACCCGACATGAAACTGCCACTTATGAAGTAGGGGAAATAAGTGTCAGAAAATATGCCACCACAATTGCTAAAACACTTGAAAACTTAAAGCTAAAAGGAATGATCCCTCAAACCACACCTTTGGAGTTCAAAATTCATAATATTCATCCAGGGGAATGGGTACTGGTGAAGACATGGAAGGAACAATCTTTAACTCCTCAATGGGAAGGTCCTTTTCAGGTACTGCTGACAACGGAGGCTGCAATCCAGACCAGGGAGCCAGGTTGGGTCCACACCAGTAGAATCAAGGGACCTGTGAAGAGACCTGAGGAGTGGACTATAACTTCTGAACCGGGTGATACCAAATTGACTCTTAAACGGGGACCGAGTGGTAATGAACTGGGACAATCCACAGGATCCAAGGGATGAGCAAAGAATCACACCTAACAGGAAAGTGAGACCAAGCCTGTATCAGTGGTTTCAAGTCCTGAGACACCTTCGATATCCATCTTGGGGAAGAAAACTCCTACTCCAAACAGGAGGATCGGGGCTGTTTCAGTCAGGAGATCCTCATATTTTTGCTTTGGTCTGTGATTTATATAAAGAAGGGGGAGAATCACAACTTCCATCAGTGCCACATCATATACCTTGTATAGATCATCCCAATACGGGACATGCTAGCTGGGTTAAATATAAGTGTTTAATTTGTGGGGAAAATTGGTATTGTAGTTCACACAATCGACGTTCTTGTTGTAGGGAGTGTCAAGCACATAATCGATTCTCTATCCAAACAGAATTGCAGGCAACTGAAATAATAACTGCTCCGTGGGTGGGAAATACCTGAGGAATGGTGGGAAACTACTGTTAAAAGGTGTCTGTCCTGGGTTGATTATGATATTAAATTGTATCCCCATTCGTCCACCTAACCCAGAGACAGGTTTTATATTCTTAAAATTCCATCTGAGACTAAAAGTGAGTAGAAAACAAGCACCGAGTCTGTTATCAGAGACTGTACTTGCTCCCCCCGCATCGAAAGTTTTGACTACAGCACAGACAGACAACAAGACACAGATTGCCTTGGCTTTCCAACTAGCCGGAGCAGAGAAGTCTTCCTAGACTGTTTTCTTTCCCTTTTTCTGAAACAAATCGAACCTGCTTTGGACTGGAGACTCGGGGGAGCACCGAGAGCTTGCACCCGTGGACTACCGGGAGCCCAGCCTGAGCAACGGAATTTCCAGCGCCAGAGGGACTGATAACAGAGCGAACACCCACAGGAAAGAGACCCTCTGAAGTTTGTCATCTTTTCTGAAAGGCGAGAAGTTTTGTAACTTGATATCATTCATTTTTGTGCTGGGTGGTGCTGTGCCTGTGAAATAAACAGGTTTTTTCCACTTCTCTCAGAGAAATCTCTTCCCGAACCGGTTGGGGGGTGGGGGAAAAGGGCCACGTGGGTTTGCTTCCCGGGGGGGGGGGGGGAAGCCCCACTGGAAGTTTTCTCCTAAATTTGCCCTAAACCAAGACAAATACATTCTTTGGCGCCCAACGTGGGGCACGAGAGAGTGGAAAAACCCTGTACTGATTGTATTGAAGTGGCAATTACTTTGTATTGGGATAAGATAAAGCAGTCCCTAGCCATCCAGCCATGCTGCTTGAATTAATAATGTCTTTTGGGGTACAGGCCTTCATGTGTTTCTGGTCGCTAGGCTTTTTTGAAGTTTTAATACCTTTATGGTCCCTTGGTTTATTTTCTTATCCACAACTAGCCCCGGTGCTGTCCCTAACACATAGCTTTTACAGTAGAGGGGCACGGATTAGAAGAGCTATTGGGCTGGGCCTAGTGATTATGATTTCTAAGAAGTTTATTCAGGTGCTGGAGTCTGTTCCAAATATAAAGGATTCATGGGTATGGTTATGCACACAGTTTGTTAGAGGAGGAGCAGGGAACGAGGCTTTTCAACCTTTCCTTTCCTTCTTCTCCTCTGAATCTGTTACATCACTATTGGCAAGTGTTCAGTTCCCCCTGAATGTTAAAGAGACCATCTTTCTGGCATTTAATCTGGTAACTTTCCTCTATACAGTCTTCAGCCTCTCTAGAATGAGGGCTGAGATTTCTAGAAGGACTGATGAAACCCCTGAACCGAGCATGGAAAATCCTGAGTGGGGTAGAGAATAGGAGGATATGGGCCATATCCTGAAGGAATTCTCTGACCCTGTAGTTTAGGACTTCCCACATGAACAAATTCTGAATCCAGCTGAGATGGGGAAATACCTGAAAGAGAAGTGTCAGGTTAATTCCAAAGAAAAAAAGATCATTGCAGTAAGCTGAGCCCTGGCATATGCGTACCGTGCATTGCTGGATACTGTAAGGCAGCAAACAGGAAGAAGGAGACAGAGAGATAAATCAACAGCTACCCCAATTACTCAGGCTGCAGCCAACCTCCCAGTTACAAAGCTGGTAGCTAAACCAGACAGCAAGCCTCAACCAATGGCTGTTGCTACTAGCACAAGAAGTGGAAAGTGCACAAACAAAACCGATCGACCAGTAGATGATGATGATGAGGATGCAGGAGAAGGACCCTCAACGCCTCCTGACACAAAACCAAGAGTCAAAGCAACTGGAACAAGATCAGAAGCTAATATTGAGTCCTTTTCCCTGAAAGATCTTCGTGGCCTGAGGAAGGACTACACTCGACGACCTAATGAATCTATAATTAGTTGGTTAGTCCGTCTGTGGGATGCCGCAGGTGAGGCTACAGTTCTGGATGGCACTGAAGCGAGGCATCTGAGATCCCTGTCACACGATCCAGTTATTGACCAGGAGATGATGAGGGGGGCTAACCCTCGCAGTCTCTGGGCACGGGTCCTTGAAAGTGTAGCCCAAAGATATCTGTGTGTAGATGACCTCTACATGCAACAAACACAGTAGAAAACCATCGAACAAAGGATCCAACGCCTGAGAGAAATGGCAGTGGCAGAGATAGTTTTTTCAGATGACATACCAACTAAGAATCCTGACTTGGTGCCATGTACATCCGTGATGTGGAGAAAATTAGTACGACTTGGGCCGCAAGAATATGCATCTGCTTTAGCAATGATGAAACGAGATGAAAGGGAGGAGACCGTGCTGAATATGGCGAAGAAGCTTCGAGCATACGCAGATGCCGTGCATGGGCCCACACATGCAAGAATCGCAGCTGTGGAAACACGTCTGCTGAAATTAGAAAATAAGATAGAGGAGAATCACAAAAAACTTAGAGATGACATTAAAGAGAACCTTCTCCAAATCTCAGCAGTACAGATCAGAGGTCCTGGCACTCAACACAGGCGTTCCCCAGATCAGGAGAGAAGGTATACCCCACGAGCTGAGCTGTGGTTCTACCTGCGTGATTGCGGAGAAAACATGAAGAGATGAGATGGGAAATCTACTGCAGCTCTGGCACAACGGGTGCGTGAATTGAAGGAGGAGAAGAGTCACAAAAAAAGTTCCACCAAAAGGGAAGCAGCTCCAGTTGCCCGTAGCCAAACTGCCAAGTATGATGATGATGACATGTCCGATCCCCTTGAAAGAACATCCAAGACATATACCAAAAGAAAAAAAGATAACCAAGCTTAGAGGAGCCCTGCCTCTAGCCAAGTAGAGGCTAGGGAAAATCGAGTTTTTTGGACAGTGTGAATTCGTTGGCCTGGCACATCAGAACCACAACGATATGAGGCCTTGGTTGACACTAGTGCACAGTGCACAATAATCCCATCAAGACATGTAGGGGCAGAATCTGTTTCTATTGCTGGCGTGACAGAAGGATCACAGGATTTTACCTTGGTAGAAGCAGATGTGAGCCTGACTGGAAAGGAATGGAAGAAACACCCTATTGTGACAAGCCCAGAAGCCCCATGCATTTTGAGCATAGACTACCTCCGAAGTGAGTATTTCAAAGACCCAAAAAGATTCAAGTGGGCATTTGGAATAGCAGCTGTAGAGACAGAGGGTGTCCAGCAACTGAACACCTTGCCTAGACTGTCCGAGAAGCCATCTACAGTAAGACTTCTGAAAGTGAAAGAACAGCAAGTACCAATTGCCACCTCGACAGTGCACCGCCGAAAATATAAAACAACTCGAAATGCTGTGATCCCCATCCACAAGATGATCAGAGAGCTGGAAAGCCAAAGGGTAGTCAGCAAAACCCACTCACCCTTCAACAGCCCCATCTGGCCTGTGCGTAAATCTGAAGGAGAATGGAAATTGACTGTAGACTATCGTGCATTGAATGAAGTGACTCCACCGCTGAGCGCTGCCATGCCGGACATGCTGGAGCTCCAGTACGAGCTAGAGTCCAAAGCAGCGAAGTGGTACGCCACTATCAACATTGCTAATGCATTTTTCTCCATTCCCCTGGCAGCAGAATGCAAACCTCAGTTTGCCTTCACGTGAAAGAGAGTGCAGTACACCTAGAACCGACTGCCCCAGGGGTGGAAGCACAGCCCCACCATCTGCCATGGACTGATCCAAGCTGCCCTGGAAAAGAGTGAAGCTCCAGAACATCTACAGTACATAAATGACATCATTGTCTGGGGGAACACAGCAGCAGAAGTGTTTGAGAAAAGAGAGAAAATCATCCAGATCCTCCTGAAAGCTGGTTTTGCCATCAAGAAGAGCAAAGTTAAGGGACCAACTCGAAAAATTCAGTTCCTAGGTGTAAAGTGGCAAAATGGACGGCGTCAGATTCCTACTGATGTCATCAACAAAATCACAGCAATGTCTCCACCAACTAATAAGAAAGAAACACAAGCTTTCTTAAGTGCCATAGGGTTCTGGAGAATGCATATTCCTGAATACAGGCAGATTGTAAGCCCTCTTTACCTAGTCACTCGGAAGAAGAATAATTTCCATTAAAGCCCTAAGCAGCAACAAGCCTTTGCTCAGATCAAGCAGGAGATCGCCCATGCAGTAGCCCTTGGCCCAGTCAAAACAAGACCAGATGTAAAAAACGTGCTCTACTCTGCAGCCAGAAGCCATAGTCTGTCCTAGAGCCTCTGGCAGAAAGTGTCTGGTGAGACTCGGAGCCGACCATTAAGATTTTAGAGTAGAAACTATAGAAGGTCCGAAGCCCATTACACCCCAACAGAAAAAGATGTTTTAGCAGCCTATGAAAGAGTCCAAGCTGCCTCAGAAGTGATTGGCACTGAAGCACAACTCCTCCTGGCACCCCGACTACCGGTACTAAAATAGATGTTCAAAAGAAAAGTTCCTTCCACCCATCATGCAACCAGTGCCACATGGAGCAAGTGAATTGCTCTTATCACGCAGCGCGCCCGTATTAGTAAACTGAAACGCCCTGAGATTTTAGAAATAATTACAAACTGGCCTGAAGGTGAAAATTTTAGTCTCACAGATGAAGAACAAGAGGAAGTGACAAGTGCTGAAGAAGCTCCACCATATAACCAGATTCCAGCAGAAGAAACACGCTGTGCTCTTTTCACTGATGGTTCCTGTCGCATCGTAGGGATGAACCGGAAGTGGAAAGCAGCCGTATGAAGCCCCACACGACAAGTCGCAGAGGCCACTGAAAGAGAAGGTGGATCAAGTCAACTTGCTGAACTCAAAGCTGTTCAACTGGCCCTAGACATTGCTGGAAGAAAGAAGTGGCCAAAGCTGTACCTCTACACTAATTCATAGATGGTAGCCAATGCTCTGTAGAGATAGCTAGAAAAGTAGAAAGAGGCTAATTAGCAGCGTAGAAGAAAACCAATTTAAACTGCTAAAAAGTGAAAAGATATTGCTACCAGAGTAAAGAGACTACCAGTGAAAGTCCGCCACGTAAATGCCCATGTCCCCAAGAGTAGAGCTAATGAAGAACACCAAAATAATAAGCAAGTAAATCAGGCTGCATAGATACAAGTGTCAAAAATAGATTTAGATTAGGAACATAAGAGAGAGTTGTTCCTAGCCCGATAAGCTCATGATGCCTCAGGTCATCAGGATAAAGATGCCACCTATAAGTAGGCACGAGACATGTACTGCGATCAAACAGGCCAAGCGGTTAAAGCCCCTCTAGTACAGTAGGCGGTAGTCCAGATACAAGTATGGAGAAGCCTAGCAGATTAACTACATCACACTGCCCCAAACCCGCCAAGGCAAGCGCTATGTGCTCACAATAGTAGAAGCCACCACAGAATAGTTAGAAACCTACCCTGTGCCTCATGCCACTGCCCATAACACCATCCTGAAACTTGAAAAGCAGGTGCTTTAGAGACATAGCACCCCTGAGAAGATTGAATCAGACAATAGAACTCATTTCAAAAACAGCTTTATAAACAGCTGGGCTAGAGAACATGGCATTGAGTGAGTGTACCATATCCCCTACCATGCACCTGCTGCTGAGAAAGTAGAGAGGTACAATGGACTATTAAAAATCACCTTAAAAGCACTGGGTGGAGTGTGGGTACAGAGGAGCCTGCTGGGCCTGAGATACTGGCCATCCCCTGGAGAAGAGATACTTCTCTATAAGAGCGACACAATGTCGCTCCCAGGGGTCTTTGAGTTAGTTATGTCAAACTGTTGTGTTTCATTGGTGTTCCCCCCTGCTGTCCCACCCCGATACAGGTATCTTGGGCTTCCCCCCGCCCCTCTCCTTCCCCATAAATATCCCGGGTTTTCCTCTGTTCCGGAGATTCGCTGTTACCGGCACCCTTTGCCGAAGCTTTGCCTGAATAAAGGCTTGTGCCTTGGTGGAACGCTGGACCAGCTATCTCGTCCCTGCTTCCTGTGTTGCCTGCAGCCGCCACTGCCGAACTGAGCTGAGCTGAGCTGAAATCACTATACTATTACTGAGCTGAGCTGGAATCACTTGACTGCTCGAAGCTGCTCACATGCGCTTCGGGCCAGCCTTTCTCAAGGCTGCTTCTGGAGAAGTCGCGGTGCTCCGGGCTTTCCGCCGCCACGGCAGTGGAGGATCTTTTAAAAACTGGAAGCAACATCTAGCAAAAACCACCTAGTTAGTCAACACCAGAAGTTCCACCAACCGAGCAAGTCCTGCCCAGTCTGAGTCTTTACATGTAGTAGACAGAGACAAAGTCCCAATAGTACATGTCAGAGGTCTGCTAAAGAAGACAGTTTGAGTCAATTCTACCTCGAGCACAGACAAACCCATTTGTAGAGTTGTCTTTGCTCAATGACCAAGTTGTACATAGTAGATAATGCAAAAAGATAGAACAACACAATGTGTACCTCAGAGAGACCTGACCATTGAGTAAAAAGTTACTGCCATTGTCTGTACATTAAACCATGCAGACATGAAATAGAAAGAAAGTATGAGCAGGTGAAGATGTGTGCAGAGTTAGAATGTTAGTTTTGGCAGTAAGTTGACGATATGAGGATAAGGGGTAGAATGTCCTAAGTTGATTATGATGTTAAATTGTATCCCCATTCGTCCACCTAACCCAGAGACAGGTTTTATATTCTTAAAATTCCATCTGAGACTAAAAGTGAGTAGAAAACAAGCACCGAGTCTGTTATCAGAGACTGTACTTGCTCCCCCCGCATCGAAAGTTTTGACTACAGCACAGACAGACAACAAGACACAGATTGCCTTGGCTTTCCAACTAGCCGGAGCAGAGAAGTCTTCCTAGACTGTTTTCTTTCCCTTTTTCTGAAACAAATCGAACCTGCTTTAGACTAGAGACTCGGGGGAGCACCGAGAGCTTGCACCTGTGAACTACCGAGAGCCCAGCCTGAGCAACGGCATTTTCCAGCGCCAGAGGGACTGATAACAGAGCGAACACCCACAGGAAAGAGACCCTCTGAAGTTTGTCATCTTTTCTGAAAGGCGAGAAGTTTTGTAACTTGATATCATTCATTTTTGTGCTGGGTGGTGCTGTGCCTGTGAAATAAACAGGTTTTTTCCACTTCTCTCAGAGAAATCTCTTCCCGAACCGGTTGGGGGGTGGGGGAAAAGGGCCACGTGAGTTTGCTTCCCGGGGGGGGGGGGGGAAGCCCCACTGGAAGTTTTCTCCTAAATTTGCCCTAAACCAAGACAGTGTCAAAAGAGATTTGCTTAGAAATTACAAAAGAGGAAGTGACAAGGAAATAGGGGGCAAGACCAGATTGGTCACTACAACCCGCCACCGAGAAGATCATAAAAACACCTGCTGTGAGCAGCAACCTCATAGGCAGAGTGGGTGGGGGTGTAAGCCATACTGGACCCCTATTATTCCTTCTTCTGTAACTTATCCTTTTCCCTTTTAGGACGCCAGCAAAGCCATGTTACAAATGCTATCAAAAGCCTTACATGGAAAGACACCGGGCTTCCTTTCTTATTACCCACACCAATACCAATAGTCACTGCTATAACCCATCCAAGTTAAGTATCTGTATAAATAAGGGGAAAAATATTGGATCACAGAAAATCTTGGAACAAGTAGTAACAGATTGGGAAACAATTGCCCAAAAGGAGAAAAATGTATTTGCTTCACAGTGGCTGTCAAGGGAAAGACCCAAGATTTGATAAGAGACCAAATGGTAAGTGTTGGAGTCTGAGATACAGACTGTGTGCCCTTGTTTTTAATACTTAGTTCTAGGATTCAAGGAAACACTGAATTTCATATAATATGAAATTCATGTGCATGTTTTCATGGTGATACATGAAAACAAATGCTAAAGTTAGATAGGAAAATTGTAAATGTGTAGATTAGAAAGTTTCTTAAATCACTGGGTGAAAAAGTAGTTTAGAGAACAAGAGACAGGTAAGTAAAAAGATAAAACCAACACAGCAACCTCAACCTGTATTAACCTCATGTCAGGACCTGTATGCAAGGCTCAAACAGCAATTAAATGGGAAAACGGATGTCTCAAGATTAGGGAAAAACATGTTTGTGGAATTAGGGGAGAGGATAAGTAAAGAACTTAACAAACTGTTGGGTCTGTGGAGGAGCTTTGATGACAGAGGAATGGCCATGGAAAGGTAGTAACATAGGACCGGTGGAACTCCTTAAGTAGAACTGGACCAGTATAAGAGGGGAGACCTGACCAGAAGGATGGATTCTAAGTTCAGCAGTGGTAGGGGAAGAATGTAGATGGTGGACTGGGAAGAAATTTCTTAATGAAGTAGGAAATACTCCCAGTAAAAGGTATAAGGTTAACAATGGAACTTCTACATGGTGGATCCCAGAGGAACCAACTCTGTATTGGACTCAAAGAAAAGTAAAGGAAAAGAATTGTGTGTATGATAATAGAACCAGACTCTCCCAATGTAATGGTACAGGGAAATATCCTTACTCTAGAATCCCAGAAATATCCAAATTTTGGGAAAATATAAATCAACAGAAAAATGACTATTGGAAAGCCCCAGATGTATTATTTTGGATATGTGGGAAAAGGGCATACCCAAAGCTCCCTTCATGATGGAAAGGGAGTTGTACTCTCAGAATCATTCAACCAGGATTTTTCCTTTTGCCAGGACCAGACAGAGATCAATTGGGAGTGCTGGTTTATGAGGATCTAGAAAGAAATAAAAGGGAATTGTTTAGAGCACCTCAAAAATGGGGAGATGAGGAATGGCCCCTGAACGCATATTGGAAACATATGGGCCAGCTACTTGGGCACAAGATGGAAGTTGGGGATATCGAACCCCAATTTACATGCTAAATTGCATTATAAGACTCCAAGCTGTTGTAGAAATCATAACCAATGAAACAGCTGGGGCTATGGAATTAATAGTCAGTCAGCAACGCCAAGCCAGAGCTGCAAGATATCAGAATAGACTGGCTTTGAACTATGTATTGGCTGAAGAGGGGGGTGTTTGCGGGAAATTTAATACATCAGATTGTTGTTTGCAAATCGATGACAATGGAAATATCATTCTAGATATCGCCAAGAATATCAGAAAAATATCCCATGTGCCAGTCCAAAAATGGGAATCAATAATGACCACTAACTGGTGGAATAACATGTTGGGGACAGAATGGTGGAAGAAGGGAGGTTTCTTCCTCCTGTGTGCTACAGCTGGTTTAATATTTCTTCCTTGTCTAATCCCCTGTTTAATTTGACTAATCACCAAAGTAGTGCAAGGCATGCAAATAGTAGTGATGCTTACAGACCCAAAATTGGCTACATCTGTAATGGCACAAAAAATCATGGTATTAAGAAAACAAAATAATGTGAAAGACCCGTTGGAAGAAGCTAAATTGATTTGTGAAAAGAATGAAGGAGTACTAGAAGCTAGAAAACAAGAATTATTGCTCAAGCCAAATGATTTATAAAAAAAAGGAGAGATTGTTGTGAATTCATATTGTAATATTGGCTTTTTCGCAAGCATTATGATGTTATATGTAATCTGCTTTTTGCTATATTTTTTTCTCTCTTAGCAAGTTTTAGGCATAGAAAAATTTTGAACGTTAGGGTTATGTCTCATCTGGACAAGGCAAGATAACTCCAGCAGGCAAGAAAATGGGGGGACCAGGCTGTTATCAGCAGCAAGGACCAGGCCATTAACAGCGGAAGGACATGAAGCCCAAGCTATCATCAGCAGGGCCCAGGCTGTTATCAACACTGACCATTTTCAGACAAAGGAAATCCAGCCCAAATAAAATGATGATCAGAAGAAATAAAAATCGTACAGAGCATGCTTTAAAAAGGTGGAACCAGGGAGGGACCATGCAGAATACTTCTTGAAAAACTTTGAATAAGCATTAAACCCTCACAGCAGGATGGGATAAAAAGAGTGTTCCAAAAGATACTAGGTGTGCTCTTGGCAGAGCGCCAAGGCACCCGGCCATTACTCTTTGCTTTATTTTATGTCTCTTATTGTCTTTATTAAACCTTTTAAAATTTAACAGGAGAGTGAACTTTGTTTTTCACATTTAGTATAAAGTATAGACTAATAAAAGTTGAATGTTGGCTGCTATGCTCTATCGCAACTTCTTTTGCAAGACAAGAAGCCTAGCCCTGGAAGTGGCTAGGATGATAAGTGAATAGGAGATGCTATGCCTAACACTAACTGCTCTTGGAAAAACAAACCCTCGTGGACTAAGATGATAAGGGAATGGAATGCGAGTTAATGGGTTTGGCTAACTGCTTGTCTACAGAGCAAGGGCCTAGCCCCTGTAGGCTAAATGATAAGGAGGAAGACACATGCTAACTGCCATTTTAATGACAAATAGAAGAACTGTCACAAAAGGGTAGAAAAACGTAATAGGAGTATAGGAATATAGTCAATAAACAATTATAAATAAAGTATAACTGAAATAGTAGCGAAGTGTGTAATAGTAGAATTAAGTGTGTATTAGCAAAGTAGATGAAGATAGATAAAGGTATTAAGAGTAGTGTGATGTGTTTGTAACCCTAAGATAAGGAAACCACAAGTCATGTAAGACCCCTTAGGACTGTGACTTTAGGTAAGTGACCAAAACAAGGGCAGATGACAAACTTGCAAACGTATAATGACAAACTTGCAAACGTATAAAAAAACCTCTGTAAAATGACCATGGCAGACACGCACATGGAGGTGCTGACCCCTGAGTGCTCCCAGCCTGGCCAATAAAGGTGTGCTTTACTTTACAGTATCTTACTGTGGAGTAGATTCCTTTGAATCAGTGTAAATAGACCAAACTTATATCTGTCTGAAAAACTCATGACCATTGTCCATTTTGGGTATAGCCCTTTGGGGAAGCTTCGTCTGCCCTTAATGTACCTGAAGACCCTTCATTAAATATATCTGCTTTTATCTTTTAACTTTGTCTGGTCTCTGTCTCTAGGTAAGACCGAATTAGGCATCAGTTCCCCATCCTCCAAAGAGAGAGGACTGTTGAACACTGCTCAAGGTAATCAAATCAAACATGCTGAACAAATACTTGCCCTCTTGGAGAGCATCAGAAAACCCACAGAAGTAGTTATCCTGCATTGTAGGGGTCATCGGAAAGGAAAAACCACTCCAGAATTGGGAAATCACTTGGCTGATAAAGCAGTGAGAGGAATTGCAGAAAAAGGTATTCTCAAAAAGAGATTGATTTGTCAGAGTTCGTCCCAAAGTATGATCAGGCAGACCACAAGCTAATTAAATTCTTTAAGTCTGAGATCACAGAAAGTAGATGGGCTGTTACACCAGCAAACCAGGTTGTAGTCCCACCCCTAATCCTCAGAGAGCTAGCTCAGAAAGAACATGAAAGCATACATTTCGGGGTTGAAAATCTTTTGAAACATCTAAAAAAGGTAGTAATAGGAAAGGGAATGATTGATATTGTACAATCAGTAGTAAGCAAATGTAAAATCTGCTGTAAAAACAACCCTGATACAAGGATAAGAGTTGTGTTAGAAGTAACAAAGGCGGGGGATGTTCCTGGAGATTACTGGCAAATAGATTTTGCTGAGTTACCATGAAAAGAGGGATACTGGTACATACCGGTATTAGTTGACACCTTCAGTGGATGACCTGAAGCTTACCCCTGTCTCACTAACACAGCCAATGAGGTAGTAAAAGTTTTGCTCAATAATATAATTCCGAAGTTCGAGGTTCCTTTGGGGATGTCATCAGATAGGTGTTGGAGTCTGGAATACAGTGTGTGCCCTTGTTTCTGATACTTAGCTCTAAGATCCAGAAAAACACTGAATCTCATATAATATGAAATTCATGAGCATGTTTTCATGGTGATACATGAAAACAAATGTTGAAGTTAGAAAAAGCTAAAAGTGTAAGTGTAGATTAGAAAGTTTTTTTAAATCACTGAGTGAAAAAGTTAGTTTAGAGAACAGGAGACAAGATGGAGGATTTAGGGTGTTGTCTCTTGTCCTTCTTTCTTCTTCATGTTCTTCTTCTAAAGGTTTTTGGGTAGTAGTAAGTGATTGGGCAGAGAATGCCGCAGTGCATCACAGAGGTGATGGGTCATTGGGTCATTAAGAAAAATAATATACGTGTCTATTGTTAATTGGGTAAAAATAGGTATAAAGATAAAAGAACTGCATATTTCAGAGCCATTTTGTGCATCAGACACAAAGTGTGCCACAAGGCCTTGTTTGTACCATCAGAAGAAAGAAATGTACCAGATTGCAAAGATTAACCTTGTGTAGCCAGCCTGGAGAGACCTGTCAAGTTTTGTGATGACCATTTAATAAACACGAGAAACAAGATTCTAACGAGCTCGGGAGTTTTCTTCGAATCATAAGAACTGAGATAAGCAGGGCTCCCCATGAGGGAGGATCCCAAAAGAATTCAGTCCAAAGGAGGCTGAGAAATCCAAGAATAAAAATACAGAAGAGATACAGCAGAAACAGAGAAACAGAAAAAGGATTTTTTAGAGAAAAGTTACAATAGGGGACCACATTTTGTTGCAATAGTGATTAAGGAAGTCAGTTGGATTCTGGGAATTACCTAGGATGTGCATACACCTTACAGACCCCAAGCAAGTGGTAAAGCTGAATGTATGAATGGAACCCTTAAAATACATATTAGCAATATTTGTCAGGAAATATCCATGACATTGGTTCAGGGCTTGCCTATAGCTTTACTGAGCACCTGCATACAACCAAGGAGGAGGGATAACTTCAGTCCCTATGAAATACTGTATGGCAGGCCATATCAGATTCCACATGTTCCAGGTAAAATTCATATGAAGGGGATACTTGATTTACAGAGATATCTAATGGCTTTAGGTTCCACTTTACAGAAGGTCCAGAATTACATCATGTTATCCAGACCCATAGGACTGGACACACCTGCACGTGTTCCAACCTGGAGACTGGGTCTATGTTAAGTGGTGGGACAGTGATCCTTTACAGGCCAAGTGGAGAGGACCATTCCAAGTCCTGCTTGTTGGAGTCTGGGATACAGAGTGTGTGCCCTTGTTTCTGATACTTAGTTCTAAGATCCAGAAAAACACTGAATTTCATATGACATGAAATTCAAGAGCATGTTTTCATGGTGATACATGAAAACAACTGTTAAAGTTAGAAAAAGCTAAAAGTGTAAGTGTGTAGATTACAAAGTTTTCTTAAGTCACAGGGTGAAAAAGTTAGTTTAGAGAACAGAAGACAAGATGGAGGATTTAGGGTGTTGTCTCTTGTCCTTCTTTCTTCTTCATGTTCTTCTTCTAGAGGTTTTTGGGTAATAGTAAGTGATTGGTTAGAAAATGCTGCAGTGTAGCACACAGGTGATGGGTCATTGGGTCATTAAGAAAAATAATATACGTGTCTATTGTTAATTGGGTAAAAATAAGTATAAAGATAAAAGCACTGCGTAATTCGGGGCCATTTTGTGCTATTGGGCACAGGGTGAGCCACAAGGCCTTGTTGTGCCATCAGAAGAAAAAATGTACCAGATTGCAAAGAATTAGGCTTGTGCAGTTAGTCTGGAGAGACCTGCCAAGTTTTGTGATGACCTTCTAATAAACACGAGAAACAAGATTCTAACGAGTTCAGGAGTTTTCTTCAAAACTAGAGAACTAATATAAGCAGGGCTCCCCACAAGGGAGGATCCCAAAAGAATTCAGTCCAAAGGAGACTGAGAAATCCAAGAAGACAAAGAAAAATACAGAAGATGGAATGAATTATTACTGTTTGTTAATCAAATTTAATATTATTACTAAAATAAAATATGATTGCTAAGGTTGTTTTAAAAAGCTAACATTGCAAAAACACCTAACCACAATGACCACATATCCTGCTGTGAAGGCAAGAAGCTGAAACTACAGAGCTGAAGCTGCAAGATGCTATCTGGCTGTACAAAGGGGAAGTAGAACATCTCCTTATTAAGGAGAATTGCCTACCCACGACCACCAAGGAGCACAGGAAGACCCTACCCACAACCACCAAGAGGCAGAAGAAGACCCCCTAGCAACAGGAGGCACAGGCGCTGATGCGATCCAGGAAGACACAGATGCAGGGACTGTATGAAAAAGGAATCCTCCTCAGCCAAGGCGCGTGCTGTGTGCGGGACACTTAAGAGGAAGTGTCCACCGGCACATCCCAGCTGGGTTTTTGCTTGCTTTACTGTTTTCTGGATTAATAAAAATTGGCTTTTATAAATTATTTAAAATTGTCCCTTTTATTTTGTCATGACAATTTATAACAATTTAGTGCCGTGATTCAGATGCCAGGTATCTGTGGTTTAGGGGTCCCCCCTCCAGGGAGGCACCCTATCCCTATTTTCGGATAGCCCTGGTGTGGAGGATTCCTTTTCCCCAGACCTGGTATTCCGGACCCCCAAAATCCAGTAAGCAAGCAAAAAGAAACTGCGGAACCCCTTAAATTTTGTGCACATGAAGACCAAGCGAAGACCCCAGACAGGGTAAGTATAGGACTGGGATACCGTTTGGTTGGGGTTGGTTTTCCCAGAGCCCGGTGTCTGAGAGGTCTCCTGGAGGCCAAGCAAGAGCGGACCCTTCATTAGTGCAGTTCCCACAGTCCGCAAGGACCTGGGGCACAAACAAGGGGAGCAAGTGTGTGTGTGACTGAGAGGGCTGTGGAAGATGGGACAGAAGGGGAGCAAGCCTTCTGGGTCCATAGGAGGGAAAAAAGGGAAGTTGCCGAAGGCCCCTCCTGAAAGCCCATCAGGGCTAATGTTGAGATATTGGAATGAATCATCCCTGAGAAAATGATTTATTATACTATTGAGGTGTGGGAAAGAAAAGCAATTCATGGATTGGGAGTAACGTGGCCCCCATTTTTTTTTCTTTTATGAGTGATGAGTAGGTCCAACAAGATCTGAACCTCTGGTCAATAATAAGACCCCCGTGAACCCAGAGGAAAGCAAGTATGCCTCCCTTTGGCTCCCAAGGAACACACACAAGACTGGTACAAGTGTCTCCTTATATCCTTTAAAAGATAAGAAGGAGAAAAAAAAAGGGGGGGAGCGACAAATCATTATATTCATCTCCCTATCCCGAGGGAGCGCAAGGGGAAGTACAAGCATAAGCACCGCTACCACAGAAACCACAGCAGGAACCCTAGAGACCATTTACTCAGAATCAGGCTAGATAGAAGGTAGCTGAACATTTAGATCAGTTTTTAGATCCCAACATATACACCTGGGAAGAACTCCAGGCCATCCTTGCCATATTTATTTACGGCCGAGGAACGAGACATGGTACGAAAGGCAGGGATGCGGATTTGGGATCTAACACATCAGGCCAGACCTGCTGCAGACACTAAGTGGCCCATGTAAAATCCTCATTGAAATCAAGAACCGGCAGGGCATAATAACACAGGTGATTTAAAGGCCAAAATGATCCAAGAGGATTGGCAAAAAAGACCCCTGGATGAGTTGTGGAGAAAGACTCAGAAAGTGTAGAGAAGGGGAGAGGAGGTGTATATAACAAGAGAGGAGAAGTTTTAGAAAAGGCAGACTAGGTTACTGGTGACTGCAGTATGGGAGGGGGTCAGTAAACCGAGAGAAGGGGGAGTTTACTAAGGAACCCCAAGGGTATAAAGAACCCATTGGGAAAAGGGATTTGAGTGAAGTTGAATGTTTTTATTGTCACAAGAAAGGGCATTTGAAGAGGAATTGTAGACAGAGGATTCAAGAGGAGAAGGTATTTGAACAGGATTAGAGGGGTCAGAGGCTCTATTTATTAGGAGGGACCCATATAAAATCATCAGAGCCCTTGATGAAGTTGAGAGTGGGTCCTCAGCAAGAGGTCCTTAAGTTGTTTTTTTTTATATAGACTTT
Source organism: Poecile atricapillus (assembly GCF_030490865.1). Classification (NCBI taxonomy): domain Eukaryota; kingdom Metazoa; phylum Chordata; class Aves; order Passeriformes; family Paridae; genus Poecile; species Poecile atricapillus. The sequence goes on along the minus strand of NC_081288.1, from coordinate 92,870,834 downwards.
GGGGCAGTGGTCCACTGTCCAATGAGTACCTAGAAGATGTATACCTTTATTAAAACACATCCAAGTAGTAGGGGCTGTGGAGAATCCTTTTTGGCCCCCATAATTAAGAATATACAATTAAAATCAGAATATAAATTTGGAGTTGGACCATTGTTATTAGTTGTGAAAGCAAATTATAATTTGTTGAAATAAAATTTAATAATAGAATTAAATATAAGTTTAAAAATAAAAGATAAGAAAATTGGCAGCAAAATTATGTCATTTAAAGACATAAAAATAATTAAAAACCCTAAAATCCTGGTAAAAATAAAATAATACCCCATTTCCCAAGGAGGGAGTAAAGGGCTGAAACCTGAAATTGAGAGGCTGCTATAAAAAGGTCTCTTAGAACCTTGCATGTTTTTCTACACTACTTTGATTTTACCAGTTAAGAAGCCGGATGGCAACTATAGATTGGTGCATATTTTGTAAGAAATACATAAACTGTAACCTGCTTCCCCATGGTTACAAATCCATATATACTGTTAACTAAACCCCAAATATTAGTAGTATTTGGTTATAGACTTAAAAAAAAAAAAAAACAAAGAATGTATTTTGGGCATGTCCTTTTAAAAAAAGGAGTGTTGAGACCTTTGTTTTTGAGTGGGAAAATCCTGATACCCATAAAAAAACAGCAATTAAGATGGATTATATTTTTTTTAAGATTTACCGAGTTACCTAATTTTTTTTGTTAAGCTTTGGAATAAATTTTTTGGGATTATAAACTAGGGATGGGGGTGGTTTTATTAAAATATGTGGATGGGCATTAAAATTATAAAAAAAAAAAAGAAACTATATACACAGAGTCAAAATATGTTTTTGGGGTGGTGTATATATTTGAAAGAATTTGGAAAGAGAGAAGTCTCATTGACTCCCAAGGGAAAGGGTTGGTGCACGGGGAGTTAAAAAGACAAACATGTAACAAAACACCAAAGGGGAGTAACCACTGAAATCAGAGGTAATAATTTGGCAGATAAAACAGCAAAAAAGGTGGCAATATTAGGTTTTAAGTAATAAAAAAATAAAAATAGATTTTTATGTTTTAAGTTTAATGAAAAGATTAAATGAACTAAGAAAACAAGAACTAATTACCCAAAAATCTCCCCTAAATGTACTTATTCACCATGTACAACCTGGAGACTCTGTCCTTATTAAAGCTTGGAAAGAAACCTCTCTTACCCCTAAATGGGGAAGTCTTTTTTTGTTTTGTTTATTACAAAAACAGCTGTATGGACTGCCAAAAGAGGCTAAACACATGCCAGCCAGATCCAAAAATTTAGTCATTGATGCAGGGAAAGTGATTTTTTAATTTGATAAATTGAAAGTTTAGTTAAAATGTAAAACTAATAAGTGATATTATGTTTTGTTTGAAATTTAATTGTATTTGTTATTTTTTTTATTTGTTTTAAGTATAAGTTGTGTAAGGATAATTGGTGGGGACATGTAGAACAGGATATCCCCCTAGAAAAATTTGTAAAAAATGTTATAATTATAAAAGACTATTAACTTATTTAGAGTAAGCGGTAAACATTGGGCAACTTAAAAGGTGGGTCCCCTGTGTGGTGGGAAATATACGCACATGGAATCCATCCAGAAAAAGGGTGTGCACATCCTAATTCATTCGGAAGTGCACCTAAGATATTAAGGGAATTGGAAATTATCAAGGTGGTGTGTACGAAATGCATCCCCTGGGTACTGTGTTCAGTATCACAAATAAAAAGTAAAAATTGGGAAGCATATGTAGCCCGGCATCAAACCAAAGGGAGATCCCCTGAAGAATACGACTGCTGCCGAGAAGATGGGATACCTTGCTGCTCCAAGCAAAGGAGTAGGCAGAGGAGGCAGAGACATACAGAAACTGTGGGGAACCAACACTCCCAGGGCAGTGAGAGGAATGACGGGTTTGTCTTTACAAACAAGCTGTGGGTCTGCTGATAAGATGCAGCTATCAGTGAGAGACAACAGAAACAATGGGATGGATTCCACTAAAAAATAAAATTCCACAAAAGTTAAGAATTAAGAAGAGATTATGCATGGTGGGGGGGGAAGGTATCGCAAGTATCAGGCGTTCCGGGAAGCCTGTACCTCTTAAGTACCTCAGACACTGGGGAAAGAGAGAAGGGACAAGCGGCCGGGAATTAGGATAAAAAGGAGGCTGCGCCCTCCAAAAATTTGAGAGACCCCAGGGGAATGCCCCATGGCTTCTCCCTTTATTCGAATAAAGAAAAAGGACTCCTCTGTCTCCTTTTTGGACATAAACCTCTGGTGTTTGTGGATTAATTTTCCTGACAGCAGTAATCCAGGAAGTTGCCAAACCTGTGTCATACGTGCGTTCTTCTAAAGTACCACCTCAAATTCTTACTGCAGAGGTAAAACACTGTTATTGTTGTCCCCTCTGATACCCACCAATTCTCCTAAAATATTATAATTATAAAAATGGTAAAAATTTGATAAACAAAATGAAAAATAGAAAATGGGGGATTTGTAATAAATTACTATTGTTTGTTAATCAAATTTAATATTATTACTAAAATAAAATATGATTGCTAAGGTTGTTTTAAAAAGCTAACATTGCAAAAACGCCTAACCACAATGACCACATATCCTGCTGTGAAGGCAAGAAGCTGAAACTACAGAGCTGAAGCTGCAAGATGCTATCCGGCTGTACAAAGGGGAAGTAGAACATCTCCTTATTAAGGAGAATTGCCTACCCACGACCACCAAGGAGCACAGGAAGACCCTACCCACAACCACCAAGAGGCAGAAGAAGACCCCCTAGCAACAGAAGGCGCAGGCGCTGATGCGATCCAGGAAGACACAGATGCAGGGACTGTATAAAAAAAGGAATCCTCCTCAGCCAAGGCGCGCACCGTGTGCGGGACACTTAAGAGGAAGTGTCCTCCGGCACGTCCCAGCTGGGTTTTTGCTTGCTTTACTGTTTGCTGGATTAATAAAAATTGGCTTTTATAAACTATTTTAAATCGTCCCTTTTATTTTGTCACGCCAATTTATAACAGAAGAGATGCAGCAGAATCAGAGAAAGAGAAAAAGGATTATTTAGAGAAAAGTTACACTGCTGACTACCCTCACCACAGTCAAAGTTGCTGGCAAAGGACCTTGGATTTACTACTCCAGAATTAAGGCGGCTTCTGCTCCTGAAACAACTGGGAAAACTGATTGTTGTGGTTTGACATTGGGGAAAGGAGTAAAAAAACCCCGTTGAAGTGATTTCTTTGAGAACCTGCTGAGACCTTCCTCTGTGCCTAGGACAGGCCAATAGCTGGATAGTCCTGAGAACTGACATTTTGCACAATTTAGAAATTAGATCCGCCTCTGTGAATACCACCTTTTAAAAACCACAAGCCCGGGAACTCTCCTTCCGGCTTCAAAAGGTAGCAGAGCTCTGATGGGGCCGGCCCCACTCCCCCGCGGCCTGTACGGCTTGGGGTAAGCTAGGCCAGACACCAGCAGCTCCCAGGTGGGGGATGAAGGCTGCAGGTCCTGGCCCCAGGCTGGGTCAGGCCACGGCTGCTGACGTATTGCCGACACCAACCCCCTCGCCCCCGGCCTGCGGCTATGGCTCCAGGCCGAGCCGCCCCTCCCAGCCGCTCCCGGGCAGACGGAGGTGCCCAGAGCGGCCTGAAATCCAACGCCGTGATTGCCCTGGCCACTGGGCGAGATATTAACCCTTTCGCTACACAGATGAGACCTGCAAACCTTGATCCTCTCTCCAGGGAGAGAAAAGGAGTGACAACATGTAGAAAGACAACATGAAAACACCAAGGTCAGTAAAAGAAGGAGTCAAGCCTCAGATGGAAGAACGATGAGGAGATGCCAAAAGGTGCTGAAATATTCTTTTGTCAGGGCCATGGAGATGGACAATGATATACTGAAATATCTCCTTTAATTCATGAGAAAAGTATGGGGGGATAAAGTATTCAAAGTGTAGATCTGAGCAGAGGCATCTATTGATGAAGCCAAGCAGATGATAGAGTAGCTGTGATCCCATGAGAAGCTTGAACAGAGAAATGAGAGTTGATGAAGACCCTTTGCCCCCAGGAAGAGAAGAAAACCTCTGTTCCCAGAGATGATCACAGAGACAGATAAAGAGAACCTTTGTCTTTGAACAACTCATCCTTAAAATAATACTCCATAAGTTCATGTCCCATGGACACACCTCTAGGAGGGCTGTGAAAATGGGAGGAATGTCACGATGGCAGATTTTTTTCCTGGGCGGCTGCTATTCATGGAAATGAAAAGCTATGAGAGAACTGTTTCTTGTGAAGAAATCTCCATGGCATGACAAGAGAAAACGCCTCTCCCTACAAGAACTGATGAAAGACTATTGTATAGTTGGTACTGCTTTAACATCCCAGGTTTTGTCTCTATGTGGTCAGTTGGGAAAGGAAAAAGGTTTGGGTGAGGGGGAGAAAGGGTGTTCTGGAGGTTTTATTCTGACGTTTCTTATTCATCTAGTCCTCTTAATAAAGTTTTTTTATACCTTTTAAGTTTTAAGCCTGTTTTGCCCTTCTTTTAATCCATATCTTACAGCAAGAAATGAGTAAGTGCCCTGGCGATTTTAGCCAGCACTAAAACCCACCACATTATTTGGTGCATTGGCTGGGAAACTCGAACTGGCGAATCTAAACCACTACACTGATACAAATGAGGATGATGTGATTTAAATGGTTCTTCTTCTATGCTTAAAGAACTGTTCATTATAGCTGTAATCATAATTCTTGTTTGCATGATAGCTGACTGTGTAAACATCACTAATCTTAGATATATACTGTTGTTAGATACATACTACTAGTAGATATTTAGTATAGCGACTTCACAAGGTAAAGGCCTTGTCAGTCATCTAAAGGGGGGGAATGACGCCTTAGGATTTTAGCTTTTATATTTTTCAAATCTTGTACTGCTTTAGTGTATAACTAAAACTCCACATAGTGTTAGCTACCGTCTTCATATTTTGGTCAGACAAAACAATTCCTCTAGGCCTGAAGCTCAAGGACACCTTACTGTCTCAGGCCCCGAAAGTATAAAAAAAGTGAGTTGGGGGAGCAAAGTGAGGGCATATGACTTCATTACCTGAAGCTATAATTGGAGGATTAATCCCTGATATGTAAATGGACGAAACTTATAATTGTGTGAAAAACTCATGACCGTCATCTATCTTGGCTATAACCTCTGGGAGGCTTCTGACTGCCCAAGGTGTACCTACTGAAGGCCTTTAATAAATATCCATTTTTATTTTCTTAATCGTGTCTAGCCTCTGTTCTAGGTAGCCACTCCAAGGCATCACAGCCATGTCAAGAGCATGCTGGTGGAAAGACCCAAGGCCAGGAATAAAGACAAGATAACCAACAGCTGCTGTGGTTAAAGGAAAGGAGTGGCTTTGCCTCTAATGAGGCTGAAGAGGAAGTAGTTACACAAGTGCTGGGAGAAGTTGAGTCAGATGGGAGATAAGAACCTACTAAGTACCTGCACACCTGAAAGACTTCTCCACCCTAACTATTTCATTATGCTCTTTCTGCACCATGGCACACATCAACCTCCCTCCAAGGCGGCAAATAGGATCAGGAGGACCAGATTCATCACTCAAATCTCTAATCAAGGACCAGGACTTTGGGTTGTTATTCCCTTAGAATCATAGGATTGTTAAGGTTGGAAAAGACCTCTAAGATCATCAAGTCCAACAATTAGCTCAGCACTGCTATGTTCACCACTAAACGATTTTCCCCACTAAACCATGACCCCAAGTACCACATCTTCAGGTTTTTGAACACTTTCAGGGATGGTGATTCCACCACTGCCCTGGGCAGCCTGTTCTAATGCCTGACTACCCTTTCAGTGAAGAAATTTTTCTTAATATCTAAGCTAAGCTTCCCCTGAAGCAACTTGAAGCCCATTCTTCCTGTCCTGTCACTTATAACACTTGTAGTGTCACTGACTTCAGAAGTATGTCAAAGGTTGGGATGGGGCCAAAATTTGGGGGAATCCAAGGTCAAGTCAGTCATGGGTGTCCCCTCTTTCCATCACTGACTTATGGGTCTCTGTCTCCTAATCTGAGTCCTTCTCTTAGGTCTCAACCAATCATTGTTTAGTCTGTGGGCTCTAATGGGTCAAGAGACCTCTGAATGGAGGTATCCATACCACTGTCCCCCAGATGGAGATAGATGAAGGTTTGAATATGGTCCAAATATCTACCTAGGGCCACATCACAGCTTAATGTTATTTTAACTGTTGCTCACACTATTTTTTTCAGAGGGTTTCCTTGGGAGGTTGTGAGAGACTGAAATGTTAAAGGTTAATGACTCAAAGAATAGGCCATTTGAAAAAGCAGAAAGTGCTTTGCTGAGGCTAGGTATGCACCCACCACTGGGGGATGATTACAACAATCCAACCTTTGTTTAGCAACAAGCTGGGGTTTGAGCAGGATAAGGGAAAAGGCTGAAAAGAAACAGATCCTGTTTGGTGTGATCATGCTAATGTTCTCCATTCTGATAAGGCTCAGGTTTGAGACTCTTTCCCCCCCCACACTGGGGGGGAGGGGGTGGGGTGTTGGTGCTGCAAAGTGAATCAAACTCCAAAAGGGCAAAGTAGCCCCAAGCTCTGCTCCCTCTCAAGAGCTGATAAATATTACCACCCTCTACTCCCTTCATTCATTTCCTCATCTCTGAAAGACAAGCTGTATTATTCTCTGACTGCTTTTATTCAATTTAAGAAATTATTTTTGTCTTCTTTTTTTTACCCAGCTATTTATTCTCCTTGCTTTGCTCTTTCTACAACCAGTTAAACATGAATGCAGAATCCAGGTGCCTGTTGAAGAGCAGCACTTCTTTCCAGCATCCAGCAAATCTCTAAGCAGGTCCAAAAATGCAATGAACTTTTAAAGCCCCATTGTGATAGACTGGAATTTAAGAAACAAAAAGAAACACTTAAGGAAGTTAAAGCTGCTGGAGGCTGATGGGAGTTTTTCTCCTGGCCAATAACTGGACATTTCTGAGAATTGACAGTAGTTTTGACCATTGAAAAGTGAGATCAACCTATGAACACCACCTTAAGACCTAAGCCCGGGAATTTCTTGTTCTCTTTGGTTTCCAAGTTTTGAAGAGGTAACAGAGCTCCGATTCAGCTTTCTCACCCCCAGGCCAGACAAGGCTGCGGGGGAAGGGGAGGGGGAAGCGGGGCTGGCCGGAGTTCTGCGGTTCCCAGGGAGGATGGAGAATGTAAAGGGTCAGGAACCCCTTTGTGGAGGGCTTGCTGGGCCTTGTACAGTGGGGCTGCTGGGCCAGGCCAGTCCCTGGCGCGGTTGCAGTTTCTGCCGCTGCTGAGTTTCACCAGAGACTGCTGATAAGGGGAGGGAAAGCTATTGACTTGCGATGTGCTGAGACAGTGACCACACTCTCCAGAGCAGCTACCGAAAATCTTCCACTGCAGCCAGCTTTAGCCGCTGCTCTGGCAGAGATCACAGGACTATCTACAAGGCCTGGGCAAGATTTTAATTCTTTCACTACCCAGATGAGACTTGCACATTGTGATAAATATAACATTGGATAAAAATTCGTGAAAGAGAATAAAGAATTATATGTTATATTTGTAATACTGTAAAGATACAAAATGTAAAATAATCCAGAGATTTCTTCCCAAGTCGGGCAGTAACGATCGACAGCAACACTTACCAACATAAAACAAAGGGCAGGACACAAGCCATCAAATCAGACAATGAGAGTGGCCCGGTCGAGATATCCATCTCCTCCGCACCCAAACTGGCCACTCCACCCTGGTAGGTGCAATCAGAAAACACTCGGAGCCATTCCGCATGTAAAAGGGACTCTGCTCCGTCGAGATATCCATCTGCTCCCGCACCCAAACTGGACGCTCCATTCCGGGAAATGCAATCAGAGGACATTCAGAGCCTCTCGCATGTGAAAGGACTCTGCTCCACCGACCATTGACTCAGCTCAACGGATCCGGAAAGTCTATTCAAACACCTTTGTTGGACAGTGCTTATTCCGGATTTTGCCCCAGGATACGAAAACCCCTATAAGAACCCCGGACTGCAGCACATACAGCGTGGATTTGGGAACTCGGTACCTCTGGGTACAGACCCCTGTCCACCCGGCGCTGCGCTGATCTATTTATTGTGGTTTTTTCTCTCGTTACTGGTGCTTGAAATTGTTTTATAATAAATCGCTTTTTATTAACCTTATTTTGCCATTGCATTTATAACAGATTGGTGCCGTGACTCGGATTCAGAGAAAACTGCGGGGAACCTCACTTCCCAGGACGGGTACCCCCGCTGATTTCGGCGGCCTGGTGAGTTGAGAGCCCCCATAGCTCGTTCCGACATCTGAACTAAATTTAGGCTGAGAAAAACCACAATAAAAGGGAAACGGATCCAGAGGAGAGAGCTCGGGAAGGCACGGAGCCTTCGGGAAGCCGCGGCTTGTTTTGCTCATAAAACATCTGTTGTGCACGAAGACATCCACGCAGGAAAATAGCTATAAGTACTGCTGGTTGAGTGAGGTGATTGGGCGAGTGTGTGAGACGTGATCTGATCACGGAGCGAGTGCGGACTTCAAGGTCGCGTTTCCATCCTCCCGCGAGGGAATTGGCCGGCCGCGAAGGAAGTGATTTGTTGTGAAAAAGTTCTCTCTTTACACACTTGTAAAAACCTGAGACGAAAGGGCGTCTCGGGGGACTGATCACAAGAGGCTAAAAGGGGAAGGATACGTCCTGTCGAGCTCGGGAATTGGTAAACCCTTTCAGTCAACGGACCAAGGTAAAGGTCCAGAAGAGGATTGGAGTGCTGATTACAAGAAACCTCAGCTCAGCTCGCTGAAGGGTGAGTATTGGCAAACTTTGATTTCTCGAGTAAACGCGAAAAGGTCACAACGCAGGAACGAAAGACAGACTGGTAAGAAATTTTTTTACATACTAAATATGGGGCAGAAAAAGAGTAAAATGCAGAAAAAGACCACCAGGAAAGGCCCCTCCGATCAGGCGGAGAGGTCACTAGACATCCCACTGGAAAGCCCTTTGGGATGGATGCTAAAATACTGGGAAGATTGTCCGCAGAGAAAAGGTAAGTCTAAGACAAAAATGATCCATTATTGTGTAGAGGTTTGGGGAGGATAAGAAGTCACCTCACTTGGCCGGTGTTAGGCACATTCGAAAGATGGACATGTAATGAATTGCTCTCCTACGTGGAGGGCAAAGTCCCCTCAGACTCTAAGGAGAGGGAATATGCTAGACTCTGGTTAACCGCCAGAGTAGGGCTATTCCCGATAAAACAAAAAGAAAAACGTGGGTCGAGAGCTGAACCCTGGGAACCTCTCGACCATTTACCACCCCCATATCATGGACTGGTGGAGCCTTCTTCTATAGATCAAGTAGCGCCTTCAGCACCTTCGGGCTCCCAAGAACAACCCGCTGAGATGTATGCATCCAGAGCGGGAGAATCGGCGTCGGCAGCTGTGCCGGCAGCCCTCCCCTTACCCCCGCCTGCAGACAACCTAGTCACAGCAACCTCTCCAGAGGTTTTTCCTGCGCAAGGCTGGGGGCCACTCTATCCGCACTTGCCAGTCCAGTCGCCACAGCCGGGACCTTCCCATGTAACGGAAGGGATCTCTCCCGTTAACCGGGTGGCGGCAGAGTTCCCACAATTGACAAAGGGGAGACCACCCACAGCCCCCAGTTCCCCTCCCGCAAGTAGAACCCGTCTGAAAGCGAGAATGGGGGGCGAGGAGTGGGGAGAGAGTGAGAATGAGCACCAGTTATTCCCTCTCAGGGAAGTACCGACAGCTCCGGGAGTGATCGGATTTGTGAATGTTCCCCTCAACTCCGGAGACGTATGAGCGTTTAAGAAAGAGATGGGACGATTGCTAGATGATCCTTTTGGTGTGGCTGAAAGGTTGGACGAATTTCTAGGAAGTAGCATTTATACCTTTGACGATCTGATGGCAATCCTAAGATCATTGTTTAATCAAGAGGAGAGAGAAATGATTAAACAAGCTGGTATCAGGGACTGGGACAGACGCAATCCACAGGGGACACCAGGCAACCAGAAATGGCCTAGTGTAAGCCCGAGCTGGAATGCCCAGACGGAGGAGGGCAGACGAAACATGATAGATTTAAGGAGCATGATTATTCAGGGAATAAGAGAAGCGGTTCCCAGGGGCCAAAATATTAGTAAAGTTTTTGGGGAATGTCAAGGGTAAGAGGAATCACCCACAGAATGGATAGAGAGATTGCGGCGAAGTTTTCAGATTTACTCTGGAACTGACCCGAACTCTCCTGTGGGGGAGGTTCTGCTAAAAACACAATTCGTTGCCAAATCCTGGGAGGACATTAGAAGAAAATTAGAAAAGATTGAGGGATGGCAGGATAAAAGCCTCCAGGAGCTCCTAAGGGAAGCTCAAAAGGTATACATGAGGAGAGAGGATGAGAAACAAAGACTGCAAGCTAAGGTTTTGGTAGCTGCAGTCAAGGAAGTCCAGAAACAGGAGCAAGCACAAGGTAAGTTTAAAACGCTGCCTAGAAAACCGGGAGGTCCTCACAGGGCAACCCCAACCCCAAGGAAAGAACTCCCTGAATGCTACCACTGTAAAAAGGTAGGACACATTCGACAGGACTGTAGGCAAAGAATAAAAGACGAGAAAATTTTTCAGGAAGATTAGGGGTGTCGGGGGCTCTTTAACTTGGGGATCGGAACATCCAAGGAGCCCTTGATAAAATTAAAAGTGGGCCCCCAAAGACAGGAGGTAAGTTTTCTTGTGGATACTGGTGCGGAGAAAAGTACCCTGCAGAAACTACCGTATGGATGTGTGGCCAGCAGAGAAAAAGTTTTTGTAATCGGTGCAAAGGGAGACCCCTTCAAAGTGCCCGTAATAAAAGATGTAGAAAGAGTCTGAAAATAAAATTTGCTTAGGGAATTTGCTATTAGTGGAAGAAGCTGATTACAATTTGTTGGGAAGGGACATGATTGTCGCTTTAGGAATTAATATCATGATTAAAAATTCTGAATTGGTAGTGAAAATATTTAAGCTGACTCCCAAAGATGAGGAAGAAATTAACCCTAAAGTGTGGCACTCAAAGGGGGAGGTAGGAAAGCTGGATATCAAACCCATCAATATAGAAATCGAAGACCCTGAGGACCCTATAAGAGTCAAACAATACCCCATCCCGATGGAAGGGAGAAGGGGGTTGAAACAAGTAATCGACGACCTCCTAAAAGGGGGTACTCTGGAACCCTGCATGTCTCAGCATAACACCCCCATCCTGGCTGTAAGGAAGACGGATGGCAGTTTCCGATTGGTTCAGGACCTAAGAGCTGTAAACGCTAGGACCCAAACCAGGTTCCCGGTGGTGGCCAATCCCTATACCCTACTAAATAGACTCTCACCTGAAGATTTGTGGTACAGTGTAATTGATTTGAAAGATGCTTTTTGGACTTGCCCTCTGGATGAAAGGAGTAGAAATTATTTTGCATTTCAGTGGGAGGACCCTGATACAAACCGAAAGCAACAGCTAAGGTGGACAGTCCTCCCCCAGGGGTTCGTGGAGTCTCCGAACCTTTTCGGACAGGCGTTGGAACAATTGCTAACACAATTTGTTCCTGAAAATGGGACAAAGCTTTTGCAATATGTTGATGACTTATTGATAGCTGGAACGACTGAGGAGAATGTGAGGAAAAGCATGATTGACTTATTGAACTTTTTAGGAAAGAAGGGTTGAAAGTATCAAAATCCAAGCTGCAATTCACAGAGCCTGAAATAAAATACCTCGGACATTGGATATCTCAGAGGAAAAAGAAATTAGACCCTGAGAGAGTGGCAGGTATCCTCGCGCTACCTACACCAAAAACAAAAAGACAAATCAGCCAATTTTTAGGGCTCTTGGGATATTGCAGACAGTGGATTGAAGGTTTCAGTGAGAAACTGAAGTTTTTGTATGAGAGGTTAAACACTGACAGATTGAAGTGGACTGAACAGGATGAGTTTGATTTCCAGAAATTGAAGAATACCCTTATAACCGCCCCTGTACTAACTTTACCAGATACAAATAAAGAATTTCAGTTATTCGTGGATGTGAGTGGACAAACAGCACAGGGAGTTCTAACCCAGGAGTGGGCAGAAAAGAAGAAGCCTATAGGGTTTCTCTCAAAAATCTTAGATCCTGTTAGTCGGGGCTGGCCTACATGTTTGCAGGCAATTGTGGCAGTAGCTTTGTTGGTGGGAGAAGCTAAAAAGGTAACTTTCGGAGCTCCCTTGGTAGTTTACACTCCACATGATGTGAGAAACATCTTACAACAGAAAGCGGAGAAGTAGTTGACTGATTCCAGGCTTCTGAAATATGAAGCCATTTTAATCAGCTCGCCTGGTTTAGAATTAAAAACCACTTCTGCACAAAATCCTGCTCAGTTCCTGTTCGGCGAACCTCCAGAAAAATTGTTACACGACTGCATTGAGCCTGTGGAGCTGCAGACTAAAGTTAGACCAGATTTAGAAGATCAAGAGTTAGAAGGGGGAGAGAAGTGGTTTATAGATGGATCTTTGAGGGTGGTTGAAGGAAAAAGAAAGTCAGGTAATGCAATAATAAATGGCACATCAGGAGAAATTGTAGAATTGGGCCCCTTGAAAGCAAGCTGGTCTGCACAAGCTTGCGAGCTCTATGCTCTCCTAAGAGCCCTCCGGGGACTGAAAGGAAAAAAGGGGACCATTTATACAGACTCACGGTATGCCTTCGGGGTAGTACACACTTTTGGAAAGATTTGGGAAGAAAGAGGACTAATAAATACGAAGGGAAAAGGCCTAATCCATGGGGAAATAATTCAACAAATTCTAGAAGCTGTCCGAGAACCGGAAAAAATATCAGTTGTCCACGTAAAAAGACTTCAGACAGGATGGCAGTTTCAAACCCGAGGTAACAACCTAGCTGATAAAGAGGCAAAACGAGCAGCCTTGCTCACCGTAAGTATTCCCGAAGTAATCCCAGAAGAATCACTGGAAATCCCCATGCTCCCTTCAGAGAGGGAGATAGAGGAATTCAGGAAGGTAGGGGGAATCTTAGAATGGGGAAAATGGTGGTTACCTGATGGGAGGGAATTAATTCCAAGAGGAACGGCAAGGGGGATATTGCAAAGGTTACACAAGCAGACCCATTGGGGAACTCGAGCATTAGCTGAACAGTTCCTGAAGTTTTTCGGGTGCAAGGGGATCTTTGAACTTGCTAAACAAGAGGTACAAGGGTGTGTGGTTTGCCAAAAAGTGAACCGGTCCAAATTTAAACAGACGGCTTGGGGAGGTCGTCCTGTCTCATACAGGCCATTTGAAAGGATCCAAGTGGACTTCACCGAACTACTGAAAATCGGTAGATACAAATTTTTATTAGTAATAGTGGATAAATTAACACATTGGGTAGAAGCCTTTCCCAGAGCAAGGGCCACAGCCCAAACGGTGTCTAAAATTTTATTAGAGGAAATCATTCCTAGATATGGGATAATAGATTGTATTGACTCAGACCAAGGAACCCATTTCACTTCAAAAATTATTAAACAAATTTCAGAGGCTCTGGGTATTAGATGGCAATACCACACCCCTTGGCATCCTCAGAGCTCGGGACAGGTAGAAAGGATGAACCAAACACTGAAATCCCAATTATCTAAACTCATGATAGAAACAAAGATGTCATGGATCAAATGTCTTCCCCTTGCTCTGCTAAATATTAGAACTATGCCCCACTCTGAGACAGGTCTGTCTCCCTTTGAAATGTTATATGGGATGCCATACAAACATGGAATGCTGGTGGGACACCCTCAAGTGGAGGATGTGAAAATACAACCATATGTCATTGCTATCAACAAAAATTTACAGGATCTGCGAAAGCAAGGACTTATCCCCCAAAGCACCAGTCTGGGATTCGCAATACACCAGATACAGCCTGGGGATAAAGTCCTCATCAAAACTTGGAAGGAGCTCCCCCTCGCTCCCCACTGGGAAGGACCGTTCCTCATTCTCCTGACCACAGACACAGCTGTCCGGACTGCTGAAAGGGGCTGGACACATTCATCTCGAGTAAAAAAAAGTAAAGGATTACGACGCCTCCGAGTGGAAAGTCACCACCCCTCCGGGAGAGCTGAAAATTAAACTTCGGCATCATCACAAATGACCAGTGACGACCAGATAAGTTGTATCAACCCTGAATGTGATTGTTTTCCGTTTATACATTTTAAGTGCGCTTATTGTAAACAGATTTGGGTAACCCACTGTTGGGGAGGGTACAAGCCTAAGGGATTGTGTACCAAGTGTCTGGAAAAAGAACAGGAGGAGACTAGCCGTCTCTTAGCACTTGCCACCCGGGCGGGGTTTTTAGAACTTGACTCTCCTGAGTGGTACCTGCTTTTTCAAAAGGGGATAAGAGGTAAACTAGACTCCAAGGCAGAAGCTTTAGAAATCGAGTGCCGAAAGACAGTCAAGGTACCATGCAGGACAGACACAATTAAGTTGTCTCGGTGGGCTACTTTCAAGAGAAGGTACGCCATTAGGACTACAAGGGCCCCTGAAGAATATCCTTGCTGCCGAGAAGATGGTAATCCCCGCCATATATTTCTATACGGGCGAAGGGCAAGGCAGAGGGATACACCGGTGGGGAATCCTGACAGTCCTGAGTCTAGCCGTGTGCTTGGCCGAGGGAATGAGTCCCGAGGTACCTCCGGGGGAGCGTCTCCTGGGGAAGTGTGAGCAGTGCCTGACTGCCACAGATACCAGACGAATAATTGACTGTCCTCCGGAACGACAAAAGGGGTTTTGTTTGTCTAACGGCACTCAGTATAATCTTTGTGAATTAAAGGGGGAGGTCTGGTGCTACCACTCAGGGGCAGGTTTTAAAGACGGGCAGTCTCAGACTCCTATGAGAAGAAAAACCAAAGCTACCCACTTCAGGTATAAGAGAGAAGTGGGAATGCTTCCTCCGATTCCAACCTGTAACCAATGTAATAAAACTGTCTGGATAGGAGGAAAAAGACAATCCACCTTTTTAGCACATTATAAAGTCAACCCTTTGTGTTACAATAAAGCAAACTTAAAAACGTGTACCATAGGAGGGAAATTGTATTGGGAAGGTAAAAATTTAAAACGTGGAAAAAGCCTCCTTTAGTAATGAACCGATAATTCTTGATTTATTAAAAAGTGATGATGACCGAGTATGTTTACAATTCGATCAAGTGTTCTGCTTCTCCAGAGATGAGGAAGGGGTGGACCTTGAAAGCAAAATTAAACAACTAACCCAAGAGTTAAAGAGGCGAGAGGTAGAAATTCGGAAAAGGAGACTAGAACAAGAGAGACTTAACTCTCTGAGTGAGCACTACGAGCAATTAGAAAGACAATACAGCAATTGGGGATTACCAGCCCCCAACCAGAATCTCTTCATAGACCTGATGCAAGAAATAGCCACAGAATTAGGTCTATCTAACTGTTGGATCTGTGGCGGTTTAAAATCGGCTGAAAGGTGGCCTTGAAAGGGAGAGGGACTCACCCCAGAGCAACTCCTAAAATGGGAGGGTTCAAAAATATCAAAAACGACACAAAGACCTGAGGGATGGGTGATAGATCAAAGAATAATTGGTACCGTCTGCATTAGCAGAGAGGGAAAAGAGTTCACTGACTTAGTAGGTTATACCCCGTGTATAAACACACTCACAGTGAATTCTGACATTAAGTTGAAAATTTGGCAACCTGAACCACCCGCGGGCTATTGGAGTCGCACCCGGGGTAATCACTGAGAATGGGTTGAGATAATTGAACTATGTTGGTACAAAAGCTCCGGGGCCAATCCCTTCCATGCCCTAGAAGGCCTAAAAGAATATTGGGATGATCCGGCAAGAACAAACAAAGGTTGGGAAGCTCCTGACGGCATTTACTGGATATGTGGCAAAAAAGCATATAGTGAGCTACCTAGGAAATGGAAGGGGTCCTGCACACTCGGAATAATTAGGCCTTTTTTCTTTACTCTACCCAGAACAGAAAGTAAGTTGCTGGGAGCTCCCCTCTTTGAAACACTGAATAGACAAAAGAGGGAATTAAAACGGGAACTACCAATGGCAGGAGGCAGTCAAAAATGAAAAGAAGAAGAATGGCCTGCTGAAAGGATCATTAAGTATTATGGGCCCGCCACTTGGGCAAATGATGGCAGTTGGGGGTACAGGACTCCCATTTACCTTCTCAACAGGCTTATCAGGTTACAAGCGGTGGTAGAAGTAGTTTCCAACCACACCTCAGAAGCCTTAGAACTCCTAGCGAAACAACATTCACAAATGAGAGCTTTTGTGTACCAAAACAGATTAGCTCTCGATTATTTGTTAGCCGAGGAAGGAGAAGTGTGTGGTAAATACAATGAGTCCGAGTGTTGCATGGAAATAGATGATTATGGAGAAACAATAAAAGGACTGGCTGCCGAAATAAAGAAAGTAGCACATGTGCCAATTCAAAAATGGAATTCGATTCTGCAAGCCTCCTGGTGGGACCAAATATTTGGACAGGGAGCTTGGTGGAAAAAGTTAGTGTTCTTTATATCTTGTTCAATTGCCGGAATCATCTTCCTTCCATGTCTGATTCCTTGCCTCATCAGATTAATTCACTCTGTTGTGCAAGAAATGCAGATTGCCACCCTCCCAATTGACCCAGAAAAGGCCCAAGGGAAACCCACTCCTTTTTCTAAACTGATGAAGTTAAAGGAGAAAAGAGAAAACAGGAGAGTAGTTGAAGCTTTAAGGAAATTTGAAAATAAAAACAGCCCTTCTCAGGAGTACTCTGGGAATTCACTTACAGACTGGGAGGAGGACGAATATTGTTAAACACGAATTTTTAATGTGATAAATTATTAGGCGGGGGACTGTGATAAATATAACATTGGATAAAAATTCGTGAAAGAGAATAAAGAATTATATGTTATATTTGTAATACTGTAAAGATACAAAATGTAAATTAACCCAGAGATTTCTTCCCAAGTCGGGCAGTAACGATCGACAGCAACGCTTACCAACACAAAACAAAAGGCAGGACACAAGCCATCAAATCAGACAATGAGAGTGGCCCGGTCGAGATATCCATCTCCTCCGCACCCAAACTGGCCACTCCACCCTGGTAGGTGCAATCAGAAAACACTCGGAGCCATTCCGCATGTAAAAGGGACTCTGCTCCGTCGAGATATCCATCTGCTCCCGCACCCAAACTGGACGCTCCATTCCGGGAAATGCAATCAGAGGACATTCAGAGCCTCTCGCATGTGAAAGGACTCTGCTCCACCGACCATTGACTCAGCTCAACGGATCTGGATCCGGAAAGTCTATTCAAACACCTTTGTTGGACGGTGCTTACTCCGGATTTTGCCCCAGGATACGAAAACCCCTATAAGAACCCCGGACTGCAGCACATACAGCGTGGATTTGGGAACTCGGTACCTCTGGGTACAGACCCCTGTCCACCCGGCGCTGCGCTGATCTATTGTGGTTTTTTCTCTCGTTACTGGTGCTTGAAATTGTTTTATAATAAATCGCTTTTTATTAACCTTATTTTGCCATTGCATTTATAACATTAATCAAGTTGGAAAAAGAGAAAGTAATGAGAACAGAACCTATAATAGCAGCAAAATCAGTCCCAGTAAAAACCACAAACCCTGCAGCAAAACACTGGGAGCCTTTTCCTATGGGGAATTAAACAGAGAGCACAATGGAACTGATAAAAGAGCCTAGTATCTTAGGCCTAATCAAACAGAAAACATGAGAGAGACAGACACAGATAACTACTCCCTGGGGTAGAAGTGACCAAGAGATATATTGTGAAACTTTGTAATGATTACCAGGTAACTGATGTCATGAAGAATGTATAACCCATGGGAAATTGTTACCAAAAATAGAATCCTGTATATGTGCCATACAAGTAAAACCCTATATAAACGCCTTGTACACTCAATAAAATTGGCTTCTGATCTAGACTCGGATGTCCTTGTCTTTCAATCGCCAGCAAGTGGTGCCTCTGTATGAGGAGCAAGAAACAGCCTATCAGCACTGCAATCGGCAAGCCCCTGAACTGGAAGTGCTGATGAAAGAACCAGGAGTGGGCTCGAAATAATCTCTCCATGAAGAAGGTGAGCCAGTGGGAACATGGGACAAAATATGTCTGAAGAAGAGAGAGGCATATTTGAACTAATGCTTTGCTTGCAAAACATGGCAAATCCTTGCCAAAGCTGGACTTAAAACTCATTCTTAGATGGGTGGCTGTTAAGCGTCCCGATGTCACTGCCTCCTATTTTTATAACAGCTGTTTGGGATGATGTGGGGGTTATGCTCTACAATTTGACTACTACGGGACATGAGCCAGAAATATGCATGCTCCGGTCTTGGAGGGTGATTTTTGAGACACTGAAAAAGCAGGAGCAGTCTCAGGCTGTATCCTCTGCAGATACCGCTGGCCCCCTACCCCCACTCTGATTCTCCCTGCCCACCTGAAACTGTCGTCTCTGATACTGAAGACCAGTCGCAGCCATCAACCCCCCCCAGTCAAAGGAGGGGAAGGCATTCTGTATCACGGTCGTTAGCAGCCTATATCACTGACTGCAGCTGTAGCAGTGAGGAGGAGGGAGACCCCTTAGATCCAGGACAGATAGATTCAGATGCTGAGCCTGACCTATTCTCTCATGACCCTCATGATCACTGGATGCGATTAAAGAAAAAGGCTCTTAAGGAAGGTGATTTCGACATCGCAGTGAAAACAGTCACGCCAGTCAAGTTCCATGGTGCCAGGGGAAACAACCCGCAATGGGAACCCCTCACTTATTCAGAAATTAAGGAACTACGTCGCACGGCTACAGAACACGGTCTGGGGTATCATTTTTTTGCTAATATTTTACGGTCTACGTTGTCAACTCATCTTATGAACCCTCATGTGTCGCCCTGAAAACTCAGCTTCTGAGCTTGCTAACATAGTTTTCTAAAGACTTTCCCAGGACAGTAACTGTAAACATAGATATGTGTACATTCTTTCTGTTACACGTCTTGTGATGAACATCTCTCATGGCCAGTGCAGTGAGAAAGTGTTATCCTGGCCATCCAATCCCTGGCCATGGTCAGGAGCCTATAAATCCTGGAGGGAAAATAAACCTCTCTCTTCTTTTCACCACACCTCGACCTGTGTCCGTGTGATCTATTCATCTTCAGCGGCAACATCTGGTGACCCTGACGTGTCTTGCACATGTGTTACAGGGTACTGTCTAGCCTGTGGCTATGGATGGTTTTGGGCTTCCTCTTACGGAGGGCCTGGTTCTGGAGATATGGCGTGCAGTGCATGATCAGAGAGGAATTGATGTTTCGTATTCTGACTTTCAGCAATTGTGTGAGTACGGGAAAACTGAGGGGTTTTTCCCTGTGGTTGAAGCGATTTTTTCTCAGTCAGCTTGGGAGGCTTTAGGCGATTCCCTGATCGAGGCTCTGCTGGTTGGTTATGAGCCCCGGCTGCTCCGGCTGCTCGGGATCTGGTGAAGGTGCGGCTTTCTGAGGTGGGGTCCCGAGGTCGGCTCCCCCGGGATCGCCGGGGCCCCCGGCGGGTTGAACGGTGCCCCGGCGGTGTAGGCCCGGGGCGGGGTTGGATCCCTGCCGGCAGGCTGTCCGGGGCGCCGCGGACCCGGGGGGTGTAATCCCTCCTCGGCCCGCGCCCCGGCGATGGAAGCCCGGGGCGGGGTCGCCGCCTCCGCGTGCCCTCCCGGCACAGACCGATGAGGGGCTGCCTGAACGGGGGGCGGCGCCGGCCCTGGGGGATGCCTCGGAGTCCGTCCCATGTCCGTGCTGTGGCTGGGCCGTGCCCTGCCCCGCGGTGGGGGACGGGCCGGGCCCGGGCCCCGTGCCGGATTCGTGGGGCGGGGGCACGGGTGCTGCGGGTGCTGCGGACGCCGGGCCGGGTTCTGCCGGCCCCGTGCTGCCGGATTCCCGTCCTGCGAGCCCGGGTTGTCCCCTGGCAGCGGAGCGGGACGGTGCCGCGGCTTCCCCGGCTGTGCCTTTACCGGCGCCCCGGCCCCCCCCCGCGCCGGGAGCGGGCTCTGCCGAGCTGCTTTCAGCCCTCCCCGCCTCGGGTTCCCAGGCATCACCCGAGCCTGCGGCTGGAGCCGGGCCTTCCCCGTCGCCTCCTGCGGCCGCGGCAGAGCAAGGTCCTGTGCTGTTTACCACTGGCTCCAGTGGTGCTGCCGCGGGGGAGAAGCCGGTGGCCTTGACGGGCCAGGGGTCCCAGGCTGCTGGAGCCTCTTCGGCTGGCCTGTGGACCTTGTCCTCCTGTAAAATGACTGTGCAGCTGAGCATATCAGGCATTCCATGTGCTTCCAAATGTTTTGGTCCGGTGGGTGAGGGCATGAGTGCTCTTCTTGTGGCGTGGTTGACTACCACTGCTCAAGGCATCATTGCTCACCTATGGGGCGTTGATTCGGATTTCCTGGGCTGCATTTCTGCCATGGGTTTCACACTCACCCCTCCTGTTCCTATCCCTGCGGGACCTGGATTTGCTCACCTTGTGCCTTTTGAGTTTTATGTTCGCAGAGCTGAGAATCAGCTGCGGGGAGATGGTGGCTTCGGGTTCCCTGGACCTCCCTGGGTCACTGGACTGCTGTTCTGCAGCCAGGGATCATCCTGAACAGGTCTACATCCTTGGTGACATGCTGTCAGAGATTAGCTTCTGTGGGTTTAGACAGTGGCATGGACATCACGATTGTCTGGCTTGCTGATGGACCCTTGGACCCGATGCTGAGACATTCAACACAAAGAAGAACTTGAGACTGACTCTTTGTTCAGCAGATTCTGTTGTTTTCTCTCATGATAGACTAGTCACCCTCCGTGACCTGATGCAGGAACAGTTGGATCACAGTGATCTGGAGTTTCAACCAGTCCCTGAGACATTCCTGTCATCTGTATCAAGAAGAAGTCTGGGAAATGGAGGTTGCTACAACACCTCCAGAAAGTTCATGCTATGATGGAAAGCATGGGGATATTGCAGGCTAGCATGCCTTCACCTGCCATGCTTCCTGCTGATTGGCTAGTCCTCATTGTGGATCTGAAGGATTGTTCTTTGCAATTCCTTTGCATCCCGATGACAGACCGAAATTTGTCTTTCTGGTGCCAGCTATCAATAATGCTGAGCCCACACAGAGATATCAATGGAGATTTTGCTATAAGGCATGCAAAATTTGCCGGCATTTGCCGATGATATGGGGCTCTAGCCCTCTCTGGAGTTTGCAAGCAGTTTCCTGCTGCTCGTCTCTACAACCTCCCTGAAATTATTTGAGGGTCAAAAATAATCTTTGGGACAAACAGTCTCGCATTTGGAGGTGCAATTATTTTTTTGGCATTCAGTGCAGACACTGCATGAATGATGTCCAAATATTAGTGGACTTTTACATGGTTGTGTCCTTATATGGGACTGACCACGACACAACTGTCTCCCTTGTTTGGTCTATTAAAGGGGGACTCTGATTTTAAAGTCACCTCTGACACTGACCCCACAGGCACAGTAGATGCTGGAGGAGGTTCTGTGAGCAGTTTCTGCTCCTCAAGTTTATTACATTAATCTTTGCTCCTCAAGTTTATTACATTAATCTTTCCATTGATGTCGCTGTTTTGTTTTTTGGTTTTTTTTTTTAGAGAGTAATGAGGCTGGATCAGCCCAATTGATGGAATTACAGGCTGCTGTCATAGCATTTCATACGTTTTCCCAGGCACCTTTCAGTTTGGCCATGGCTTTTGCTTCCGTGACCAAATTGAGAGCCATCCACGAGCAGGTGTTGATGTTGGACAATTGTGTCATTTATTTTTGAGTTTTGTTGTTTTTTCTGGTTCTTGTTTTTTTGGGTTTTTTGGTTTTTGTTTTTTTTTATAATAACGAAAGGGTGAGATATCACCCTGAAATTACAGCCTTCTGATTGTATGGAGTATTGTATTTTTTCCTGTTATTTATCTTTTGATTGTTTATAATGTTGCTAGTTTCTTTGTTCATTTTTCTTTTTTCTTTTCTTTTTATTAAACCGAAAAGGGTGAGATGTCGCCCTGAAAACTCAGCTTCTGAGCTTGCTAACATAGTTTTCTAAAGACTTTCCCAGGACAGTAACTGTAAACATAGATATGTGTACATTCTTTCTGTTACACGTCTTGTGATGGACATCTCTCATGGCCAGTGCAGTGAGAAAGTCTTATCCTGGCCATCCAATCCCTGGCCATGGTCAGGAGCCTATAAATCCTGGAGGGAAAAATAAACCTGTCTCTTCTCTTCACCACACCTCGACCTGTGTCCGTGTGATCTATTCATCTTCAGCGGCAACACTCATGATTTAAAGGGATTGGTGAACTTATTATTAACACAAATTCAGTATGCCATTTTTGATACTCAGTGGAAAAAGGGGGAGGCAAGATCCAAAGCTCCTGGTATTTGCCCTCGGTAGCATAAGGGAAGGCATTATTCTAATCAGTGTTGTTCCAAGTATGATTTTAAAGGGCATACGATATCGGGAAACCAAAGCCGGAGCGCGGGGCAGAACCACGTGCAGATACAAATGCCTCGGCCGATGCCTCAGAGCAGACCATAGAAAGCCTCAGCCCAGCCACCACAAGGAGCCTTCACCAGACTATCACAGATTTACAACCCACCACACCAGGGAGCGCCGGACTGGGCCTGGCAACCTCCATCATAGTAGCGTTACTTGATTCATTTGTTTATTTGCTTCCCACAGGAGTTTTTGGACCACCAGGGCAGAGTATGCATGCATTGCTTTTAGGTCAGTCATCCACCTCTTTGATGGGACTGTTTGTTCTCCCTGGGGTTATAGACTCTGACTCTGACCATGAGATAATGATCATGGCTTGGACACCTGGACCACCTTGCACTGTGCCCCAGGGAACTCAAATAGCTCAATTGATTTTACTTCCCCGATGTTGGAATCAAAAATAAAAGCCTCTCTGAGCTCCTCAGAGAGAGAAAAGAATTAAAATATATTAAACCATAAAGTGTAGGTTTTAGTTTTAAGTAGGTAAAAATATAGCTTAAGTGCCCTAAGAGTCTGTGTTAGCTAGTGAAACGCCTTATTACCCAGTTTAAAGTTCAGTGATAATATCCTTCACAGACTCAATTTAGCTCTAGACGTCATGAAAATATAGTTTGCATTCTTGGATAGGACCAGATAGGATTATTCATGTAAACAGATAATACCCTATATGTAAGATTTAAGTAAAAAGAACATTGCTTTTGCATGTTAGAATTAAGTTCAGATTGGTGTAGAAAGTATTGTTTTAGAAGCATGTTTTTAGCTGATTGGATGATTTATGAATTTAATCCCCTGTGATCAAAAAAAAACATCCGAAGAAGAACAGCAGCACCATCATTATCACCAACTGCTTTTGTGGCCCAGGACAACAGAATGCCACACTGAGAAGCTGCTGCTCAGAATTCGGGACTTGATGCCAAAAGCTTTTAGCAAAGACTTTAACTCTCTGAATTCTTTGCCTTTGAGACTGATGCTTTTATACAATAAATACCTTTCTAGCAACTGTTATAAATGCATATTGTGATGTTAGTTTTTCACAAGTATTAAGATGAATGTTATATGTATAATGTAAGAATGGCTTTTGCTGTGTGAATGTAGTTTTTTTTTCTTTTTCTCCTGCTATTAGCAAGAATTTAGGCATAGGTCGATATAGTGTGTTTTGACTGCCTGAGTGGGTAGGATAACCTCCAGTGAACAGATGATGAGGCCCAGGCTGCTATCAACACTCATCACCTGTGGAAAAAGGAGCCAAAGCCCAAATCAAAGGATGGTAATAAAGGAATAAAAACCGCAAAGCCAAGACATGCGCATGCTCTAAAAAGGCGGATCCAAGGAGTGGCCATGCAAAACAGTTCCTGGAAAAGTCTGAATATGCATAAAGTCCATGCAGTAGAAATGGTATATAAAGGGTGTTCCTGAGACACCAGGTGTGCTCTTGGTAGAGCGCCAAGGCACCCGGCCTTACTCTTTGCTTTATTTTCTGTGTCTCTTATTGCCTTTATTAAACCTTTTAAATTTTACCAGGAGAGTGAACTTCGTTTTTCACACAACCATCAATCACTCATGTCTCTTTGAAACCTGGAAAATTCCCTAGAATCCCCATTGAAGCATCGACACCCCAAACCATGAGTGCACCTTCCACAGACGTCAAGCAAACAGGGGGATTTGGGACCACTGGAACACCCCAAGTATGCTGGGTACAACCTATATTAGAACAACGCTCCACATGCCAATGTACCCTGACATTAAAAGGACAAAAGATAACACTTGTCGGTTTCATAGACACAGGGGCTGACATTATAGTTATCTCTCAAGCTAAATGGCCCCCACAGTGGTCCTTTGCTGAAGTGCCCCAGGCGCTTTCAAGCATTGGGGGAAGCAGCCCTAGTTATCAAAGACACCACTTGATACAGATCAAAGGTCCTGAGGCCTCGCCTCAGTCAAACAGTTTGTGTTACCAGTGCCAATGGTACTACAGGGGAGGGATGTTCTTTCTCAATGGGACTCCAAGGCACCAGACCCTTTCCTTATCATTAAATAATTTTTTTTACCACTCCCAGTCAATCCATGCAAGCATTCAAGAAAAAAAAAAAGGTGTAAACAACTGCAAGTAAATGACAGACTTAACTAAGTCAATTTCTGAGAAATTAGAGACTTAATAAATAGAGAAGAAATTTAGTTAAAATAGGCTTATATGTATTAGGCATTATACTATGTATTGTTATGGTTATTCCCTGTATTTTACAGCGTGTGCAAAAATTAATAGACATGCCATTTAAGAGGGTATTTTTGGTTGAACAGGGAGGGGGCCTTTTCCTATGGGGAATTAAATAGTCCTGTATATGTGCCATACAAGTAAAACCCTATATAAACGCCTTGTACACTCAATAAAATTGGGTTCTGATCTCGACTCAGATGTCCCCATCTCTCAATCGCCAATATTTTCCTCTAAGGTTCTCCCACAAATTCTCACCTTCCTTGCTAGGCTTTGGACTAGCTCTAAACCTTGGATTCCTGGTGCCTTAAGAGCACCTGGACTTCCCAGCAATGAGATAGATCTTACCACGTACTTCATGTGACCACCTGATTTTTTTTACACACAGATTTGCAGTCATTGTGCCAACACTGAATGCGTGTTTAATGGTGGCACGCATTCAAAACCCTGTGTATCTACATGTTAAGGTAGGCAAAATGAGATGCTGAATTTTCTGAACATGGATTACATCCTATTCACTTGGCCCTCCATGCATCATGGACTACATTTTGGCAATTATTAATGCTGCCTTTCAACACTACTGCAGACCCAGGAATCACAGATACTCCAGATATGGGTATTTAATGAGAAGCAAGAAAAAACAAGAGATATAATTAAACAAATCAGTCGTCAGTTCACTGGGACAGTTTTCATCTCCATTACAGCAACCTGTTGGATCCAAAACCTATTTTTACGTGGTTCATTAGACAATAGCCTTTCTTGCTACTAGCTGGGTTAAGAATCAAAATTGCTGTGTAATTGCAAGTCTCAGAGCATAAAGGCAAGAGTTTTTCAGTCCTGGAGGGTATTGTCCAAAGGGGAAAGACAACAGAAGGGAAAGATTACATGTGAGCAATTGAGCCCTACTGAGAGAACAAAAAAAGTCACTGAAACTGAGATTAGCCAGATCTTGTAATGGAAAGAGTCCTGTTGGTAAATTGGCACTTGCAACTAAGAGGTGTGTGCTGGGGAAAAAGAACTCAAAGGATGGGTCAAAACCAACCAGAAGAGGAGATTAAGCAGCATCTGAAGCAAAAAAAAAAAAAAATGTTGGTTGGGCCTTTTTGAGCATTTAACTCCTTGAGGTAATTAAGCATGCAGCAATAGCAGTTGCTAAAAAGGAACAGTTCCCAACTTAATCAAATTACATTACTGGAAATTATACCTAGCAAACATAGTAGAGAAACCCAGTAAATATCAAGTTGAGTTAAATAGCTCAGTTATCATCCTTATTAATAATAAATAATGGCCACTGTTTCTTTTGTTTACCAACAACTAACATAGTTAATGGCTCTGCACAAAACTAACACACCATTTTATTACATTTCAGAGAGTGCATCCTCCTAAAATGCTAATGTGCTAATAATTTATGCTAGTCTTTTTGGAAGGAATCAAAGAGCTCAAACGATTTGAAATAGTATCAGCAAAAAATATTTATCACCATCCCTAGTTGTATCAATGTATCTGAACAACTTAGGGCATAGCCAAACTGTCTGTAGAATTTCTTATCAGACCCTCTGGAATTCCTCAAGGTTGCTGAAACATAAATTGTTCTAAAATAAGAAAGAAGATGCTGAGAGACAGAAAAACAAGACCACACGAACCAGATAATTGAGGGCATTTGAACACCTGCACTGTGACCAATTACAAAACGTGAGGAGGGTGTGCTCAGCGCGTGGACAGTATAGAGGCACCAATCAAGTAATGCATGATTGCGTGAACAGTACAGTGCATAATGTAAACAATAAATGGCTTCTGCTAAATCATATTGGTTCGTTGATCAGAAGTCCCAAGCTCCTGCACCTAGTTGCAGAGAAAACAGAGGATTTCTTGGCTCAGTTACTTCTCAATAGATTTCTGGTTTCAATTAAAGCTTTGAGTCTGAGAAGCTTAAAAAAAAAAAAAAAAAAAGCCAAAACAAACGAGATGGAAGTCTCCATTCACTGTTTCTGCTTTTTTTTTTTTTTTTTCCCTTGCTTTTACATAATCTTTCCAAGCTAAGAGCAGAGATTAAAGAACAGCTCCATTGTTTGGAGAGGTTTTTCTCTTTTTGGCTAAAAAACAAATGGAAATTAAAAAAATTCTCCTTCAAGTGGAAGGAGTTTCTGATGAGGGGAGCAATCTAAGTGAAGGACAAGGAACCACAGAAATGTGTGTGTGAAGCAGCTACTTGCACATTTTCCCATTAACATGCTCCATCCCTGGAAGTGTTCAAGGCACGATTGGACAGGGCTTGGAGCAACCAGATCTAGTGAAAGGTGTCCCTGCCCATGTCAGGGGTGTTGGAACAAGGTGGTCTTTAAGGTTCCTTCCAACCCAAACCATTCTATGATTCCCTAATAGGCATATTTTTTTTTTTCTGTATATGATAAAAGGTCCTGGATACCAGTTTCTTTAGGTTGAGAGGAATGACAGGTTTGTCTTTACAAACAAGCTGTGGGTCTGCTGGTAAGATGAAACTATCACTGAGAGATAAAAGAAACAATGGGATGGATTCCACTGAAAGATGAAAGGGACACTGAGGAAACACCATAAATTCCACAAGAGTTAAGAATTATGAGGGGGGTTATACATTAGGGGGGAATCTTAAGTATTAGGCATTCCGGGAAGTCTGTACCTCTCAAGTACCTCAGCCTAAGGGGAAAGAGAGAAGGGACATACGGCTGGGAAATTAGGATAAAAAGGAGGCTGCGCCCTCCAAATATTTGAGAAACCCCAGGAGAATGCCCCATGGCCTCTCCCTTTATTCAAATAAAGTAAAAGGAATCCTTTGTCTCCTTTTTGGACATAAACCTCTGGTGTTTGTGGATTAATTTTCCTGACAAGGTTTATGCTGTCACTGCCTAACTTTGGCAGCTGACAGCTGATTATATCATATCATTACCGTAGGCTGCACCAAGTTAGTCCTGGCTGCAGGGGCTATGGAATCAATAATTGTTTCCATTTTGGCCCATAATATTCCACACGGGATTGGATTTGTTAGTAGCCCTTTCCCCCACAGTCCTCTTGTCAATATCAAGACTCAGATGCTCTCCCTGTCAATGGTGCACTTGCTAGCTCCCAGCTCCGCTAGCCTCACACATCCTTTGCCGTGTGACAGACGGACATAGAAGGACATACAGCATGTGTTGTCCCCCCCCCCCCACCCGCTCCGCGGGCCGGTAGCTAATGAAACACCTCTGCTTGCTAGAAACAGCCTGCCAGGCCCCCACTACCCCCCTCCCTCCATCCTCTTTCTTCATGGCACCGGGATGGGTGTGTGCCCCCCGCTCCCCATGCATCCCCCATGCTCGTCCGCCATGCATGAAGCTCCCCGCATTTCCCCTTGCTTCCTTCCGTGGGACGGATCTGCCCGCCGGGGGGTGGCTGAGCCATGTGTCTCCCAGTTCCCCCCCTCCACGGGCCGGGCTACCGGCGGCCAAATGTCCTTTGAGCATCAAGCATTAGGCCCTAGATTTTCGGTGCCGTTTATTTGAAACGGAAACGAATCGGAAATGCTTCTCTCAACTGCCTTTTGGAGACATAAATACAGCAGGCAGAGGCAAGGGCAGCGCGGGGACCGCCAGTGCCCGGTGGGATGCACACACAGTCACACATACACACAGTCACACTTACAATCACACTGACACACACAGCGGGCAGGAAGGACGGGAGGGACCCGATTTCCTAGTGCCCGCCGGGGGAACTTGGCGAGGAAGGGGGTTGAGTGTGTGAACGCTCGGCAGGAGCCTAGCGCCAGGGCTGGAGTTAACAATAGTCGCCCGCGGCTGCAGGCTGCATTTGCCTCCCTCCCCCTCAAATCGCCACCCCCCCGATAATATCGGCGATATTCAGACTAAAATACCACTTTCACCCGGAAGGGGAGGGAGGGACACCGGGGACCGGAGGGTGACAATCAACGACTTATTATTAATCCTTATTAAAGCCATCCAGCGGGGGGAGGGGCCCGCATTGCTAATTACCCCTCCCCTTCTCCACACCCATGCCTCCCTCCTACACTTCTTTGCTCTCCCAAATCGCCGATTTTCGCGGCTGTGTGTCCTTTTTAATAGCAAAACAAGACGGGGAACCCCAGGGCAGCAGAGGTCCCCCTCCTCCCCCCAACACCGCCGCAGAGTCCCACGCACACATGCGCGCACACACACAAATCCCCATAAAGCTAGTGTTGCTCTTTAGCTGCAATTTACGAAGCGAGAGGGGGGTCGTGTCCCCCACAATTTCCACACGCACACACATAACTGCCACCTACACATATGAACACATATAGGCTATGAAAGGGGGCGGGGGGGATAAGGAGGGGGATAAGGGGGGATAACTACATTATGCAAACTCCTAAAAAATCCCACCCCCTTTCCAGTAGCAGGGTTTTAACCCCCTCACACACACACCTCCCCCCCATCCAACAGGCACAAAGCATGGGGATGGAAGGCGTCGGAGGAGGACTCGCATGCATTGCACAGAGAAAGAATATTTCCCCCTCCCCCCGAAAAAACTAAATAAAGCCTTTTCCGCGCCATTGCAAAGTCACAACACGAAAGAAGACGACATTAACTTTTGCATGCAGAAGGGAAAAAGGAGGGGGAGGGGCGAAGGAAAAGGAGAGAGTAGTACGACCTTCCTGCAATCCCGATAATCAAGACAGACCTTTTCTCGATGGCTCAGGTTTTTTGTTGCATGTGTGTGCTTGTTTGTTTTTTATTTTTCCTTTACTAACCCATATCCCCAAAACGGCACCGGGAGCTTCTTAGCAGCTTCCTCTTCTTCTTTCCTCCTCCTTCTCCTCCTCCTCCTTCTCTTTTAGATCCCGGCTCCAATCCCTCGCCACAGCCCCCAAAGGTGCTTTTGCTTGTGTTGCGGCAAACTCATGGCGGTGTTCGTCTGTCAGATGGAGATGAGGGGCCCGCCCGGCCGCGCAGCGCACGCAGAGCGCAGAGGGAGGAGGGAGGGGGGAGGAGGAAGGCACGAGGAGAGGGAGATGGACGGACAAACAAATGGACAGATAGCTCGAAAGACAAATGATATAGAGAGATAAACAGAACGAGACAGAGTGAGAAAGAATGGGGGTGGGGGAGTAGGGAAGGCATCTTGGAAAGCCGGAATCACGGAATAAATCAAATTAACACGCAGCACCACGAGCAGTCCCGGCTAATTTTAGCAGGATCCAAAATGAAATGAAAAAGAAAAAGGGGTGTGAGTAGGAGAAGAAGAAGGGGAGGTGGAAGAAAGGTGGG
The DNA here is from genome assembly GCF_030490865.1 of Poecile atricapillus. NCBI lineage: Eukaryota > Metazoa > Chordata > Aves > Passeriformes > Paridae > Poecile > Poecile atricapillus. The sequence goes on along the minus strand of NC_081288.1, from coordinate 92,840,735 downwards.
GGGGGGGGGGGAAGGAGAAAAAAAAAGGCGAGGAAAAAAAAAAAATCAATGCACTGGATAAAATCCTGGATCTGAAATCGATGGAGGGAGCTTATCTCTTGCTTCTGGTTCTTGGCCTTTTCTTTTCTTTTCTTTTCTTTTCTTTTCTTTTCTTTTCTTTTCTTTTCTTTTCTTTTCTTTTCTTATTTCTATTTCTATTTCTATTTCTATTTTTGCTTTCTCTTTTGTGGTGGTGGTTGTTTGAGAGCCTTTGTAAGGGGGGCGAGGTGGGGAGAAACTTGTACGGTTTTGCATTTCCCAGCGAGGTGTTTTCCCCGGGACGGGGAAGGGCTAAGGGGAGACGGGGAAAAGAACATAATCTTCTCCTGAGGGGGAGGGGGTCAGTGCTATGCACACACACACAAAACCTGTCCTTTTCCCAGGGAAAGGGTGCGCCTGGGCGTGGCTTTTTGTTCCCCCGCTGGATTTCTTTCATTTTGTCTTTTGATCTGGTTCCCTCTGCTCTCCCGCTCTCCCTCACTGAAAGGGTCAGTGATTTGGTTAAGCAGATCTGAGGGTCTGATGGCTCAGTCTCTCTCTTTCCTCTCTTTCTCTCGCTCGCTGCCTGAGTCCTGCAGCACCGGGAGGGGAGAGGGAAAGAATAAATGGTAATGATAAGGCGTGTGAGCGCACACAGTGTGGCTGCAATGCTCAGTCCTAGGTTAATGTACTCAGTGCTACTACCTGACACAACAGCAACACTGATGGGGGCAGGGGAAAATAGGATCATGGAATCACAGAGAGGTCTGGGTTGGAAGGAACCTTAAAGACCATCTAGTCCCAATCCCCCTGCCATGAGCAGGGACACCTTCCACTAGACCAGGTTGCTCAAAGCCCCATCCAACCTGGCCTTGAACACTTCTAGGGATGGGGCATACACAGCTTTTCTGGATAACCTGTGCCAGTGCCTCACCACCCTCACAGTAAAAAATGTCTTCGCAATATCTAATCTAAACCAGCCCTCTGTCAGTTTAAAGCCATTCCCTCTTCTCCTGTCACTCCATGCCCTTGTCCAAAGTCCCTCTCCAGGTCTCTTTAAGCCTCTTTAGGTACTGGAAGGTACTCTAATGTCTCCTTAGGACCTTCTCCAGTCTGAACAACCCCAACTCTCTCAGCCTGGGCTCATAGGAAAAAAAAAATGTGTAGCAACAGATCTATGGCACAGGTCCCAGTCTAACACCAGCTGGGTAGGAGAGTTTTGTGTGGCTCATGAGATGCCAGAATAGCCCTCACCTAACCCTAAGCCTACTCAATAAATTTGGTGAGTATGTGCCCTCAGCCCATTGATTTTTCTCATCCTTTCTGGCAAAAGATCCTAGATAAAATCTGCACAAAACCATTATGCCCTTTTGGATCTCTCCACATGGCAAACATCAGCCATGATGCCTACAAATCCCAAACTCATGAGCTTGGGTATAGGCAACAGGCTGTGCCCATCTGTTGGGGAAGATGAAACAGGGAAACCTTATGAATATGATTGTTCAGCAAAAGATTCTGAAAATATGAAACCTAGGATCGAAATAGAATTGAAAACTAGCTTTGAGCTATAGGATACTGAGTGCTAGTTACTATAAAACCAAAGAACAATAGCCTAGCCAGCTAAAGGAGAATCCCTGTTGATTGAACAATACCCTTCTTCTGATAGAGAATCCAAAGGTCAAGCAGCAAGAGAGGAATTTGAAAAGTAGCTTTTAGAGTTTAAAATGCAACACTGTATGGTAATGTAGTAGTTCTTATAGGCTATATGTAAATTCTATAGAATGTGTGTCGTATACTGGTTGGTCACTAGGAATTAGAATATTCACTATAGAAAAAGATATAATGTATTGTAACAATAACTTAGCTCTCTTATTCCCTGCTCTTACCTGCTCCTCTCTTAATCTCTTCCTCTCTTACTCCTTGCTCTTATCCCCTCTTGCCCCTCTTTCTCTACCCCCTTAATTACCTTCTTCCCTCATGCTCCCCGACTCCTCTCTCCACTCTCCCTCTCCCTCTCCAAGCACGTTTACGCTGTGGCTGGCAGTGTAAATGGATCTCTCCCACCCTCTACCTAAATAATAAACTGCTTATACCTGAACAGCCTGACCCTGGAGAAGTCTCCCACCACAAGTGTGTTTTTTACACCAATAACTGGCGCTCAACGTTCGAAAGCCGCTCCACACCTTCTCCATCGGTGAGACACTTCTCCATCACTGGTAAGTAAAAAGACTGGTTTTTCACCCTTTAAGGCTGTCTCGAGCGTGGTTTGCGCTGCTAAGCACCGCAACACCAAGACTCTTTAAACATGTTCCGCGGCACCCTCTGGCACAGGCCGGCCGTTGCTAAGCAGCATCGGCACCTGAGCTTTAGAGGTGATCTGCTGCGTGGTTGAATTTGGGGCGAGCGTTGCCAAGCAATGTCTGTACCCCTGGTGTTCTGCGAGGTCCCTGAGCACAGGACGGTGTTACAAGATGACATCTCACCTGAGTTATACGGGGAATCTGCCGCGTGGTTGAGAACAAAGCAAGCGATGCCACACAAAATGTGCACCCCAAACTCTTTAAAAGTTTTCCACTGCAGCCTTCAAGCACAGAGACATGTTGCTAAGAAGCGTCCAAACCGTAGCTTTCAAAGGATTCTGTAGCATGGTTGAGAACGGGTGAGTGTTACCAAGTAGCACCTGCACGGAGCTGAGTGGAGACACCCATGACTCCCTGACTGAGGAGGGAACCAGTCGCAGTGTCTTGAGCACTGACGGAGGTGCCTGGCCAGCACCCATCGCCGGAGCTCTGAGAGATAAGCCAGCATCGTTAGCATAGAGGTGAGTGACAAACCAGTCTAATCATGGGTCAAAACTGTTTAGCCCCAGACAAAGAGCTGTATAAGCAACTAAAATTTTTACTAAAATCCAGCCCAAGTAATCTGCTTAAACAAGAGCTAAAAAACCTAGCCTGGACCTTATTCAACTTCCCAAATGCCAACCGTTCAGCAGTCTTGAGTAGAGATTTCTGGGACACAGTTGGAAATAAGCTTTTTAATAATATCTCCCGCCGAGATATGGTGACTGCAGAGCTGGACCCAGCCTGTAGGGCACTCGTAGAAATGTGCGCTGTAAATGCACAACCCGTGCCGAGCCCCGTGTAAAGAGTAAAATGTGACCTCCTGATCAGTATACAAAGATGCTTACAGTTTGAACAGTAGAATGTTGTCACCATAAGGTGCCTTCTTTGTTAAAATACCTCATGTTGTGTCATCTTTGTTAAATATCAATGTTGTTGTGACAGCCTTGTCAAATGCCACCTGACCTTGTATATTGCCTCTGCTGCTCCCAGCACCCCCTAATGGCAACTGATGACACTACCCAGTATGTAGATGAGCCAAACTCCCATAGGGGTTAGCACCCAGGGGAAGTGGAATTAACATCTAAAGACTCCTAGAATCAGCAAGCCATGGCACAAACCGGACTCCAAACTACGTTGAGGAGCAAGGGAGAATGTTGCGCAACTTACTGATGTTTTGGACCTCGTCGCCATAACTAAAACTACACTTGCTATCCATGACTACCCTAGATTTACAACAAGCCAGTGTCTTCCTAGGGACTCTCGTAAGGATGGAGGCCCCAGCTCTGCCATGCGGCAAAGCTGAACACCTCCTCCTCTGGGTCGTCCATTTGGAACAGCGGTGGTGTGTGCAGCCCCTCGAGCTCCCCCACCTAGAGCTGACCTCAATAAAGGCATTAAAAAGAAGCTGGTCTCCTTGCCTATTCTTTTCAACTGGGGGCTCGTCCGGGATTGCCATGCCCAAAGAGGACCAGAGATGGGACAGCCGCTCACCCTCGGACCTCCAGGGACAGCTGGCTTCACTGGACCCCAGGTCAGCCTAGGACCAGCCATGCAGAGGAGCACTGGGATCATTAAGTGACAGGTGGTGGGAAAAGGAGGCGAATGACTGGTGTGTGAGTGAGACGGGGGCCGGCAGCTCGGACTCCCGGAGCAAGTAAGGACCGCCTAGTACCGCGGTTCCAGACTCCCACAAGGGGGCCAGCCAGGAACAGCGGGAAGCAAAAGGAAGAGTGAACGAGGTATCTCCTGGGAGATAGTGGCCCCCCCTCCGGGCGTACAAAGGAAATCAAAGTGTGAGTGGTATGAAAGGGGTAGGGCCCCCTAGGGCTAGGTGGTCTGGGCTGCTCCGGGCACGTGGAGGGCCTAGGTGTTGTGTGGGTCCCACGCATACCAGGTTCCCATTGGGGGTCCCCAGGCCCTACCAGTACCGAGTGCCCACGAAGACCCCTGCTTCCCAGGGTTGGGCCAGATGTACTGAGAGGTGGTGATTGTTGCAGTCCAGTCCCAAGGAGGGAGACTGTAAACCTACTGCCTAGAGCACAGGGATAGGGAGTCCAGGAGGGCAAGGCAATCATCATACAAACTGTACATGCATCCCTTTTGCCAAAGCCATTTTGAGGTGGGAGGAGTGTCTAGGAGGCAAGGGGGTAATAGTCCCGCCAACACACACATGCATCCCTTGAGCTGAAGTTATTTCCTCTGGGGAAGGGATAGTCAGGGAGCAGAGGGGCAGGAGGTTTGACTGCAGGCTGACCTTGCTGAAATCAATTTTTTTGGATGGCACTAGGGACAGGGTGGTTCTAGCCTGGGAGGAGTCTAGGCAGGGAAGGTCCTGAGGGAACCCTAGTGCTAGGGACCCTGCCGACATTGACCAGGAGTGCTCATAGTCCCACCAAGGGGGAGAGGCACAGGGGGGTAAGTGAGGGGTCCAGGGAGGGACTCCTGGGGACTGAAAAAGAGGTCAGGTCCAAAATCTTAGGTTAATGGATGTGAAAAGATTCTGGCCGGAGAGTGGAGTAAGGGAGTAAACCCCATCCTTCCCCTGTGAAAGTGTTAATTAGGACCAACATAAGTTCAAGTTACTTAGAAATTGTGTTGCCCGTCTAACTTTCTGTTTGGGTAGGGGCACCTTAGAGTTTTAGTTAAGGTCCCATTAAGGAAGTGGGGGATGGGAAAGTGTGTAAGTAAGAAAACAAGCTCCAAAGGAAGGAGTAAGAGAAAACTAAAGAATATTCCCCCTAGTAGCACCCTGGGGCAAATGTTAGATCGATGGGAGGCACAAGAGGCTGCAAAGGGTCTAGACAAAATCAGAATGATATACTATTGCATGGAAGTCTGGCCCAAGTTAAAACTACAGGGGGAGTGGCCATGATATGGAACCAGGGACCCATGGATGTGCTCCCAACTAAATCAGCATTTGAAGGCTCAAGAAGACATTGATTTAGAACAACAATCCTATGCGGCTTGTTGGTGGAGGGATACCACACAGGGTGGTGAGGCTGTAAGAATTTGTAAATTACAACAAAAAAAAAGAAGAGAATAGAAAGGAAACAAGAGATAAGAGTTAATAGCAATTGGGACCCCCTTGATTACTTACCACCCCCTCCTCCTGTTTACCCAGCAGCACCCCAGGCCCTTTCCCTAGATCCCCCAGCTCTACCTTTGCACTCTTCCGTGAATACCCCCATAATATCTTCTGTTGAGACCCCAGTTCTCTCCCCTCCAAAACCCTTACTTGTCCCTTCTCCAACAGCTGTAATCTTACCACCTCCAACTACCACCTCTCAATTTACCCAAATCCTCCACCCACCTCTCCTTCAATTGTTCCTTTAACCCCATTGCCATTCTCCTCAGCCCCGCCCCCTGTGACCTCTGTGACTAACTCAGTCCCTTCTCCTTCACCCGCTACTGTTCCTTTGCCTCCACCCAACTGGGAGCTGGGTTCATCCACATCTATCCCTGGCCCCTCCTCTAGCAACCATCAAATACCTATATCTCCCACTCTTGATCAAAATATAAACCTTGCAGAAGGGCCCCATTGTACTACTAGATCTAAGGCATGTAAGGTAGAGAAACTCTTTCCCTTGAGGGAGGTCCAGATGGGTGGAGTGGTTGGAGGAATTGGTTTTGTGAACGCCCCATTGGGCCTCTGAAGTCTGGGGATTTAAAAAGGAGTTAGGGAATATTGTGGAAGACCCCATAGGTATATCCAATCAGGTAGATCAATTCTTAGGCCCCAACATTTATACCTGGGGTGAGTTAAATTTGATCCTAAATATTTAATCCAGAAGAAGTCAGAATGATTTGGATGGCAGGGATAAGGATATGGGAAAGAGAAAATAGATTAAGGCCTCCAGGCGACCATAAGTTGCCACTGGTTGACGCTGGGTGGAATCCAAATCAAGAGGAAGGGAGGAAAAACATGGAGGATTACTGATCTCTGATGATAAAAAAGAGAATCCATCCCTCGAGGTAGCCATATGAAGCTAGCCTTCGACGGCATGCAAGAAAAAGATGAAACCACAGCAGCCTGGCTAAATAGATTAAGAAAAAATTTCCAATTGTATTGAAACATCGACCCTGACAGTCCTGAAGGCCAAGTCCTTTTGAAGGTAAAATTTGTTACAAGAGTGTGGCTTGATATAAGGAGGAAATGAGAAAAATCAGAAGATTGGCAGGAAAAAGGAATGAATGAATGAATTGTTGAAGGAGGCTTTGAAAGTGTATCTGAGAAGTGAAGTAGAAAAAGCTAAAACAAAGGCAAAAGTTATGGTAGCTGTGGCTAGGGAGAACATAGGAGCAGGCAAAAACCAGCCAAGTGGAGATGAACTGAGGCCCCCACCTGGGGAGGATAAAAGTAAACCTGTGCCACCTTGGGTTAATACCAGGAAACCTGGAGAGAACAGGAGGTGCTATTATTGTGAGAAAACAGGGCACCTGAAAAAGGATTGTAGGAAGCTCTCACTCAATGAAGCCATAGCTCGAGAGCAAGATACTCTAGAAAGGGTCCTGAGAGGGGATAATACTGATGATTAAGGGTGTCAGGGGGTTTATACTTTGGGGGACCCAGTGAACCACCAAGAAGTACCCCTGGTAAACTTTCAAGTGGGTCCTCAATGTAAAGAATTTAAATTCCTAGTTGACACGGGAGCAGATTGATCAAGTATAAATAGACTCCCAATGGGAGTTATCATCGGGAAATGGATCTATGATATATTAGGGGCAGAGGGAAGACTATTTAAAGCTTCAGTAGTAGAAAATGTCGAAGTAAAAGGGAACTCCAGACAGTGTTTTACAGACTTTGTATATTTACTGGATTTGGAATGCAATTTATTAGGAAGTATTGAGAAACCGCTCACACTATTCACTGAGTCTTCACAAAAGTATAGTGAACGCCGTTTATTTCTATCTTTAGCACACCCTTATAGGATCTGACAGGGTTCGCAGGCTTAGCAAGTTACTATTGGTTAATAGATATGGTTTACATTCTTTCCTCAATACACAAGGATATTGTTTTTCTTTCATTCTCGCAGCATCAGAAGAGTTTCAAGGACACTAGCCTTTAATATCATCACTTATACCAAAGGCTGGCTTGTGCAGACAGGCTTTTACTAAAATGCCATGTTTTTACTCTGTTAAATGTTTTACTACAATTCCCCCTTTCTCTTTTTGCACAAGCCAGGCTTTAGACGTGACTCGTTCTACACTTCTACGAAGAAAAGATACCATACAACTTAAAACCACTATCCTGATTAACACCATAATTAAAATTCGTCCCCCTTCTAGGACAAGAGACTTCAACCATCCAGTGATGCCCCAGTTGGCCAACGAACTTCCAATGGGGTCACTATCTTCTTTCAGGGCATATAACCCATTCTGTAGCTGTTTTAGTTGCTTGTGGATGGAAACTGAATGATCAGTAAGATTCAAACAGCACATGCCTTCAAACTCCTCACAACCATGTCCTTGTGCCAAAAGCAAGAAGTCAATTGCAGCTTGATTTTGCAATACTGCATGACGTACACTACTCACATCAGCTGAAAGTTCACTTAACATTATTGTTGTTCAGTTCTTTCCTGGTCTAATAAGATAGCTTTTTAGAGTTTACAAGCTTTTAGCAGCAGCTGCTCCTGGAGTAAAAAAGGAGGCTAGCCATGTTATACCATGACCCCAAAAGTCTGAGTCTCTAACATCATCACACTGTAAGTCATTCAGGCTTTGCTTTGACCGTTTGATGTTTTTTATTTTCCCAGCTATATTCAGAAATTGATGTAAGTTTGGATGGAACAAAGTAAGTTTCCCAAGATAACAGAATCCTCCATGTGGACTAGCAGGAATTCCATTCCATGCTCTATCTCCACAGATTAAGAATATTGAACTAGGTAATCGCCTTGGTAATCTTCCTGTGAGATTGCACTGTGAATAAAAGGCTTTACTTTTTGTATTAGTGATAAGATCAACTATAGGGTTAATTGTAGCTCAGTGTTGCATCACTTTGTTGGAGTGGCTTTTTGTTGGGGGCTCAAATATTATCCATCCACCTGAGGTATTGGTGGAACCTAACAAGTCCAATTCTTCTGGGGGCCTTATGGTAACGTTGAGAACCTCAATAATTTTTGCTTGTCAGCAGGCTTCAAGTTGTCTTGACAGGAAGCCAACAGTGCGATTGCACTCTCATAACATTGCCAATTGATTCAGTCGAGTCTCATTGCTAACTAAACCTTTAAATGCTTGTCATGGGTTAGCTTCACCTTTAAGACCGAGTGAAAAAAAGAGGAAGTTGAAGCTACTGGTGACTGATGGGAGTTTTTCTTCCTGACCAATTATCAGTCATTTCCGAGAACTGACAGCAAATCTGACCATTAAAAAGTGAATTTAACTTGTAAACACCCCCTTAAGAAGTACATGCTGAGCTATCTCACTCTCTTTCTGGTTTCCGGCGTTTGAGAGGTAACAAGCTCTGTGTTAGTTTCCCCCTCCCTCCCAGGCCCGGGACAAGGCCGCAGGGATGGGGGGGAGGAGGAGAGAAAAAGCCGAGCTTAACACTTTTGTTTAGTTTTCAAGGTCTGCTGTTAGACTGAAACTTGACACTATGAACTTTTGCAGCTTTCTTAAAACTTTTAATTCTTTTACTACCTGAATAAACAAACAGATGACTCCTTTTTCTTAGAAAAGACAGAGAGAGACAATTAACATGTAAGACATCATAAAACCACCAAAACAGTGAAGAAAAAAGTTAAGTTTAAATAAGAAAGAGAGAAAAGGAGATGCTTGTTGCTGAAAAGTCTTTCTGTTACAGCTATGGAGATGGACAGTAGTTTAAAGACTCCTTTAATTCATGACTAGAGTATGGGAGGAATAGAGTATTCAAAGTGTGGACTTTAGAGAAAAGTGGTTGTGATAACTGTGAGTTGCTGGAACTTAGGAGTGAAGTGAAGATTTTGAAGCTTTAAAAGAGCCAGAGAGATGGCTGTTTTCCAGGAGGGCTCACAGAGAGAAATGAAGAAGATTTCTACCTTTGAATTACTTATCCTTAAAATGGCATCCCAGGATTTAAAATGACCCCTGCACACCTCGGAAGAGTGTACAATGGGAGGAGTAGACTCTAGAAACTCCATGGATTAGCAGAAAGAGACTTCTGTTTCTCTGCGGAGACTGATGAAAAGACTCTAAAAATAGAGACTGTTTTTGACCACCAAGATTCTAAATTTTTTGTCTCTATGTTGTTATGTGTACAAAGAAATGATCAAGTAGTGAAAAGTAAAAGGGTTCTCTGAAAGTTTATTTTGGTATTCTTATTCTAGTAGTTTGTTAATAAACTGTCTTTATTCCTTTTAAGTTTTAAGCCTGTTTTGCTCTTATTTTAATCCATATCTCTAGCAAGAAATAAGTAGTTTTTTGTTACTAGCTTAAAACTACGACAATGCTTGAGGATCCCATTCAGGGACTCCTATGAGACAGGTGCGAAAAGGATCTCCAGGTGTGGCTAGGCTTAGACATATTGATTTTTGGCCTGTCAAGTGTGCCAGAGTGACCCATATGTTCTGTTGCTTTTGGATGTTAGTTAGCAGACGGTTGACTGGGACAATACACAGCACGATTACCATAAGCAGTTTATTCCATGCAAATGACTCCATGCTTTCAGAATCACAGCTAGGTTTTAAGGTTAAATGAATTCTCAAATATGCTCACGTTAACTCTTGAAGGGGGAATACTTATACTTTATACCAATATCTTTTCTAAACTTATCAACAACCTACCAATAACAATTATCACGCAAGCTAAACTCTTTATCTTAAACTATTATCTAATACTTTTAACACACGTGCTCTGGTATATATGTAGTCTAAGTGTGAAAGCAATTTGCTTAAAGGGTAAAGTACAGTTACAATTTGCTTTTATATACACTTAGATGGAGTGTATACTCTTCTAGATCTTATATAAAACTTTTCTCACAAGCAATGATTTAAAGCAATTCAGTCTTTGAACGTTTACTGCTCTGGTGATGTCAGCTGGCAGCTGATCAGTGACTGACGGAAGGCATCAATGTTTAGGTTGTTCTTCACATTATTCTAAATCTTAAAACAGAAAATAACAGAAAAAAAATTGGTAGAGACACAACATCATGATAACAACATAAAATTTCTGTTGGCAAACTGTCTGTGTAGTCTTCAGACACAACTGTGTCCTGACAGGTCCACTTCTGATCTCGTCTGGAGTTCTAAGGTTGTATGGTGACTTCTCTGTTTACTTGGTCTCATGTTTTCAGAGGCAGACAGTCTGGTCAGATGAACAGGTGACCTTTTTTAACCTGTCAATAAAACACAGACACTTCTCCCCTCGAAGTTAATGAATCATTTTGACTTAGCTGTGGTACACCCAATTGTAAATTTGGATTATACAATCTTTCTAAATTTTCTATATAAATATTTCATTATTGTGGTCCAAATTTCTAATGCACATATTAGACTAATCAAATGCTTCCAGGGCATCAATTCCCCCCATTTCGTTTTTTTTTTTTAAATAAAATGAGATGTACTTCTGTCATACACATCAATATCAACACAAAATCATATACACAATGATAGCAGTTAAAAATCAATCAAATAATAAGCATTATTAATAACATATGTAATATAAAACTACCACTAACCACTGAAACACTGCATTAGCATCCCATAGTTTGCAAACAAACAAACAAAAAAAAATCAGTGAAGGATTGGATAACCACCTCCAGAAATGATTCTCCAAGCCCACTTCAAAATTGATCCAGCTGTCATATTAATAGGGTCAAATTGCTAAGTCAAAAAGGGACTCAAATACTGATTTGGTACAGAAAACATCTGGATCTGTTGGCAAACATTCCATCCAGGTAAAGTCAAGGCTTGGCCAGGGCCTAGGCTTTAAACTGGAAAGATGCCTCTTAACTCATTTCTAAAACAAGGTTCTTAATAGTAGCAGCTATGAGATGCTTACAGCACAGCAAACTGTTAAAATGCATTTGTATAAAGCAAATGATCAGAAGCCTTAGGTAACAGACCAATTAAACCATTCAGCGTTTGGTCTAATCTGAAGCCTCTTCCATAGCAGCTGACCCTCAGCAATGATACATCTTGGAATTCTGGAAACACTGAAAAATAATAAGGCTATAACAAAAACTGCAGAGATTGCAACAAACAATAGAACTCCTGATGAAATCAAGGGTATCACAGACTGCTTTCACCTCTATCCACAAGAAGGTTCACCAGTGCTCTATCACAGCTGTTTCAGTTGTAGTCATCTTCATCTCTCTAGGAAAATAACTATACAGTTTAAACAAATATCTTTAACAAAACATAAAACAATTTAAATTAAACAATATTTAAACCTGATAAAAATTAATTATGACAAAAGAAAATAATAAAACTTAACTTTAAACAATATCAAAGTTCTAAAACTTAACTTAAAAACATTCAAACCTAAACATAATAAAACTTGACTTTGCTTAATTCTATTAACACTTAATCTATATCAAATAAAAACATAATCCTACTCTATTATAACAAAAAGGCAACTGAAAGTTTGATATATATTTTTTTAAACACAGTATAACAGTAACATGGATTCACTATAAAGATTATAAAAATATAATAAATGCATCATAATTCTATGTCATTTGGCTTTAAAAATAACTCACGATAATTACAAATGTTACTAAAATAGTTATTCATAACAGGAATTTGCCTAGTATATGCTTAAATTGTTGAGGATTTTAAAGTGCAGTTTTACTAGAGAAAAACCACAACACAGAATTTGGCAAGTTGCCATTCAGCTTTTGTAGCACTTTTCAAAAACATCAAGTCCAATTCTTTGTGGGGGTGGAGGAACCCGCCAATCCCTAGATCCTGGCTTTACCCTGGAGACAAGATACTTTTCCGTAAGAGAGAGAAAAGTAACACTCCCAGGGATCTTTGAGTTAGTTATGTTAAACTGTTACACTCCATTGGTGTTCCCCCCTGCCGTCCCACCCCGATACATGTATCCCGGTTTCCCCCCGCCCCTCTCCTCCCCTATAAATACCCCGAGTTTTCCCCTGTTCGGTGGAATAGCTGTCACCGGCTCCCTTCGCTAAAGGCTCTGCCTGAATAAAGGCTAGTCCTAAGCAGAACGCCAGAACAGCTTTCTCGTCCCTTCATCCGTGTCGCCTGCATGCTGCCGGAAAAGCTGAGCTGAAATCACTCGCCGGGCCGAAAACGTATGTGTGCTTCTGGCCAGCCCTTTTCAGGGCAGCTTCTCCAGGGAAGTCACTGCGCTCCAGCCACCTCCGCTGCCATGGCAATTCTTAATTAAAATCTGAAGTCCAAATTGGTATATATGCTGTTATATATGTTTTTTATAACAAAAGGACTCACATTAAAACTACCTTATTAAAATTGTGGAAAAAACAAGAAAATGGGTAATATATGCTTTAACTTAACTTTGTTTTGTACAGTGAAATTCTCCTAGCTAATTATTTTTTAAACCATAAATATCTTTTGTAGATAACATTAATTGGAAGGTTGTTTTACTAGCAACTGTAAATCATTCAATATTTTAACATTAAGTTTTAAAATTAATTATTGCAAGGTAACTTTTACTTCTGTTAATATTCACCTTAAACACTTTTTTAAAAAGAGGCTTTTTGAACTTTCAAAGAATCACAACAAAATCTCTAGTAAAAGTCTAAAAAATTGCAACTACATAAATTCATAATTGTCACCCTGAAAACTCAGCTTCTGAGCTTGCTGACAGTTTTCTAAGACTTTCCCAGGACAGTAACTGTAAACATAGAGATAGGTATACATTCCTTCTGTTACACATCTTGTGATGGACATCTCTCATGGCCAGTGGAGTGGGAAAGTGTTATCCTGACCATCCAATCCCTGGCCATGGTCAGAAACCTATAAATCCTGGGAGGAAAAATAAACTCTCTCTTCCTTTCACCACACCTCGAGCTGTGTCTGTGTCATCTATTCATCTCCAGTGGCAACACATAATTACTTAAAACACAAAATTAACTCTAAAAGGGTATATAAAAACATTTTAAAAAAACAATGAATCATGACTTTTTAACAAACTGGGTACTGTCCCGGTGCTTTTTCTTAGAGAGGGAGCAGGGGGAGTAAACTTCCCGCTCTGCTGCTGCTGCTGTTCTGCTGTTATCTCTAAAAGGTTTGAGTGCAGTCTCTGTCATCCCCCACATACTCTCGCAGAGGGGAAAAACGGAGAGAAAAAAAACCTCATGAAGTTAACTTTAACAAATGCAGTTCTTTCTCTCAATATTTCTCTCATTGTTCTCAGATAGAGGAAAAAGGGCACGATTTTACAAAAACAGGCCATGTTACATGAAAAGTCTCTCAGGGGCAGGTGGTAACAACGGTGATCATTGCAACTTTTGAACTTTTAATTATGAGAGGAATGATAGGTTTGTCTTTACAAACAAGCTGTGGGTCAGTTGATAAGATGTACTATCAGTGAGAGACGACAGAAACAATAGGATGGATTCCAGTAGAAGATCAAAGGGGCACTAAAAGAACACTATGAATTCCATAAAAGTTAAGAAGGGATTATGCATGGGGGGGGGGGCGGAAAGGTATCACCGCCGGTATCAGGCGTTCCGGGAAGCCTGTACCTCTCAAGTACCTCAGCCTATGGGGAAAGAGAGAAGGGACAAGTGGCCGGGAATTAGGATAAAACGGAGGCTGCGCCCTCCAAGAATTGGAGAGACCCCAGGGGAATGCCCCATGGCCTCTCCCTTTATTCGAATAAAGAAAAAGGACTCCTCTGTCTCCTTTTTGGACATAAACCTCTAGTGTTTGTGGATTAATTTTCCTGACAATTTTTGGGGGCTCGTCCGGGATATTTCCACCGTCCGGGGCGGCAGGCAGCGAGCGGAGCTGAAGGCGCGCCTCACCCAGTTTCGGTGATCAGCTCCCCTTGGTGGCGGCCGGCACCGGGCGATCGATTGGGTTCCCGAGACTGTCCAGGAGACAGACGAGTGGCGGACCAGGGGGGTCCGTGAAGAGTCCACAGGGAAGGACCACTGAAAACCTCACCGGTGAGTAAAATGGGATCTTCGGGGAGCAAGCCTGGGAGGGCACCCAGGGAGAGTAGCACAGGCAAGCCTGGGAGGGCACCCATGGAGGGTAGCACAGGTCAAACAGGGCACCCATGGAGGGGTGCAAGGGTACAGCCGGGAAGGGGTCTCGGCAAAAGGGATGACGATCCCACAATACCCCCGGAGAGTCCCTTGGGGAGAATGCTGAGATCTTGGGACAGATTGTGCATTCACCCAGAAGTAACTATGGAGATGATGGTGAAATATTGTTATTATGTATGGCCAGAGTATAAGTTGCCAAATGGACTTATATGGCCATCTTATGGAACAGATAAAATTCATTTGTGTCGAATTCTCTGGAGGTATCTAGAGGAGAATTGGAAAGGATGGATTGAAAGAGAATGTGGATTAATATGGTTTAAACAAGCAACAGGAGAAATCTATGTGTTAAGAAAAAAAAGGAGAAGAGGAAAAAGGGGGGGAAGAAGAAAATAGTGAAGACTGGGATGTTTTTCAGCACCTCTCCCCGTCTTGTCCTCCGGTGTTACCAGCTGACCCAGGGGCAGCTGCAGATGCCCTGTATCCTCACCTTCCAGGGCAAAAGGATCAGGGAAATGCTGTTCCTACAGCTCCACCTGAGAATAACAATGGTGTGGGGGGAGGGGGAGCAGCATATCATATCACCCCCTAGGACTAGAAGGGGAACTCAATTTAGAGCATCAGAAGCCCCCCGGACCCAAGAGACAGGGGTCCATCAAATGCCACTCCGCCAAGTCCCTTTGGGAGGTCAAGGGGGAGGATTTGGGTTTGTAGTTGTACCACTTACTACCCAGGATATAAGAGGATTGAAAAAAGAATTACCCCCATACTTGGATGATCCCATAGGGGTGGGGGAAAAGATAGAAGAATATTTGGGAAATGCAGATTATACCTGGAAAGACTGGGATTTTCTTTTGGGGATTTTGTTTGGGCCATCAGAGAAACGGATGATTTTGCAAAAAGCTCGGCAGCTGTGGGAAGATGAACACCCACAGGCAGTGGGGGGAGCTGGACCTAATGTACCTATAGTGGATGATGCCATCCCACAGGTGGACCCCCAGTGGGATCCAAATAACCAGGCCAGCCTGGCTCGCCTCTGTGATTACCGTGCTTATTTGATTAGGGCAATCAAATCAGCAGCTCCTAGAACTAACAACATAGCTAAGGCTATGTCGTTAGAACAGGAGAAGCATGAAAGCCCCTCTCATTGGTTAGAGAGGATTAGGGATGCCTTGCGTAAGCATGGGGGAATGGACCCTGAGGGGCAAGCCTTTGACACATTGTTAAAAGTACAATTTATTACTAAAGCTTGGCCTGACATAAGGAAAGGAGTACAAAAAGATCAAGAGTGGCAAAATAAGCCTCTAGAGGAATTAGTGAGAAAAACACAGCAAATATATGTAAGAAGGGATGAAGAAAAAGTAAAAGCTAAAGCAAAAATGATGGCAGAGTTTTTGCAGCCCCAAAAGAATAAACCACAAGGTCCAAGGGGTCCCCCGGGGCAGAGGGGACGGGGTCGGCCACAAAGAGGTGTGCAGGGCATTCCCCCCTCGACAGAGGAAAACCGACCCAAACAGCGTCTGGGGAGGAACCAATGTGCCATCTGCAGGAAAGAAGGGCATTGGAAAAGGGAATGCCCACAGAAAGAGCTGGACCCACAAGAGGAAGAAGTCCAGAGGATAATGGAAATGGATTGTTAGGGATGTCAGGGGCTTCCATTATACCAGGGACCCACCACTCAGGAGCCCTTGATAACTTTTAAGGTGGGTCCAGATCGAGAGGAGGTGTGTTTTCTAGTAGACACAGGTGCCTCTCGATCCACCTTAAATTTTATACCTAAAGGGGGGAAAATGTCAAAGAGGTCATTGGTTATTCAAGGAGTAAGCGGAAAAGATGAGCGAGTGTATTTTATTCAACCATTGTTAATAGATATGGGGGACAAGTTTGAAATGCATGAGTTCCTGTTTGTTCCTAATTGTGATTGTAATTTACTGGGAAGAGATTTAATGGCAAAAATGGGAATGCAAATCAGTATTATAAAAAATGACACTGAGTCCAGCACTGTAATATCTTTGTGTAAAATGTCTGAGAGAGCTTATGCTGAAATAGATCCGGAAGTGTGGGCAGACCCGGGAAAATATGGAAAATTAGACATAGAGCCTCTCCAAATTACTTTGAAGCAACCAGGACAAGTTGTGTCAAAAAAACAATACCCTCTTTCAAGGGAAGGAAAGAAGGGGTTACAGCCTATCATTGAGTCCCTGCTAAAGGCAGGTCTGTTGGAACCATGCATGTCTCCTTATAACACCCCTATCTTACCAGTTAAGAAACCAGATGGAACCTACAGAATGGTGCAAGATTTAAAAATAATAAATAAAATTGTCAAATCAAGGCATCCCACAGTTCCGGATCCCTATACGATTCTGAACCAGGTCCCCTCCTCACATCAGTACTATTCAGTACTGGATTTAAAGGATGCTTTCTGGGGGTGTCCGATTACAGAAGAGAGTAAACAGTATTTTGCCTTTGAGTGGGAACAAGAGGAAGGAGGTAAAATGATAAAACAGCAATTGACTTGGACAGTCCTCCCACAGGGTTATACAGAGTCACCTGTATTGTTTGGACAAGCTTTGCAAAAAATACTAAGAGAATTTACTCCACCCTCCAGAGTTAAGTTGTTACAGTATGTAGATGATTTATTGTTATCAGGAGAACAAGAAGAAATGGTTGAAAGAGCTACTGTGAAACTGCTTAATTTTCTTGCTAAAAAAGAACTTAGAGTGTCTAAAAAGAAAGCACAGTTAGTAGAGAAACAGGTCAAATATTTGGGGCATATTTTAACTGGAGGGTAACGGTGTATTGATCTAGAAAGGATACAAGGAATTCTACAAGTACCATTTCCCCAAACAAAAAGGGAATTGCGGCAGTTTTTAGGGTTGGTAGGATACTGCCGAGTGTGGATAGAAGACTTTTCTGTTGTGGCCAGACCTTTATATAGCTTTTTAACACAAGACAGTCCTAATGTTGTAGTATGGACACCAGAAGGAGAACAAAGTTTTAAAAAGTTAAAAGACAAATTGGTTAAAGCCCCAGTCCTAGCTCTTCCAGATATAGAAAAAGATTTTGAATTATATGTAGATGTTACACAAGGCCATGCAAAAGGAATTTTAGTTCAAGAGCATGGGGGAACACAGAGACCTGTTGCCTATTTTTCAAAAATGTTAGACCCGGTGGCCAGAGGCTGGCCCCATTGTTTGCAAAACTGTGCAGCCACAGCGCTGATGGTCGCTGAGGCTAGAAAGCTGACAAGGGGGGGTTATGTGATTGTTAAAGTTTCACACCAGATTAAAGCTTTGTTAACTGAGAGAGCCTCTAAGTGGATGACCAGCTCTCGGTTGTTACAATATGAGATGTGTTTATTAGAACAGGAGGATTTAGAATTTAAAAGCAAGGAAAGTTTTAACCCAGCCTCCTGTTTGAACAGCTCGGAGGAGGAGAGCCAAGGCAAAGTCCATGATTGTATTCAAGTAATAGATCTGCAGACTAGGGCAAGGAATGATTTGCGAGACATTCCATGGCCTGAAGGAGAAAATGTGTTTATTGATGGGTCTTCAAGGGTAATAGAAGGAAGACGGCTTACAGGGTACTCTGTCGTGAATGGAAAGCAATTAAAAGAAGAGGGGAGGTTACCGCCCATCTGGTCAGCTCAGACAGCCGAGCTGTATGCGCTTGTGAGAGCCTGTGAGTTATACCGAGACAAGACAGTAAATGTTTTTACTGATTCTAAATATGCGTATGGTGTTGTCAGGAAAATTAATCCACAAACACCAGAGGTTTATGTCCAAAAAGGAGACAGAGGAGTCCTTTTTCTTTATTCAAATAAAGGGAGAGGCCATGGGGCATTCCCCTGGGGTCTCTCCAATTCTTGGAGGGCGCAGCCTCCTTTCTATCCTAATCCTGGCCGCTTGTCCCTTCTCTCTTTCCCCATAGGCTGAGGTACTTGAGAGGTACAGGCTTCCCGGAACGCCTGATACCGGCGGTGATACCTTTCCGCCCCCTCCCCATGCATAATCCCTTCTTAACTTTTATGGAATTCATAGTGTTCTTTTAGTGCCCCTTTGATCTTCTACTGGAATCCATCCTATTGTTTCTGTCGTCTCTCACTGATAGTACATCTTATCAACTGACCCACAGCTTGTTTGTAAAGACAAACCCATCATTCCTCTCAATCCCTCCTCTTTTAATTTTTGTTAATAATTGTCTTTACAAACTTTAGTTATCATTGACTTAATTTCTTGTTCTTGGGTCCTTTTTGGCTTTGCAATTATTTGCAGTGGCATTACTCTCTGCTCTTTTGTAGCCATCTCTGGGTCAGTAGGCACGGCTACTACCTGCATTCCTTTGATCACATGTTGAATGAGTTGTATGAAGCAAGGGATCATGCATGGTAAAAAGATTAGAGTTGCTACAACACATAAGAGGAAAAAAAGCATTTGTTTGACCCATAGGCCACCAGGTAACCATGAAAACATGTCCCATTCCCATTCTTTCTATGTTTGGACCGGTACATGGGCTAACTTGTTTTATTCTTTTTGTTATTTGTTTCACTACCTTTCTATTGTCATCTATTTGCAAACAGCAGTTTGAGTCATTAAATTTTCCACACACCCCCCCTTCTTCTGCTAATAAGTAGTCTAATACCATCCGATGTTGAAATATTGCATTTCTCATCTGGGTAGACTGGTCAGCAAGAAGGTCAAGAGCTGTAGCTGTCTGGTTGATTATTATTTCAAAGACAGCTCGCAACCTAATTATCCGATTTAGATTATAAATGGGTTCTCTGGCACCTGATATTAATTCATTTGGGTTCCAGGTAGCTGGTCCATAGTGCTGTATGATTCGTTCAGGTGGTCATTCATCTTTTCCCTACTTTTGGGTGCTCTTTCCAACCGGGGATGTATCAATGGACCGCTTTTCTCTAATTAGATCATCATATACTTTGATTCCTAACTGATTTCCCTGAACTTGTGGTAGCAGAAAGAACAATGGTCTAATATACCCCACTGTCGTGGTTTTAAGCTAGTAACAAAAAAACTTACTTATTTCTTGTTAGAGATATGGATTAAAATAAGAGCAAAACAGGCTTAAAACTTAAAAGGAATAAAGACAGTTTATTAACAAACTACTAGAATAAGAATACCAAAATAAACTTTCAGAGAACCCTTTTACTTTTCACTACTTGATCATTTCTTTGTACACATAACAACATAGAGACAAAAAAATTTAGAATCTTGGTGGTCAAAAACAGTCTCAATTTTTAGAGTCTTTTCATCAGTCTCCGCAGAGAAACAGAAGTCTCTTTCTGCTAATCCATGGAGTTTCTAGAGTTTACTCCTCCCAGTGTACACTCTTCCGAGGTGTGCATGGGTCATTTTAAATCCTGGGATGCCATTTTTAAGGATAAGTAATTCAAAGGTAGAAATCTTCTTCATTTCTCTCTGTGAGCCCTCCTGGAAAACAGCCATCTCTCTGGCTCTTTTAAAGCTTCAAAATCTTCACTTCACTCCTAAGTTCCAGCAACTCACAGTTATCACAACCACTTTTCTCTAAAGTCCACACTTTGAATACTCTATTCCTCCCATACTCTAGTCATGAATTAAAGGAGTCTTTAAACTACTGTCCATCTCCATAGCTGTAACAGAAAGACTTTTCAGCAACAAGCATCTCCTTTTCTCTCTTTCTTATTTAAACTTAACTTTTTTCTTCACTGTTTTGGTGGTTTTATGATGTCTTACATGTTAATTGTCTCTCTCTGTCTTTTCTAAGAAAAAGGAGTCATCTGTTTGTTTATTCAGGTAGTAAAAGAATTAAAAGTTTTAAGAAAGCTGCAAAAGTTCATAGTGTCAAGTTTCAGTCTAACAGCAGACCTTGAAAACTAAACAGAAGTGTTAAGCTCGGCTTTTCTCTCCTCCTCCCCCCCCATCCCTGCGGCCTTGTCCCGGGCCTGGGAGGGGGGGGGAAAACTAACACAGAGCTTGTTACCTCTCAAACGCCGGAAACCAGAAAGAGAACGAGAAAGCTTTGAGTATACTTCTTAAGGGGGTGTTTACAAGTTGAATTCACTTTTTAATGGTCAGATCTGCTGTCAATTCTTGGAAATGGCTGATAATTGGTCAGGAAGAAAAACTCCCATCAGTCACCAGTAGCTTCAACTTCCTCTTTTTTTTCACTCGGTCTTAAAGGTGAAGCTAACCCATGACACCCACATAACATATCCCTGACCAGTTCGGGGGTAGCTTGCGGTAAGCATTTTGGCCACAAATCCAGTAATGCCCCTTTAGATCCCAGGTCCCATTAGCGAAGGGACCTTTCCAATTTTCATCAACTGGTGGGTCAAAATACAGCTTGCTTCCAGGGCCTAGTGGTCCACCAACAATAGTTGCCTCGCCATAAGAATCACAATATTTACATTTCCAAGCTCCTACATGAGGCTTCCACTTGCAATCACATCTCAGATCTGTTTTATTAGATCTGGACCAGAACTTACTGAAAAGGGTTCGAGTTTCATTCCGGTGTTGCCATTTCCACTGATAGTCTCGGACAACATGTGTCGGACTTGTGGAATTATCCCGGGGGCAGCTTAAAAATAAAGGGTCAAAAAACTTATCCTTCCTCACTGCTTTACTGTTGCAGCGGCCTCAGGGAGACAAAGAGTTACATTGTCCCACCCCAAACCCCTTGTGAAGGGCGGCCCAGGAGTTCTGATTGGGTTTGAGTCCCTGGGGGGTTCTCCCTTGGTGTGTTTCTAATGGTCCCTGACCCTGAACTCCACCCTCAAAGGTGTAAACCCTCGGTTCTGTCCCTCAAAAACCCCTGCTGTGCCTCTGTTCGGAGCTCTCTGTTCTGGACCTGAGTTTGTTCTCATGCTGAATAAATGGTTTCATGAACGGGAGCCCGTCTCGTTGGTGTTTCATGCTGGTCCCCAGAACCCTGCTGCTTCCCTGGACAAGATCCTGAGGTTGCAGGCTGCAACAAATGGTGAGAGAATGCGTGGCATCCAGCGAAGCACCAGGAGAACAGCAGGACCCGGCTCCATGGACACCTCGTAAGTCCCCGGCTGATGGCTTGAGAGCCGGCGAGACCCCCGCCTTGGAAAGGAGGACTCGAGAGTACCTGGCAGGGAGACTGGGTTGAGAGTGCCTCGGGCATGGGGGAAGAAAAGGGATTACGGAGGTGGGGGAGCCGAGACCAGACGCTGGGACAAGCACCTAACATCACCCAACGAGACGTATTATGGACGATATCAACATTATGGACGATTCTATCAACACTATGGACGATATCAACATTATGGACGATTATATCAACATTATGGACGATTATGGACGGTATGGATCTTCCGGTGGACTGTTTCTGTCTTCTGTGAAGTTCCTTTTTTTTTTTTTGGTGTATACCTCCCTGTACCTTCCCCTTTCCTCTGTTCCTAAGGGCAGGACAAAGGGTGAAAAAAGCCAAGATGGCTCGGGGTTGCTGCCGTCTGCCCGCCGTTCCGTGTCCTCCTTCACCCCCTGTCTTTCCATATTCCCCGTTCCCTGGCCGGGAAAGCCTGTCCCGGCCTCCCCCCCCATCCCAAGATGGCGCCGGCCACGCGGTCTGGGATCCCTTGTTTCCCGCCTTGCTCCTTCTTTTCCGGTCCCAAACCTTCCCTTCCCGAACCTCCCAGTAACTCCTGCTTGGCCCCATCCCTTTGTTCGGTGCTCCACCCCTGGGGGCTGTGCCTTCTCCATCGTGAGCAACACCTCCTCCGGGGAAATCGAAACTGTAACCGAGCTCCCAAAGCCAGTGTTTCACCCAGATCATCTAAAGAGGCGACGCCCACATGGGAGCCGGAGCCGAAGCTGGAGATCGAAGAATTCTGCCCCTCGTAAGAGGAGATCTAAGAGCTGCACCCTTCCAAAGAGAGAATCCTAAAGTGGAAGAGACTGAACTAAAAAACCATTATGTTTGCATTAAGTACCATCACCGTTTAATTTGCCCGGCGTAGTCCGAGATTTAAGTGTTTGTTTTCAATTTTGTTTTTTCTGTTTGCTTAATGTGTTTTGTTATTGAGCTATTGGTGTCCCACAAAGCAAAGGGGGTGCTCTGTGGAAGAGGTGAGATTTTAAGGTGTATGTTTGGAAACGTTTTAAGCTCCTAATTAAAATTTGAAAGAAAAAAAAAAAAAAAAAAATAAAAAAGGAGCAGATGTTGCAGCGGCCTCAGGGAGACAAAGAGTTACATTGTCCCACCCCAAACCCCTTGTGAAGGGCGGCCCAGGAGTTCTGATTGGGTTTGAGTCCCTGGGGGGTTCTCCCTTGGTGTGTTTCTAATGGTCCCTGACCCTGAACTCCACCCTCAAAGGTGTAAACCCTCGGTTCTGTCCCTCAAAAACCCCTGCTGTGCCTCTGTTCGGAGCTCTCTGTTCTGGACCTGAGTTTGTTCTCATGCTGAATAAATGGTTTCATGAACGGGAGCCCGTCTCGTTGGTGTTTCATGCTGGTCCCCAGAATCCTGCTGCTTCTCTGGACGAGATCCTGAGGTTGCAGACTGCAACACTTTACAGCCTTTAAAATCTTTTTGGTAATTATGGAAGGAACACTTTACTCAGCTACCATTAGTGAGCTTAACATGTGTTTGATTCCATCTGCCTTGAGATCTGGAACAGTCATAAGGAGGGCAGTTGCAGGTCCAACAATCTAAACCCAAAGATAAAGTCCAGTCACAAACACTCTTTCCCACATATGTGCTCCCTGTTCTGTTTAGGCAATAAATGCCTCTTTCAGAAGAATGAAGCTGCCATGGACTTCCTTCTTTGTCCCAAAATCCTGTTTCATTATGGACTTCACTCAGGGTGCTAACCCACCATTTAGGCTCGACTGGGCTGGCTACCCATGGCCAGCTTTCAGATCCTCTAGGCCCCCCGCAGACCTAACAGTTCCTAAGGTTACAGGTCTTTGCTACTTGTTCTCCTAAAGTAAAAAAATTATTTTCCCACTTTAGACTCCAACTTAACTGAAAATATAAAGGTAAAATTATTAAGAGAAACATTCTAATAGTGTTACAATTTAATTTCTAATTTTCAATTTCACGTTGTCTTCTACACCACCTGTGGCAAGTGAAAGCACAGAAACAGTTTAGCATAAAGAAAGCAATGACAGCATGGATTGGCTCTCAGTGTCTGGAGATTTGAGAGTAGGGATGCCCATACAGACTATTTCAGCAGTCAGTCTGTGGGTAGGCACTCAGGGCTTCTCCCGATGTCGACGCACGGCTACTGCTCCAGTTCACTCCTGCGGAGTGTCAGTCGCGGCTTCCCATCCTTCTCCTCCAGCTGAGATGTCCAAATCTCTGGAGCTTTAGAGACCTTGACTCGAGTGTGATGTGTCCACCCGTGTTCAGCTGTCTTGACGGCTGTTTCTGTAGTCAGTAACACCTGGAAAGGTCCACGCCACTTAGCCACTAGGGGTGCTTCTTTCCACTCCTTAACTAGGATCCAGTCTCCTGGCTGGATATTATGCACAGCAAAGTCCAAAGGCAGGGTCTGTGTCAGCTGAGCTTCCTGTCGAAGAGATTTCACAAGAGACAGTATCCGAGCCACATACTGTTTTAGATATACATCACTTATCTTTACCCCCGCCCCAGGCTGAGAATTACAAGATAAGGAATTCTAAGCATCAATTCAAAGGGAGATAGTTGAATATCTTTCCTGGGTCTGGCTCTTATTCTTGCTAAAGCCAGTGGTAAGAGCCGCAGCCATGGTATCTCTAAAGCAGTCATTACTCTTTTAAGAATTTTTCCAGTAAAATTAGTTTCTCTATTTGAGTCTATTGCTTCTACCATCCTTTATCTTGGAATTATTTGTTTTAAAAATACTTTAATAACTGACCCTGTGGTTGCTGAAACAGCAGGGAAGGCTTCTGGCTATCTTGTTAATTGACATATTATTACCAAAAGATATTTAAATTTCCTCACTCGGGGCATCTCAGTAAAATCCTCTTGGCCTCTTTGGACTGGATGTACAGCCTAAGGCCTCCCCACTCTGGCCAGTTTCTTTGTAACTTTGTTATTTGTCTTAGCACAAATCAAACAACTATCAACAGCTCGTTTTGCCAGAACAAAAAGATTCACAGCAGTATACATCTTGAGGAAGGTCTTTGCCATCCCTCGGGAGTCTCGGCACTTCTCCTATGAAGCTGCTTTAACAACTGCGATGTCGGAACTCTCGGCATCCGCTCACTGTCCCTTGCAAACCAACCACATCCCTTTCCCTCTGCCCCACTTTCCACAACTATCTCAAGGTCCTTCAGTGAAAAAGACAACTCTTCTGGCAAGGGGGCAGCCACTGGGAGCAAGGGAAACATCTCAGAAACCGCCAGCAACAATGCAGCTCCCCGCCTCTCCATCAACTAGTCCGCTTCTCTTTGCTTCCCCCGAGCACCCTGCCCGGTGCCTTCTAATGTGCATCATTGCTACCTCTTTTGGCAAATTCACCACCTCTAACAGGCAGGAGATTAAACTTTCACGAACTAACGTCTTTCCTTTGCAGGTTAATAAACTTCTTTCTTCTCACAATTTCTTAAATGCATGTATCACTTCATATACATATTTAGAATCAGTAAAAACATTTACTGTCTTGTCTTGGTATAATTCACAGCCACTCACAAGAGCACACAGCTCGGCTGTCTGAGCTGACCAGGTGGGTGGTAACCTCCCCCCCTTCATTTAATTGCTTTCCATTCACGACAGAGTACCCTGTAAACTGTCTTCCTTCTATCACCTTTGAAGACCCATCAATAAACACGTTTTCCTCTTCAGGCCATGGAATGTCTCGCAAATCATTCTTTGCCCTAGTCTGCAGATCTATTACTTGAATACAATCATGGACTTTGCTTTGGCTCTCCTCCTCGGGGCCATTCAAACAGGAGGCTGGGTTAAAACCTTCCTTGCTTTTAAATTCTAAATCCTCCTGTTCTAATAGACACATCTCATATTGTAACAACCGAGAGCTGGTCATCCACTTAGAGGCTCTCTCAGTTAACAAAGCTTTAATCTGGTGTGAAACTTTAACAATCACATAACCCCCCCTTGTCAGCTTTCGAGCCTCAGCGCTGTGGCTGCACAGTTTTGCAAACAATGGGGCTAGCCTCTGGCCACCGGGTCTAACATTTCAGGAAAATAGGCAACAGGTCTCTGTGTTCTCTCATGCTCCTGAACTAAAATTTCTTTTGCATGACTTCTCCTCCTGTTCTCTTGATAACAGCAAATCATGCACATACTGCAATAACTTAATTTCGGAGGGTGGAGCAAACTCTCTTAACATTTTTCTTTTGTGAAGTTTGCTCAAACAAAACAGGTGACTTTTTATAAACATTATTTAGTTCAGCAGCAAGTAATGCCACTGTTTTAAGCCAATTACATTACATTTCTCTATTTTTTTAGTAACTAACCACTCCTCATCTCAATTTTTTTGCATCAAGTCCATCCTAGGCGTATGGAGGTGACTAACAAATTAACTTCCATGAAGGAAACTCTAATATTTATAACATTTTATAACTTTTAACATTTAAAACTTTTATTAAGGAAAGAAACAAGATACTTTCCTTTAAAGTTTTCCCATAACTTTTACAGAGGAAGTGCATGACAAATACCCAGGCTTTCCATAGGACACTATTTTCACAAGGTTGTAGCTACAGAATTTGCTTTAAGGCTACAACAAACCACAGACTGGTGGGCGTGTTCCCCACAAGGTATGACTTGCAGCATTGGCTTTATAACTGAAATTTGCCAATTCTGGCTTTTTACAACAAAACATACAAAAAGCAGAGGGGTGTGGTCCCCTCCAAACTGGAGCCATTCCGCACAAAACTTCATGTAGACAAATTAATTAAATCTTCAAATTAATTTACTACAATTTTTACAATTCTTTCAGAGAGAGATGTGTTCAAACTTCTGAGCTTACAGAAGAAACCACAATTTTCACAACTCCTTTGAATGAAAAAAATCTTTAGACAATTTTCCCCCTCGGGGATAAAAATTAAGGTGAATCGAGAGGTCTTTGTTTTTACTAAGACCCACACCTCTCCTCGATCCAGACTCACTTTAAAAGTTGACAACAGCTCTAGGTTGGTGGATATAATGAGAGCCTTTGACACTCTTAACAATCCATTTTTTTTATCTTCTGGACTTTTTCGACAGTCCAGCTGTTTTTGGCTTTTTTGCAGACATTGCCGTTTTCAGTGTCTTATGCTCTGAAGGCAGCACACTGATCCTTTCTCAGCCACTGTTTGGCTTGGGTCTCCCCTGCTGGGGAGAGAACGCTTCTGCCACTTCCTTGTGGCCGATCCCGTCCCCTCTGTCCCGGGGGACCCCTTGGACCTTGCGGTTTTTCCCTCTTTGGCCTGAAAAAGGCCATCACCTTCGCCTTTCCTCCTTGTGCTCACTCTATTTACTACACACTGAATACCAGAGCTAGTCTCTGTCCTGCCACATTGTCCAAACAGCTCCTCTCCTCTCCAGTGTTCCCGGTGGGCACGGCCGGCAGCACCACAGGCGGCCAGGGCGTCCCGCAGCCTCAAAGGGCCGGCAGCTGCTGCTGCCCCTGCCCGGGGCTGGTGGGGTCAGGCACTGCCCAGTGCTGAGTCCCAGCAGCCTCACAGGCCCCCAGCCTGTGCTCCTGGTCCTGCACCTCCTCTCCTGGTCCTTGCTTCAACATATCTCTCCACACTCTCCATTAACCAATTCTGTTCCAGCACACCAACAAAATCCATCCATCTCCTGTTGTCAAAGACTCTTTCTTGACTCCCTTTATTGTCCCCCCCCACCCCGGGCGTGGATTCTCGAGATCCCTTCTAGTTCCAGCGGGTGATATGATATGCTGCTCCCCTCCCCCTACACCACTGTTATTCTCAGGTGGAGCTGTAGGGACAGCATTTCCCTGATCCCTTTGCTCTGGAAGGTGAGGACACAGGGACCCGCAGCCGGCCCTAGGCCAGCTGGCAACACCGGAGGACAAGATGGGGGAAAGCGCTGAAAAACACCCCAATCCTCACCGTTTTCTCTTCCCCCCCCTCCTTCCTCCTCTCCCTCTTTTTTCTCAACACATAGACTTCCCCTGCTGCCCGTACAAACCACATTAATCCACATTCTCTTTCAATCCATCTTTTCCAACTCTCTTCTAGACACCTTCACAGAACTCAACACAAATGAATTCTGTTTTCTAAGGTGGCCATATAAGTCCATTTGGCAACTTATACTCTGGCCATACATAATAACAATATTTCACCATCATCTCCATAGTTACTTCTGGGTGAATGCATAATCTGTCCCAAGATCTCAGCATTTTCCCCAAGGGACTCTCCGGGGCTATTATGGGATCGTCATCCCTTTTGCCGAGACCCCTTCCTGGCTGTACCCTTGCAACCCTCCCTGGGTGCCCTGTTTAGCCTGTGCTACCCTCCGTGGGTGCCCTCCCAGGCTTGCCTGTGCAACCCTCCCTGGGTGCCCTCCCAGGCTTGCTCCCCGAGATCCCATTTTACTCACCGGTGAGATTTTCAGTGGTCCTTCCCTGTGGACTCTTCACGGACCCCCCTGGTCCGCCACTCGTCTGTCTCCTGGACAGTCTCGGGAACCCAATCGATCGCCCGGTGCTGGCCGCCACCAAGGGGAGCTGATCACCGAAACTGGGTGAGGCGCGCCTTCAGCTCCGCTCGCTGCCTGCCGCCCCGGACGGTGGAAATATCCCGGACGAGCCCCCAAAAATTGTCAGGAAAATTAATCCACAGACACCAGAGGTTTATGTCCAAAAAGGAGACAGAGGAGTCCTTTTTCTTTATTCGAATAAAGGGAGAGGCCATGGGGCATTCCCCTGGGGTCTCTCCAATTCTTGGAGGGCGCAGCCTCCTTTTTATCCTAATTCCCGGCCGCTTGTCCCTTCTCTCTTTCCCCATAGGCTGAGGTACTTGAGAGGTACAGACTTCCCGGAACGCCTGATACCGGCGGTGATACCTTTCCGCCCCCTCCCCATGCATAATCCCTTCTTAACTTTTATGGAATTCATAGTGTTCTTTTAGTGTCCTTTTGATCTTCTACTGGAATCCATCCCATTGTTTCTGTCGTCTCTCACTGATAGTACATCTTATCAACTGACCCACAGCTTGTTTGTAAAGACAAACCCATCATTCCTCTCAGTGTGATACATGCATTTGGGAAACTGTGGGAAGAGAGAGGTTTATTAACCTGCAGAAGAAAAACGTTAGCTCATGAGAACTTAATCTCCCGCCTATTGAAGGTGGTGAATTTACCAAAAAAGGTAACAATAATACACATCAAGGGACACCAGGCAGGGTGCTCAGAAGAGGCAATAGGAAACAGACTAGCTGATGAAGAAGCTCGAAAAGCTGCACTGTTGCCAGAAATCTCTAAGTTACTTCCCTTGCTCCCAGTAATTGCCCCCTTGCCAGAAAAACTGTCTTTTCCACCAGAAGAACTTGAGATAGTTAAAAAGAGTGGGGCAGAAGAAAGAGGGGGTAATTGGTTTACAAGAGATGGTAAGCAGTGGATACCGAAAGCTTTAGCCTTACAACTGCTAAAACAGCTCCACGAAGGGAGTCATTGGGGCTCCCGAGGGATAGCAGAAACCTTCCTCAAGATGTATGTTGCTGTGGGTCTTTTTGTTCTAGCAAAACGAGCTGTTGATGGTTGTTTAATTTGTGCTAAGACAAATAACAAAGTTACAAAGAAACTGGCCAGGGGTGGAAGGCCTTGGGCCGTACGTCCCTTCCAAAGATGCCAGGTAGATTTTACTGAGATGCCCCGGGTGGGGAAATTTAAATATCTTTTAGTAATAATATGTCAATTAACAGGATGGCCAGAAGCCTTCCCTGCTGTTTCAGCAACCACAGGGTCAGTTATTAAAGTATTCTTGGAACAAATAATTCCAAGATATGGGATGGTAGAAGCAATAGACTCAGATAGAGGAACTCATTTTACTGGAAAAATTCTTAAAGGAGTAATGACTGCTTTAGAGATACAATGGAACCTCCACACTCCCTGGCATCCCCAAAGCTCAGGCCAAGTTGAAAGGATGAATGGAGAGATAAAAAAACATCTTCTGAAGCTAGTGATAGAAACCAAAATGCCATGGCTTCGGCTCTTACCACTGGCTTTAGCAAGAATAAGAGCCAGACCCAGGAAAGATATTCAACTATCTCCCTTTGAATTGATGTTTGGAATTCCTTATCCTTGTAATTCTCAGCCTGGGGCGGGAGTAGAGATAAGTGATGTATATCTAAAACAGTATGTAGCTCGGATACTGTCTCTTGTGAAATCTCTTCGACAGGAAGCTCAGCTGACACAGACCCTGCCTTTGGACTTTGCTGTGCATAATATCCAGCCAGGAGACTGGATCCTAGTTAAGGAGTGGAAAGAAGCACCCCTAGTAGCTAAGTGGTGTGGACCTTTCCAGGTGTTACTGACTACAGAAACAGCCGTCAAGACAGCTGAACACGGGTGGACACATCACACTCAAGTCAAAGTCTCTAAAGCTCCAGAGATTTGGACATCACAGCTGGAAGAGAAGGATGGGAAGCCGCGACTGACACTCCGCAGGAGTGGACTGGAGCAGTAGCTGGTGCGTCGACATCGGGGGAAGCCCTGAGTGCCTACCCACAGACTGACTGCTGAAATAGTCTGTATGGGCATCCCTACTCTCAAATCTCCAGACACTGGGAGCCAATCCAGGCTGTCATTGCTTTCTTTATGCTAAACTGTTTCTGTGCTTTCACTTGCCACAGGTGGTGTAGAAGACAACGTGAAATTGAAAATTAGAAATTAAATTGTAACACTATTAGAATGTTTCTCTTAATAATTTTACCTTTATATTTTCAGTTAAGTTGGAGTCTAAAGTGGGAAAATAATTTTTTTACTTTAGGAGAACAAGTAGCAAAGACCTGTAACCTTAAGAACTGTTGGGTCTGCGGGGGGCCAGGGGGATCTGAAAGCTGGCCATGGGTAGCCAGCCCAGTCGAGCCTAAATGGTGGGTTAGCACCCTGAGTGAAGTCCATAATGAAACAGGATTTTGGGACAAAGAAGGAAGTCCATGGCAGCTTCATTCTTCTGAAAGAGGCATTTATTGCCTAAACAGAACAGGGAGCACATATGTGGGAAAGAGTGTTTGTGACTGGACTTTATCTTTGGGTTTAGATTGTTGGACCTGCAACTGCCCTCCTTATGACTGTTCCAGATATCAAGGCAGATGGAATCAAACACATGTTAAGCTCACTAATGGTAGCTGGGTAAAGTGTTCCTTCCATAATTACCAAAAAGATTTTGAAGGCTGTAAAGCAGTGGGGAAGGATAAGTTTTTTGACCCTTTATTTTTAAGCTGCCCCCGGGATAATTCCACAAGTCCGACACATGTTGTCCGAGACTATCAGTGGAAATGGCAACACTGGAATGAAACTCGAACCCTTTTCAGTAAGTTCTGGTCCAGATCTAATAAAACAGATCTGAGATGTGATTGCAAGTGGAAGCCTCATGTAGGAGCTTGGAAATGTAAATATTGTGATTCTTATGGCGAGGCAACTATTGTTGGTGGACCACTAGGCCCTGGAAGCAAGCTGTATTTTGACCCACCAGTTGATGATGAAAATTGGAAAGGTCCCTTCGCTAATGGGACCTGGGCTCTAAAGGGGCATTACTGGATTTGTGGCCAAAATGCTTACCGCAAGCTACCCCCGAACTGGTCAGGGATATGTTATGTGGGGTATATTAGACCATTGTTCTTTCTGCTACCACAAGTTCAGGGAAATCAGTTAGGAATCAAAGTATATGATGATCTAATTAGAGAAAAGCGGTCCATTGATACATCCCTGGTTGGAAAGAGCACCCAAAAGTGGGGAAAAGATGAATGGCCACCGGAACGAATCATACAACACTATGGACCAGCTACCTGGAACCCAAATGAATTAATATCAGGTGCCAGAGAACCCATTTATAATCTAAATCGGATAATTAGGTTGCGAGCTGTCTTTGAAATAATAATCAACCAGACAGCTACAGCTCTTGACCTTCTTGCTGACCAGTCTACCCAGATGAGAAATGCAATATTTCAACATCGGATGGTATTAGACTACTTATTAGCAGAAGAAGGGGGGGTGTGTGGAAAATTTAATGACTCAAACTGCTGTTTGCAAATAGATGACAATAGAAAGGTAGTGAAACAAATAACAAAAGGAATAAGGAAGTTAGCCCATGTACCGGTCCAAACATAGTAAAGATGGGAATGGGACATGTTTTCATGGTTACCTGGTGGCCTATGGGTCAAACAAATGCTTTTTTTCCTCTTATGTGTTGTAGCAACTCTAATCTTTTTACCATGCATGATCCCTTGCTTCATACAACTCATTCAACATGTAATCAAAGGAATGCAGGTAGTAGCAGTGCCTACTGACCCAGAGATAGCTACAAAAGGGCAGAGAGTGATGCCACTGCAAATAATTGCAAAGCCAAAAAGGACCCAAGAACAAGAAATTAAGTCAATGATAACTAAAGTTTGTAAAGACAATTATTAACAAAAATTAAAAGAGGAGGGATTGAGAGGAATGATAGGTTTGTCTTTACAAACAAGCTGTGGGTCAGTTGATAAGATGTACTATCAGTGAGAGACGACAGAAACAATGGGATGGATTCCAGTAGAAGATCAAAGGGGCACTAAAAGAACACTATGAATTCTATAAAAGTTAAGAAGGTATTATGCATGGGGGGGGGAAAGGTATCACCGCCGGTATCAGGCGTTCCGGGAAGCCTGTACCTCTCAAGTACCTCAGCCTATGGGGAAAGAGAGAAGGGACAAGCGGCCGGGAATTAGGATAAAACGGAGGCTGCGCCCTCCAAGAATTGGAGAGACCCCAGGGGAATGCCCCATGGCCTCTCCCTTTATTCGAATAAAGAAAAAGGACTCCTCTGTCTCCTTTTTGGACATAAACCTCTGGTGTTTGTGGATTAATTTTCCTGACAATTACAGTGATGAATTTCGAACTAGATACCATATAGTTAGAGATTTTTTGGTTATTTTGTCTCTCTTTGAAGCTGTCTGAGCCACCTGTTTCTGCTCAACTACTTCTGTAATTGCTGATATTTGTGCAGCGTGGCCTTGGAGCTTCTTCTGCACTGCCTTTGCCCTGGGGGTGCCTTTGTTCTCTGCACACACTTCAGTGCTTCCCCCATGTCCCCCTAGTTCAGGT
Organism: Poecile atricapillus; assembly: GCF_030490865.1. Lineage (NCBI taxonomy): Eukaryota > Metazoa > Chordata > Aves > Passeriformes > Paridae > Poecile > Poecile atricapillus. Next base: position 92,807,978 of record NC_081288.1, on the reverse strand, counting down.
GGAAACCATTCTAAATCTGGCTTCTCTTCTTCCAGGGTAGTAAAGTTGGAACTTAAAAAAGATTGTGGTGTGTCATAAAGTTCCTTTACCTTTAAGAAAGTTAAAGTTGCTGGGGTCTCCTGGGAGTCTTTTCTCTTGACCAATTATCGGTCATTGCTGAGAATTGACAGCAGTTTTAGCCATTGAAAAGTAGAATCAACTCGTGAACCCCACCTTAAAGTGTACACCCAGAAGTCTGTGGTGCTCCTTTGTTTTCCTGACTGTGAAGCGTGGCGGAGCTCCGGCTGGCCTCCGGTTCCCTGCCCAAGCCATGTGGCCGGGCAGGGGCCGGGCCGGGGCCGAGCCGGGCCCGCCGCGTCTCTCGTCTCCCGGCCGGGAGATGAGGCTTGCCCCGAGCTAGGTCGGGCTGGGCCGGGCTCGGCCCGATCTCTGGTTCAGCTGGAGGTTTTGCTGTAACTACATTCACTAGAAAACTGCTGAGTGAAAGAGGAAAAGAACTCTGAGCTTGCAGCAAGCAAAGACAGAGACCACACTCTCTAAAAGCAGCTATGAAGAACTTTCCAGCGCAGACGGCTCTAGCTCCTGTTCAGCAGAGATCACCGAACCATCTACAAAAGCTTGGGCAAGATTTTAACTCTTTCTTATCCAGATGAGACTTGCGGATTAATCTTTTCATCCAGAGAGAGAAAAGGAGAGTGATTAACATGAAAAGAGACTTTATAAACTACTAGTGGCAAGAAAGAAAAGAGACTTCAAGAAAGGTAGAGAATTAAGGAGATGTTTTAATTAAGCTGAAATATCTTTCTGTTAAAACTATGGAAATGGACAATGAAGTCTTGAGAAAAACCCCTTTAATTCATAATAGAGTATGGAGAGGAATAAGGTGTTCAAAGTGTAAATTTAAGTAATAAGTGAAGTAATTGTGGTATAGTGAAGTGCTGAGAAATTTGAAGCCTTGAGAGGCAATGAGAAAAACTGTTTCTTAGTGAAGCTCACAGAAGCAGATGAAGAATACTTTTTTGCCTTTGACTAACTTATCCTTAAAAATGCTATCTTCAAACTCATGACCCATAACACATTTTCAGAGTGATGTGGAATGGGAGGGGTGGGCTTTAATAACAGTAGCTCTGAGCAGCTGATAGCAGAAAAACGAGAAACTATAACAAAAATAGTTTTCTTGTGACAAACTCCATAAATTAACAGAAAGGAACTTCTGTTTCTCTACAGAAACTGAAGAAAAGACTATGGAAAGAATTAGAACTGTTTAAACCATCAAAATTATACAGTTTTTGTCTCTGTTGTCATGTAAACAAAAGAATAGTGAGCAGTGAGAAATGAAAAGGTTTTTCTAAAAGTTTATTCTGGTGTTCTTATTCTTGTAGTTTGTCAATAAACTCTTCTTTATTCCTTTTAAGTTTTATGCCTGGTTTGCTCTTATTTTAATCCATATCTCACAGCAAGAAATAAATAATTCCTTTTTTCCCCTTTTTGTTAATTACTGGTTTAAAACCACGACATGGTGTTAAAAGTGTCTCCAAAGGTGGAACAAATAGTTCAGGATATATCACATCCTGCCGTTGCTGAACAGATTCTGTTTGTTGTTTCAGCGTTTGCTGTGGAGCTGCTTTCTCCTTATTTTCTTCTCACTGACTCTCCCTCCCTCTCTCCAAGGGCGGCATAGACAGGAATGCTCGCCCAGCAGTGGGAGGCTGCTGCTGTGACCCAGGTGGAATTATGGTGCTCGCAGCCTGAGCATATTTCGCTTTCCTGTTTTTTAAGGTATTAATTACAATCTGCCAAGTTGGACCGAGAGACAGAGTGTCCTTGCTTCTCCCTGTAATTCTTGCTTCTCTTCCACAACAAAATCTCCTATGTCTTTCCATTCTTTTGCTGCAAAAGGCAGCAACGGGACCTAGGGGCGCCTGCGCCTATTGTCTCTAGCCCATAAAACAAGCTTTAAAGATCCATATCCTTGACTGCTTTGCTTTGTTTAACGATAATGTTTAGAAGCAGTTTGTGCTGCCACAAACCCATCCATTCTCTGCGGCCACGGGCGGGGGAAGGGCCACGACCCCTACTCAACTCCTCCGCCCTCGGTCTCCCCCAGCGGCTCGCATCCACGTCCTCCCGCGCACAGACTTGCTTACCCGGTACCGATCTGCGTCCGCGTCTCTCTGCGCACAGATCTGCCGAATCCCTCTGCCCGCAGAGGGTCCCTGATCGGAACGCCAGATATTGAGAAACCGCTCAAACTATTCACTGAGTCTTCACAGAAGTATAGTGAACGCAGTTTATTTCTATCTTTAGCACACCTTTATAGGGTTTGACAGGGTCCACGGGCTTAGCAAGTTATTATTGGTTGATACATATGGTTTACATTCTTTCCCCAATACACAAGGATATTGTTTTTCTTTCATTCTCACTGCTTCAGGAGAGTTTCAAGGACACTAGGCTTTAATATCCTCACTTATACCAAAGGCTGGCTTGTGCAGACATGCTTTTACTAAAATGTCATGCTTTTACTCTGTTAAAATGTTTTACTACAAGGAAGGGACTTACAAGTCCAGTTAAGGGTGGGGATTATTCCAAAGAACAGTAGAACGGTGGTTCAAATCATAAGGCTGACTACCAAAGACACAGAAAAAATAAATCCAGAAGTATGGGCAGGAGAAGGAAAATATGAGTATCTAGATATCCCACCAATTAGAATAAAAATGCAAGAAAAAACCCTCCCATTTTGGTCAGGCAATACCTGATATCCCTAGAAGCCAGGAAGGGATTAGACCTGGTGATTGAACATCTACTAGCAGAAGGTATCCTGGAACCATGCATGTCACCTCAAAACACCCCCATACTAGCAGTTAAAAAGGCAGAAAGCAAATACAGGCTAGTCCAGGACCTGAAAGAAGTAAACAAAAGAGCTATTACTAGACACCCTTTAGTATCTAATACTTATACTCTCCTAAATCAAATCCCGAGGGAACATGCATGGTTTACAGTCATTGATGTGAAAGATGCATTTTGGGCATGTCCATTAGCTGAGGATTACTGAAATTGGTTTGCATTTGAATGGGAATACCCTGATAAAAGGAGAAAGCAACAATTGAGATGGACAGACCTACCCCAGGGGTTTACAGAATCCCTGGATCTCTTTGAGCAGGCTTGGAAGAACTATTAGAACAATTCATTCTTGAGAATGAAACACAAATCCTACAGTATGTGGATGATTTGCTAACATCTGGAAAAGAGAAAAGCAGGGAAAGGGAGACCAGTGTCTGGATTCTCAATTTCCTTGGGACCAAAGGCCTGAAAGTGTCCTGGGACAAATTGCAATTTGTAGAACCCAAACTCACTAACCTAGGGCACATAATTGGGGAAGGATACAAAAAGCTGAGCCCTGAAAGAATATCAGGCATACTATCTATACCGGCGCCCAAAACCAAAAGAGATGTAAAGAAACTCTTAGGTCTTTTCAGGTATTGTGAATTATGGCTGGACTAGTACACCCAGAGTGTGAAGTTTCTCTATAATAAGTGTTGTAGTTAGGGCCTGGCAATGCGGAAGAATTCGGGATGTTACGGAAAGTTATCCGACCCCTCTCTGTTAGGATAACTAGGCCTCTAGCAATTAGCCAATAGCACTTAGGTGTGACGTATGTAGATAGGAGTAGCACAGTGACCCCAGGCTATAAAATGTTAAGTTTCCCTGCAATAAATCACCATATTCGCCATCCATCACATTGATGCAGTGGGATATGGACCGCGCGGCTGAGGATAGCCGCCTGTGCTGGTTCCAGCCAGGGTACCAGCCTTGCTTGAACCCCCACATATGGTGCCAAAAACCCGGGAACAAGAAAAGTGGGACAAGAAGAAAGCAAGGATACCCTGAGTCAAGGAACAGCGGTCAAGATAGTGAGTCTATTCTTGACGGGAGAGCCTGGGCCCAGAAGGATGATGGAATCATCGAAAAGGTTAGATTGTAAGTTGTAAATTAATTAAGTTGTAAACCTAATTCGCTTGTTATTACAATGATTTTGGTAGTCAAAGTCGTAAATGAGTTTGTAAGGTTTATCCACCCTAAGGTGTGGGACAGATGTACTAAAACGCTTGCCAAAGAGATCTGGGGAACAACAAGGAACTGTATGCTGCCTACCCTGAAATTCAGGGTCAGAGCTTTTACAGCCCCCAGACGGGAGAAGCTCAATTGAGCTGGGAGGGGGGCCGAGAGTCCCCTCAGTCCCTAAATTCTTATCTGCTCTCAGAGAAACAGCGAAGAGCAGAAGATTTTTGGAAAAAGTTAACAGAAATAGCCAGAGGTGTGGCAGAAAAAATAAGAAGAAAGCATCCCCCCAAAGACATAAAGATGGCACAGAGAAAGAAGTTGTAACGCGGGAAAAATATGTCTCTAACAAAGAAAGAGGAACGTGGTCGGGGGGATGGGAAAGAAAAAGAATGTGAAGAAGAAAGATAAGGAATGTGAAAGAGATAAGACGCGGGAGGCACAGGGATTGGAATGCAGGAGAGGAGAGAGGGGGGAGCAGAAGGTGGAAGGAAAGGTGGGATGGAGGCGGAGTGGAACCAGGGAGGAGGGAACAGCCTGCCCACGGGGGTGGTAGCGAGGCCGGGGCCCAAGAAAGGGCACGGCAAACAGGAAGTAACCGACCAGTTTTGACTTTGACTGAGATACGAGCGGTTCGCACACACACCCCCCCCCCCCCCCCCCCCCACTCCCTCTCTGAGAAGCGGCGGGACAATACCGAGTTTGTTACAAAGTCATAATTTACTGAGTTTTTAAAAGGTGTTTATGTACCCTTTTAGAGTTAATTTTGTGTTTTAAGTAATTATGAGTTTATGTAGTTGGAATTTTCAGAGTTTTTCTCAGATTTAAAAAGTAGCCCGGCATGGCCGAATTCAGGAAAACACACAGCAGAACGCTGTCGCCATGGCAACCACCGGTGAAACAAGTAACAGCTACTTCAAAGAAACCGTGGAAAGTAAAGCAATAAAACAACAAAAAACAACAGAAAGCTGGACATTTTTGAGAAGGATAAGAAAAAGAGAGAGTTTTAATTAGACAATTTAAAAATTAGAAGCTTTGTAAATTGTATTGTTTATAAATTAGCAAATTGTTGTAATTAAAATTGAGATTTAAAAATAAGTTTCTATTGAATTAAGTGCCTTTAAAATAGATTTAAAGGTTTAAATGTTGTATTTCTGTATCCCAAGAAACTTAAAAGATTTTTGTTTTGTTTCAGTAATTTCAAAGTTATGTTAATCATATATTACCCATTTGCTGGGTTTTTTGACAATTCTAATAAGGTAATTTTAATGTGAGTTCTTTTGTTATATAAAACACATATAACTGCATATATATTAATTTGGATTTTAGATTTTGGATTTTAGTTTAAAAATTGGACTTGATATTTTTGAGAAGTGCTGTAAAAGCTAAATGACAACTTGCCCAATCCTGTGTTGTGGCTTTTTTTTTAGAGAGGCTGCACTTTAGAATATTAGCTAATTTGAGCATATACTAGGCAAATTCTTGTTGTGAATAAGTGTTTTCAGTAACATTTGCAGTTATTATGGGTTATTCTCAAAGCTAGATGACATGGAATTGTGATGTATTTGTTAAATTTTTATAATTTTATAGTGAATCCATGTTACTGTTGACTTAAATGTTTTTAAGTTAAGCTGTATAACTTGGATATTTTTTTTAAAGTTAAGTTTTGCTATTTCCTTTTGTTATAAATAATTATTGTTAAGTTTAAATGTTGCTTAATTTGAATTGTTTTATGTTTTATTGGAAACACTTGTTTAAATTGTAAAATATAATTGTTTTCCTAGAGATATGAAGATAGCCACAACTGAAACAGATGAACACCTGCTTGTGGATAGAAGTAAATACAGTTTGTGACACCCTAGACTTCATTGAGAGTTCTATTCAGTTGTTGCAATTTTTGCAGTTTCGTTTGCTATAACTTTTATTTTTCAGTGTTTCCAGAATTTTAAAAAGATGTACCATTGCTGAAGATCAGCTGCCATAAAAGAAGCTTCAGATTAAACCAACTGTTGAATGATTTAATTAGTCTGGTACCTAAGGTTTTTAATTATTTGCTTTGTACAAATGCATTTTAACAGTTTGCTGTGCTGTAAACATCTCATAGCTGTTGCTATTGAAAATCTTGTTCTAAAAATATATTAAGAGACATCTTTCCAGTTTAAAGTTTAAGGCCCTGGCCAAGTCTTAACTTTACCTGGACAGAATGTTTGCTAACAAATCCAGATGTTTTCTGTCCCAAATCAGTATTTGAGTCACTTTTTGATTCAACAATTTGACCCTATTAGTACGACAGCTGGATCAATTTTAAAGTGAGCTTGGAGAATCATTTCTGGAGATGATGATCCAATCCTTCACTGATGATTTTTGTCTCTATTTGTTTGTTAACTATGAGATGCTGGTGCAGTGTTTTAATAATTAACAGTACCTTCATATTAATTGATTTTTAACTGTTATAAGTTCTTACTAATTGTATATAAGGTTTTGTGTTAATGTTGAACAGAAATACATCTCATTTTTATTTTTTAAAAAACGGGGAAAATTGATACCCTAAAAGCAATTTGATTAGTGTAATTCATTAACTTCAAGGAGAGAAGTGCCTGTGTTTTGTTGGCAGGTATAAAAAGGTCACCTGTCCATCTGACCAGACTGTCTGCCTATGAACACATGAGATGCACTGAATGGAGAGGTTATCACACAGCCTTGGTACTCCAGACATGGATCAGAAGTGGACCTGTCAGGACACAGTTGTGTCTGAACACTATACAGACAGTTGCCAACAGAAATTTTATGTTGTTATTATGATGTTGTGTCTCTATCATTTCAGTTATCCTTTGTTTTAAGATTTAAAAGGGTTTAAAGAACAATTTGAACATCAAAGCCCTCAGTCACCGATCAGCTGCCAGCTGACATCACGGGAGCAGTGAACATTCCAGGACTGAATCGTGTTAGAGAAATTCTGTAGAAGATCTAAGAAGAGACTCCATCTAACTATATACAAAGCAAATTGTAATTGTGTGTTTATCCTTTTAGCAAATTGTTTTCACGCTTAGACTACATATATACCAGAACACGTATGTTAAAAGTAGTTAGATAATAGATTAAGGTAAAGTGTTTAGTCTGTGTAGTAATTGTTATGTTAGTATAAAATATAAGTATTTTCCTTTAAGAGATAGTGTAAGTATCTTTGAAGGTTTATTTAACGTTAAAGTTTTAGCTGTAAGTTTGCAAGCATGGTGTCATTTACATGGTAAACTGCTTATAGTAATTGTGTTGTTTATGGTCATAACACCTGAAGCAGTGAGTCCCAACCTTGTGGTACAAGCTGAGAACCCATGATCTAATAGTCTAGCCCTTGCATTTATACCCAAAGCTTTAACTCCTCTGTTGACTTTTGTGTATTAGCTGTTATCATCCCCAGAGTCCTATACCACCTGGATGAAGAGTTGAGCCTGCAAGTGGAGAGACTCACCCGACTTCAGAAAAGAGAAGTGGTGACAGGTGTAACCATAGCGATGCTGCTTAACCTGAGAGCAACTGGTGCTGCCACAGGTGTCTCTGCCATCGTGACCCAACAACAGAGACTGTCTCAGCTACAGATGACTGTAGATGAAGATCTACAGAGAATTGAGAAATCCATATCCTTTCTAGAAAAATCACTCTCCTCACTCTCTGAAGTTGTTTTGCAGAACAGGCGAGGTCTCGACCTTCTGTTTATGCAGCAAAGAGGCCTCTGCATCGCCCTGAAAGAAGAATGCTGCTTCTACGCTGACCACACCGGAGTAGTGAGAGACACCATGGCAGAGCTACGAGATAGGCTGTCTCAGCGGAAAGCAGAAAGAGAAGATCAGCAAAACTGGTTCCAGTCCTGGTTCGATCAATCTCCATGGCTAACCACCCTAGTGTCTATCCTGATTAGACCAGTTGTGATGATTTTACTTGTGTTAATCTTTGAACTCAATTTTATATTATTCATTTTTAAAACTTTTATAATATAGATAAATTAGACAAAGTGTTTAGAAATACGTATATAAAAAATAACATAAGAATTTTTAAGACTAATATACCTTATATTTTAGCAAATTAATTATTCATAGGGAGAGGGGAATATGTTGTAGTTAGGGCCTGGCGATGCGGAAGAATTCGGGATGTTACGGAAAGTTATCCGACCCCTCTCTGTTAGAATAACTAGGCCTCTAGCAATTAGCCAATAGCACTTAGGTGTGACGTATGTAGATAGGAGTAACACAGTGACCCCAGGCTATAAAATGTTAAGTTTCCCTGCAATAAATCACCATATTCGCCATCCATCACATTGATGCAGTGGGATATGGACCGCGCGGCTGAGGATAGCCGCCCATGCTGGTTCCAGCCAGGGTACCAGCCTTGCTTGAACCCCCACAAATAAGCTAGTGGACTCTGAACCCATAGAGTGGACAGCTGAAGATGAGAAGCAACTGAGTGATCTAAAAGAGAAGTTATCTTCAGCACCAGTTTCAAGCCTACCTGACCTTAAGAAAGAGTTTGATCTGTTTATAAATGCAGAGGAAGGAACCGCTTATGGAGTATTGACTCAAGAGTGGAGAGGGTGCCGAAAGCCGGTAGCTTACCTGTCAAAACTATTAGATCCAGTAGCTTGAGGGTGTCCAACCTGCCTACAAGCAATAGCAGCAGCAGCTATTCTGATAGAAGAAACCCAAAAATTGACTTTGCAAGGAAAGGTTAGAGTTCACACTCCACATGATCTTGAAACTGTCCTGAGTCAGAGGGCCCAGCATTGGCTAAAGGATCCAGGATATTGAAATATGAAATTATCTTGATGAACACAAATAGTTTAAAATTGGTCACCTGAAAAAGCTTAAAACCAGCACAGTTTCTATTGGGGGAACCCTTACCTGAGCTAGAACATGATTATCTAGAACTTTTAAATTTACAGACTAAAGTAAAGGTAGAACTAGACGACGTACATCTGCCCTATGGAAAGATATTTGTTGATGGGTCCTCAAGAGTAGTGGAGGGCAAAAGAAATTCGGGCTATGCAGTAATTGTAAGAAGAGAAAACATGGAAATTCTAGAGAAAGGGAAATTACCTCTCAACTGGTTGGCCCAGTGCTGTGAAGTATATGCCCTAAAAAGAGGATTTGATTTGTTAGAAGGAGATAGAGGGACTATTTACACCGATTTGCAATATGCATTCGGAATAGTCCACACTTTCAGAAAAATATTGGAAGAGTGGGGTTATTTGAATTCAAAAGAGAAAAATTTAGTACATGAAGAATTAATAAGATCTGTATTGGAATCTCTGCCTAAATTTGTAGAAACAGCGGTGGTACACAGTAAGGGACATCAGAAAGGGAATACCTTGGAAGAGAGGGGAAATGAATTAGCCAATTGGATAGCCAGGAAAAGAGCCTTGGATCCGGAGGAGCCAATAAGAATTCTCAAGTTAGATAACACACCACCTGGGACAGAGAAGGGGAAAGAACCAATATTCAGTAAAAAAGAACTAAAAGCAATAAAAGAATTTGTATTACATCAAGGGGAACAAGGGGAGTGGATTATGTCTGATGGTTGCAAATTTTTAAACAAAGCTTTAGCCCGAAAGATACTAACCGAGATACATGGATTGACTCATTGGGGAACCCAAGGTTTATTTGACCACTTCTTAAGGGAAAATCTGTGTATTGGGATATATGATTTAGCAAAAGCTATAACCAAAGGGTGTATAATCTGTTAAAAGGTGAATCAGAAGGTAATGAGGAAAACTGAGCCTGGAGGGAGAGAACTAACCCTTAGACCTGTCCAAAATGCACAAATTGACTTCACAGAGATGCCTCCTATACAAGGTTACAAACACCTATTAGTAATAGTTGATCATCTTACTCACTGGGTAGAAGCCTTCCCAAATAAGAAAGAAACAGCAGAAGTGGTTGCTAAAATAATATTAGAGCACACCATTCCCAGATATGGGCTAGTTAATAACCTCGATTCTGACAGAGGGCCACATTTTATTGCCCAAACGTTACAAGCAACAATCAGAGCTCTGGGAATGAAATGGAGATTACACACTCCATGGCACCCCCAGAGCTCAGGGAGGGTGGAGAGGATGAACAAAACCCTAGAGAATGTGTTGACCAAATTAATGGCTGAAACCCAAATGAACTGGCTCAAGTGTCTACCCCCTGCCCTCTTAAGAATTAAGACGAGGCCTTGATCAGACCTTGGGGTCTCCCCATATGAGATGATGTTCGGGCTCCCTTTCCTGATAACACCATATAGTGTAGGAGATTATTCAGAAGGAGAGACAATAACATGTAAATACTTAGGAATTATTGGAAGGACATTAGAAAATCTCAGGAAATAGGGATACCTTCCCCAAACCTCTCCCCTTGATACCAATGCCCATCAAATTAACCCTGGGGATTGGGTATTGCTTAAGTTGTGGTATGGCACCCCACTTACTCCAAAATTCGAAGGTCCCTTCCAGGTGTTGCTTACCACCCACATCGCAGTACGGACCCAGGAAAAGGGCTGGACTCATATCACCAGGATTAAAGGACTCCTACCACCTCCTGATGATAAATTGGATCCAGCAGCGACACCCACCAATTCTTCCGAGTGGGTTGCGATCCAAAATCCTGCAGATCTCAAAGTGACCTTTAGGAAACAGTCAAAGACTAGTTGAAAAATACCATAGACTGCAGAACTGTTATATCGATGGTTATTGTCAACTGCCATTATAGGAACAGTTATACGATGGTTATTGTTAACTGTTATAGAACTAAATTATAAGACTGAAAGTTAAGGGAAAGGTATTTAAGACCGACATCTCCTGCAGAGCATTCCCTAAGGGTTATTAAATTAATAAAAAGTGGGAACAAAGAGAGGGCTCTATCATCTTTTCCAGGGAAACTCCCAGACCCAAGAGGCAAGACTGGGTGAGGCCAAAGAGCAGGTGAGCCATGAAGCCTTCCACACCAGGAATGGCTCATATCAGACTCTTGGGAGGACTAGTACTAGTCCTACTCATGAATAACATCATAGAGGGTACAAGAGCTGGATGTAGGAAGTGCTATCACCCTCTTTATCATAGAGAGAGCCTCGGGTCCTTAATGAAGATCCATACGAACATTAACCCCACTTGTTTTGATCGTTCCCAATTGGGCACCTGCCAAGAGAATGGGAAAACATATTGGATTACAAGAAATACAGACTCATTTAGGCAGCGCCTGCTTGGGGAATCCCCTGTAGAAGAAGCTTGGTTCTGTTTCGAACATGAGGGATTGGATGACATGGTAAAAGAAAAGCCACCAATAGGGAAAAAGGGAGGCTTAGATGAACCTCTAGGAAAGAATCTGTTCATAGACTTAATAGAAAAGATTAGTAAAGAACTAAATCTTACGAACTGTTGAGTTTGTGGGAATACCCAAATGTCTGAGATTTGGCCGTGGGAAGGAATCAGTTTGGGACCATCTGAAATTTTGAGATGGAAATTAATGGAACAAAAAACCCAAAGTATAGGGCAGAGGAGAAGAGAGCAGTGGTATTTGAAACTGGAAGTGATTGGTGAAGAATGTATTAAAAGAACAGGGAAGAGGTATAAAACCCAAGTGGGAAAAATGGCTTGTAAAAGGTACTTGATAGTAAAGGAGGTAAATAGTCATTGGGTTCCTTGGGTACCAAATCGATATTGGTCCATGGGAAAAGGGGAAAAATGGTGTATTTACCATGAAGAATATAGGCTGTATGAATGTGCTGAGAAAGGGATAAACCCCTTTTGGGGAGTCAGAGAGATAGCCAAATATTGGAAATGTCCTACCAAGGTACAAGATGATTTCTGGAAAGCTCCTGAACACCTATTTTGGATCTGTGGGAATATAGCATACACCAATCTCCCAGGGGACTGGGGAGGGAGTTGCACTGTAGGAATTATCAAACCTGCTTTCTTCCTCCTCCCAAAGGAGTCGGTATCAAGTCTAGGAGTCCCACTCTATGATGACCTAAAAAGAGCTAACTGAAAGAAACAACATATAATTGACATGGGAAGTGCTCAGGAACGGAAAGGAAAAATCTGGACCCCAGAAGAAATAATTAGAACATATGAGCCAGCCACTTGGGCCCAAGATGGATCTTGGGGATATTGTACTCCAATTTATATGTTGAACAGAATAATTCAACTCCAAGCAATACTTGAGATTGTCTCTAACAAAAGAGCCCTTGCTCTACACCAAATCAGCAATCAGATAGCCCAGACTCGAACTGTAGTTTACCAAATCCAGCACGCAGTAGATTATTTATTAGCTGACAAAGGGGGAATTTGTGGGAAGTTTAATTCATCAGAGTGCTGCTTGGAGATTGACAACAAAAGTGAAGTAATCAAAAATATCTCTAAAGAAATACATAAAATTGCATTCGTGAGTACCCAAGATTGGACTCCCCTGATAAATTTCAATTGGTGGGATGACTTTCGGTCATTTAAAAGAGGATGGTGGAAGAAAGCAGCATTTATCATAGCTAGTGCATTCATAAGTTTTCTGTACCTATCATGTCTACTCCCATGCCTAATACGAACAGTAACATCTACAGTCCGAGCAAGCCTCCAAATCCCAGGGGTAATGGATCAAGAGCAAATCAAAATGATGACAGTAGAAACTCAAAATCAGAAACACCAAACTGCCCAAAAGGTATATGATCAATACCGAAAATTGAGAAAACTATACTTCCAAGAGCCAGAGGACCCGAACTGATGTGGGCCCAAGGCCCGATCAAAAAGATAGAGGGGGGATATTGTAAAGAGTATGTTGTAGTCCACAACCTCAGGATCACGTCCAGAGTAGCCGCAGGATTCTGGGGACCAGCATGGAACAACAACGAGACGGGCTCCTGTTCATGAAACTATTTATTCAGCATGGGAACAAACACAGATCCAGAACAGAGAGCCCCGAACAGAGGCCGAGCAGGGGTTTTTGAGGGACAGAACTCTTGAGGGTCTCCACCTTTGAGGATGGAGTTCAGGGTCAGGGAGCACTAGAAACACACCAAGGGAGAACCCCCCAGGGACTCAAACCCAATCAGAACTCCTGGGCCGCCCTTCACAAGGGGTTTGGGGTGGGGTAACTTCATCCAGGGCTCATATACCCATCCTCCAACACAGGGGGTCAAAATCCACGCACATGGTTTACAGCCATTCCTCTCCTTTCACAATGCTTATCTGAAACTAACTCTTTGCCTCCCTGAGGCACTTCACAACAAGAGTAAAATGTGACCTCCTGATCAGTATACAAAGATGTTTACAGTTTGAACAGTAGAATGTTGTCACCATAAGGTGCCTTCTTTGTTAAAATACCTCATGTTGTGTCATCTTTGTTAAATACCAATGTTGTTGTGACAGCCTTGTTAAATGACGCATGGCCTTGTATATTGCCTCTGCTGCTCCCAGCACCCCCTAATGGCAACTGATGACACTACCCAGTATGTAGATGAGCCAAACTCCCATAGGGGTTAGCACCCAGGGGAAGTGGAATTAACTTCTGAAGACTCCTGGAATCAGAGAGCCATGGCACAAACCGGACTCCAAACTACGTTGAGGAGCAAGGTAGAAAGTTGCGCAACTTACTGATGTTCCGGACCACGTCGCCATAACTAAAACTACACTTGCTATCCATGACTACCCTAGATTTACGACGAGGCACTGTCTTCCTAGGGACTCTCGTGAGGATGGAAGCCTCCGCTCTGCCATGCGGTAAAGCTGAACACCTTCTCCTCTGGGTTGTCCATTGGGAACAGCAGTAGATGAGCTTCCCCCACCTAGAGCTGACCTCAATAAAGGTATTAAAAAGGAGCTGGTCTCCTTGCTTATTCTTTTCACCTGTACCCCGCAGTCCCCGTTTCTCCTGCCCCACTCCCTTCCCCTGCTTTCCCTACCCCGGCCTGTCGCTGCCCGCACGGCCCCTTTTTGCCTCGGCTAGCTGTGGCCGATGTCAGCGGCAGGAGTGGGGAACCAGGCAAGCACTGCGAGGCTCAACCTGGAACCTCCAGAGCTCCTCTGCGCTCTGGCGTCGTGGCTCGCAGGGCGACACGGGTTGTGACGAAGGGAGAAAGAGTGCTCAGGCTCTCCCTATTTCCCAGGAACAAGTTTATTCCAACAGGTGCAGGGCTGGGATCACAGGGGAGAGGTCTGAGCCGAGACCCTGGGCACCCCCATGCGCCAGGTTTTAAGGACCGTGGGCGGCTCGTATGGTGACCAATGGGACAACAGCAACGGAGGGGTTAAGGGTGGGGATTACAATATGCAGGACCAATGGTAGGGACCCGGGGGGGGGGGAAAGCAACTGTACAATCAATAGGGCGTCGAGGAAGGGATGATAGGCAAGGAAAGAACTGGAACAAAAGGTGGGGGTTCACATAGATTGACAGGGCTTAGGGGCAGGATTAGGGTGATGGATGGGGAACAATCTGGAAAAATGGGAAGGGTTTACCATGATGGGCACCTGGGGACAAACCATTCTTTATGACCGGGGAGCAACTGGGGTAAACCACCTCTGAACTTAATAAAACCAAGCAATATGGGCGGCAACATCTCCCCCTTTCCTTTTAAGAAACAGAGGAAGGCGTGGGGTCTAGGGGAGCAGAGGGTACAGCAAACCATTCAGGAGCAGGAGAGGGAAGAGGAGGAGGAGGGGAAAGAGGGTTTACATCAACATAGTTAACTTGCCGTGGGGGGGATAACAAAGAAAGGATAAATTGAATTAAACACTTCCGCAACACCGCAAATGTACCTAAAATAATAAAAAAAATTACAAAAACAATCTATAATATGGTCCTTATAACAGAAGAGAGCCATCCGGAGACACCCCATCCTGCAGGAGCACGGTGGCCAGTGCGACGTTCGGGGTGGTCATCCTTCTGATGGCTCTCTAAAATTAAAGGAAAACAAATACTTCAGTTAACATAAAGGGAGAGCAAAAAATCAATAGAGAAAAGGGGTTCGAGACATTCCTCCTCCTCGTCGTCCTCGGGGGTTACTGGGGCGGCCTGCACGGACGCAGCGACATCCTCTTGCTCATCTGGTGGCCTGGTAGGATGTTTTGGGACATAAGGTTTCACCCACTTTTGTGGGATCCACCTTAGTCCCTGGGGCGAGGAGACGCAAGCGTAACCTCGCCCCCAGGTCACCAGATCGAATGGACCCATGATCTTTTGGGTCTCTGGGTCCCGGACCAGCACTGGAGGGCGATGTTGGAGCTCGTAGTTGCTGGTGGAGTTAAAGTGCAGTGCCACTGGAGGATTGGGATTAGTATCAGTACAGTTCAGAAAATTGATAGTAAACAGCGCCTTTGATAGCCTATCCTGAGGGGCGCAACCTTTCATTGAATCCCATTGACGTTTTAGGACGCGTTTGAGCGATTGGTGGGCTCGCTCTACAATCGCTTGGCCGGTGGGGGAGTGTGGGATGCCTCTCTTATGTGTCACTCCCCAACTCTGCAGGAATTCTTCCAGTTTCCTGGAAATGTATGCTGGGCCATTATCTGTCTTTAGCTCTTTGGGGACCCCCAGCACAGAGAAAGCCTGCAAGAGGTGTTTGCAGACATGCTCGGCTTTCTCTCCTGCGTGGGCAGAAGCAAAGACTGCCCCTGAGAAAGTGTCTATGGATACATGTACGAACTTCAGCCCGCCAAATTCGGGAATGTGAGTTATATCCATCTGCCACACCTCACAGCTCCCCAGGCCTCGAGGGTTCACCCCCGCCCCTAGAGAGGGCATGACAGTGGTCTGGCAATGGGGGCATGTGGCCACAATGGCTCTGGCCTGATCCCGCCGCAGGTGGAATTGGCGGACCAGGCCAGGCACATTCTGATGGAACATTTGGTGGCTCAGCTTAGCTTGTTGGAACCGATCGGGGAGCTGAGCCATGGAAACAGGGGCAGCGAGGGAATCAGCCATCTGGTTTCCCTCGGCTACTGGGCCGGGGAGATCTGTGTGCGACCTCACATGCATCACGAAAAATGGTTGCTTCCTGTGGGAAACAGTATATATTAATTTAGAAAGCAACTCGAACAATTTTGGGTTAGAGACCTCCTTCAGGGCAGCGTGTTCTGCTCTGGCAACCACCCCTGCAACATAGGCCGAATCAGTGACTAAATTGAAAGGTTCAGAGAACCTCTCAAAGGCCCTGACGACTGCATCCAACTCAGCAACCTGTGGAGATCCCTCCACATATTGAACATCTGCTTCCCACTGCTGAGTCTCAGGATTTCTCCAAGTCACCACAGACTTGTGAGATGCCCCGGATGCGTCAGTGAACACAGTCAGGGCTTTGAGGGGCTTCCTGCTCCGTACTTCTTTTGGAATTGGTTCGAATTTGGAATTGAAAAATTTGTGGGCAGGGGCATGAACAGAGACCTGGCCCTCAAAACTATCTAAAGCAATCTGGAGTGTCTCATTTTCCCGAAGTAACTGATTAAACATCTCTTTTGTCAGCTTATCTGGGGACTCTTTGTCCCGAGACAAGCTGACTGGTACCCGAATGCATGCAAAGTCGCACCCAGCCATCTCCCGAAGCCTGGCCCGAGCTCTCCCGATGAGCTGAGCCATCAGCTCCTGTGGCCGGGTGACACTTTTGGACCTTTGATGGCTCAAGAAAACCCACTCTATGATTAAGAGGGGATCCTTTGAGCCCTGGTCCCACTGAAAAATCAGCCCACTGAGGTGTGGCATTCTCCCGAGCACAATAAACTCAAAAGGCAGGGTCGGTTCGTACCGATGCGCCTGTCTTTCAACAAGCGCCTCTTCTACTTTCTCCAGGGCTTTCCTCGCTTCTGGGGTCAGGGTCCTGGGAGAACTCAGCTCCTTCTCCCCCTTCAAAAGTGTGAAGAGGGGGGCTAGGTCTTCAGTGGAAAGGCCCAGCCAAGGCCTGACCCAGTTTAAGGTCCCACACAGCGAGTGAAGGTCTGACAAGGTTTTCGGATTGCTGTTTATTGCCAATTTTTGAGGCACAACGGTCCTCTCAGCAATCCGCAGACCCAGATACTTCCAGGGTGGCATCCGTTGAACTTTATCCTCCTGGAGTTGAAAGCCTGCAGATGTTAAAGCCTTAACCACTCGGTCAAGTGATCGGGTGAGTAGATCGTCATGGGGGGCGCACACTAGGACATCATCCATATAGTGATGGATGATGACCTCCCCCATCTCTTTGCGCACGGGAGACAGCAATGAGGAAACATACCACTGGCAGATGGTGGGTGAATTCTTCATGCCTTGTGGCAACACTCGCCAGTGGAATCTCCTCATTGGGGCTTCTCGGTTGAGGGTGGGCACCGAGAAGGCAAACCGTGGGGCGTCATCAGGGTGCAAGGGAATTTGAAAGAAGCAGTCTTTTATATCAATTACGGCCAGATCCCAATTTCGGGGGAGCATCGTTGGGGTAGGCATTCCTGGTTGGAGGGGCCCCATGTCAACAATGATCTTATTGATGGCACGAAGGTCGTGAAGGAGCCGCCACTTGTCTTTCCCCGGCTTCCGGATAACAAATACCGGGGAGTTCCAAGGGCTGGTAGTCTCTACAATATTACCTTTTAATAATTGCTCCTCCACGAGCTCGTTGAGCGCCCTTAATTTGTCTTTTCGAAGCGGCCACTGATCAATCCAGATTGCTTCATCAGTGGTCCAATCAAGTTTTTGGAAGGGGCGCTCTACAGTGGCCGCTATTAAAAATCCCGAGGGGTTTTCGGGATTTCAATCTTTACCCCCCATTGTGACATAAGGTCTCTCCCCCACAAGGGAACCTGAAAATCCGCAACAAATGGGCGCAGGTTTGCCAATTGCCCATCCGGCCCCATAATTTGCACTACGCTCCTTGATACTTGCGCTAATTGAGTACCCCCTATACCCTGAATTTTCCCTGCCACAGGTTGCAGCTCCCAATGTGACGGCCATCTCCTCTGGGGGATGATCGTCACATCTGCCCCCGTATCAAGCAGACCCTTCAGATGGACAGATTCCGCACCCTGCTTGATGCTGCAATCGATGATGGGTTTGTCCTCACCCACTATTTCTGTCCAGTAGACGCCTGGTGCGTGGTCGTCCACTGGGACTCCCTCCGGGACAGGAATGTATTGGGCTATGATTTGCCCCTTTGGGAGAAAATATGGTGGGTGAATGCAGCGCGCTAAGAGGAGGAGATCTTCCGGACCCTCTGGGAAGGTGATCGGGGAGATCTCAATCTCTGGGGGTGTGTGTTTAGTGTCCCCGATGGCGATGTACTTACAGTCACATCCAGTGTTTTTCTTGCCTCCCTCCAGTGGATCCACAGCAACTACTGTCCAGTGCTGGGTTTGAAAGAGGATGTCCTTGGTGGTGGTTAGATGTCGCGTCCGGTTGGGTGTCCAAGCCTGATGTAAAAAGCCCCCCTCCCCCGCAAGACCTGCCCCATTTATCGCTTCGCGCGGGGCAGGCTCGCGCAGCTCCCCTAGTTTTTTTTCATTATTGTATTGTTTGCCCTCGCCCCCGCACTGCTCCCTTGGCTAGGATGCCCTGCCGGGCAGTCCCTAGCTAGATGTCCAGGTTGCCTGCAGCGGAAACACAGGGGTTGACGCGCTGGTGATGGTGGAAACTGCGTCACTGCTACAGTAGGCGATCGTCTCAACTGTTGCGGTGGGATGGCTCTGGACATCCCCATCATCAGCACCTTCCTGGAGCAGGCTTCGATGAGGATGTCTAGTGTCGGGGTTGGGTAGAGAGGCAAACTGAAAATTATCTGTTTACAAATGTCATTGGCATTGGCTTTTGCCACTTCTAATACAAGCTGTTCTTGTAGATTTGCCTCTTCTACTTGCTTCTCTGCCTGGGCTTGCAATCTATTGATAAACTTATTAAAAGGTTCATTAGGGAGCTGGAAAATACTCATTAAATTTATCTGGGGTCCCTCCTCAGGTAATGTATTGAAAACCTTTTCTGCGGCCTCCATGACTTTAATCAGGACAGGCCGGGGTAATACCCTGGCCTGCTCCTCTGGCTTGTCCCAATTTCCCTCACCGCACAAGTGATCTAAAGTCAGAGGGACTCCATCTATACATCCATCAATACTGTGCAAGAGGCTTGGAAGGATGGTCTCTAATGATCTCTTCCACCCCTGTTTCCACAACCTGAAGTCAGCTGTGGAGAGGAGGCAGGAAAACAGCTCCTTCAGATCACTGGGCACCATTTCGTTCGCAGAAAAGGTAGCTTTTAATAGACCTTTAAAATATTCACTACCCCTCCCGAACTCCTTCTGTGCCTTGCACAGCTCCCTCTTAATTTGGAAGGAGAGGGCTTCCCATTCCCGGGACCGCCCACCCCTTCCACGAAAAGTTACCGGTGCGGCAAGGGGGATTTCTACCTGTTCCGGGTTCTGGCTTCCAGGCTTACTACCTCCAGCTCCCAAAGCATGGGAAACGGGTGTGGGACCGTGGGAACCGGAAGAAAGGGCGTGGGAACCAGGAGCCGGAGGGGGCGGGACTGGAGGACCGACTGAGGAGGAGGGCAAGGGGGAGGAGCGGCAATCAGAAAAGGCGGGGTTTAGGTGCATGACTTCAGAGGGGCCCGCCCCTGAGGAGGAGGAGGTTTTCGAGGGGAACTGGGTGGAGTTAGGGTAGGGAGAAGGGGTGGAGCTAGGGAGGAAAGGGTTGTTCACGGGGGTCTGAAAGGGATTATGGGGAGAAGAGGCACAAGGGAAGGTCCCAGCCATGTGGTCCCCGCCATCTTGTGCCCTCCGGGAGCCCTCTTGAGGGTTAGGAGAGGGGTAGGGGAACACAGGGGAACATTGGAAACTGGGGGAAACTGAGGCACGGGGATCTGAGGGTGAAAACTGGGGACTTGCAACCTGGGAAATGTTTAGCTGAGGGTTTGTAACTGGGGAGACGGGGGAATGGAAAAGTGCTCTGGTAACTTGGCCAGGGCTACCAGGGCAGGGGTTCTGGGAGAGACGTGGGGAGCCCGGCATCCTGTTACCCTTGGGGGAACCCTGAACAGGGCAACCTGCACTGCAGGTCGCTCCGCAGGTCTCCCTCAACTCGGGATCAGGGGGAGAGGAATACGGGGATGGGAAAACTGGGGAATCTGGGGCAGTTTGTGGCTGTTGCTCCTTCATTTTTTTTTCTTTTATTACGGCAGACTGAATTAAGATAAACAATGTTACAAATTTGTCAGCCGATGTATCTCCTTCATTCACTAACTCTGTTAACTTTGTTCCGACTTCATTCCAAAACTCTACGGTGTTTGCTCTGTCTGGGGTGAAGTTGGGGAAATGCAGGAACAGCCATCTCACAAACTGTTTCACCCTCCCACGAGAAAACCGTCTACTCTCTCCTTCAAGGGTACCCACAACTTGGTAGAAAACTCTTTTTTGCTGTGCTGACAGACGTGCGCCCATCTTTCTAACCCCAGTACAGCAGTTCCCACCACCCCCTGCAGCTAAAGGCACACGTAACAAAGTACGGGTCTGAACCGGGCTACCCCACACTCCCTCCCCGAGGGATTCTCAACACACAGCAGGGGGAGCTGCACACCAACACACAGCAGGGGGAGCTGCACACCAACACACAGCAGGGGGAGCTGCACACACTTGCACACCCCCTCGTCCCCCACGTGGGGCTACTCACCCAATTCCGGACCGGTGCTACAGGAGACGTCCACAAACCCCGAGGCGATCGTCGGCACGTCGACGGTTGCCACCTCGATCCCCGGGAGCAGCACTCGACAAAAATGAGTCTGCTCTACCGGGGTAGCTGCCGCTCACAGTCTTTTGTAAAATCCACACAAGTGCGTAGATTCACCGACTTCTCCAGGGGTCTCCACGCCTCACGAGAGGCCCCGCGTTGAGCGTCATCTGTCGCTGCCCGCTCGGCCCCTTTTTGCCTCGGCTAGCTGTGGCCGATGTCAGCGGCAGGAGTGGGGAACCAGGCAAGCACTGCGAGGCTCAACCTGGAACCTCCAGAGCTCCTCTGCGCTCTGGCGTCGTGGCTCGCAGGGCGACACGGGTTGTGACGAAGGGAGAAAGAGTGCTCAGGCTCTCCCTATTTCCCAGGAACAAGTTTATTCCAACAGGTGCAGGGCTGGGATCACAGGGGAGAGGTCTGAGCCGAGACCCTGGGCACCCCCATGCGCCAGGTTTTAAGGACCGTGGGCGGCTCGTATGGTGACCAATGGGACAACAGCAACGGAGGGGTTAAGGGTGGGGATTACAATATGCAGGACCAATGGTAGGGACCCGGGGGGGGGGAAAGCAACTGTACAATCAATAGGGCGTCGAGGAAGGGATGATAGGCAAGGAAAGAACTGGAACAAAAGGTGGGGGTTCACATAGATTGACAGGGCTTAGGGGCAGGATTAGGGTGATGGATGGGGAACAATCTGGAAAAATGGGAAGGGTTTACCATGATGGGCACCTGGGGACAAACCATTCTTTATGACCGGGGAGCAACTGGGGTAAACCACCTCTGAACTTAATAAAACCAAGCAATATGGGTGGCAACACCGGCCAGTGTGGCTCTCCTTTCCCCCGCCCTGACCTGCGTATCCCCACCCCCCGACCATGTGACCCTCCCTGCCGCCCCCCCCCGCACTCAGTAGCTCCAGTTTCCTCTGCCCAAGCCCCCACAATCCCCATTTTCACCATCTCCCCCCATGCCTTCTTTGCCCTAGCATCTCCCCGCCTTCGCCCGCCCCCGGCCATTCCAGCTCCCCCCGGCATCACAGTCCCACCCCATTTCACCGTCCCCGCGGTCCTAAGCCCCGCCGCCGCTGCAGCCCCACCCACCCCCAACATCGTGGTCCCCACGGTCCTGCCCTCCCTCACCACCCCCACGGTTCCAAGTCCCACCACCCCACCCACCCTTGGCATCGCGGTCCCCACAGCTCTGTTCACTGCCGCCACGCCCACTACAGCCACAACCGCCCGGCCCGGCCACCATCCTGCTCCAGCCACGCCTCTTTGCGCTGCAGCCTCCGCGACTGCCGCCTCCCGACCCAGCCGCACAGCTCCCGCCTGTTGGAGTCTGGAATACAGAGTGTGTGCCCTTGTTTCTGATACTTAGTTTTAAGATCCAGAAAAACACTGAATTTCATATAACATGAAATTCATGAGCATGTTTTCATGGTGATACATGAGAACAAATGTTAAAGTTAGATAGAAAAAACTAAAAGTGTAAGTGTGTAAATTAGAAAGTTTTCTTAAATCACTGGGTGAAAAAGTTTAGAGAACAGAAGACAAGATAGAGGATTTAGAGTGTTGTCTCTTGTCCCTTCTTCTTTCTTCTTCATGTTGTTCTTCTTCTAGAGGTTTTTGGGTAATAGTAAGTGATTGGACAGAAAATGCCGCAGTGCAGCACATAGGTTAAAGGGTCATTGGGTCATTAAGAAAAATAATATACGTGTCTATTGTTAATTGGGTAAAAATAGGTATAAAGATAAAAAAACTGCGTATTTCAGAGCCATTTTGTGCATCAGACACGAAGTACGCCACAAGGCCTTGTTTGTACCATCAGAAGAAAGAAATGTACCAGATGGCAAAAATATAACCTTGTGCAGCCAGCCTAGAGAGACCTGTTAAGTTTTGTGATAACCTTTTAATAAACACGAGAAACAAGATTCTAGCAAGCTCAGGAGTTTTCTTCAAATCATAAGAACTGAGATAAGCAGGGCTCCCCACGAGGGAGGATCCCAAAAGAATTCAGTCCAAAAAAGACTGAGAAATCCAGGAAGAAAAAAAAAAAAAATATAGAAGAAATGAAGCAAAATCAGAGAAACAGAAAAAAGATTTTTTTAGAGAAAAGTTGCACTGCCTGTCTCTGCCCCGCTGCCGACGCCGGCACAGCTCTCGTCTGTGTCTGCTGCGCCGGCAACACTGCCCGACACCACGGAACAGCAGCAGCAGCCACTGCCACAGCTGAATCCATACGCCGTGGTCCCACTGTCCAACCTGATGGCCCGCCCACTCCTGCCTAGCTTCTCTGTGTCGCACCTGCCACCCCCGCCCCCGAGCACCCAGAACAGCTTTAACAGTCCTCATCTAACAGACTGGCAAGAAGTGAAATGTCACATCTGCAGAGAAGAAAGCCTTAGTCCCTTAGCCATGCCTGTATTAGTAAGCCAACAGCCTGGCGGTCCCAAGACATAGGCCCCCATCCCATCTCATGACATTAAAGAACTAAGAAAGACAGTGAGAGACAACAGCATTTGTTCCCCATATTTTAAACAACTGTTGAAAAGTACTCTGGAAGGATACGCACACCAAATGACTGTAAAAATCTTGCTAGTGTAACACTAACAGACTCACAATATATGCTGTGGGAATTCAAATGGAGAAAAATGCTCAGAGAAGTGTTAGCAACTTACAGGCAAAGCACTGATGCAGATCTTCGTGCTCTCACTATGTCTAAATTAACTGGTGATCACGCTGATGATAGAAACGAAGATCAAATAAATTTGCCCAGAATAGTATTAGATGACATTAAGAAGATGGCTTGCAGAGCTTTCTTGCAAATTCAGCCTGCAGGGACTTTTGAAAAAGCATATAACCTGATTAGCCAAGAGTTGTCTGAACCATTCACCACATTTGTGGACCAAGTACTTCAAGCAGCAGAGAGGCAATGATGGTATTGCTTGTTATAAATTCACTCGAGAGAGTGTTAAAGTTTAATAAAGGGGAATTTTATTAATTATAGAAAGCAAGCAATAAGCAAAATACAGCGCTGGACAGCCGGAAAGCGATCCCGCTTTGCCGCGGCCGTGTTTCCGTTTTTCGTGTGTCTCCTTTTAATCAGTCCGGCTCTCCGGGCTCCCCGATGACGTGTCCTTCCTCGGGTCTTTCTGCGCATGCGCCTTCATCGGTCTATGGGTCCGATCGTTCGGTCTTTACCTTATCTTCCTTTAACCTTTCTTCACTATTCCCTGTAAAGGCTTAGCTCAGTAATTTTTTTTGGAA
The DNA here is from genome assembly GCF_030490865.1 of Poecile atricapillus. Taxonomy (NCBI): domain Eukaryota; kingdom Metazoa; phylum Chordata; class Aves; order Passeriformes; family Paridae; genus Poecile; species Poecile atricapillus. The sequence goes on along the minus strand of NC_081288.1, from coordinate 92,783,962 downwards.
TTCAAGGAATCTTAGCAAGGACATAATAAACGTCAGTAGCTATACAAGCATCAGATACTATGCATACGTAAGTAACTATCGTAAGTAAGTACGGGGTAAGTAACAATCTTGATTTTACAGAACATAATATTACAGAATATCATATCTACATGTTTAGTCGAACAAAAGGGTCTCTGTTTATCACAATCCCCCCTTTTTTCTATTCCCTACTTTTGTTCGTTAAATCTTTGCAATTCTTTTTTACTTAGTTCTAAATAATCTTCGGTTTCTTCCCCATTTAAGGTTTCATATTTGGTTTGTATTAACATAAGGTGAGCTGCTTCTAACCTGCTTTTTACGATGTTAATAACTTTATTAAGAATGCAAGGGCCAAAAGTAAGTCCTAAGATTAGTAAAATTAGTGGTCCTGCTATAGTAGATAGTAAAGTTGTTTGCCAGGGAGAATAATTAAACCAGGATTCGTACCAACTCTGTTGCATTTCTTGTTCTTTCTTTTCCAGTCCTTCCTGTAATTTGGCCATGGTTTCTCTTACTACCCCGCTTTTATTTACATATACACAACACTCTTCTTTAAGTGCAGCACACAGGCCCCCTTGTTGTAAAAATAATAAGTTCAATCCTCTTCTATTTTGCAAGGCCACTTCAGCTAATGAGTCTAGGGAGTCTGTGAGGTCTTTTATGGATTCATCAATTCTCCTTAAATCCTCATCTACTGAAATTCTAAGCTCTTTAAGTCCCTGGTGTTGATTAACTAAGGATGCTATACCTGTTCCTAATCCAGCCCCTCCTATGCCTAGTAATACAGCTACTGTTAATACTGTGAGGGGTTCTCGTTTCACCAAATGGTGTTCTGAGTTTTGGTATTGTGTATACATATATTCTTCAGGATGATAAATAATCCGGGGAACTATTATAACTTGTATGCAAAATTCATAAGTTTGATTAAAGACTGTTACAGAGACACATGGGGTTACTCCTAAAGTGTTACAAACCCATTTAGTATTAGGTGCTGGAATCAGCCACTGAGCTGGCTTGCGAGGATCATTAATCTGTATTTTTGTCTGACAGAAATGTTTCTTATCTGGGGGCACATTTCCCACACATTTCCCTTTTCCAGTGACTCTAGATAATGTTATTCCTGGGGTGTCTTCCTTTCCCTATTTCCATAAGCAGGCAGCAGGATTGGTGCCGTTTACTCTTTTTGGTTCTGCTATGGAGCCTATGGCCTCATAAAAGGGTGGGTTAATGTTATAGCATAACCAACATTCTCTAGTTAAATTTGGGTGTGTATCATTTAATACTTTAAAGGTAGCTTGTAAAATTTTCCAAAGAACTTCATTTCCATATTCTTGGGGTGTCTCTACTGTAGTTGTTACTTGTGTGCTACTTTCTAATTTTTCTGAATAATTACTCTGATCTCTTACTTTGGGGTCTATTACTCCCCACACCACTGGATTTGGTCCAACAGATCCCGAATCATGTGGAACCATTTCTTTCTTTATAAGAATGTGCACTCCCCGATCTTTTCCAGGTTCCCATACCCTGAGACCCCAGGTTCGTCCCAATAACCACCCAGGGTCTTGGGACTGTGTAATATTGATGTAATGAAATTTGCAAGTCCCAGTATATGTTACTTCCCCTGAGGGGCCTATCCAGGGCTTTATACATCCATGTGGACTCCGTTCAACCTTTAAATACTTATCTGGGTTTTGTACTTTCCACCCCATGGAAATTGTTTCACAGCCCCAATATCTACAGTAAAATTCCCCAGGATAATTACAATATCCTCTGCCTGGATTAGAAGCTGGGCACATATATAGTACTCGCCCGTGCGGTATATTACTAGTACTCTTCCATTTAATAAGAGAATCTAGTGTAACTTGAAAGCTAGGGTCTCCAGAGGTGATCTGTGATTGGATAATAGCCTGGTCTTCCCATCGAATTATAGACCAATTAAAGGGTTCGTGAGTTTTGCCTATACAAATGTCAAATGTGCTAATTAAGATTGTAAATATTATTGATTTCTTAAATGAGTATTGGCTTCCCCTGCTATAATAGAGGCTTTTCATTTGTATAGTGTCAGTTTGGATTTCCCAGAAATTATTTTGCTGGGTTGTATCATTCCCATTCTTGTGGCATTTCCAGGTCCATGACCTTTTGGTCCCATGTATATTGGAGTGTTTCCCTCTACAGTTTATTACTCCTCTGCCTCTCCCATCATCGACCCGGTTGCCGCGGGACACGGGGTGTACCATCTTCTCGGCAGCAAGAGTATTCTTCTGGAGGGAGATTACTCCTTCTCTTATTAATTCTTTGTATGTATTTTTTCCAACTCTTATGCTTTATTAAAGGGATATTACATCTCAATTCCTGGAGCCACTGTCTACACAACCCAGCTACTATATTTGCTACAAAAAGTGAAGGTTCGTTTGGATGATAACAATAATACAAGGGGTTAACTCCTTTTGCATAAATAGTCCACCATTCCTCTGATTCTTTCTCAAATTCTCCTGCTTGTATTCTAATTAAGGCCCAATTAGTGAGTTTTCTCTGGGCTGTGTAGCAAGATCTACACACCCCTCTTGGTGGGTAGCCTCTATGACAGTGGGTCCACCAATATTCTTCACATATTATACATTTAAAACAAACAAAAGGATAACAATTCTGACATAAAGCACAGCTTATTTTAACACTCTTATTATATATTTCTCTACCACTAGATGGGGGTATTTTATATTCTATATAAAAACCTTTATGAAATTTACTATTCATAAGCTTCTAAGCTGGTTAATAGTCCTTGGATGTTACTTTGTTTTAAGTCTCAGGTTCCCAGCCGGGCTAACTGCTTCTCAGTCCTTATCTTCTGGTGGCTTCACAGGTCCCTTTATCCGACTGGCATGTGTCCACCCCTTCTCAGCTGTTCGAACTGCAGAGTCAGTTGTTAGTAGGACTTGATACGGTCCTTCCCACTTCGGGGTTAAAGGATTTTCTTTCCAGCTTCTTATCAACACCCACTCTCCAGGTTGTACCTGGTGTAATATAAAATCCAATGGTGGTCTCTGAGCCAGCATTCCTTTTTCCCACAATGCTTTTTTAAATTGCATTAATTTTATTAAATACTTATTGATGTATTGATCACTCACATTTGGATGTGTTTGGACTTCTTCTATATTATAGGGCATACCATATAACATTTCAAAAGGGGAAATTCTTAAATCTGCTCTTGGCTGGGTTCGAATATTCAGAAGGGCTAGTGGAACACATTTAACCCATGATAATTTTGTTTCCATCACTAGCTTAGTGAGTTGTTTTTTTATTTCTCTATTCATCCTTTCTACTCTTCCAGAACTTTGAGGGTGCCAAGGGGTGTGTTGTTCCCACTTTATTCCTAATGCTTCTGAAACTTCTTGAGTTATTTTGGATGTAAAACGGGGACCTTTATCCGAATCTATTGTCTCTGGTACCCCATATCTGGGAATTATTTCTTCTAATAACACTTTTACAACTGTTCGTGAAGTTTCCCTAGATGTTGGGAAAGCTTCCACGAAATGAGTGAGATGATCCACTAAGACTAGGAGGTATTTAAATCTCCCTACCTTTGGTAGTTCTGTGAAGTCAATCTGAATATTTGCAAAGGGTCTTTTTGCTAAGGGTCTCCCTCCATAAGGTAATTTTCTAAGATTTTTCCTATTTGTTTTTAAACATGGGAGACAACTTCTAGTAATTTGCTTAGCCAAATCTCGAATACCTGTGCTCATATACTTTGCTGCAAAATAGTCTATTAACCCTTGTGTGCCCCAATGTGTTTTTTGATGTATCTTTTCTAATATTCTTTGTGCTATGGCTTTTGGTAGTACTTCCCGGCCATCTGGGAGAAACCATCTCCCCTCTGAGTTTTCTATTGCTCCTGTCTCTGGGAGTTTTAACTTTTCTTCCTCAGTAAATCTACTTCTTAAGTCACTATCTTTATGTTCTAAAGTTTCTTCCTCCCCCCCTTTTTCTTTTAGGACCATTATTCGTAATGCTGCCTGTTTTGCTTCTTGATCGGCAGCATTATTTCCTCTACTCCTTAAGTCTATTCCCTTCTGGTGTCCCTTTAAATAAACCACGGCTAACCTCTTGGGTTTTCTCAGGGCTTTTAAAACTGCCATTATGTTTTTGATGAACTAAATCTTTCCCTTGAGAGTTTATTAAACCTCTTTCTTCCCACAGTTTACCAAACGTATGCACCACCCCATAACTATATCTGGAATCTGTATATATTGTCCCCTCCTTTCCTTCTAGTAATTTCAATGCCCTTAATACTGCATACAATTCGCAAGCTTGGGCTGACCAAGATTTGTCTAATGGACCTGATTCTAAAACTCGCATATCCGGTCCTCTTATTATAGCATATCCTGTTTTCCTTTTTCCTTCTATCACTCTGGAGGACCCATCCACAAACAGCTTTTCTCTGCTTTCTAATTCCTCTTCTTCCAGATCAGGTCTAATTTTGGTTTGTTCTTCAATTGTAGTTATACAATCATGTATCAAAGATTCACCTTCAGGTTCTCCATACAAAAATGCAGCCGGGTTTTGTACAGTTGTGGTTTCTAATATTAAGTTTGGGGCTTCAATTAAAATTCCTTCATATTTTAAAAGCCTAGCATCTGAAATCCATTTTTTACCGCCTTTTGTTGTAGCACACCCCGAATATTATGGGGGGACATTACCTTCAAGTTGCTATTAAAGGTGATTTTTCTAGCTTTCTCCACCAGTAGGGCACATCCTGCTACTGCTTGTAGACAGGCTGGCCAACCTTTACTCACAGGGTCTAAAATCTTTGATAAATACCCTATTGGCTTCTTCCTCCCTGCCCACTCCTGAGTTAAGACTCCAAAGGCAATCCCATTTTCTACATTTACAAACAAGTAAAAGGGTCTCCTCAAATCTGGGAGACTCAAAACAGGAGCATGAATTAAACTTTCTTGTAGTTCCCGGAGTTTTTCTGTATCTTCTGAACTCCATTTTATTAATCCCTCCTGTGTCAATTTTTGATATAAGAATTTAACTTTACTGCTATAATTTTCAATCCACTGTCTACAATACCCTGTTAATCCCAAAATTTGACGTATCTGTCTTTTATTTTTAGGAATTGGTAGTGATAAAATCCCTTGTATTCTTTCAGGATCTATTCTTTTCTCCCCTCTTTTAAGATAATGGCCTAAATATTTCACCTTTTCTTCTACAAATTGGAGCTTTGCCTTGGATACTTTCAATCTCTTTAGACCCAGGAAATTTAACAATTTAATACTCTCTCTCCTTACATCTTCTTCCTCTTTCCCAGCTAAAAGCAAATCATCCACGTATTGTATCAAGGTCACTCCTGGGTCCATCTGATAATCCTGTAAAATTTGTTCTAATGCTTGCCCAAACAAATTGGGAGATTCTGTAAATCCCTGGGGCAATACTGTCCATCTCAATTGTTGTCTCCTCCCTGTGTCTGGATCTTCCCATTCAAATGCGTAATAATTTCGGCTAGCCTCATCAAGAGGACAGGCCCAGAATGCATCCTTTAAATCTATAACACTGTACCACTGACTGTCAGGTCCCAGTTTGCTTAATAATGTATACGGATTTGCTACTACGGGGAACCATGCCACTGTACGTTTATTAATTTCTCTTAAATCTTGTACTAAGCGATAAGTCCCATCTGGTTTCTTTATTGGCAATATGGGTGTGTTAAAAGGTGACATACATGGTTCTAATAGTCCCTTACTTAACAATCTATCAATTTCTGGTTTCAACCCTCTTCGTCCCTCAAGTGACAGGGGATATTGTTTTATTCTAACTGGGATTTCTGGGTTTTTAATAGTGACCGAGAATGGAGTTATCTTCAACTGTCCCACACTTTCAGGGGTATACCACACTTCTGGGTTTATTTTGTCTTCATCTTCTACTATTAAAGGGCATAGTTTTATTTTCCACTCCTTATCAACTATATCTAAATGCATTCCCAATTCAATAATTAAATCCCGTCCTAACAAATTATAATCTGCTTCTGGCACTAACCAAAAATTTCCCAACCCGACTTTTGATTCTGATTCTATCATCACATCTTTAATAACCCCCACCTTAAAGGGTTCTCCCTTTGCCCCCACTACTGTGGCAGTTTCTTTGGATATACTACATCCTTTAGGTAAAAACTGAATAGTTGATTTTTCCGCTCTAGTATCTACCAAAAAGGTTATTTCTTGCTGTTGGGGACCCACTTTTAATTTTATCAAGGGCTCTTTCTGATGTTTTTTGTCCCCTATAATAAAGAGCCCCTGACACCCCTAGTCTTCTTTAAACATCTTTTCATCCTGGATCCTCACCCTACATTCTCTCCTAAGATGTCCTTTCTTTCCACAGTAAAAACAAGTTTTAGTGTTCTGTCCCTCCTTTGAATTTCTAATCGGTCTCTGTTGTTTCTCTTTCCATGTGTGATTTCCACCTTCTCTTACAGCAGCCACCATCATTTTATATTGCCGCTTCTGAGCCTCTTCTTCTCTCCTGACATACACTTTTTGGGCCTCCCTCAAAAGCTCATCCAAACCCCTGTCTTGCCACCCATCCAATTTTTCTATCTTTCTCCTAATATCCTCCGAGGATTTTGCTACAAATTGTGCTTTAAGCAGTGCTTGCCCCAATTGTGTATCTGGATCCATTCCGGAATATAGTTGAAAATTCTTTCCTAGCCTTTCCAACCATTCCGTGGGAGTTTCATCTTTCTTTTGCCTCTCATTGAATGCTTTATTGATATTATGACCCCTTGGGACTGCCTCCCTAATTCCTTGAATTATAATAGTTCTCAAATCCTGCATATTTGCTCTGTGGGCTGGATTCTGATGATCCCAATGGGGATTCTGGAGGGGCCATTTTACATCTGCCAGTGGTCCCTGAGCATGCTGGGCGTCCCAGATACGCATGCCTTCCCTTTTAATCATGTTTCGCTCTTCTGCAGTAAATAAAATATTTAGGATAGATTGTAATTCCTCCCATGTGTATATATTAGGTCCTAAAAATTGATCAACTCTTTCTGCAACCCCCAAAGGATCTTCCAGTAAACGCCCCATCTCCTTTTTAAAGTCTCTGACATCCCCTGAACTAAGAGGGACAGATATAAACCCTATTCCAGCTTGGGGGCCACCCATGGGCATTTCTCTTAATGGGAATAAATGTTCCCATTTCCTTCTGGCTCTATTCCTGGTGACAGGCCCCACTTCTGACAGGTCTGGCATGTCTGAATCCTCCTCCTCAGAATTCTGAGGGGGAGGGGAAGGGGCTCGAGGGGGAGGGGAAGGGGCTCGAGGGGGAGGGGGAGGTGCTCGAGGTGGTGGTGGTGGCACGAATGGAGGAGGGGGAATTATCATAGTATCTTCTTTTCGAGATTTCTTTTTCTTTCCTTTCCCCCGAATTTTCTGTCAATTCAAATAAATGAACATCGGGATTTTCTACCCAGATTTTTGCATAAGCACTCTCCTCTGGGTTAAAAGGGATCTTTGTTTTTACCCAGGAATTTAACTTTTGTTTAACCCACTCTTCAGATGATCCAAATATAGGCCAAAATATTTTCCTTGAAATTTCCTTTCCTCCCCATACTACTACACAATAGTGAATCATTTTTGCCTTATCTTTATTTTCTGTCCCCAGGAAATGTTCCCAATTATCTAGTATAAAACCCAACGGACTATCTTTAGGTACTGGTGGGAGTTTAACAGGTACAGGAGGCTTGCTCTTCCCCTGTCCCATTCTTCCGGAGTGCCTTCAATCACACAATTCCTTTCGCTTCCCCCCGTTCGTGGCCCACGCCCTCGCGGGCCAATGGGAACCGCACTGATAGGGGGTCCGCTCTCGCTTGGGGAATCTGGCTACCGGTCCCCCTCTCAGACACACACACTCACCACACTCCGGGATCCCGACCCCGACCAGACGGCTCCCCGTTATACTCACGCGTCCCACGTCCCGTGTCTTCGTCCGGACTCTGTGCACAGAATTTAAGGGGTTGACCGGTCTCCCTTTTGCTTATTGCCTTAATTTTAGGTTCGTCGGTGCAATCGAGGCAGGAACCGGCCCCCCCCCGGGCTGCTAAACCTTAGCGGAGGTGCCTTCCCGGAAGTGCCGCGATCCGTCCTACTAATTGCATCTGAGTCACGGCACCAAATTGTTATAAATTCACTTGAGAGAGTGTTAAAGTTTAATAAAGGGGAATTTTATTAATTATAGCAAGCAAGCAATAAGCAAAATACAGCGCTGGACAGCCGGAAAGCGATCCCGCTTTGCCGCGGCCGTGTTTCCGTTTTTCGTGTGTCTCCTTTTAATCAGTCCGGCTCTCCGGGCTCCCCGATGACGTGTCCTTCCTCGGGTCTTTCTGCGCATGCGCCTTCAGTAATTTTTTTTGGAATTCAAGGAATCTTAGCAAGGACATAATAAACGTCAGTAGCTATACAAGCATCAGATACTATGCATACGTAAGTAACTATCGTAAGTAAGTACGGGGTAAGTAACAATCTTGATTTTACAGAACATAATATTACAGAATATCATATCTACATGTTTAGTCGAACAAAAGGGTCTCTGTTTATCACAATGCTCATCCAATAATGGTACGTGACATTATTGAAAACAATGCCAACACAGAATGCAAAAGAGTTATCAAAGTCCTGGTGAGAGGAATGACAGGTTTGTCTTTACAAACAAGCTGTGGGTCTGCTGATAAGATGCAGCTATCAGTGAGAGACAACAGAAACAATGGGATGGATTCCACTAAAAGATCAAAGAGGCACTGAAAGACCACCATGAATTCCACAAAAGTTAAGAATTAAGAAAAGATTATGCATTGGGAGGGGGGGAAGGTATCCCAGGTATCAGGCGTTCCGGGAAGTCTGTACCTCTCAAGTACCTCAGCCTATGGGGAAAGAGAGAAGGGACAAGCGGCTGGGAATTAGGATAAAAGGAGGCTGCGCCCTCCAAAAATTTGAGAGACCCCAGGGGAATGCCCCATGGCCTCTCCCTTTATTCGAATAAAGTAAAAGGACTCCTCTGTCTCCTTTTTGGACATAAACCTCTAGTGTTTGTGGATTAATTTTCCTGACACTGGGAAAAGAAAAACTCACGGTGCCTGAAATGATTAATACCTGTAATAAGATTGGAAGCCCACAGCAAACAGCAACAATCCAAGCAAATGAACTTGGAAAGACTTTGGGAGAAAAAATTGAAAGAGCTCTTATAGCTCAGACAGCACAAGCAGACGCACAAGACCAGAAACTCACTGAAATCTTAACTGCCATACACCTGAACTCCCAGCAACAGAGCAACAACATGACTGTTATGCAAGCTGCTGTAACTACAGGACCTTGCTTTTTTGCAAAAAACCTGGCCACATCATGAGGCACTGCCCAGAAGCCAAAAAGAGTACACAAGCACCAAATCCCTGCCCTACCTGTGAGAACTGTAAACATTCTAATTGGCAGTGCTACTCCAAACATAATGATACTAAAAACCACCTTCCAAAAAAATCGAAGGTGAACATGCAATGCCATCGCGTGATGAAACAAGTAGTGGCATCCCAGGCACCCAAGGGAAAATTTGTCAATACCCCAGCAATGAAGGACTTCGCTTCATTGCTAGCAGAATCCCAAGCAATGACACAGACCTGCTACCCCCAGGGTCTTGGTGTACTCTGGCAACCTCCAAACCAACAACCTTTTTAAAAGACGATGGCTATGATTATATTTCAACAGGCACCACTGGAACTTCACAAAAGAGACATTTTAGTTGTTGGCAAAGAAAGGAATAGCATCCTGGGACTGCTTGTTCTGCTTTGTGTAATGTCAGTTAACTGCAAAGAACTACTGGTATTAGCCAAAACCTATTATCCCCCACTGCACATCCGGCCTAACACCCCTATAGCTATTGCTATAGCACTGCCCATGGAGACTATAGATCAGATACCACCACGCTGTTTCCCAGTTGCTCCTGAAAATCCTGAGGTATGTTGGATTCAACACATAAGCTGTGACCAACCAATAATAACTTGCCAATTGTCTAGTTATGGGGTTCAAATTGATATCAAAGGGATGATTGACACAGGAGCAGATGTCTCTATAATCTCTCATGATCATTGGCCAGCAGATTGAAAACTGATGAATTCCTCAGGCATTATCACAGGCATTGGAGGTGCCACTCCATGCTTACAAAGTGAGTCAATAATCAGTATTACAGGACCAGAAAGAAAAAAAGCATTGATCCGTCCCTGTGTAGTGAGGAAGCTCATCACAGCATGGGGAAGAGGCTTACTTTCACAGTGGGGAGCACAAATTGAAGTGGGTTTTTCGTAGGGGACACTGAAGCACTCAGTACTTTAAAACTGACCTGGAAGACTGACACCCCTGTCTGGGTCGACCAGTGGCCCTTGCCAGATAATAAGCTGAGTGCCCTCAAAAGACTAGTAGCTGAACAATTACAAAAAGGTCACATTAAACCCACTAACAGTCCCTGGAATTCACCTGTATTTGTTATCCACAAAAAAGCCTCTGACACCTGGCGATTGCTACATGATCTCTGAAAAGTCAATGCAGTAATTGAGAGCATGGGACCACTCCAACCTGACCTGCCTAACCTCTCCATGATCCCAAGAGAGTGGCAGCTTGTTATTATTGACCTGAAAGTCTGCTTCAACATTCCACTGCACCCAGATGATGCACCTGTTATAAATGCAAAGGCAAATTCAGGATAAAATAAAAAGAGAAATTTATTATAAAACAACAAAGAACAAACAGCGAGAAAAACCACAATAAAATGGACAGCGCAGCGCTGGGTGGACAGGGTCTACACCAAAGGTATAGGAGTTCCCAAATCCACGCTTGAGGGTTCTCAAGACTAGGTTTTTATAGAGATTTTGTGTCCCCAGGCTAGACTTCCAAGCAGGCTCCATTCACCAAGTGTCCTTGATTGTCGGGTGAATGGATTTCTTGGCATGGAAAAATAGAGTTAACAAGTGTCCGGACAGAATCTCCTCATATGTAAAGAGATTCTGTATGTTTCTTGATTTTATTTCAATTTGTGTCATCAGGGCAGAGTGGTGGGATCCGAGCCAGAGCCGATGGATATCTCGGCAGTGCTTTTCCCTTTGTCCCTTTTGATTGCTTTTCCAACAACGGTTTGACAGGTGGGGTGTTCAGGTCTGGCGATGACTATCTTCTCGGGGCTTGTCTTTTTGTCGACCTGATTGTTTCCCAACAGAGATCTGCAGGGCGTTGCTCAGGTCCGGTGATGGATATCTTCTCTGAGCCAGTTCCTTTGTCCTCCTGATGGCCCTCGTCCTGTCTATTTTTCTGGGCTGATGTGCCTGCTTGTGTTTGTTATCTGGGTGTTGGTTGCAATCTGTTGCCTCTCGGAGGGGAATCACGACCAGACCCGGAGAAGGATTTTTTTCATTTTGTATTTTATATCATTACAAACATATATATATCTTATTTATACCTTTTACGAATTTTTATTCATAGATTAATTTATTACACACCCCACTTTGCTTTTTCTGTGCCAAGTACAAATTACAAGAACCGCTCCAGAGGTATCACTGGCTTGTTCTACCTCAAGGCATGTGGAATTCACCTACTGTCAATATTTTGTAGCCCATGCATTATCTCCAGTTCGTAAGCAATTCCCACAATCAGTTATCCTTTATTACATGGATGATTTACTTATCGCAGAACCAACACAAAAACAAATGGGAGACTCGTAACAGAGTAGTCGCAGAAATAAAAAAAGCTGGACTGGTGATCTCTGAATAAAAAATACAAGAGATTGCTCCCTGGAAGTACTTAAGATGGAAGCTAACAGAACAGTCAATCACACCGCAAAAGATACAACTCGGGAGTGATGTTCATACTTTGCAAGATTTGCAACAGCTCTTAGGAGAAATTAATTGGGTCAGGCCTGTGTTGGAAATCACTGCTGATGAACTAGCCCCACTCTTTGACTTGCTGAGAGGAGACAATGACATCAAATCCCCTAGATCTCTCACTCCTGAAGCCTGCAAAGGTTTAGAAAAGATTACCGATGCTTTACAAAACAGACAAGCACACTTATGTTTCAGAAAAACCCTTTCTCCTTGCAGTTCTGGGAGAAAAACTGTGATTGCATGGTCTCATTTTTTCAGTGGGACTCATCTCAAAAAGATCCTTTGTTAATAACTGAATGGGTTTTTGTTGGGGAGGATGAAACAGGGAAACCATATGAATGTGATTGTTTGGCAGAAGATTCTGAAAATATGAAGCCTAGAATCGAAGTAGAAATGAAAGCCTGCTTTGAGTCATAAGATGCTGAGTACTAGTTACTATATAACCAAAGAACAATAGCCTAGCCAGCTAAAGAAGAATCCCTGGTTGATGAAACAATGTCCTGCTGATAGAAAGTCCAAAGGTCAAGAAGCAAGGGAAGAATTTGTAAAGCTTTTAGAGTTTAAAATGCAACACTGTATGTTAATATGGTGATGCTTATAGGCTGTATGTAGATTCTTTAGTGGGTGTATCTCGTAGTGATTGGTTACTGGGAATTAGAATATTCACTATAGAAAAAGATGTATTGTAACAAGAACTTCGCTCTCTTAGTTCCTACCCCTCTCTTAGTTCCTCCCTGCTCTTACCCCTCTCTTGTTTTCCCTGCTCTCTCCCTCTGGTTTTTCCCTCTTTCCCCCTCTTACTCCTCTCTTGTCCTCCCCCTCTCTCCTAAGCCTCCCTAGTTTTTCCCCAATCTCTCTCATGCTCTTGTTATAAATGCAAAGGCAATTTTGGGATAAAATCAAAAAGAGAAATTTATTAATAAACAACAAAGAACAACAACGAGAAAAAACCACAATAAAAAATGGTCAGCGCAGCGCTGGGTGGACAGGGTCTACACCGGAGGTGTAGGGTTCCCAAATCCACGTCTGAGTGTTCTCAGGCTTGGGGTTTTATAGGGATTTTAAGTCCTCAGGCTAAAATTCCAAGCAGGCTCCATTCACCAAGTGTTCTTGATTGTCTGGTGAATGGATTTCCTGGCTTGGAAAAATAGACCTAACCAGTGTCTGGACAGAGTCTCCTCATATGTAAAGAGACTCTGTATGTATTTCAATTTGGGTTATCAAGGCACAAGTGGTGTGATCCGGGATTGGTGCCGATGGGTATCTCGGCAGAGTCTTTCCTTTTGTTTCCGTTGATTGCATCTCCAACACTGGTTTGACAGGTGGGGCGTTCAGGTCTAGCGACGGATACTTTTTCTGAGGCTTGTCTTTTGTCAACCTTGATTGTTTCCCAGCAGATCTGCAGGGACGTTGGTCAGGTCCGGAGATGGGTGTCTCCTCCGAGCTAGTTCTTTTGTTTTCCTGATGGCCCTCGTCCTGTCTATTTTCCGAGCTAATGTTCGTTATCTGGGTGTTGGCTGCAATCCGTTGCCTTTGGAGGAAACTCCCGGCCAGGCTTGGAGAAAGGGTTTATGTACATTTTTGAATTTTATATTATTTCAACACGTACGTATCTTATTTATACCTTTACGAATTTTTATTTACAGATTAATTTATTACACTCTCTTGATCCCTCCCCATCTTTAACCTCTCCTCTCCTTCTCTCCCCACACTCTCTCCCCTCCCCCCGACCACGTGGATGCCGAGGCTGGCGGTGGACACGGGTCTCTCCCTCTCTTTGCCCTTATAATAAATTGCTTATACCTGAACAGCTTGACCCTGGAGAAATCTCTCACCGTGAGCGTTTTGAACAGCAATACCTGGTGTCCACACGTTTGTGAGCCATCCCACGACTTCTCCATCGGTGAGAGACTTCTCCATCACTGGTAACTAAAAGACTGGTTTTTCACCCTTTGAGGCCGTCTCGAGTGCAGTTTATGTGGCTGATCACTGTAACACTGTAACTCTCCCCTGTTCCACGGCACCCTCCGGCACAGGCCGGCTGTTGCTAAGCAGTGTCGGCTCCAAAGCTTTAGAGGTATCCACCATGTGGTTTATTCAGGGTGCACGTTGCCAGGCGACGTCTGCACCCCTGGTTTCCGCAGGGCCCTGTGGCATGGGAAGGTGTGGCAAAGCCACATCTCTTCTGTGATACACGGGATATACCCTGCGTGGTTTATTCGGGGTGCATGTTGCCAAGCAGCGTATGAACCCCTGGTTTCCACAGGACCCCCTGGCACGGGTAGGTGTGGCAAAGCCACGTTTCTTCTGTGCTAGACGGGATATCCCCTGCGTGGTTGTCCTGGGTTGATTATGATGTTAAATTGTATCCCCATTCGTCCACCTAACCCAGAGACAGGTTTTATATTCTTAAAATTCCATCTAAGACTAAAAGTGAGTGGAAAAGAAGCACCGAGTCTGTTATCAGAGACTGTACTTGCTCCCCCCCCACATCGGGAGTTTTGACTACAGCACAGACAGACAACAAGACACAGATCGCCTTGGCTTTCCAACTAGCTGGAGCAGAGAGGTCTTCCTGGACTGTTCTCTTTCCCTTTTCTGAAACAAATCGAACCTGCTTTGGACTGGGGACTCGGGGGAGCACCGGGAGCTTGCACCCGTGGACTACCGGGAGCCCAGCCTGGGCAGCGGCATTTTCCAGCGCCAGAGGGACTGATAACAGAGCAAACACCCACAGGAAAGAGACCCTCTGAAGTTTTGTCATCTCTTCTGAACGGCGAGAGGTTTTGTAATTTGATATCATTCATTTTTGTGCTGGGTAGTGCTGTGCCTGTGAAATAAACAGGTTTTTTCCACTTCTCTCAGAGAAATCTCTTCCCGAACCGGTTGGGGGGTGGGGGAAAAGAGCCACGTAAGTTTCCTTCCCGGGGAGGGGGGGAAGCCCCACTGGAAGTTTTCTCCTAAATTTGCCCTAAACCAGGACAAATACATTCATGGGCGCCCGACGTGGGGCACGAGAGAGTGGAAAAACCCTGTACTGATTGTATTGAAGTGGCAATTACTTTGTATTAAGATAAGATAAAGCAGTCCCTAGCCATC
The DNA here is from genome assembly GCF_030490865.1 of Poecile atricapillus. NCBI lineage: Eukaryota > Metazoa > Chordata > Aves > Passeriformes > Paridae > Poecile > Poecile atricapillus. Next base: position 92,768,937 of record NC_081288.1, on the reverse strand, counting down.
CAGCCATGCTGCTTGAATTAATAATGTCTTTTAGGGTGCAGGCCTTCATGTGTTTCTGGTCGCTAGGCTTTTTTGAGGTTTTAATACCTTTATGGTCCCTTGGTTTATTTTCTTATCCACAACTAGCCCCGGTGTTGTCCCTAACACATAGCTTTTACAGTAGAGGGGCACGGACTAGAATAGCTATTGGGCTGGGCCTAGTGATTATGATTTCTAAGAAGGTTATTCAGGTGCTGGAGTCTGTCCCAAATATAAAAGATTCACAGGTATGGTTATGCACCCAGTTTGTTAAAAGAGGAGCAGGGAACGAGGCTTTTCAACCTTTCCTTTCCTTCTTCTCCTCTGAATCGGTTACATCACTATTGGCAAGTGTTCAGTTTCCCCTGAATGTTAAAGAGACCATCTTCCTGGCATTTAATCTAGTAAGTTTCCTCTATACAGTCTTCAGCCTCTCTAGAATGAGGGCTGAGATTTCTAGAGGGACTGATGAGACCCCTGAACCGAGCATGAAAAATCCTGAGTAGGGTGGAGAATAAGAAGATATGGGCCAAATCCTGAAGGAATTCTCTGACCCTGTAGTTTAAGACTTCCCACATGAACAAATTCTGAATCCAGCTGAGATGGAGAAATACCTGAAAGAGAAGTGTCAGGTTAATTCCAAAGAAAAAAAGATCATTGCAGTAAGCTGGGCCCTGGCATATGCGTACCGTGCATTGCTGGATACTGTAGAGCAGCAAACAGGAGGAAGGGGACAGGGAGATAAATCAACAGCTACCCCAATTACTCAGGCTGCAGCCAACCTCCCAGTTACAAAGCTGGTAGCTAAACCAGACAGCAAGCCTCAACCAATGGCTGTTGCTACTAGCACAAGAAGTGGAAAGTGCACAAACAAAACCGATCGACCAGTGGATGATGATGATGAGGATGCAGGAAAAGGACCTTCAACACCTGCTGACACAAAACCAAGAGTCAAAGCAACTGGAACAAGATCAAAAGCTAATATTGAGTCCTTTTCCCTGAAAGATCTTCGTGGCCTGAAGAAGGACTACACTCGACGACCAGATGAATCTATAATTAGTTAGTTAGTCCGTCTGTGAGATGCTGCAGGTGAAGCTACAGTTCTGGATGGCACTGAAGCGAGGCATCTGGGATCCCTGTCACATGATCCAGTTATTGACCAGGAGATGATGAAGGGAGCTAACCCTCGCAGTCTCTGGGCACGGGTCCTTGAAAGTGTAGCCCAAAGATATCTGTGTGTAGATGACCTCTACATGCAACAAACACAATAAAAAACCATCGAACAAAGGATCCAACGCCTGAAAGAAATGGCAGTGGCAGAGATAGTTTTTTCAGATGACATACCAACTAAGAATCCTGACTTTGTGCCATGTACATCCGTGATGTGGCGAAAATTGGTACGACTTGGGCCGCAAGAATATGCATCTGCTTTAGCAATGATGAAACGGGATGAAAGGGAGGAGACCGTGCTAGATATGGCGAAGAAGCTTCGAGCATATGCAGATGCCGTGCATGAGCCCACACATGCAAGAATCGCAGCTGTAGAAACACGTCTGCTGAAATTAGAAGATAAGATAGAAGAGAATCACAAAAAACTTAGAGATGAGATTAAAGAAGACCTTCTCCAAATCTCAGCAGTACAGATCAGAAGTCCTGGCACTCAACGCAGGCGTTCCCCAGATCGAGAGAAAAAGTATACCCCACGAGCTGAGCTGTGGTTCTACCTGCGTGATTGCGGAGAAAACGTGAGGAGATGGGATGGGAAATCTACTGCAGCTCTGGCACAACGGGTGCGTGAATTAAAGAAAGAGAAGAGTTACAAAGAAAGTTCCACCAAAAGGAAAGCAGCTCCAGTTACCCGTAGCCAAACTGCCAGGTATGATGATGATAACATGTCCAATCCCCTTGAAGGAACATCCAAGACATATACCAAAGGAAAGAAGGATAACCAGGCTTAGAGGGGCCCTGCCTCTAGCCAGATAGAGGCTAGAGAAAATCGTGTTATTTGGACTGTGTAGATTCGTTGGCCTGGCACATCAGAACCACAACGATATGAGGCCTTGGTTAACACAGGTGCACAGTGCACAATAATCCCATCAAGACATCTAGAGGCAAAATCTGTTTCTATTGCTAGTGTGACAGGGGGATCACAGGATTTTACCTTGGTAGAAGCAGATGTGAGCCTGACTGGAAAGGAATGGAAAAAACACCCTATTGTGACAAGCCCAGAGGCCCCATGCATTTTGAGCATAGACTACCTCCGAAGTGGGTATTTCAAAAACCCAAAAAGATTCAAGTGGGCATTTGAAATAGCAGCTGTAGAAACAAAGAGTGTCCAGCAACTGAACACCTTGCCTAGACTGTCCGAAAAGCCATCTACAGTAAAACTTCTGAAAGTGAAAGAACAGCAAATACCAATTGCCACCTCGACAGTACACCGCCGACAATATAGAACAACTCGAGATGCTGTGATCCCCATCCACAAGATAATCAGAGAGCTGGAGAGCCAAGAGGTAATCAGCAAAACCCACTCACCCTTCAACAGCCCCATCTGGCCTGTGCGTAAATCTGAAAGAGAATGGAGACTGACTGTAGACTATCGTGCATTGAATGAAGTGACTCCACCGCTGAGCGCTGCCGTGCCGGACATGCTGGAGCTCCAGTATGAGCTAGAGTCCAAGGCAGCGAAGTGGTACGCCACTATCGACATTGCTAATGCATTTTTCTCCATTCCCCTGGCAGCAGAATGCAGGCCTCAGTTTGCTTTCACGTGGAGGAGAGTGCAGTACACCTGGAACCGACTGCCCCAGGGGTGGAAGCACAGCCCCACCATCTGCCATGGACTGATCCAGGCTGCCCTGGAAAAGGGTGAGGCTCCAGAACATCTACAGTACATAGATGACATCATTGTCTGGAGGAACACAGCAGCAAAAGTGTTTGAGAATGAAGAAAAGATCATCCAGATCCTCCTGAAAGCTAGTTTTGCCATCAAGAAGAGCAAAGTTAAAGGACCAGCTCGTGAAATTCAGTTCCTGGAGGTAAAGTAGCAAGATGGACGGCGTCAGATTCCTACTGATGTCATCAACAAAATCATAGCAATGTCTCCACCAACTAATAAGAAGGAAACACAAGCTTTCTTAAGTGCCATAGGGTTCTAGAGAATGCATATTCCTGAATACAGTCAGAATGTGAGCCCTCTTTACCTGGTCACTCGGAAGAAGAATAATTTCCATTGGGGCCCTGAGCAGCAACAAGCCTTTGCTCAGATCAAGCAGGAAATCGCCCATGCAGTAGCCCTTGGCCCAGTCAAAACAGGACCAGATGTGAAGAACGTGCTCTACTCTGCAGCCGGGAGCCATGGTCTGTCCTGGAGCCTCTGGCAGAAAGTGTCTGGTAAGACTCGAGGTCGACCATTAAGATTTTAGAGTAGAAGCTATAGAAGGTCCGAAGCCCATTACACCCCAACAGAAAAAGAAATTTTGGCAGCCTATGAAAGAGTCCAAGCTGCCTCAGAAGTGATTAGCACTGAAACACAACTCCTCCTGGCACCCCGACTACCGGTGCTAAAATAGATGTTCAAGAGAAAGGTTCCTTCCACCCATCATGCAACCAGTGCCACATGGAGCAAGTGGATTGCTCTTATCACACAGCGCGCCCGTATTGGTAAACTGAACCGCCCTGAGATTTTGGAAATAATTACAAACTGGCCTGAAAGTGAAAATTTTGGTCTTACAGATGAAAAACAAGAAGAAGTGACAAGAGCTGAAAAAACTCCACCATATAACCAGCTTCCAGCAGAAGAAACACGCTATGCTCTTTTCACTGATAGTTCCTATCGCATCGTAAGGATGAACCGGAAGTGAAAAGCAGCCGTATAGAGCCCCACACAACAAGTCGCAGAAACCACTGAAAGAGAAAGTAGATCAAGTCAACTTGCTGAACTCAAAGCTGTCCAACTGGCCCTGGACATTGCTGAAAGAAAGAAGTGGCCAAAACTGTACCTCTACACTGATTCATGGATGGTGGCCAATGCTCTGTGGGGATGGCTGGAGAGGTAGAAAGAGGCTAATTAGCAGCGTAGAGGAAAACCAATTTGGGCTGCTAAAAAGTAGAAAGATATTACTACCAGAGTAAGGAGACTACCAGTGAAAGTCCGCCACGTAGATGCCCATGTCCCCAAGAGTAGAGCTAATGAAGAACACCAAAATAATAAGCAAATAGATCAGGCGGCGAAGATACAAGTGTCAAAAATAGATTTAGATTAAGAACATAAGGGAAAGTTGTTCCTAGCCCGATGGGCTCATAATGCCTCAGGTCATCAAAGTAGAGATGCCACCTATAAGTGGGCACGAGATCAAGGGGTGGATTTAACCATAAACAGCATTTCTCAAGTTATCCATGACTGTGAGACATGTGCTGTGATCAAGCAGGCCAAGCGGTTGAAGCCCCTCTGGTACGGTGAGCGGTGGTCCAGATACAAGTATGGGGAGGCCTGGCAGATTGACTACATCACACTGCCCCAAACCCGCCAAGGCAAGCGCTATGTGCTCACAATGGTAGAAGCCACCACTGGATGGTTAGAAACCTACCCTGTGCCTCATGCCACTGCCCAGAACACCATCCTGGGACTTGAAAAGCAAGTCCTTTGGAGGCATGGCACCCCTGAGAGAATTAAGTCAGACAATGAAACTCATTTCAAAAACAGCCTCATAAACAGCTGGGCTAGGGAACATAGCATTAAGTAGGTGTACCATATCCCCTACCATGCACCTGCTGCTGGGAAAGTGGAGAGGTACAATGGACTATTAAAAATCACCTTAAAGGCACTGAGTAGAAGATCTTTTAAAAACTGAGAGCAACATCTAGCAAAGGCCACCTAGTTAGTCAACACCAGAAGTTCCACCAACCGAGCAAGTCCTGCCCAGTCTGAGTCTTTACATGTAGTAAACAGAGACAAAGTCCCAGTAGTACATGTCAGAAGTCTGCTAGGGAAGACAATTTGAGTCAATTCTACCTCGAGCACAAACAAACCCATTCGTGGAGTTGTCTTTACTCAAAGACCAAGTTGTACATAGTGGATAATGCAAAGAGATGGAACAACACGCTGTGTACCTCAGGAAGACCTGATCATTAGGTAAAAAGTTACTGCCATTGTCTGTACATTAAACCATGCAGACGTGAAATAAAAAGAAATGTGCAAGTGTTGAAAGTATGAGCAAGTAAAAGATAGTGTTTTGAGTGAGTAAAATGAAAGAGTGAAGAATCCTGCAGCTCTCTAGCGTAGGAGTCTGGATTCAGTAGCTTAGTGTGAGGCGTGACAGGGGCATGATGGATATATTGTTTGTATTTTTTTGGGTAGAACAGAGAGAAAGTTTTTATGTATGTAAAGGTGTGCAGAGTTAGAATGTTAGTTTTGGCAGTAAGTCGACAATATGGAAATAAAGGGTAGAATGTCCTGAGTTGATTATGATGTTAAATTGTATCCCCATTCGTCCACCTAACCCAGAGACAGGTTTTATATTCTTAAAATTCCATCTAAGACTAAAAGTGAGTGGAAAAGAAGCACCGAGTCTGTTATCAGAGACTGTACTTGCTCCCCCCCCACATCGGGAGTTTTGACTACAGCACAGACAGACAACAAGACACAGATCGCCTTGGCTTTCCAACTAGCCGGAGCAGAGAAGTCTTCCTGGACTGTTCTCTTTCCCTTTTCTGAAACAAATCGAACCTGCTTTGGACTGGGGACTCGGGGGAGCACCGGGAGCTTGCACCCGTGGACTACCGGGAGCCCAGCCTGGGCAGCGGCATTTTCCAGCGCCAGAGGGACTGATAACAGAGCAAACACCCACAGAAAAGAGACCCTCTGAAGTTTTGTCATCTCTTCTGAACGGCGAAAAGTTTTGTAATTTGATATCATTCATTTTTGTGCTGGGTAGTGCTGTGCCTGTGAAATAAACAGGTTTTTTCCACTTCTCTCAGAGAAATCTCTTCCCGAACCGGTTGGGGGGGTGGGGAAAAGAGCCACGTAAGTTTCCTTCCCGGGGAGGGGGGGAAGCCCCACTGGAAATTTTCTCCTAAATTTGCCCTAAACCAGAACAGTGGTTTATGCGGGGTGGGCATTGCCGAGCAGCGTCTGAACCCCTAGTTTCCGTGGAGCCCCTGAGTTCAGGAGGGCGTTGCGAGGCGATGTCTCACCTGGGCTAGGCGGGGAAAGCCACTGCATGGTTGAGCAAAGGGCAGGCGTTACCACGTCTGCACCCCGAACTCTCTAAAAGTTTTTCCGCTGCAGTGTCCAAACCGTAGCTTTTAGGAGACTCTGCAGCCTGGTTACGTCTGACTATTACTAAGTGACACCAGAGAACGGTCGGGAGGTGCCTGGCCAGCACCCATCGCCCGAGCTCTGAGAGACGAGGCAACATCATTAAAATAAGAGGTAAGTCACAGACCAGTCTATCATGGGTCAAAACTGTTCAGCCCCAGACAAAAAGCTGTATAAGCAACTAAAATTCTTTTTGAAAGCCAGACAAAGTAATTTGCCTGAACAAGAGCTAAAAAGCCTCTTAACCTGGACCCTAGTTAATTTCCCAAATGCAGAACACTCAGAATTCTTTACTAAAAATTTTTGGGACACAGTTGGAAATAAGATTTTAATAACATCTCTCACTGCGATATGACTGCCGCGGAGTTGCTCCCGGCGTGTAGTGCGCTTGTAAAACTCTTTGCTGGTAAGCAACAGCCATCAGCGGCTGTCGCGCTGGATCCAGCTCCTGCCACACGTTTCTCCCTTGTCGTGGAGACCCAAAACGTAGCCAAGCCCGTTCCCGGCCCCCAAAAGTTACTAACTCCAGCGTCCGTGGTCCTGCGCATCCTTGCCCCACCTCCCCCAGCCCTCGTGGTTTCGCAATCTGTTCCTGTGACCCCATCCCCCATGGCGAGTCCGGCAACTCCCCCTCCCCCTCTTAATCTCGCTCCCGTCTCCACTGTTGTAAGCGGCGAGCACCCCGCCCCGAGTTCCGCCCCCCCCACGAACCTCGTCTCCGGTGTCGCAATCCCCGCTCCTCCCTCCCCTCCCACGCTGCTCCCTGCAGCTGTCATTGCGGCTACCGCTTATATTTTAACTGCATTACAAAGCCACGTTGCACCCCTCTCCCTAGCCCCTCCGCTGCCTCCTGTCATCGCGGAGTCTGCCCCACCGTCAGCAGCGAATCCCGCCTCGGCTCCTGCGCCGACGCGGACAGCTGCTGGCTCCGAGCCTGATGTACCCACGGCGTCCCCGCCCCCCCGGCGGCAGCGGCTGTGCCTGTAACCTCTTTTCCTGCAGCAACTCCCGACGCCACTACTCAAGCTGCACAACTCCCAAAATCTGCACCAGTCCGAAAAACCCCTATCTCTCTGTTTCATTTCCCTCCACCTCCCGTTTCGCTGCTGCCTGCCGAAGTTCCAGCCTGCGCTGCCCGGTCCACCCCAGCCCCATCACCTCCCTCCACCCCAGCCAGCGTCGTTCCCCTTCCCCCCACCCGGACCAGCATGTCCCCACCCCCCGACCACGCGACCCCTGCTCCCTCTGCCCCAGTCCCAACTGTTATAAATACATTTTATATTGTTGGCTTTTCGCAAATATTAAAATGAATGTTATGTGTATAAGAATGAGAAATTTTGTTGTATTAATATAGTTTTCTTTATTTCTGTTATTGATGAAATTTAGAAATAGTGGTATAATACATATATGTTAGGTTATGGCATAGTATTAAAATAAAAACTGCCTTTGTTTGTATAACCCAAAGACTGAGGAAAAAATAGCTAGAGACTCCTGCATTTGTAAACTATCTTATCCAGATGAAGACAGCAGTGACCAGAACTCTGGGGGGAGGAATTTATTGCATTCCTGGTATCAGAGAATGTAAATCTCAATGGCGCCAAGAGGATTGATCTATTGGGAAGGGGGCAAGAGAAAACTAAACAGAAGAACACCAAAGATCCTAAGAAGAATGTATGAATATGTATGAGAATTTATGGATATGTAGTAGGATTCTGTTTTTAAGGGACAATCCTTTGTTAGCAAGGTGTGCTCTCTTGGCTGAATGCAGAGACACCCGGCCGTATCTGTATACTTTACTTTATTTTTTTCTCCTAATTGTTTTTTTTTTTTATTAAACTTTTAAATTCTATAAAAATTATGTGAACCTCGTTTTTCACACAACAACCTCCGTTTCCACCCCTCCCCCCGCCTTCCCCGTCCTAGCGCCCCCTCCCTTTTGCCCCCCTCCTGTCGTTCCAGCTCCCCCCTGTACCGCAGTACCGTCCCATTCCACCGTCCCTACGGCTCCGCTCCCTAGCACACTCCCCGAGCCACCCGTGCCGCCTTGGCCCCCCACAAGCACTGCTTTCGCAGCACCCGTGGAGCCAGCAGCCCTGTCGCCACCACTGTCCAACAACACCATTCTGAGCGGTGCTGCGCGGGCCGATTCAAAACTCCCACACACCATTCTCCCATGCTTCCCTGCGGTGCTGACGTCATCCACGCACGCGTAGTCACAGCTCATAACGCCGATGGTCCCGCCGCCGCCGAGTTTCTCGTGCCATTCTGCCGGTACAGCCTTTCTACACCCTTTCGTGCCAGCCTCTCAAGCCGCGGAGCGGGAGAGAAAGGACAGGCACGGAACCCCAGTTCTACAACTGCTGCCACCCGCCCCGCCTCTGCCACCGCCTAGCCCAGCCACTGTCCAGTTCCCGCCACGCGTCTTCCCGCCACTGCGTCCACCACCGAAGCCTCCCGACCCCAGCACACATCTCCCGCCTGTCTTTGCCGCACTGCTAACACCAGCACAGATCTCGTCTGCGTCTGCTGTGCCAGCAACTCTCCCCGACAGCAAGGAACAGCACCAGCCACTGCCGCCGTGCACCGATGTGCTGCCGCTTCCAAGTTCGTGTACGTGGCCACCGTCACAGCCGATAATGAACCAGCCCGCACGATTCTTGAATTCCCTTGCACCACCACCAACAGCCACGAAAAACGAAGGAGAACAAGAGAGAGAAAAAGGGAGAAATGAGTAAAGAGAAAAGTCAAAAGCAGATACTGTGGCACAAATAGTGACAATCCAAGCAAAGGAACTTGGAAAGACTTTGAGAGAAAGTGATCTACCAGAAGCAGCTCAAGAAAAAAATGAAATCCCATTATTTACATGAATGTATGTTGTTTATACCCTTTAGTTTAAAATTTTGTAGTAAAACCTACCCTGTAAATCAACCCAAGATAAATACCTGGGTTGCCTTAGCCAAAGACTGCAAGCTTTAATACCATCTGTTTATCTGATCATACTGTTCCTATACATAAACAGCTACAAAATTTGAAAGATTTAACCAACCAAATTCATACTGATGATTCAAAAGTGAATCAATCTGACCTTCAAAAGTTAGAGAAGCTGGACAATTTGTTTAAGTATTTAAGCTTTGCACCTTGGCTAAAGGAACTCTGTAAAATAAGCTTAATAATTTTAATAGTGATAATTGCAGTTTTAGCAGCAGTACCCTTTATACTTCAATGTGTGCAAAAATTAACAAATAGGACAATTTCTAGTATCTTAATAGTTCATCAAAACAGGGGAGATGGGTAAGATGAAACAGGGAAACCTTATGAATACGATTGTTCAGCAAAAGATTCTGAAAATATGAAACCTAGGATCAAAATAGAATTGAAAACTAGCTTTGAGGTATAGGATACTGAGTACTAGTTACTATATAACCAAAGAACAATAGCCTAGCCAGCTGAAGGAGAATCCCTGTTGATGAAACAATACCCTTCTGCTGATAGTGAATCCAAATGTCAAGCAGCAAGAGAGGAATGTGAAAAGTAGCTTTTAGAGTTTAAAATGTAACACTGTATGGTAATGTAGTAGTTCTTATAGGCTATATGTAAATTCTCTAGAATGTGTGTCGTATACTGGTTGGTGTGATGGATTAACATTTAAGAAACAAAGAGAAACACCTAAGGAAGCTTAGGCTGTTGGGAGTTTTTCTCCTGGCCAATAACTGACCATCTCTGAGAATTGACAGTAGTTTTGACCATTGAAAAGTGAGATCAACCTGTGAACACCACCTTAAGACCTAAGCCCGGGAATTTCTTTGCTCTTTTTGGTTTCCAGCTTTGAAGAGGTAATAGGGCTCCGGTTCAGCCTCCTTCCCCCAGGCCGGACAAGGCCGTCGGGGGGGAGTGCGGCTGGCCGGAGCTCTGCGGGTCCCAGGGACGATGGAGACTGTGAAGTCACAGGAGCCCCTTCTCGCAGGGCTTGCTGGGCCTTGTACAGCGGGCCTGCCAGGCCAGACCGGTCCCTGGCTCGGCTGCAGTTTCTGCTGCTGCTGCATTTCACCAGAGACTGCTGAGTAAGGGGAGGGGAAGCTATTGACCAGCGGCGTGCTGAGACAGTGGTGACACTCCCCCAGAGCAGCCATGGAAAAAAATCTTCCATTGCAGACAGCCCCAGCTGCTGCTCAGGCAGAGATCATGGGACCATCCACAAAGCCTGGGCAAGATTTTAACTCTTTCATTAGCCAGATGAGATCTGCAGACTGTTGGGTTCGAGCAAGAAGAGCACCCCGATCAGCTACAGCACAGGCGGCTATCCCAGCCGCGCGGTCCACATCTCACGACACCAATGTGATGGATGAAGAATATGGCGGTTTATTGCAGGGAAACTTGACATTTTATAGCCTGGGTTCACTGTGTTACTCCCATCTGCTTACCTCACAGTTAGGTGCTATTGGCTAATTGCAGGGGGGCCCTGCTATCCTAATAGAGAGGGGTGGGTTTCTAACTTTCTCGTCACATCCCGAGTTCTTCCGCAGCGCAAGGCCTTAACTACAACATATCCCCTCTCTCTATGACTAACTAATTTGCTAAAACATAAGGTATATTAGTCTCAAAAATTCTAATGTTATTTGTTGTATACATATTTTTAACACTTCATCTAACTTATCTATATTAAAAAGGTTTGTTAAAAATGAGTAATATAAAATTGAGTAAAATATAAGATACATTATACTTAGCTAAAAAACTAAAAGCTTACAAAACAAATACTACAACTTCCATTGGTAAATATAAACACATGCAATAACTAAATATGCTTTAAAGCATCTGTTGCCTTTCTATAAACAAGATGTTAACTTTTTCTAATCGGCTTTTAACAAAGGACACGAGCCTATTCAAAATACATGGCCCGAAGATTAACACAAGTAAAATCATCACAACTGGTCCAATCAGGGTAGACACCAGGGTGGTCAGCCACGGGGATTGGTCAAACCAGGACTGGAACCAGTTTTGCTGGGCTTCTCTCTCTGCTTTCCGTTGGGACAGCCTGTCTCGTAGCTCTGCCATCGTGTCTCTCACTATTCCGGTGTGGTCAGCGTAGAAGCAGCATTCTTCATTCAGGGCGATGCAGAGGCCTCCCTGCTGCATGAATAGAAGGTCGAGACCTCGCCTGTTCTGTAAAACAACTTCAGAGAGTGAAGAGACTGATTTTTCTAGAAAGGATATGGATTTCTCAATTCTCTGTAGATCTTCATCTACAGTCATCTGTAGCTGAGAGAGACTCTGACTCTGAGTTACCAGAGCGGAGACACCCGTGGCTGCTCCAGTTGCTCCCAAGCCGAGCAGCATTGCTATTGACAGTCCTGTCAACAGCTCTCTTTTCTGAAGGCGGCCTGCCCGCTCAAGGTACTGGTTCACTTCTTCTTTGGAGTGGTATAGGACTCTGGGGATGATAATGGCTAACACACAAAAGTCAACAGAGGAATTAAAGCTTTGGGTGTAAATGCAAGGGCTTAGCCCACTGCGGTTGCAAACCCACGTGCCAGACAGAGGGGCAATTGCCCATCTCTTGGACCGGTCCACTCGCACGGTGGTCGCACAGACTTTTTTATCCACAACAGTGGCTTCGCCCACACAAAACCCTTGCCCTGTCATGTGGCTGATGGTGATTCTGCGAGAAGGTGACTCACTGCGGCACTGGACTGGGGCTTCTGCATTGACCCACAGTGGCCGGTTATTAAGGGCCACAGCCTCATAGTAAGGGGGCTGCGTGTCATAACACAGCCAGCAGGATTCTGTGGCATTAGGGTTGGATTGATTCAGGGGTAGGAAAGTGGCATCTAACATTCGATAGAGCGAATCGAAAGCAGCGGCTTCAGATCTTTGGGGAGAAGCTTCTTGCTTATGCAGCGGGTACAGACTACTAGATCGTGGGTTCTCAGCCTGTACTACAAGGTTGGGGCCAACTGCTTCAGGCATTATAACTGGGAGCCGGATAATTTGTACTACTTCACCGGGATTTTTACCAGGCTTGTGCAAGAATACTGACCACATTCTCCCGGTGGTCCAACCCACATCTGCTGGCTGCAGAACCTGCATGATCATTTGATGACAAACTTTAGATGGGTCATCATGAAAGCCATAGAACACTTGTCCTATAGAGTTGAAACTAGGACGCATACAGCCTGCCGGACCCCAGGTTACTTGCAGAAACTCATCTGCTTTAGGTGGTGCCCATCTGTTACTCAGGACTATTGTCTCGCATCCCCAGTAGCCACAGAACCAATACCCTGGTTGGTGGCAGTAGTCTTTGCCTGGGTTGGTGGCTGGACACCAGTATGACTGGTACAGCTCGAAGCGAGGGTGGATGTTATGAGTCACTATACCAGGGAAAATGTCTCGGATGAGCACAGAGAACCTTGGGGTACCTGCTGTGACTAATTCTTTGATCACTTCATTTGAGGCACGGCGTAAGATCCACCTGAATGGTTGATGGGGGTTATATTCTGCACCGACCTGCTCGCTGTTAACAAGTGTTAAAAGCAAGATTACACACAAAAGTTGTTGTCGCTTGGGTTTCACAGGCTCAGGAGTTTTGGGCGCCTTCGGGTTGTCTGGTAGTTCATCGCCTCCTTCTGGCAGTGGAGCATATACATCACACGGGCGCCCAATGATCAGGTCCTGCAAACAAAACTTCAGAGTTCTTGTCAGTTTCATTTTTAAGATCTGGTTTTATTGACTTAAGTGGACACCACTTTACTTTACCATCTCTTTTCACTGCAGCGTACCCTCTCCCTGAGAGTACTAATCTCCAACCTTGCTCCCACTCCCCTAACTCATTTCTGATTATGACCTGTGGGCCCTCTTCTAGAGCTCGAGCGGCCCAGTGTTTTTGGGAGGAACTGTTTATTTCATCTCCCCTAGGGAATTGGTTCAGTGCTAACAATGCAGTTGCTAGCAAGCGCGCCTGGTCTGCCTGGGGAATGGAATTGGTAAAGCTTTCTGATTTTGCTAGCACTTCTAGCTTGGCTTTCAAGGTTTGGTTTGCTCGCTCAACGATGGCTTGTCCTGTGCTATTGTACGGGATGCCTTGCACTAGCGTGATACCCCATTTGGAGGCAAATTCCTGGCTCGGCTTTGAGATAAAATTTGTACCATTGTCTGTTTTGATTTGCTTGGGAATGCCAAGCCAAGCCATAGCTGTTAGCCAGTGTTGGATAGTTGCTTTGGAGTTGGTTTTCAGGTGTTGCGTGGCTACAATCATTCCGCTGTACGTGTCTACTGTTACTGCAAGCCATGCTCGAGGTTTCAACAGCTGGCACAGTGTAAAGTCTGTTTGCCATATCTCTGAGGCTTTTAGGCCTCTGGGGTTGATTCCACAGGACCACAGCGGTGCTTTTTGGCAGTGGGGGCAGGAAGCTACTACATGTTTTGCATCAGCAACTGAGATTTCACATCTCTTTGCTAGTGCTTTGGCTCCGATGTGCAGGGTTTCGTGTAGCTGACGAGCTTCTTGTAGAGTCCACAATCCTTTCGCGGCGGCATCTGCTTTATCGTTGCCAACTTGGAAGAACCCTTTGATCGGATTGTGGCTGTTAACATGGATGACTGATATGGTACCTTTTCGAGAGGAGAGCGCTTCTTCTAGCATCAGAGCTGCTGTAGATGTTGATATGCCGGGTCCTGACATAGCCAGGCAAAGCTTGGCTACAAACATTGAGTCAGTTACAATGTTAAGATGCTCTGTTTGGAACAGTCCACATGCCAGTACCACAGCTGCTACTTCCAGTTGCTGGACTGAGAGTGTACGATCAGTCGCTTTGACACAGTGCCACTCGTCCTCTGATTGCCACACTGCAGCCGCAGTGGAGGTTGTCGAGGATGCATCTGTGAAGACTGTCGGTCCTGGCTGGGGCCGATCCATGACCTTTTGTGGTAGGTCCATGTCGACAACAGCTAGCATCTGAGTCCAAGGGGGCTTTGCAGAATACTGAATCTCTCCGCCGAATCCGACCAGGGCTGTCGCCAGGTATTCTGACATCACTGTTGATTGTGTAGAGAGTTGCTTGCGAAAAGGCAGAAATATTTTGGCTGGTTCAATGCCAAGATATTTCAGGGCGAGCTTTCTGCCTTTCATAATGAGGCTGCTGATATATTCAGCTCCTGGGGAAAATGCACGTGTCTGTTTTCCCAGGACTATCCACTGTATTGGGTGAGCTTTTTCTGGGGGGCCTTGAGCCAGTGCTCCTACCCCCCCTCCCTTTGTGAAGTGCACATACAGATCGAGTGGTACCTGGGGTTTCCACCTGGCGAGGGAACATAAAGATACCTGCTGTTCGATAAAATCAAGAGAGTCCATTGCTTCTGCTGTCAGGGCTTTGTGTTCCCATGGATTTTTCCCTCTCAGGAGATCATACAGGGGGGTCATCTTCTCGGGTGGGATTAGGACGATGTTGCGGAGCCATTGCAGGGATCCCACCAGCTGCTGCACGTCGTGGAGCGTTTTGATGTCCCGACGGATCTTTATCTGGGGAGGGGATATGTAAGAGTCTGTGATCCCCACCCCCAAAAAGGTTACACATGGCCCCTTTTTTATTTTAGCACTCGCGATTTCAAAGCCATTTGCTTTTAGAGTCTCTGTGATTGTTGACACTAACTGGTCTACCTGACCTCCCGAGGGTGCGGCAATCAGGATGTCGTCCATGTACTGGATGATGGTCGCAGTCGAGTTGCTATGACGAATCGGTGCTAGCGCTCGATCAACTGTAATTTGGCAGATTGTAGGTGAGTTGACCATCCCCTGAGGCAGCACTTTCCACTGGAAGCGTAGGTTGGGGCGTTGGCTGTTTGGGAACACTACTGAAAAAGCAAACCGCTCCCTGTCTTCTTCATGTAAGGGTATAGAAAAGAAACAGTCTTTGATATCAAGAACAGCACAGGGTTGGCCCTCTGGCACCATAGAGTTCATAGGTAACAATGTTTGAACAGGTCCCATGGGTTGGATTTTCTTATTCACTTCACGTAAATCATGGAGGAGGCGAAACCCTTCTCTGGATCGCTTAGGGATTACAAAAACAGGAGTATTCCACGGGCTAGTAGATGGCTCTATGTGACCTTGTTGTAATTCACGGTTAACTAACTCAAGGAGGGCATCCAATCGAGGCTTGGACAAGGGCCACTGCTCGACCCACACCGGGTCTGATGATTTCCAAGAAAGCTTGATTGGTGGCAGTGGGTGCACAGCAGCGGCCCTTAGGGTAAATTTGTCACCCTGGCTTTTAGCAAGGCTAGGGCGTCCCTCCCCAGCAATGCTGGGATTCCTGTCATGACATACGGGAAGAGGGCAATAGTTTTCTCTGGCCCTTTTTCCGTTTGGAGTGTAATGGCTATTAGCTGTGCGCTTCTCCGAGCTCGTGACAGCCCTCCAACCCCGCCCACCATGGGGGCTTCCTCTAATTTCCAGAGAGGAGGCCAATTTGTTTCTGGTATGACTGTGACATCCGCCCCAGTATCAATTAGAAAAGGAACACTGATGGACCCGGAGGGGATACTTTGATCACCTGAGGTGTCATAAAGAGTGCAGATCCCCCATACAACCGGCGGGTTGTCACACCTTACTGCCAGGGCCACCCTGGGGTCCTGTCCCCCAGGTGTGATCCCTGCTGTCCCTGAGGCGGATACGGCTGGGCTGGCTGAGCAACCGGCTGAGTTATGAAAGTGGTTGCCTCTCGGGGGGGTAATGGATTCGGGAGCAGCTCGGTTCTTGCTGGACTGGCATAGCTGGGCCGCCTTGCATCCCAAGTGGGAGAGAACTGGATGCGGCCCTGCTGTCCTCTCCCCCTCCCGTTTCCCTGAACCTTGGTTCTGCATTCTCTAGCGAGGTGCCCCCTTCTTCCAGAAGCCCAGCATGGTCCTTTAGACTGGTTCTGCTGTGAGGTGGGCCCTGCCAAGGCTCCCCCTTTTCTGCAATTTACAGCAACATGACCTGCCTGACCACACTTGAAACATGCCATCACATTAGCAACTGCTGTACAGATTGCAGTTTGAATCGGAACTGCCTGTTCCTCTCTTGCCACATGTTTAATCATCTCTGCAATATTTGCCCCTGCTGGTAGTGATCGAAGGATTTCCTTGGTTGTTGAATTGCATTGCTGACGCAAGCAGTCTGCCATGACTGGGCCTTTTGCCTCTGGGGGCAGGGAAGAGGAGTCAACAGCTGCCTGAAGGCGGTCTACAAATTGTGTAAAGCTCTCACTCTCTTTTTGCTTTATGGTAGCCCACGGTGATGGCTTGGCAATAACTCTAGAGGCCGAGCGAATAGCTTCTCTGGCCGCACGAGTGGTTATCATAACTTCATGGGCCCGCATACCCTGGGCTTGTGCCTGAGGGGTAGCCATGGCTGGGTCTGTGCCCATTAACCGTGGCAGGCTGGAACCGTGTAGTGGATGATCTGCCCCATTCACTTGGGCTAGGTATTTGGCACAATTGTCTTCCCATTCTTGTTTAAAAACAATCATTCCTGCTCCATCAAAAAACATTCTGCAAGTGTGCTTTATATCAAAAGGGAGCAGGTCATCACCTCCAAAAAGACCATCAATAAGGGAGGTGACCATGGCTGAATTAAGCCCTTTTTCTGAAACTGCTTTAACAAGCGTTTTAACTTCTTTAGGATTTATTGGTGAATAAACCCTTTGCCCCCCCTCAGACACCCTGACTGGGAATACTAATGCATCTGGAGCAACCCAGGTGGCACATTCTGCTCTTATTTGTCCCCAGTCTGTGAGAGGGGTGTCCTCTCTCAGTTCTTTTTTAATGTGGGGGGGGGTGTTCTTGTTTATCTTTATTGTTTCCTCTTCAGAGGAGTCGGGTTCTGACTCTTTGTCACTCGTATCCCGATCAGAGCCGGAACTCGACTGGCTGGCTGCTTCCTCTTTGCCGTGCCTTTTTCTTAGGCTCCGGCCCCTCCTACCGCCCCTGTGGGCGGGCTGTTCCCTCCCCCTTGGCTCTCCACGCCTTTCGTTCCTCCCTCCACTCCGCCTTCCGTCCTGCCCCCCACTCCGGACTTCGCTCTGCTCTCTGCTCCCGGCTTCTTCCCCTCCATTTGCATTCCATTCATTCTTCACCCATCCCCCGCTGTCCTTCACACATTTCTTATCTTTCCCATCCCCCCAGCCATGCTCATCCTCCAAGGCCAGCTTTTGTTCTTTGTTAGAGGCATACTTTTCCCGCTCTATAACTTTTTTCTCTGCGCCATCTTTAAGCCTCTCAGGGGATGTTTTCCCTCTCACTATCTTTGCTACATTTTTAGCTTCTTCTGTTAAATTTTTCCAAAAATCTCTTGCTTTCTGTTGTGCCTCGGAGGGCAGCTCAGGATTTGGGGTTTTTGGAGGCATATCGCCCTCCTCTGTCCCCTTGTGCTCAGCCAAGTTGCTCTCTTTTGGAGGCTCTAAAGTTGGTGTTGTAGCACTCATTTCTAGTTTTGGGCTAACCAACAGACAGCTTTTTGCTGTCGTCCAGGCTTCTTGCTTTTGTCTAACTTTTTTCAAAGCCTTAAGAACTTTACCCCATGACTTAAAATATTTCACATTACCAGAATCTACAGTTTCATTAGCCAGGGCTCTGGTACATTTCTCCCACACCTCAGGATAAAGAATATCCACTGGCTGCTCTATAACACCCATCTGTAAAAGCTGTGTAACAGCAAGCAAAAAATCCTTAGATTTACAATCTACTTCCCACTGCTTATATAATTCAGATACGACCTTTATACGTGAATCCATTTTCCTCTGGGCCCAGGATCCTCACGCCAAGAACAGTCCAGCTATCTTGGCCGCTGCCAGCCGATTCAGGATATTCTTGCTTTTTGGATTTCTTCTTCCCGGGTTTTCGGCACCAGATGTTGGGTTCGAGCAAGAAGAGCACCCCGATCAGCTACAGCACAGGCGGCTATCCCAGCCGCGCGGTCCACATCTCACGACACCAATGTGATGGATGAAGAATATGGCGGTTTATTGCAGGGAAACTTGACATTTTATAGCCTGGGTTCACTGTGTTACTCCCATCTGCTTACCTCACAGTTAGGTGCTATTGGCTAATTGCAGGGGGGCCCTGCTATCCTAATAGAGAGGGGTGGGTTTCTAACTTTCTCGTCACATCCCGAGTTCTTCCGCAGCGCAAGGCCTTAACTACAACAGCAGACTAATCCTTTTTTTTCAGAGAGATGGGAAGAGAGTGATCAACATGTAAAGAGACAACATAAACTATCAAAGACAGTATAGAAAGGAATTAAGCTTCAGATGGGGGAGAGAAATAAGGAGATGCTTTAATAAGCTGAAATATTCTTTTGCTAAAACTATGGAGATGGACAATAGTGTTCTGAAAAAACTCCTTTAATTCATGACAGAGTATTTTGGGGGGAATGGAGTATTTCAAAGTGTGGATCTAAGCAAATGGTGAAGTAGTTGTGATCGTATGAGTTGCTGGAACAGAAAAAAGAAGTGAGAGTTGTTGAAGATTTGTGGCCCTTAAGAGACAAAGAGAAAACTTCTGTTCCCAGAGATGATCACAGAGACAGATGAAGATAATTTTTGCCTTTGAATAACTCATCCTTAAAATGACACCCCTTTTTGACTTATGACCCATGCGCACACCTCAGAGTGATGTGAAATGGGAGGAGACAACTGATGGCAGAGTTTTCCGGGCGGCTGGCATCAGAAAAATAGAAAGCCACGAGAAAATTGTTTTCTTGTGAAAAACTTCATAGATTGACAAAAGAGAACTTTTTCTCTACAAAGACTGATGAAAAGACTATAGCAAAGTTAGGACTGTTTTAACCACCAGGTTTTTTTGTCTCTATGTTGTCATGTGAACAAGGGAATGGTTGGGTGGTGGGGAAAAAGGGTTTCTGGAGGTTTTATTCTAGTTTCTTATTCTTGTAGTTTTGTTAATAAACTTTATTCCTTTCAAGTTTTAAGCCTGTTTTGCTCTTGTTCTAATCCATATCTCAGAGCAAGAAATGACTAAGTTTTCTAGTGATTTTTTAGCTAATGCTTTAAAACCACAACAGTTGGTCACTAGGAATTAGAATATTCACTATAGAAAAAGATATTGTAACAAGAACTTGGCTCTTATTCCCTGCTCTTACCTGCTCCTCTCTTAATCTCTTAACTTCCTCTCTTACTCCCCGCTCTTACCCCCTCTTGCCCCTCTTTCTCTACCCCCTTAATTACCTTCTTCCCTCATGCTCCCCGACTCCTCTCTCCACTCTCCCTCTCCCTCTCCGAGCACGTTTATGCTGTGTCTGGCAACGTAAATGGATCTCTTCCACCCTCTACCTAAATAATAAACTGCTTATACCTTAACAGTCTGACCCTGGAGAAGTCTCTCACTGCATGTGTTTTGTACATCTATAACTTTCCTACTTACAGGAACAAGGCACAACAAGGGAAAACAAACAGCAACAAAACCAAAAAAAAAAATCCAGGCCATCAAAACAGAAATGAATCAAGAACTATCTAAGGGTGTGTGTGTGGGGGTGTGTGTGTGTGTGTGTGTCAAAAGGACAGTGCAGGCAAAGATAAAAAAGAACACAGCCTAAAAGCTTAACAGCACTCAACAGTACTTTAACCTAACTTATACCTTAAACCTAACAATTTAACAAAGGAACAACACTTAACTTATACCTAACTTAATTTATAACTTAACCTTAACAATTTAACAGAGAAATAACGCTTAATAGCATGTAACCTAACTTACAGTTATAATTTCAAAGTTATGCTTAGCAACTTAACAGAAGAACAACAGTTAGCAACACAGCTTATAACTTATGTTTAACAGCTTAGCCAAATGTTATAAGTACATATTATATTATTTGCTTTATTTAAAATAAATGTTATATACATAATGTTGGAAAACTTTGTTGTATTAATACAGTTTATTTCTGCTATTGATGAAACTTAGAAATAGTGGTGTGATACATATATATATTTCTTAGGCTGTAGCATGGTATTAAAATAAAGACTGCTTTTGTTCATATAACCCAGAGAATGAAAAAATAGTCAGAACCCCCCCCCCCCCCCCCATTCCCTAAATTATCTTATCCAGATGAAGACAACAGTGATCAGAGCTCCAAGGGAGGAATTTATCGAACCTTTGTTATTGGGGAGTGTGAGACTGCAGGGAGCCACAAGAAAGATCGATCTGCTGGGGGGGGGGGTGAAACTAAGCAAAGGAACGTCTACATTTAAGAGGAATGTTTGAATCATGCATAGGGATCTATGAATATGCAACAGGTTGGTGCTTTTAAGGAACAATCCTTTGTTAGTACGGTGTGCTCTTGGCTGAAGGCCGAGTCACCTGGCTGTATTTATTTATTTTGCTTTATTTCTGTCTCCTAATTGTCTTTTTAATAAGCTTCTTAAATTATACCAAAGAAGTGAACCTTGCTTTTCACACAAAGAACAACCTGGTCAAGACAGGTTCTGGGTATAAATGCACACTGATCTCACAAGCCCCCACCTCTCTGCCCACCTATCTCTGCCTTTTTTCGCTTTGTTTTATAATTAGCTGCCACACCCCCTGGTTGTCATGTTCGGTGGTCTTTGGGAAGAAGGCTGAATGTCTTCTTTGGTGATTGCTGTTTGACCTCTGCTTCTGGGCAGGTACAGTGGAGGTTTGGCTCTCTCTCAGGTCAGCTTGTCTTGCTCAAAACTACTCACCTGGTTCTGGCTGGTTTTGGAGCCACAGGTTTCTGCTTTGTCAGGTTTTTATAATACCTAGGTCTTGCTTTGCTGAGTTTCCATAATATATAATATTTTAATATTTTTTCCTGGCAACTAAGTTCTTATGTGGTTTGTTACATACTGTTTCTGCTATGTGTTCTATTTCCTTTTTACTTGCTTAAGCATATTATAGGCTTCTAATATTCTGAATTTTTAAAACTATATATGATCCTTATCTCAATTACCCCCTTTTCCTTTAAATGATGCAAATTATTTTGCTTTTTAAGATACTTATTATATTCTCTATGACTATCTTTAACTAGTTGATTAGGTGACAGGATAGACATTGTAGCCATTCTTTGTGACAGTTTCAAATTCTAGAAAATCATAACTAAGAACAAAACAAAACTTTAACTAACTCGAATTAACAAAACTACTATAGGATGACGCAATCAGTTTAGAAACTGTTGCAGTAGGAGACTACTCAAAAAGTACATCTCAGCAGTGGTGAGATGTGTCTCTTGCTAACTTTTTTAAGGCTCTCTTTATATTCTGTGTCATGGTGTATTGTGGTCATAGTAATTTTTCCCCATATTTTTAATTTCTTTAAGAATTTCTTGAAGATCTCTGTGTTTTAGTAGCCGTTTAATTAGAGTGAGATTTATACTTGAGAAGAATGACAGGTTTGTCTTTACAAACAAGCTGTGGGTCTGCTGATAAGATGCAGCTATCAGTGAGAGACAACAGAAACAATGGGATGGATTCCACTAAAAGATCAAAAAGGCACTGAAAGAGCACCATGAATTCCACAAAAGTTAAGAATTAAGAAGGGATTATGCATTGGGAGGGGGGGGAAGGTATCCCAGGTATCAGGCGTTCCGGGAAGCCTGTACCTCTCAAGTACCTCAGCCTATGGGGAAAGAGAGAAGGGACAAGCGGCCGGGAATTAGGATAAAAGGAGGCTGCGCCCTCCAAAAATTTGAGAGACCCCAGGGGAATGCCCCATGGCCTCTCCCTTTATTCGAATAAAGTAAAAGGACTCCTCTGACTCCTTTTACTTTATTCGAATAAAGTAAAAGGACTCCTCTGACTCCTTTTTGGACATAAACCACTGGTGTTTGTGGATTAATTTTCCTGACATACTTATGGGCACAGGCAATATGTCCTTCACGATTGTCAGGTTTGCTTTTATATGTTGATGTGATACAACTGGGGCCTAATAGGAGAAATCACATCTCTTAATTTTGATAAAGTTACAAATACACAAATTAGGTTGTGTTTAATTTATAACGAGCTTGTCTACGATTACAGTGGGGCATGTCGTTCTGAGTAATACACAACCCTGACCTGTATATACGAGCAAGGTTGTCTGGTTGACTGAATGGATTTCAAAGTGACAAATGCTTTGTTCTGTATTCAGACAGATATCTTGGTCATCATTTACATTTCCTTTATATATAAACTCCAGTTGTTTTCTTGCAGCATATAAGTCTATATTAATAGTTTGATACTTCTCTTCAACTTCTTGTGCCTACATTCTATGTTTAGAATGGTGTAGCACAGTTTCCTCATGGTTTAATCCTAAAGTGATTATTAGGTGAATTATACTTACTGATGCATTATGTATAGTTAAAACAAAAGCAGTCACTACACTTGTTACAGGGCCATAGGTGAAATTGACTAAGACCCAGTAAGACTGTAGTTCTCTTTCTAAGTCAGAAGCATTATTTCAAATAATCTTACGAATTTCAGTAGGAAATGTGCCTTCTCTACTGTCTCGGTTTTGAAAGACAGGTGTCTGCTAGGGAGGGCAGAAGCCTCCCTTGGAATGAAAATGTAGACCCCCCTCCCTCCGAATTATTATAATTTTGAAATCAAGGGGCTCTCAGGCAGAGATTTTGGGGATAGGAATAACAGTTCTTTGCTAGTAACCAAGCAACAACTACAGCGTTAACAACAAAACAGAACTAGGGACTCCATGACAGCCTTCTCATCCGAGACGGGAAAGGATGGAGGAGAGGCTTTGCTTCACAAACCCTCTCGGGCAGTCAGTCCCGGTGCTCCTGCAGGGCTCTGAGGAACACTTAGCTGGAACAGCAGGAATGAGAAGAGATCCCAGGCCGGTGGCTGAGGTGTATCAGCAGCTCCGCGGCGGTGGCTGGCACTGCTGCACGTCCCGGCAAGACAGGAGATGCAAGGTCCACCAACGAAGAAGGAAGAAGAAGCAGTAGCTTCGTCTGGGTGATGGCAAATTCCCTTCTCTCTGCAGCAACAGCTCTCAGTAGTGTCTTTGAAGCTGAAGAAACCCACCAAACTGTCCCTGCCCTCCCTTTTCTCTGCCCCCCTTCCCCCCCTGGGCCCAGCCGAACTCTTTGTGTTTCTCAAGCACTTACCAAGTACCCGCAATCAGGTTCAAACCCCTCCCCTTCCCCCCCGCAATTAATGGGACTAATGGGTAAAAATTCCACAGGTGAGCCAGAACTAAAAGGACACCTAACCCCCAACATCTACCTTCCTTAATAATTGAAGCAGCCACTGGTTGCATTTACAATTGTACTTGTATGCACCTAAGAGCTAAAGAAATTTTCTCACTAGCTGTACTGTGAAAAATGAGATTCACTTAATAAATTATAAAAAGTTTAATATAAACAAAAAGACAATTAGGAGACAAAGGAAATAAAGCAAAGGGTTAAAATGGCCGGGTGTCCTGGCGCATTGCCAGGAACACACCTGGTATCTTGGGAACATCCTTTTTATCCCCTCCTGCTGTGAGGGTTTAATGCATATTCAAACTTTTCTAAGAAGCATTTTGCATGGTTACGCCCTGAACCTGCCTCTTCAGAACATGCTTCGTATGGTCTTTATTTTTGCTGATCATCATTTTATTTGAATTTGCTTTCCTTTCTTTGCAAGTGGTCAGTGCTGATAACAGTCTAGGCTCCTCATCCTGCCACTGGTGACAGCTGGACTTCATGTCCTTCTGCTGCCAACAGCCTGGTCCTGGCTGCTGATAACAGCTTGGTCTCCATTGTCCTTCCACTGATAACAGCTTGGGCCCCACTGTCTTTGCCCTCTGGGGTTTCCTTGCTTTGTATCACAAAATTCCTTTAAGGTTAAAACTTGTTAGCAAGAGAAAAAGTACATACATAGCCAAAAAGTATTTAACATATAATATTAATCCTAATACTTGCGAAAGTCAATATCATAATACAGATTTATAACATGTACCAAGAGCATTGGTTACTAATTCATTATCTTGTTCTTCTATGTTTTTCCATTTTGGTAATATCTTGGATAATTTCTCCTGGCTAGTACTTAATGCTAATAAAGATGATTGTAAAGGTCACTGTATTTTAACTATATCATTACTAGCTTGTTGGTTTTCAAGCAAGGCAGACACCCTGGCCAGAGCCAGCACGGTGGCCTTCCTCGGCCACACGGACCACAACCCACAGCATCAATGTGATGGATGGTGAATATGGTGGTTATTGCAGGGAAATTTAACATTTTATAACCTAGGGTCATTGTGTTACTCCCTTCTGCATACATCACACCTAGGTGCTATTGGCTAATTGCAGAAGGCTTTACTATCCTAGCAGAGAGGGGTGGGTTACTAGCTTTCTGTTACATCCCGAATTCTTCCGCACCGGCATGCCCTAGACTACAACACTAGCTGCAGTTAATTTGTTCATTAAAATTTCTGAGTCTATTGTGTTTAAGACTTCTAGTCTTGTTCATATTCTTGTAAGTTGTTTTTTTTCTTTTGTTTGAGTGTATACAGTGCACACTTCTGCAACTAAGTGGTCTATTCTATAAAAGAGGTTTTAAGGAATGGAGCACATACTGGTCAAAAGACAGAGGCATTTACTTGCATTGCTATCTCTACTCGCTTTAGGGACTACTCTGGATTGAGCAATAGCCTTTGGATCTCTGTCTTTTTAATATCATAAGGTCTAATCTTGGTGATTAATGGTTGAATTGGTTTTTTTGGGGTCTGAATAAATGTGGTTTGAGGTGTGGTCTGAATTTTTAGTGTTTGTGTTGGTGAGGTTGTCTTACTCATTATTCTGAGGGTTAACACAATCTTGAGTTATACTGTAATAATTTTAAAAGCCTTGGTTTTACATTTTTCTATTTTAAGCTTGAATTTAGAACAGTTATTTAAGCATGTGTCACAACATTTAGTACTAATTCAAATAGGTTTTATAGGTCCTTGATGGAATCTATCTTGAACAAATGCAAATTTACATCTCTGGACATCTCTCCCTATTGAGAGACCGCCAGCTATTCACCAGTCTTCACAGAAGTAATTGTGAACGCCGTTTATTTCTATCTTTAGCACACCTTTTATAGGGTTCTACAGGGTCTGCAGGCAGAGCAAGCTACTATTGGCTAATGCACATAGGTTTACATTTTTTCTCCTACACACAAGGATATTGTTTTACTTTACTCTCTCTTCTGCAGGAAGGTTTCAAGGACTTTAGCCCTTAATATCACGACTTATTTCAAAGGCTGGTTTGTGCATACAGGCCTTTACTAATATATAAAATATATCAACATCTCCCTTTCCAGACAGTTGCATTTGTGACTTTTAACACTTGCCAGAGAGACCTGCAAGAGTTAAAGTCAGAAGCTTTTCCTTGACAAATATAAATGCTAGTCACATTGTATATAGAAGGTCCTGCACTGACATCCGTTGTAGCTATAGCCATGACTATGATTGTGAGAGCCACAGCTTCCTAGGTTTCACTTGCTTGATTTTCCATGGTGACTGAAGCTTTCTTAATGTTAGTGTGATGTATCCATGCCATTTGTTCTCTGATCTTGATGGTGGTGAACGAAGTGAGGAGCACTTGGTATGGTCTTTCTTACTGTGGTTCTAAAGTCTTTTCTGTAGGAGACTTTACATATACATAATCTCTAGGTTGCACATTATGTACTGTTTTATCTAATCCCCTACACCGGGTTCCTAATACATGTTTCTTGATATTATTGAGTTGTTTCTTTAGAGCTACCATATATTCTGTTATAGTTTCTTCCCCTACTTGTGTTGATGTTCCTTTTTGTATTGCATAAGGTCACTCATACAGGATCTCAAAGGGACTCAGTCTTTCCTTTGCTCTTGGTTTAGTTCGTATGCATAAAAGGGCTAAAGGAAGGGATTGAGGCTAAGGCAGATTGATTTCTTGTCTTAATTTCACAATTTGCTGTTTGATTAAATGATTGATCTTCTTTACTTGTCCACTTGACTGAGGGTGATATGGGGTATGTAATTGCCAATCTATACCTAAAGTACTAACTTGCTGTACTACCTTTGCAATAAAATGGGGCCCTCTATCTGAAGAAATGGCAGCCAGAACCCTAAATTGTGGTACTATCTCTTTAACTAAGACTTTGATGACTTCTCGGGCTTTAGCAGTTCTAGTAGGGAATGCCTTGGGCTATCTTGAAAAGGTATCAGTTAGCACCAGTAAATAATGAAGCCCCCCTTTTCTTGGGAGTTCTGTGTAGTCTATTTGCCATAATTTGCCAGGTACATTCTCTTTCTCAGTTTGACCCATTTCTGTCTTTGGAGTTTTTTAAGGATTATTCTGGAGGCAGAGATCACACTGTCGAGTTACTTGCTTCACTATAGTGTATAAATTTCTAGACATGATGTTTTGATTTAAGTGTTCATACAGGGCTTCTGCTCCTTAATGCCTTTTCTTATGCTCTTTTCTTATTACAGACCATATTAGATGGCTAAGTATGATTACTTTTCTTTCTGGAGTATGGGCCTACCTCTCTTTACTGTATGTCTTATTCAAATATGTAATTAGCTTCAGATCATCTTCGTCATAATTTGGCTTACTTTCAAGGGAGATTTTCCCATCTGGGATTAGAGCTCTTTCTACTTTTACTTTTCTTTTTGATGCTTCTTTTGCCTCTCTGTCCATTAGCTTGGGTTTTTTTCTAATTCTGAGTTTGATTTTGATGTGCTCTGATGTTCATAATTGCTATTATTTTGGGGACCTGTACTGCCCCCAGTAATTTCAGAATTTTTTCTGCATGTTTAATGTTTTTCTCTTGAGAGTTTAATAGCCCCCTGTGATAGATTAGCATTTAAGAAAACAAAGAGAATCACCTAAGGAAGTTAAAACTGCTGGAGGCTGATGGGAGTTTTTCTCCTAGCCAACAGCTGGCCATTTCTAAGAATTGACAGCAGTTTTAACCATTGAAAAGTGAGATCAACCTGTGAACACCACCTTAAGACCTAAGCCTGGGAATTTCTTTGTCACTTTTGTTTCCTGGCTGTGAAAGGTAACTGAGCTTTAGCTGGCTTCCCATCCCCTGCCCAGGCCATGCAGCCAGGGCAGGGGCTGGGCTGAGCCCTCCACGGCTCCCGGCCGGGAGATGGGGCCTGTGGGGCTTGCCCCGGGCTCTGGCCGGGCCAGGCTGGTCCCTGGCTCAGTTGCAGTTTTTTGCTGTGACTGAATTCACAGGAGACTGTCGAGTAAGGAAAGAAAAAAGCTATTGACCTGCAGCGTGCTGAGACAGTGACCACACTCTCCAGAGCAGCCATGAAGAATCTCCTATTGCAGACAATTCCACCTGCTGCTCCAGCAGAGATCACAGAACCATCTACAAAGCCTGAGCAAGATTTTAACCTTTTCATTACCCAGATGAGACTTGCAGATTAATCCTTTTTTTCCAGAAAAAGAGAGTAATCAACATGTAAAGAGACTTTATAAACTATTAGAGACAGTAAAAAAAAGAATTAAGCTTCAGAAGAGGTAGAGATTAAGGAGATGCTTTAATAAGCTGAAATATTTTTCTGTTAAAGCTATAGAGATGGACAATATTGTCCTGAAAAAACTCCTTTAATTCATGACAGAGTATACTGGGAGGAATAGAATGTTCAAAGTGTGGATTTTGAGCAAAAGGTGGAGTAATTGTGATATAGTGAGGTGCTGGAACAGAGTGAGGCGAAGTAATAGTTGAAGATTTGAAGCCTTGAGAGGCAAAGAGAAAATTTCTGTTTCCAGAAAAGCTCACAGAAACAGATGAAGAGAACTTTGGCCTTTGAATAACTCATCCTTAAAAATGACATCCCTAGACTCATTGACCCATACACACCTCAGAGTGATGTGAAATGAGAGGAGAAAATCTGATGACAGATTTCTGGGCAGCTGGCATCAGAAAAATAGAAAGCTATAACAGAAATAGTTTTCTTGTGAGAAACTCCATAGATTAGCATAATAAGACTTCTGTTTCTCTACAAAGGCTGATGAAAAGAAGGAATTGGGACTGATTTAAACACCAAAGTTCCAAACTTTTTTTGTCTCTATGTTGTCATGTGAACAAGGAAATAGTTGGGTAGTGGGGGATAAAGGGGTTTTCTGGAAGTTTATTCTGGTGTTCTTATTCTTGTAGTTTTGTTAATAAACTTTCTTTATTCCTTTTAAGTTTTAAGCCTGTTTTGCTCTTGTTCTAATCCATATCTCAGAGCAAGAAATAAGTAAGTTTTCTAGTGATTTTTTTAGTTACTGCTTTAAAACCACGACATTTATTTGGTGCATTGGCCGGGAAACGGAATTGACAAATCTAAACCACTACACTCCCTTTCTTTTTAGATTGCTCCATGAGCATGCACAACTCTAAAAGCGTAATTTGAATCTGTGTATATGTTCACATTCTTACTTTGGACCAGTTCCAAAGCTTGGGTCAAGGTTATTATCTCCGCCTTTTGTACAGAGGTATTGACAGGCAATGGTTTTGACTTTGTTATATCATGGCTAGTGGTGATGGCATATCTTGCATGCATTTTTCCACTCAGGACATAGCTGCTTCCATCCATGAACTAGTTCTCTGCATCTTTTCTAGGAGCATCCTTTAGATCCCGGCGGCTTGAGTACACTGCTTTGATGGTTTCTAAGCAGTTATGGTGCATTGGTTCTCTTGTGTTTCCACTGAGGAAAGAAGCCGGATTGACAATGTTAGTGACTACAATTTCTAAATCATCCTGTTCTTCTATTAAGGATTGGTATTTCAGGAGCCTCTGTGGAGAAAGCCAGTGTCCACCCTTCACTTCTAATACTGCAGACACTGTATGGGACACCAACACAGTCATTTTCTGTTGTAAGGTGTATTTTCAATCTTCTTGGATATGAGAGGAATGACAGGTTTGTCTTTACAAACAAGCTGTGGCTCAGTTGATAAGGTGTACTATCAGTGAGAGACGACAGAAACAATGGGATGGATTCCAGTAGAAGATCAAAAGGACACTAAAAGAACACTATGAATTCTATAAAAGTTAAGAAGAGATTATGCATGGGGGGGGGGGGGGGGGGAAGGTATCACCGCCGGTATCAGGCGTTCCGCGCGGTATCAGGCGTTCCGGGAAGCCTGTACCTCTCAAGTACCTCAGCCTATGGGGAAAGAGAGAAGGGACAAGCGGCCGGGAATTAGGATAAAAAGGAGGCTGCGCCCTCCAAGAATTTGAGAGACCCCAGGGGAATGCCCCATGGCCTCTCCCTTTATTCGAATAAAGAAAAAGGACTCCTCTGTCTCCTTTTTGGACATAAACCTCTAGTGTTTGTAGATTAATTTTCCTGACAGATATTTAGTACTACTGCTGTTACCACATGCAGGCATCTTGGCCATCTTTTTGTGGTCACATCCAATTGCTTGGAGATGTAGGCGACTGCTCTGCAATATGGACCTAAATCTTGTGCCAGTATTCCCAGGGTGATTCCCTGTTTCTCATGAGAAAACAGAAAGAAAGGCTTACTCATATATAGGGATTCCCAGAGCTGGAGCTGACATCAGGGCCTTTTTCAATTGTTCAAAGGTTCGTGTGGTTTGTCTCACTGCACATGCTTCTGTTCAGAGTTGATTAGTGCATACAATGGTTTAACAAGCAGCCCGTAATTATAGATCTAAAGGCGACACCACCCGGTCATTCTGAGAAAAGTTCTCAGTTCTTCTACAGACGGTGGCTTTGGTGTTTGGCATATAGCCTCTTTTCAGGCTTGCTCCAGAGTTCTTTGCCCTGCACTAATTTTGTACCCCAAATAAATGACTTCTTGCTGCATTACCTGGGCTTTCTTCTTAGACACTCGGTACCCTTGGAGCCCTAAAAAAGTTTAAGAGACTCATCATCCAAGCCATACAAGTATCTTCTGTCTCAGTGGCAATCAGGATGTCATTTAGGTATTGTAGCAGTCTCTCTTTTCTGGGTGGGGTTTCTCAAGACTCGAGATCCTTGGCAAGTTGGTTGCTAAATATGGTGGGGGAATTCTTGAATCCTTGAGGCATCACAGTCTAAGTGAGCTGGCTCTTTCATCCACTTTTAAGATTTTCCCATTTAAAGGCAAACACCTTTTGGCTGGCTTCATGGAGAGGGAGGCAAAAGAAAGCATCTTTTAAATCTAAAACAGTAAACCAGGTTAGTTCTGGTGTCAATGCTGTTAACAAAGTATATGGGTTTGCTACCACAGGATATAAATCCTCTACTATTCTATTGACTGCTCTTAAATCCTGGACTACTCTATACGTTCCATCAGGTTTACAAACTGGTAATATGGGAGTGTTGAAATAAGATTTACATTCCTTTAACAGACCCCATTGCAATAATTTTTCTATCACTGGCTGGATTCCATATCTATCTTCTCTTTTTAAGGGATATCGTTTTATCCTTACCAGTTATTGTCTTTCTTTAAGCTTTACCTCTACTGGTGATGCATTCTTAACTCTTCACGGCTTTTTAGTGGCCCACATGCCAGGGTAAACCTGGTTAATGATATCTTTACTAATTTTTCTTTCTATAGGAACATCAACTAAAAGTAAACTCGTTATTTGAATGCATTTTTGAGTATCCACCTCCAGAGTAATCTCTTTTCTCAAATCTGATTGTTGCATGCAATTGTTCAAGCAAATCATTTCCAAGGAGTGCATATGATGAATTAGGCAAATACAAGAATTTGTGTAAGCCTACTCATTTTCCCAATTTATATTTTAGTGGTTCACAAAAATAAGCGTTTTCAGCTTGGCCAGTGTCTCCCTTAACTATAATATGATCTTCTCTCACCTGAGTTAAAGCTGTGTTTAAAACTGAATACATTGCCCTTGTATAAATCAGAAATTTTATTTACCTTTGATTCTTCACTTCCTCTAGTTTCATTATAACCAGGGGATAATCTAAGGAAGACCCCCCAGGTTCCCATCAGTCTTCATTTCTATTTGCTACTACCCTGTTGTGGTTTTAAAGCAGTAACTAAAAACTTACTAGAAAACTTACTTATTTGTCCTGGGGTGACTTTATGATACTGGTATCCCCAATCGTCTGGTTTATATATTAAGTTTGTGGTTTATATATTAAGTTCTGCACCTTTAAGACAGGCTCGGAGAGCAAGAGCAGGGGGAAGAAGAAGCGCGCAGTTTGTGTTAAAGAAAAACATCACTCCCCCACATCCCGCTCCTGGACTGTGGTGTCTGCAGCACAGACACACAGCGGGACAGAGCTTCTCTCTGGCTTTTAGTTAGCTTTAGCTAGCTGAGGCAGAGGAGTTGCCTGGACCTTTGTTTTTTCCCTTTTTTCCTGGATCTGTGCAAACCTGCTCTGGACTGAACACCCAGCCAAACCCCAGGAGCTCACGCCTGTGGCCCACCGGGGCCTGGGCCTCGGCACTTTCCAGTGCCAGAGGGACTGAGAAGAACCTGAGCGAGCCGAGCTACACCACATGAAAAGGACTTTTCTTCCTAGATTTGCCATCCCATCGAACAGTGAGAGGTTTTATTGTTTAATATTATTCAATTTCTTTTAAATAAACAGCTTTTTCCACTTCTCTCCAAGGAATTTTTTTTTCCTTTCCCGGACCAGTTGGGGGGGGGAGGGGTAATTTGAATTTTTTTTCCTTCCCTGGGGAAACCCCCATTTGGAGTTTTTCTCCCAAATTTGCCCTAAACTAGGACATTATTTCTTGCTGTGAGATATGGATTAGAACAAGAGCAAAACAGGCTTAAAACTTAAAAGGAATAAAGAAAGTTTATTAACAAAACTACAAGAATAAGAACACTAGAATAAACTTCTAGAAAACTTTTTTATTCTCCACTACTCAACTATTCTCTTGTTTACATGACAACATAGAGACAAAAAAACTTTTGAACTTTGATGTTTAAAACAGTCTCAATTCTTGTTATAGTCTTTTCATCAGTCTTTGTAGAGAAACAGAAGTCTTATTATGCTAATCTATGGAGTTTCTCACAAAAAACTATTTCTGTTATAGCTTTTTATTTTTCTGATGCCAGTTGCTCGGAAATCCTGTCATCAGTTCACTCCTCATTTCACATCACTCTGAGGTGTGTACGGGTCAATGAGTCTACGGATGTCATTTTTAAGGATGTTATTCAAAGGCAAAAGTTCTCTTCATCTGTCTCTGTGAGCTTCTCTGGAATCAGAAGTTTTCTCTTTGCCTCTACAACGGCCCCAAATTTTTAACTATTACTTCTCCCCCCTCTGTTTCAGCACTTCACTGTATCACAATTACTCTACTTTTTGCTCAAAATTCACACTTTGAACACTCTAATCTTCTTAATATACTCTGTCATGAATTAAAGGAGTTTTTTCAGAACACTATTGTCTATCTCTATAGCTTTAACAGAAAAATATTTCAGCTTATAAAGCATCTCTTTATTTTCTCCATCTAAAACTTAACTCTTTTCTTCACGGTCTTTGATAGTTTGATGATGTCTTTTTCATGCTGATTGTCTCTTTCTCTCTCTCTCTCTCTAAAAAAAAAGAGTAATCTGTATGTCTCATCCAAGTAGTAAAAGAGTTAAAAGAGTCTTGGAAAGCTGCAGATGTTCATGGTGTCAGGTTTCAGTGCAGCAGCAAAAACTGCAAACCAAGCCAGGCCGGCCGGCTCCGTTTCCCCCCCCCGCCCTCTGCGGCCTTGTCCGGCCTGGAGCGGGGGGGGGGGAAGAGGCCGAAACAGAGCCTGTTACCTTGTCAGAAGCTGGAAACCAAAGAGAACAAGAGATCCCTGGCTTTCCATCTTAAGGTAGTGTTCACAAGTTGATCTTACTTTTCAATAGTTAAAACTGCTGTCAATTCTTAGAAATGACTGATAATTAGTCAGGAGAAAAGACTCCCATCAACCTCTCGAAGCTTTAAGTTACTCCCTGCTCCTGAAGCTATCTTAAAGGTAAAATCACTCCATGACATACCCGTGCCCTTTTGTTTCCCTTTCCCTGGAGTTCTGGGCATTCATTTTTCTAGTGGCCTAATTGCTTACAGATAGCACTTTGGTTTCTTCTCAGGTGGGGAGGGGGAGGTCCCTTTTTAAAAATTTTGTCTTCTTTTTTACCTACTGCAATCACCTTTTCTTGTTTCTCTCCTTATTCTCTTCTTTTTGATTGCTAAATATCCTCTAGGACTCATCCAATAATATTTTTAAGTTTCTTCTTTTAGTGGGCCTTAATTTCTGAAGTTTACATCTTATATCACCAGTGGATTGACCTAAAAATAATTACACTAATTGCTGTATTCCTATGTCTGATTCGTGGTCTAAAGGTGTACTGTGACACATTGCGTATCTCAGCCTGTTTAAGAACTCAGATGGAGACTCAGCGGGACCTAGTTTAATAGTGTACAAAGCTGACTAGTTAATAGATTTAGGGATGGCTTTCTTTATTCTCTTTGCAATCCACTCCTGATATTCTTGTAATTTCTGTCTTTCTGCCATTCTATTCACATTCTTCTTTGGATTTTGGAGGGGAAAAATTCCTTTACATCTTCCTCCATGCCTTATAGTGCTCCTCAGCCAAATCCCCTTCTACCTTTACAATCAGCTTTCTCTCTTTCTGTCATTGCATGTAACAGTAACTGTATTGTTGCCGCCCATATTGCTTGGTTTTATTAAGTTCAGAGGTGGTTTACCCCAGTTGCTCCCCGGTCATAAAGAATGGTTTGTCCCCAGGTGCCCATCATGGTAAACCCTTCCCATTTTTCCAGATTGTTCCCCATCCATCACCCTAATCCTGCCCCTAAGCCCTGTCAATCTATGTGAACCCCCACCTTTTGTTCCAGTTCTTTCCTTGCCTATCATCCCTTCCTCGACGCCCTATTGATTGTACAGTTGCTTTCCCCCCCCCCGGGTCCCTACCATTGGTCCTGCATATTGTAATCCCCACCCATAAGCCCTCCGTGGCTGTTGTCCCATTGGTCACCATACGAGCCGCCCACGGTCCTTAAAACCTGGCGCATGGGGGTGCCCAGGGTCTCGGCTCAGACCTCTCCCCTGTGATCCCAGCCCTGCACCTGTGGGAATAAACTTGTTCCTGGGAAATAGGGAGAGCCTGAGCACTCTTTCTCCCTTCGTCACAACCCGTGTCGCCCTGCGAGCCACGACGCCAGAGCGCAGAGGAGCTCTGGAGGTTCCAGGTTGAGCCTCGCAGTGCTTACCTGGTTCCCCACTCCTGCCGCTGACATCGGCCACAGCTAGCCGAGGCAAAAGGGGCCGAGCGGGCAGCGACACTGTATATCATTCCAATAGGGAGTATGTTGTTTTATTATTAACCAAAAGTGTCCGGCTATACTTATAGGGTCCTTTCTGTAATCCTTCACATTCCTTTTCTAAATTTCTAACTTATTGGTATTGAAGGGAACCTTTAGTAGCATCATTGTTCTATCTGGTCCCACTGCTCCTCTAAGAGGTGCCTGTAAAACTACTGGTTGTTCTCTAGCTTTTGCCCTTGTATGGGAGGACACTAGACTTCCCAGGGATGTTGGAGTTTGATCTGGTGCTTTTCCTGGGTTCCCACCCAACTCTAGTGATTGAGGAGGGGGTCTGTATAGATCATCCAGACCAGAGTCTTCTTCTTTATATATCTTGTTATTTTTAGTGCACCTCTGACCAATACTACAGGCTGAGCAGCATTGTTTTAATTTATGTGGGACCCTTCTGTTTTTTCTTTCTATTGCTAGGATCAGTGGGTCTTGTCGAGGAGATATCCCCCCATGCATCCCTGATGCTGTCAGCTGATGGAATAAAACATATCTCTCTACAATTTTGGTTGTCAAGTCCTGATTCCTAAAATCATGCGTACTTGGTAAGGATGGGTTCTAGGTATAAATACATATTGATCTCATAAGCCCACACCTCTCTGCCCACCTATCTCTGCTTTCTTTCGCTTTGTATTATAATTAGCTGCCATGCCTCCTGGTGGTCATGTTTGGTGGTCTTTGGGATGAAGGCTGAATATCTTCCTTTGTGATTGCTATTTGACCTCTGCTTCTGGGCAGGCACAGTGGAGGTTTGGCTCTCTCTCTCAGGTCAGCTTGTCTTGCTCAAAACTACTTGCCTGGTCCTGGCTGGTTTCTGGAGCCACAGGTTTCTGCTTTGTCAGGTTTTTATAATACCTGGGTCTTGCTTTGCTGAGTTTCCATAATGTGGAAAATGGAAAAATGAAAAATTCTACAGATGCTGAAGGGTTCAATCTGCAGTTTTGGAAAGAGCTTGGATTAATGTAATGATGAAGGTACACAGACATTGGGTAGAGAAATTATAAACTTATGTTCCTATAGTTATAAGTAAGAATATGCCTAAAGTAAGTAAGAAATTATATTAGGTAAAATAGTTTGAGGTTTAAGCTGTAATAGTGTGAGTTATAGAGTAGGCTAGAGATCTAGAAACTGTAACAGAGGTGTGTGTATGAGTACGTGACCTGTCAGCTTAGTAGCTAAGACACAGAGGCAGTGCAGCAAAATTAATCAAAGGTGATAGGTTAATAAGTGAAAACAAGTTTCGTGTCAACTGTCTATTGGACCAAAAGGTTATATATTGCTGTGTGAAGAAGAAACTTGTGACTACCTTGAGCTATGGATGACTTGTTGCTCCTCTAAATCTCACGCATTCAGACTGACATCTTATCTGGCTACTTGAGCAACAAATCATCTCAAAGCAAGGTGGTCCCATGCCTCGTTTTTCATCTCAACACATAATGTATCTTGTTTTAATTTTTTTTTCCTGGCAATTAAGTTCTTATGTGGTTTGTTACATACTGTTTCTGCTATGTGTTCTATTTCCTTTTTATTTGCTTAAGCATATAATGGGCTTCTAAAATTCTGAATTTTTAAAACTATATACATTCCCCATCTCACTTCTACCCCAGGGAGTAATCTATGTCTGTCTCTCCCATGGTTTCTGTTTGATTAGGCCTAAGATACTAGTCTCTTTTATCAGTTCTATTGTACTCTCTTTTATTTCCCATACTTACAGGCCTAACTTACTTAGATATCCAAGGTACTTAAACATCTAAGAAAGCAGTATTTCTCTCAGATTTACTATAGCATACAGGCAGATGCATGTGACACAGACAGAAAGAGTCAGTGCAATCAAGGTACCAGTGAAAAATTCCCCTCAGATGTCAGTGAAATCCTCACTTTGGATGCCTTTGCATATCCTGACAGGCGAAGGATGGGGCCTTGAGGAGTGAGGGTATCAGCCCAGGATTCATCACTGTTTGGCGATCCTCCAAGTAGAGCAAAAGTGAGAGTTTGCTGGCTCTGAGAGGCATCCCCCTCAGAGGCAGATTGTTGGTTGCAGTCTGCTGCAGCCCAGAAGAGCTCAGTCTCAGTTCGGACCACTGCTTATAGTGTGTATTGGTTTTGCACGGCCTGGTTTTTGGTAGAAGCGGGGGGTACAAACACAGCTCCTGTGAAAAGCTGCTAGAAGCTTCCCTCATGTCCAGCAGAGCTAATCCCTGATGGCTTTGAAGATGGACATGCTGCTGGCCAAAACTGGGCCAATGAGAGAGGTTGGTAATGTGTCTGTGATGACATATTTAAGAAGAAAATCAAAACAAAGTCACAGGTTTTTCTCCTAGTAAGAGAAGAGGAGGAGTTGAGAACATGTGAAGGAAAACAACATGGCAACACCAAGATTAGTGAAGAAGGAGCGAGAGGAGGTTCTCCAGGTGCCGGAGCCAAGATTCCTCTGTAGGCTGTGCTAAAGACCATGGTGAAGCAGGTTGTCCCCCTGCAGCCCATGGAGATCCACGGGAGATGCAGAGATCCACCCCAGCCCATGGGGGAGGTGCTCACACCAGAAAGGGTGAATGCCGGGAGGAGGCTGTGATCCAGTGGAAGACCTGGTGGAGAGAGAAGGCCCTTGCTTCCAGGTTGGAACAGCCTGTCCTTGGAGGACTGTACCCCATGGAAATTGAGACCCATGCTGCAGCAGTTTAGGGAGGACTGTTTGCCCATGGGAGGGACTCACATTACAGCAGGTACAGCAGGACTGCTGCTCGTCAGAGTGGACCCACACCGAAGAAGTTCACAAAGAACTGTCTCCCATGGGAGTGAGACACAAACTTTGGGGAATTTAAGATTTTAGAGAAGCTAAGGCCTTAATTAAAAATAAGCTTTGCTGAAGCTAATTAAAATAAATAGATGGGCCTTGCTAAAATTAAAGGTAGATAGAGAGGCCTCTCCTCTGCCTAGCTGTGGCAGGGGAGGGTGAGTGAGCGACTCATGTGGGTGTCTGGCTTTGGGACAGTGTCAAACCACAAGATAGGGTCGCAAGAGAGTAGGCTTTAGTCATAACAATGTTTCCTCCTGGACATAGTTTGGGTTGGAACTTTCTTTGGAAGTGTGAGAACAGGAATGTTATACCATTCAGGCACTGAAAATATTTTCCAAGGTTGTTCATAGGGAAAACTGGAGCTTGTTAGACAACAACAGTTCCTGGGAGCAAGACAGTGTTTCTGATAAGCTCCGGAAGAGTTGAGCCCATGTGTTGTTTTCAAGGTTGAGGCCTCATGAACCTTTCTCAGATGACACTGCAGCCTGGAAAAGACTAAGGGGAAATGCACCACCACAATGAAAGAGGCAGATGTTTTATAATGAAGGCCACAAGCCTGTTATTTTTATATAAATAGCATATTGAGTTAAATTAATGTATAAGTCTTTCTAGGTTCAAGGTATGAACTAATGTTATGCAGAATTATGGAGTGATTTGTAAATCCATGTGAAAGAATATAATTATCCTGCAAGGCCCTCAGTCAAACACTGGTAACACCTTATATGATTAAAAAATGAACAGATTACCAAAGAGAGCCATCTACAATTGGTTTAATTGCTGAAATCAGACCAGTTTCCTTATATATTTCACTTTTTCAGCTGTTTAGCACACTTCAGAATTCTATATAGATAATATAACCTATCCATCCATCCATCCATCCATCCATCTATCTATCAATCTATGCATCTGTCTATCAACTATCTATTGATTGATTTCAGAAGTCAAGTAAGCATACCACAAATTCACAGAATATGCTGAGTTGGAAGGGACCCATTAGGATCATCGAGTCTAACTCCTGGCCTTGCACAGGACCATCTCCAAGAGTCACACAATGTGCCTGAGAGTGTTGTCCAAATGCTTCTTGAACTCTAACAGGCTTGGCACTGTGACCACTTCCCTGGGGATCCTGTTCCAATGCCCAAACACCCTCTAGGTGAAGAACCATTTCCTAATATCCAACCCAAACCTCCTATGACACAACTTCAGGCTATTCCCTCAGGTTGTGTCACTGGTCACAAGAGAGATCAGTGTCTGCCCCTCCTCTTCCCCTCACAAGTGTGCTAGTTTTAAAAAACAAACCAGTGAGAGACTCCCAGTCAGAACTACATTTGAATAGGAAAATTAAAATAAAGGCAGAAAACACTTGACTCGATCCCCCAGAGAGTCCAAGCCAGCTCAATGATGGGGTTTTCTCCTCATTCTGGCTCCGAGCCAGAAGATGTAGGATTTTGGGGCTCTCCGATTCACTTCTGGAAGTCAAGTCTCTCTAATGAGTAAAGAAACAAAGGGTGGAATCCCCCCCTGGGTTACATTCCACAGTTTATTTCTGTGAAGGGAAATCCAGAGGAGGAGACAAAGAGTTTGGGGTCGGGGAGTTTCTTTTAACAGGGTTTCTCGAAGGGAGGGAACATCAGAGAGAGAACCAATTATTTCTTCAGATAGTACATTTACAAACTTTCTACAAATCAAGGTTACATATACTAAGATAAGAAAATAACATGTTGCGGCGTGCCTCAGGGGAGACAAAGAGTTATATTGTCCCATCCCAAACCCCTTGTGAAGGGCGGTCCAGGTGTTCTGATTGGGTTTGAGTCCCTGGGGGGTTTCTCCCTTGCTGTGTTTCTAGTGCTCCCTGACCCTGAACTCCACCCTCAAGGGTGGAGACCCTCAAAAGTTCTGTCCCTCAAAAACCCCTGCTGTGCCTCTGTTCGGGGCTCTTTGTTCTGGATCTGAGTTTGTTCCCATGCTGAATAAATGGTTTCATGAACAAAGGCCCGTCTCGTTGGTGTTCCATGCTGGTCCCCAGAATCCTACTGCTTCCCTGGACGAGATCCTGAGGTTGCTGACTGCAACAACAGACACAAACTTCTTCAAATGCCTACAGAGGTGTAGGAGTAGACTTCACAGAAGAAGCAGAGGGGGAGAGAGGGGGGGAGCATGGTATCCTGGCAACACAGGAGGGAAAGAAAGGGAAGGCAAGAATACCCTCTCGGCTTCCATAGCTTGGTGCAAGGAAACTCAGAGGCATTCTGGGACCGGAAGAAACAAAGCCACGAGCTCTCATACCGGAGAGCGGGGTACCGCCGCTACCACCCCCGCGCTTTCCTGGGCTAAAGAGACTCCAAGCAGCTGGAAATGCCAGAAAGGTTTTTTTTCCACTCTATCAGGCTTCTTGCTGTGGAGCCGAAGAAAAAAAACCAACTTCGGTAACCATGGTAACTTGCCTCTCGGTAAGAGCTGGGAGAAAAAGAGACGGGGGGGAAAGAAAAATCGCGACTAGAAGAGGGGAAAAGATACATTTCAAGCTATCA
Source organism: Poecile atricapillus (assembly GCF_030490865.1). Lineage (NCBI taxonomy): Eukaryota > Metazoa > Chordata > Aves > Passeriformes > Paridae > Poecile > Poecile atricapillus. Next base: position 92,729,021 of record NC_081288.1, on the reverse strand, counting down.
TTTATGTAGGAGTCCAGAAATGTAGAGACATTTCTCTGTCTATTCAATTTCTTCAAAATGCATCAATCCTATATGTTATTGACAGAAGGGCTTCCAAATATCCCTGAGCAAACCAAGATTTGTAAGAAATTAAGTAGAAAGTAGAAAAATGTTTAATGTATCACTGATGTGAAAATATAGATTTTAGAAGGGTTTCACACATGGAGTAAAGATGGAGGGAAAAGGGTGTAGTTTTTAATCCTTCTTCTTCCTTCTTCTCCATGCTTCTGCAGTTTTTGGGAGCACAAAGAATTATTGGTTTAGAGTTAGTCACACTTTTAATTATGGGAGTAGATATAGAAAATGTATTTGTAAAGATATAATAACAATACACATGTCTGTAGTTAATAGGGTAGAAATTAGTATAAAGGTGAAGAGACCCTGAGGTTCGGGGCCATTTTGTAACATCAGAACGAAATAAGCCTGGCTGTAGTGATTTAGGCTTGTGCAGTCAGTCTGGTGCTATTATAACTCAGTCCCCAGCCCCTCTGTTACCACTGTCCACCCTGCAGCGGGCAGGGAGGCTGGGGAGGTAGTTTTAGCTTGCCAGACGAGGCCCTAAAAACGAGGCTCTTTCCCTTTGCTGAGATGGCAGTTGCAGTTTTATTTCTTGGGATCCTTCGGGGTGAGGTGGCAGGAGGGAAAGAGAAAGAGGTATCGATAGGCACTCGTTTTTCAGGACAGGGGAAGGGGGTGTGGGGGATTTACACAACCAATAAGGGGACCTGAGGAGAACAAGATAAGGGAAAGAACTTACAAGTCTACATTTTCGGGGGTACATTCTTTGGGTCATACCATTTTTCCTAACTGCATTACAACAGTCTGGATAGACCTGCCAAGGTTTGTAATGACCTTCTAATAAACACGAGAAACTAGATTCTAATGAGCAGGGGAGTTTTCTTCAAATCATAAGAACTGCGATAAGTGGGACTCCCCACGAGGGAGGATCCCAAAAGAATTCAGCCCAAAGGAGGCTGAGAGAGACAGGAGAAAAGTTACAAGTGGTGCCCCGTAAGTGTGCTACAGATAGCTCACGAAAATCTTTATCAACGCCTGCTTGGACCAGAGTTCCGGATTCTGGACAACCCATCTGCTATCAAACTCCGAAGTTCCAAGGGCACTGAACTCCGGACTGTTGGAGTCTGAGATACAGACTGTGTGCCCTTGTTTTTAATATTTAGTTCTAGGATTCAAGGAAACACTGAATTTCATATAATATGAAATTCATGTGCATGTTTTCATGGTGATACATGAAAACAAATGCTAAAGTTAGATAGGAAAGGTAGGTGTGTAGATTAGAAAGTTTCTTAAATCACTGGGTGAAAAAGGAGTTTAGAGAACAAGAGACAAGATGGAGGATTTAGGGTGTTGTCTCTTGTCCTTCTTTCTTCTTCATGTTCTTCTCCTAGGGGTGTTTGGGTAGTAGTAGGTGATTGGGTAGAAAATGCCGCAGTGCAGCACACAGGTGTTGGGTCATTGGGTCACTAAGAAAAATAGCTTGGTTGGCATCTGTTAATTGGGTAAATGGACATATAAAAGACCTTGAAGAAGATCTTTGTTGGCCATTTTACCCCTTTTCTATCATAGTGCACATAACTCCTTGTACCTTGTAATGCTGATAAGAAAAAATAAACAACTGAGACCGAACGAGAGAAAACCGCTTCCCTCTCATCAATCTTCAGTTCAAAGGGAAAAAGAACCCAAATCCGAAAGTCCATAAAGAGACACGGACATTGGATTCTGCTGGTCGGTAATATTCATAGACAGCCGCCTGAACCGGTAAGCTCGTTCCAACCTTACAAGATGGGATCAAATATCTCTAAAGGAGAACAGGCAATCATAGAAAAATTAGAGATCATTATTGAGCAATATCATCATAAAATTCCTAGGAAAGATTTAGAATTGTTGTTCCTGTGGATAAAAGAGAACTACCCTAGTATAACTGAAGAGCAAGTATTTCAACCGTGTATAGGGGCAAATGTAAAAATGAAATTGCAAGAATCAAAAATCCCAGGAACATGGGTGCTGAAAAATATTATAGAGATGTGTGATATTCTTTTTAATGTTATGTATCAATATAATTTTCTGAGATTGCCTTCCCTGGGAAGTGGGGAGGGAGGAGAGATTGAACTGCCCTTTCTGGAGAATCGGGAAGCTCTAAAAAGCCTCAGCGGCGTGGTTAACCCTACCCCAATCCCTTCGGAGTGCATGGGGGAGGAGGGAGGAAGGCGAGGGGCAACAAAACACCAGAAAGGTTTCGCTGGTACTTCAGAAAACAGAGTGAGCAGTCTGTTACAATATTTGAGAGAAAAAAGTCGCACGCAGAGACATGAGGAATGGCATAGAGTCTTTATGGAATTATTACAGTCAGAAGAAATTGCGGGGGGGTGAAGAAAGTACTAGAAAATGTCCATGCTGTTTCTAAAACCACGCCTTTAGAACAATCCCCTTACCCGCCTCTGTCAGAGGAGCCAGAGCGAGGGAGGGAGCTTTCCCCGCCCTCTGACAAAATTAATAGCCCAGAGATGATATCAGAAAAGACTAATGAAACAGAGCGTGCCCAGCAGGCTAGCTCAAATATACCCGCCCAGCAGGCGGAGTCAGAGGCTGCCCAAGAGGAGGAGCCACAAGGAGCGGTGGGAAACGGCAGAATGGCCACGCCGCAGGGTGACCCCGAACATAGGGGGGAGAAATTAGGAGCAATACCAAAGCGCCGCCTTAAAAGGGCAGGGAAAGGAAGGGGGCTGGCCAAAGTTACAAAGGCACGCCCCGCAGGGAGACCAGTGACACGGTCCATGACGCGGAGGGCCCAACCCACCAAGGAGGAGTTTGGGAATGCCCCCTGCCAAACCGCGCATGCGCAGTCTGGCACAGATGCCGAGTCTGCGCACCTCAAACATAAAGACAATCCGGAAACAGAGAAACTAGTCGAGATTCCTGCTCACAAAGCAGCCTCTAGCATAAGCGGCATTAGTGCCGAGAGGGATTCATATCTTAAAGAGGATTATCCCCCTGAATATGCATTTTTAGAGATTTTATCGCAATTCCTGGAAATTTTCAACACGAGTAAAAATGACTCGGCTGTAGCAATGTAGTTACAGCCGATTTGTGAGGCAACAGTGTCACCTTATGGGCAAACAATATCACAGCAGCCCTCATCATCATCTACATTTATAGAAGCACAGCATGAGGATGACAACATTTTAGCCATTACTGCTAGTGAAGGGATCCCACTGTCGTCAATTAAAACACAAGATTTTTTATTTCAAACCGATAATTCAGCTTTTCAAAATATTGAGTCAAAAGACTGGTTCTCACGAAATTATTCCTCCCATTCAAGAAAATTACAATATTCTTCAATTCTCCAGGATCTAATGGATCCTATTTCTACTCAAGATCCACAATCACAAGATTTCCCTATAATATCTAGAATTTTATTAGAACAAAACCAAAGATCAATATGGACTCTTCCTCAAAGAAGAGGGGGAGGAACAGATGCTCCTGGAAACATTGAGGATATTGTGCTACCAGTGAGATTTGGAAGAAGGGAGGATGTCCCAAGATGGGAACCAGTGGATCGTTCACTTTTAAAGGATCTATTGGATGCAGTAGAAAAGAAAGGACTTGGTTCTCCATACTTTAAACAATTACTGAAAGGTCTCTTTCGCAGTCATGAAATGATACCATATGATTGCAAATATATAGCCTCAACAATTTTTACAGACTCACAATTCATATTATGGAATTCGAGATGGAGAAAAGCCCTCCTTGAATTAAGAAATAAATATGCAAGGGGACCATATGCACACATCATGATAGCCCAGATGGCAGGAGATATCCCATATCACAAGCCAGAAACCCAGATAACAGATCTGCCTCCAGAAGTGCCTCGAGATATTGTAGAAGCAGCTGAAAAGACATTGCTGCAAATTCAACCCTCTGGAACCTCAGAGGGTATCTACACTGAAATAAAGCAAGGCCCTTCAGAGCCTTTCACTACATTTGTGGATCGCCTCACACAAGCAATTGACCGACAAGTGATGGAAGAAAGAGTGAAGCCACACTTGCTTCAAGGCCTTGCTTTTGCGAATGCTAATGCAGAATGTCGATGTATCATCAGTGCTTTGCCTGGATACCCAACAATTTAAGAAATGATAGAGGCCTGCAGTAAGATAAGCAGTCCACATGTTGCAAGTGTTTCGGCGGAAGAATTTGAAAAGTTACTTGAAGAACAACGTGAAGGATTTAAGAAAATTGTAATGACCATGGAATCAGGTTTTCAAAAACTTATTTGTACAGATATAATGGAAGCAGAACTTTTTAAAGGAATATGCTATCAATGTGGAAAACAGGGACACATAAAAAAGAATTGCATATCACAGTAAAAAGTACAAAGTCTTTGTCCCAGATGTCAAAGAGGAAAACATCATCCTAGTCAATGCTTTTCCAAAACAGATGTAGAAGGAAGGCCTCTGGCACTGCTGGGAAACTCCAAAAAGAGCGCGTTGAGCCACCACGTGATGACACGAGTGGTGGTAAGGGAACACCCTCAATACCAATTGATAGTAAAAGGTTTTAAAATCTTAGAAAATTCGGAGACTTAGAAAGAAAGTTAGGTTTGGAAAGCCCTGGGAAAAGTAGGCCCTGAGAAATGTTAGGCCCTGTGCTTGCTAAAGATCAGGTCAAACTGCACCCATGTAATCAGTATATGATAAATGATACAATTGTTAGATGTGATTAGATATAATTATAGTTTAAAGAATATAAGGAACAATGTTAGGGGGCTAGGAGGATTACGAGAAATCCATGCTTGGGTAAAAACAATGCTTACAATAGAACAATGTAAGTTTAATAATTAATATGTAAGTTGTATAATGATAGAGTATAAAACATGTTCAACTCAAAACCAAATCGGGTCAGATTTGGGTATGTGTACCCCTGACACCCAGAGCTCTTCAATAAAGCACCTTCATATAATAATTCGTGATTATGTGTGTTCCTGAACGCTAACACAATGTCATTGAATTTCTCTAATCAGAAAATGATCATCGGGAGCAACAATCTGACTCTCTCAGCACGACCATTTGTCAAGTCCCCAGTGATCCAGATTTATTACCACCAGGTGCATAATGTGAATTGAGGACTTAAAAAATGGTGTATTTTCTTAATGAGGATCATGCAGTACTCCATACAGGAGCTACTGGAGCATTAAGGTAGAGACAAGATTTTTTGATAATAGGCAGGGACAGATGTATTATTTTGGGACTTGTTATTTATCCATGTGTTGTCTCTGCAAATTACAATGAAGAATTAACAGTATTAGCTAAAGCCTTACGTCCTCCATTGACTCTTCCAGCGAATACATTGATAGACAAAGCTATTGCTTTGCCTCCACATGCAAATAGTCCAATCAAGTTAAAGACTAGAGTGCGAATTTCATCTATTAATGAATGTAGAGAAGTTCATGCCACCTGGGTGAAACAAATAAGCCGTGATCGACCTGTAATCACCTGCAAATTAACGTATAATAACAACACAGTCCCGATACAGGGGAAAATGGATACAGGCGCTGACGTTACAGTCATTTCACATCTCCTCTGGCCTGGGGAATGGAGTTTAGAAACTCCCTTGAGTGCCCTTTCTGGCATTGGAGGGAACACCTTGTGTCTACAGAGCGAACATCCCATCATCATTACAGGGCCAAAAGAGAAGACAGCTATTGTTCGTCCTTTTGTAGTACAGAGACCCTTCACAGTATGGGGAAGAGACATTGTATCCCAGTAGGGATTGAGAATCAAAATGGATTTTTGATAGGGGCCACTGAGGCACTTGCCACCTTGAAACTGACCTGGAAGACGGATGACCCTATTTGGATGGACCAGTGGCCCCTGGAAAAAGAGAAACTGAGTGCTCTTGAGAAATTAGTCCAAGAACAGTTGCAGAAAGGCTATATTAAGCCAACTACTAGTCCCTGGAACTCCCCAGTTTTTGTGATTCATAAAAAATCTTCAGGTTTGTGGAGACTGATTCATGATCTCAGAAGAATAAACGAGGTCACTGAAGAAATGAGACCCCTTCAACTCGGACTTCCATCTCTTTCAATGATCCCAAGACATTGGCCGATCATGATTTTTGACCTCAAGGATTGTTTTTTTAACATTCCACTTCATCCGAAAAATGCTCCTTGTTTTGCTTTTTCAGTTCCAAGTATCAACAGAATGAAACCTCTACAGAGATATCATTGGGTGGTGTTACCCCAAGGTCTCTGCAATTCTCCAACAATTTGCCAATGGTTCATAGCGCGAACCCTGTCTCCAGTGAGAGAAAAACATCCAAAGGCATTGATCATTCATTATATGGATGATCTGCTCATCACCGCTGCAACACAGCAGGAATTAGAGAAGACTCACAACAGCATGTTTCTGGAAATTCAAAAGGCAGGATTGGAGATTTCAATTTCAAAAATTCAAGAAATTTCGCCATGGAGCTATTTAGGATGGAAGATCACAGCACAAGCAATAAGGCCGCAGAAAATACAAGTAAGAACTCGGATCAGTAATCTGCAAGAATTACAGCGACTCGTGGGAAAAATCAACTGGGTCAGAACAACCTTGAGAATCACAAATGATGAACTTTCACTGCTTTTTAATCTGCTTAAAGGGGACAATAACATTAGATCTCCCAGAACTCTTACACCTGAAGCTCAAAGAGCTCTTGAGAAGTTCACCGAGGCTCTCCAGAAACGACAAGCCCATCGATTTTCAAAGACTCTCCCCTTTTCTTTGAGAGTGTTAGGGGAGGGCATTCAATTGTATGGTCTTATATTCCAATGGGACAATTCAGAGAGAGATCCTTTGCTGATAATAGAATGGGTATTTTTGCCCTACAGATTCCTTAAAACAATTTGTACTCCATTGGAAATGGCAGCCCAGATAATTATCAGAGCCAGAACTAGATTATTAACAATGACAGGTAAAGATTTCACTACAATTTACCTGTCTCTGAAAAAAGATTTCTTAGATTGGGCATTGCAAAAATCAGATGATTTACAGATTGCATTGCTAAATTTCTCAGGAGTCTGTTCAAGTCATTTCCCCAGCCATAAACTGCTGCAGTCCAAATTAAGTTATAAGGAGAAACCAAAAAAAGTGAAGTACCATTAAATGCAATAACCTTATTTACTGATGGTTCAGGAAAAGCCCACAAAGCAGTTATAACATGGCAGAATACCACCACAAAGAAATGGGAATCAGATATTCAAATAGTACAAGGCTCACCCCAAATTGTGGAACTGGCAGCAGTGGTCAGAGCATTTCAGTTATTTCAAGAACCCTTTAATCTGATCACAGATTTGGCCTATGTAGCAAATATTCTTAAAAGAATAGAAGGATCTCTTCTGAAAGAAGCAGATAATGAAAATCTGTATTGTTATCTTGTCAGTATGCAGCAACTAATAGAATAGAGAGAAAATCAGTATTTTGTCTCACATATTAGAGCACATTCTTCTGTCCCAGGGTTTTTAGCAGAAGGAAATGCCCGAGCAGATAAATTGACTTTGGTTATTTCGAACACCCTACCAAACATTTTTGAGCAGGCAAAATTGAGTCATGCATTCTTTCATCAGAATGCTCAAGCACTGATGCGTGCTTTTCATATTTCAAAAGAGCAAGCAAAAGCCATTATAAATGCTTGCCCAGATTGCCAGTTGGCACAGCCTCCTGTATCTACAGGAGCAGTAAACCCAAGAGGATTGGAGAGTTTGCAATTATGGCAAGTGGATATCACTAAATATCCATCTTTTGGGAAATTTAAGAATATCCATGTATCAGTGGACACTTTCTCGGGTGCAGTTTTTGCCTCTCTTCACACAGGTGAAACAGCAAAACATGCATGTAAACATTTCTTACAGGCATTTGCATCATTGGGTGTACCTAAAGAAATTAAAACAGATAATGGTCCAACATATAAAAATCGTACTCTTGATGAATTTCTGAAAAAATAGGGTGTTTATCACACTATTGGAATCCCCCATTCTTCAACGAGTCAAGCAATTATTGAAAGAACACACCATACTCTAAAATCTATTTTAGACAGGCAGAGAAAAGGCAGAAGCTGCACCCCAGATGCGATTGAATAAAACACTGTATGTTTTGAACTTTCTGAATAGCTCTTTTGCAGAACCTATTCCACCGATTATTAGGCATTTCTCAAATAATACACAGGCGAAACTAAAGGAGAGACCTTTAGTTTTGATTAGAAATTTAGAATCAAAGCAAATTGAAGGTCCATTTCAATTAATAACCTGGGGAAAAGGGTATGCTTGTGTCTCCACAGGTGCAGGACCAAAGTGGATTCCCGTGAAGTGTGTGAAACCGTATCGAACCGGGAAACAAGCAGAAGAAGACACTCGAAATCGAGAAGCCAGCACACAAACGTGATTTCGTGTGAAGACAGCATTCAACATCCCAGACGCTGAAGAGTTAACAACGTGCAAAATATATGAACTGATAACTTTGAGAGAGAGGGTAGTTTATTAATGTCCTGGGGTGACTTTATGATACTGGTATCCCCAATCTTCTGGTTTATGTTATATATTAAGTTCTGCACCTTTAAGACTAGCTTTGAGAGCAAGAGAAGAAGAAGCACGCAGTTTGTGTTGAAGAAAAACATCACTTCCACACATCTCGCTCCTGGACTGTGGTGTCTGCAGCACGGACAGACAGCAGGACAGAGCTTCTCTCTAGCTTTTAGTTAGTTTTAGCTAGCTGAGGCAGAGAAGTTCCCTAGACCTTTGTTTTTTCATTTTCTTAGATCTGTGCAAACCTGCTCTGGACTGCACACCCAGCCAAACCCCGGGAGCTCACGCCTTTGGCCCACTGGGGCCTGGGCCCCGGCACTTTCCAGCGCCGAAAAGACTGATAAGGAACCTGAGCAAGCCGAGCTACACCACATGAAAAGGACTTTTCTTCCTAAACTTGCCATCCCATTGAACAGCAAGAAGTTTTGTTATTTAATTTTATTCAATTTCTGTTAAATAAACAGCTTTTTCTACATCTCTTTCTAAGAATTTTTTTTTTTTGGGTTTTCCTCCCTAATTTGCCCTAAACTATGACAAATACAGAGGTTTGAGAAGGTTTGAGGAGGATAAGGTTGTTGAATAAGATCAGCTAGCCATTGTGTTTGTGTCTTATCTTTTTATTAATTGCCTCAAGCAACAGAGTTTTGCTCATGAATCAGTCAAGTGAAAATGTCTGAAGACTTTGTCTGTTTGACTTATTCATGATCAGCGTCATGGTTTTAAAGCAGTAACTAAAAAATTACTAGAAAATTTACTTATTTCTTCCTCTGAGATACGGATTAGAACAAGAGCAAAACAGGCTTAAAACTTAAAAGGAATAAAGAAAGTTTATTAACAGAACTACAAGAATAAGAACACCAGAATAAACCTCCAGAAAACTCTTTTATCCCCCACTACCCACCATTCCCTTGTTCACATGGTAACATAGAGACAAAACTTTGGAACTTTGGTATTTAAAACAGTCCCAATTCCTGATAGAGTCTTTTCATCAGCCTTTGTAGAGAAACAGAAGTCTTCTTCTGCTAATCTATGGAGTTTCTCACAAGAAAACTATTTCTGTTATAGTTTCTATTTCTCTGATGCCAGCTGCCCGGAAAAAAATCTGTCATCAGGTGTCTCCTCCCATTTCACATCACTCTGAGGTGTGTATAGGTCAATGAGTCTACGGATGTCATTTTTAAGGATGAGTTATTCAAAGGCAAAAGTTCACTTCATCTGTTTTTGTGAGTGTCCCTGGAAACAGAAGTTTTCTCTTTGCCTCAAGCGGCCCCAAATCTTCAACTATTACTTTATCCCCTCTGTTCCAGCACCTCACTGTATCACAATTACTCCACCTTTTGCTCAAAATCCACACTTTGAACACTCTATTCCTCCCAATATACGCTGTCATGAATTAAAGGAGTTTTTTTCAGAACACTATTGTCCATCTCCATAGCTTTAACAGAAAAATATTTCAGCTTATAAAGCATCTCCTTATTCTCTCTTCCTCATCTAAAGCTTAACTCTTTTCTTCACTGTCCTTGATGGTTTTATGATGTCTTTTTCATGTTGATTGTCTCTCTCTCTCTGTCTCTCTGAGAAAAAGGAGTAATCTGTACGTTTTATCTAAGTAGTAAAAGAATTAAAGTCTTGGAAAAGCTGCAAGTGTTCATGGTGTCAGGTTTCAGTCCAGCAGCAGAAACTGAAAACTAAGCCAGGCCGGCCGGCTCCATTTCTCTTCCCCCCCCCGCTGCCTTGTCCAGCCTGGAGGAGGGGAAGGAGGCCGAGACAGAGCCTTGTTACCTTTTCAGAAGCCGGAAACCAAAGAGAGCAAGAGAACTCTGGCTTTACATCTTAAGGTGGTGTTCACAAGTTGATCTCACTTTTCAATGGTCAAAACTGCTGTCAATTCTTAGAAATGACTGATAATTGGTCAGGAGAAAAGACTCCCATCAGCCACGAGCAGCTTCAACTTCCTTAGCTCCCAAAGCTATCTTAAAGGTAAAGTCACCCCATGACAATCAGGGAAGCCATTCTAGAAGAATTAGAAAAAAAGATCTATTTTTTTTTTTGCAAATTGAAAGGGGAGATGTAGGAGTCCAGAAATGTAGAGACTTTTCTCTGTCTATCCAAGTTCTTAAAAATGCATCAATCCTATATGTTATTGACAGAAGGGCTTCCCTGAGCAAACCAAGATTTGTAAGAAATTAAGTAGAAAGTAGAAAAATGTTTAATATATCACTGAGGTGAAAATATAGATTTTAGAAGAGTTTCACACATGGAGTAAAGATGGAGGAAAAAGGGTGTACTTTTTAATCCTTCTTCCTTTTTCTCCATGCTTCTGCAGTTTTTGGGAGCACAAAGAATGATTGGTTTAGAGTTAGTCGCACTTTTAATTATGGGAGTAGATACAGAAAACATATTTGTTAAGATATAATAACAATACACATGTCTGTAGTTAATAGGGTAAAAATTAGTATTAAGGTGAAGAGACCGCGTGGTTCGGGGCCATTTTGTATCATCAAATTATAAACATAAACTAACTTAGCAACATTCTAACAACTTTTGCCACAACATCTCCCCCTATTTTTTTCCAAAAGAAGGAAGGGAACTCGGTTTTACTTCTTCAAACCAAGGGGAAGGGGTTTGGGGTGTTGTAGGATTTGGGAATTCCACAGCATTTATCTGGGGTGCAGGAGTGATTAACTTGGTGGTGGTGACACACTGTTGGGGAGGATGAAACAGGGAAACGTTATGAATGTGATTGTTTGGCAGAAGATTCTGAAAATATGAAGCCTAGAATCGAAATAGAAATGAAAGCCTGCTTTGAGTCATAAGATGCTGAGTACTAGTTACTATATAACCAAAGAACAATAGCCTAGCCAGCTAAAGGAGAATCCCTGGTTGATGAAACAATGTCCCTCTGCTGATATAAAGTCCAAAGGTCAAGAAGCAAGGAAAGAATTTGTAAAGCTTTTAGAGTTTAAAATGCAACACTGTATGTTAATATGGTGAAGCTTATAGGCTGTATGTAAATTCTTTAGTGGGTATATCTCATAGTGATTGGTTACTGGGAATTAGAATATTCACTATAGAAAAAGATATATTGTATTGTAGCAAGAACTTCGCTCTCTTACTTCTTACCACTCTCTCAGCTCTTTGCTCCTCCTCTTAGCCCTTCCCTGCTCTTACCCCTCTTTAGTTTTCCCTGCTCTCTCCCTCTGGTTTTTCCCTCTTTCCCCCTCTTACCCCTCTCTTGTCCTCCCCCTCTCCCCTAAGCCTCCCTGGTTTTCCCCGCTCTCCCTCTGTTGCTCTTGTTTCATCCCTCCCCATCTTTAACCTCTTCTCTCCTCCACTCCCCGCACTCTCTCCCCTCCCCCCAACCACATGGACGCCAAGGCTGGCGCCGGACACGGGTCTCTCCCTCTCGTTACCCATGTAATAAACTGCTAATACCTGAACAGTTTGACCCAGAAGTCTCTCACTGCAAGTGAGTGCTTTGAACTACAATAACACACCAGCGTTGCAAAACAGAAAACATAATCAAAACAGCAACAACAATTGCAAAAAACCCTATAAGAGTCCGGAAAACAGAAGACAGCCACCCAGAAATTCCCCATCCTGAAAAGACATTTGTAAACCAGTCTTCAGATTGCTGCTTGATGTTTCTTATTAGCTTTTGCATCTTGTCCAGGGCAGAACGGACATTCTCCCGTCTTGAACTGAGGTTAAGACAACAAAGTCCTTCAAACTCTGAACAGTCATGATTGTGCAGCAGCAGCAAAAAGTCAATTGCTGCCCTGTTGTGAAGGGTGGCCCGCCTGGTTATTTCCTCATGTGCTAGGAGGTTACTGATGGCAGTAGAGGTTAAATTGGCCTGTTTCATAATCCAACATCCTAGATGGCCTAGTTCTCCTAAAGCTTTAGCTGCCACTACCCAGGGCAAAAACACTGAAACAGAAACTCTTTTCCCTTTGGCCCAATGAATAATTTCTTCATTGCAGTGTTCGTCGAATTCGCTAACACTGTGTTTCTGTATTCGGGTCAAATTTACAATTTTGTTTTGCCAATTTGCAATATGGGTTTTGTTGGGAGTAAATAGGGAAAGTCTCCCAATGGTACAAGGTCCTCCTACCAGGTAAGAGGGGATGCCAGCCCATGCTTGATCACCACAAATAAAAAATACACCTTTTTCCAAGGATATGGGGGCGTCCAACGGTGGTAGAATCTGAATCAATGGTAGCAAGGGATTTATACCAGCTGGCAGCCTGAAATTCTTTTTTCTGCTGTCGGAGAAACATGTATCCTTTAGGGTGCAGAGGTTCAAAATTAAAATGCACACAATAAGTGGCAGGGGATGAACCCAGGACTTCAAACTCCTGTGGTTCTGCTGAGGAGATGGGCAGGTCTTGAGCCCATCCTTGCCAGAGGGTAAATGGGTTATCTACAGGGGAAAAGAATTCAAGAACTAGATCACTTTGCCTGTTTATAACATCAACTTTGGTATTGAGGGGGTGGGAATTAACGTTGTAAAATAGGGCTTTTAAACTGGATGGGAGTTCATCAAACTTCGCTGGAATCCCCACCAGGCATGTTGACACTGGATTTTCTGCTGCTGCTGTAGACAAACAGATGTGGTCTTGTTTGAGGGTTTCTGCCAGCATAACCCATACGTTTCTTCTGGGCTGTGGAACAACCCACGCCTCTGAGGCTGGCATCAGCACAGGGAGGATGAAAAATGATGAAAATGATCCACAAAACTGTCATGCTGGGGATGGTTTCTTCCTAAAATACAGGTAAACAAGGAGCAAAGAACATTAACTAAATTAATCAATAAACAGATTCAACAGAGGAAAGTCAGGGTAGAATGGAGAATCTGGATTTCCTTCTCCACCCAAATACCTGGTTGTTCTTTGAACTTCTGCCACTGAAATATCAACAGGTCTTGTGGGATGTTCTTCAATGTACAGTTTTACCCACCTCTGTGGGACCCATCGCAAACCCAGGGGTGTTGATACACAAGTGTATCCTCTTCCGCATGTCACTAATTTGTAGGGACCTTAAATTCTTCCACTCTCAGGGTCTCTTATCAACACTGGTGGATGTTCCTTGAGCTTGTGTTTGCCATGAGGAGAGAAATGCTTAATCACTGGGGGGTTTTGATCTTCCATAGAACAGTTTAAAAAATTGAGGGTGAACAGGGCTTTGCATAATCTTTCCTGTGGTGTTTAGTTTGTCTTCCCATTGATTTTTCAAAACTCTTTTGAGTGACTGGTGTGCTCTCGCCACCACTGCTTGACCTGTTGGAGAGTGGGGTATTCCTGTCTTGTGTCTCACTCCCCATTCCTGCAAAAATTCTTTAAACACTTTGGAAATATATGCTGGTCCATTATCTGTTTTAATTTCCTTAGGGATTCCTAGAACAGAAAAAGCTTGCAACAGGTGCTTTGTGGCATGCACACCTTTTTCTCCTGCATGGGCCGAGGCAAAAATTGCTCCAGAGAAGGTATCGATGGATACATGTACATATTTTACTTGTCCAAATTCAGGGATATGTGTCACATCCGTTTGCCATACTTCACAGCTTTCAAATCCCCTTGGATTGACTCCATCTCCCAGGGATGGCAGAGCTGTGCGCTGAGAGTGGGGACATGTGGCCACAATAGCTTTGGCTTGATCTCGTTTCAGATTAAACTGTCAAATCAAACCTGGCACATTTTGATGAAACATATGGTGGCTCAGTTTTGCCTGTTGGAACAAGTCAGGGAGTCTGGCCAGCCCGACAGGGGCGGCTGCAAGGGAATCAGCTCTGTCATTCCCCTCTGCTTGAAACCAGGTAACATCGAGTGCAACCGGGTATGCATAACAAAATAGGGATGTTCTCGATGGGAAACTGCATAAATCAATTTTGAGAGCAATTTAAACAACGTTCTGTTTGAGATCTCCTCAAGGACTGCATTTTCTGCTCTGGAAACCACTCCTGCTACATAAGCTGAATCAGTGACCAAATTGAATTGTTCTGAAAACTTCTCAAATGCTCTAACCACTGCTGCTAACTCAACAATTTGAGGGGATCCTTCCACATAATCAACATCTGTTTCCCACTGCTGTGTCTGAGGATCCTTCCAGGTCATTACTGACCTTCGGGATGCTCCAGAAGCATCAGTAAAAACTGTCAAAGCCTCAAGGGGCTTCTGACTCCTCTTATCTTTTGGTACCAAATTAAATTTTGAATTAAACAATTTGTGAGCAGGGGCATGAACTGAAATCTGCCCAGTAACATTCTCTAGAGCAATTTGCAGGTTCTCCTGCTTCTTCAAGAGGTGCTCAAACATTTCCCTGGTCACCTTCACTGAGGAGGTTTCTTCCTCAGAAAGGCTTAGGGGCAAATGTATATATGAAAAATTGCAACCAGCAAGTTCTCTCAGTCTCAGCCTGGCCTTTCCAACCAGCTGGGCCATCAATTCCTGTGGCCTTGTAATATTTTTGGACTGATGGTGACTGAGAAAAACCCACTCTGATTATCAAATGGTCTTTCTGGTCCTTGTCCCACTGAAAAATCAACCCCTGGAGGTGTGGTAATTTCCCCATTACAATAAATTTGAAAGGCAGCTCTGGATGGCATCTATGTGCCTGTCTCTTCTCCATCATGCTGCTTACCTTCTCTAAAGCATCCCTGGCTTCTGGAGTCAGAGTCCTTGGAGCACTCAGCTCATCTCCCCCTTTCAATAAATTGAAAAGAGGGGCTAGGTCATCAGTGGCAATGCCTAGCCAAAGCCTAACCCAATTCAGTGTTCCACACAGAGAGTGCAAGTCTGCTAAGGTTTTGGGATTGCTGTTAAAAGCCAATTTTTGAGGAACAATTGTTTTCGCAGTGATTTCCAAACCTAAGTATTTCCAAGGAGGCATCTTTTGCACTTTTTCCTCCTGAAGGGTGAGTCCTGCAGTTGTTAAAACTTTGCTCACCCGATTAAGCGTGGACTGCAGCAATTTTTCATGTGGGGCACACACCAGCACATCATCCATATAATGCAGGATGATAGCTTCCCCCACCTCAGCCCGCACAGGGGATAACAAGGTGGCAACATACCACTGGCAAATCACAGGTGAATTTTTCATCCCTTGGGGGAAGGATTTCCAATGAAACCTTCTCATTGGGGCTTCTCAGTTGAGGGAAGGCACAGAAAAAGCTAACCTGGGGGCATCTACAGGGTCTAGAGGAATTTTGAAAAAGCAGTCTTTGATGTCAATCACAGCCAATTCCCAATCTTGAGGGAGCATTACAGGGGAAGGCATTCCTGGTTGAAGAGGTCTCATGTCCACAATGACTTTGTTAATTTCTCTCAGATCATGAACCAATCTCCATTTGTCTTTCCCGGCTTTTTAATGACAAACACCAGGGAGTTACAAGGGCTAAAAGTGGGTTCAATATTGCCTTGTGCCAATTGCTCGTCTACTAATTCATTGAGTGCCTTTAATTTCTCTTTACTCAGTGGCCACTGGGGTATCCAAATTGGGAAAACTGTGGTCCATTCTGGTTTCTGGGTCTGGCGCTTCTCAGTGGCCGCAATCAAAAATCCCAAGGTGTTTCAGAATTTCAATGTGGACTCCCCACTGGGACATGACATCTCTTCCCCACAGGGGAACCTGGAAATCAGTGACAATGGGACAAATAGATGCTATTTGCCCCTCAGGTCCTCTAATCTGAATGGGTTCCTTTGATATTTTGGCCAATTGGGCTCCCCCTATATCTTGGATATGGCTAACCATCGGTTGCAGTTCCCATTGTGGTGGCCATCTCCTTTCAGGGATGGCAGTCACATCTGCTCCTGTGTCTATCATGCCTGTCATTCCCATGCCTTCACTACCTTTTTTCAAATGGCATGAGACGATGGGTTTGTTTTCTCCCACTGCTTGTGCCCAGTAGATCTGCGGTGCTACACATTGTCTACTGGGATCCCTGATGGAATGGGAATAGCTTGAGCATTTACTTGCCCTTGTGCCAGGTAGAATGGTGGATTGATGCACCGTGCCAGAAGGATGAGTATTTCCAAGGCAGCTGAAAGAGTGACAGGAGAAATTTCAATTTCTGGGGGTTTGTTTTTTGTGTCCACAATGACAAGGAACTTACAGTTCAGGTCCGGGGTCAATTTTTCCCTCAGCAGGTCAACGGACACAACCATCCAGTGGCGAGACCTGAAAAAATGATCTTTCACAGTAAACAATTTGAGAGGTAATTTTGGCTTCCAAACCTCACAACTCTTGGTGTTATTTCGGTGGCAGAAGTTGGTCATGTGAGAAATGTCACCTTTAAGAGTGTTATCTGCTGCGGTGACGGAAAGCCCGGAGCGCCGCGACTTCTCTAGAGAAGCAGCCCTGAAAAGGGCTGGGCCAAAGCAAGTATGTGCGACTTCGAGCAGGTGAGTGATTCCAGCTTGGCTCAGCAGCGGCAGGCAGGCGACATGGGAAGCAGGGACGAGAAAGCTGGTCCAGCGTTCTGCCATGCACAATCCTTTATTCAGGCAGAGTTTTGGCGAAGGGAGCCAGCAACAGCTAATCTCCCGAACAGGGGAAAACCCGGGATATTTATAGGGGAGGAGAGGGGCGGAGGGAGCCCGAGATACATGTATCAGGGTGGGACAGCAGGGGGGAACACCAATGGAACACAACAGTTTAACATAACTAACTCAAAGATCCCTGGGAGCGATACATTGTCTCTCTCTGAGTGAAAAATGTCTTGCCTCCAGGGGAGAGCCAGGATTGCGGAGGTAGCGGGTTCCCCGGCCCCCACAACTCCCCCTTCTTATTAAAAGGGCATCTCCCAGAGATTTGGCTAATAACTTGACACATGAAAACATACATAGGAAAATAATACTCAAGAAAACTTAAAAACGTTTTTGAGGAGGGAGGCAACCTATCCTTTGAGCCCCTAGCTCCCAAAAAGGTCCTCAAGCCACTGGGGCTCCTTTTCAGTCTGGAGATCCTGGACTGCGTGTTGGAGTCTCTGGATGCGGGCGTGGATGCCTTCACTGGGGCTGGAGAGGTCAAAGCAGCACAGTCCGTTAATTTCCTCACAGCCGTGTCCATGGGCCAGGAGCAAAAGGTCTAGAGGGTTGGTGGCGCTGCCCATGGACAAGCACATGTGGTCTTGTGTCCTGGGTTGATTATGATGTTAAATTGTATCCCCATTAGTCCATATAACCCAGACACAAGTTTTGTATTCTTAAAATTCCATCTAAGAGTAAAAGTGAGTGGAAAAGAAGCAGCCAAGTCTGTTATCAGAGACTGTACTTGCTCCCCCCGCATTGGGAGTTTTGACTACAGCACAGACAGACAACAAAACACAGATCGCCTTGGCTTTCCAACTAGCCGGAGCAGAGAAGTCTTCCTGGACTGTTTTCTTTCCCTTTTTCTGAAACGAATCGAACCTGCTCTGAACTGGGGACTCGGGGGAGCACCGGGAGCTTGCACCCGTAGACTACCGAGAGCCCAGCCTGAGCAGCAGCATTTTCCAGAGCCAAAGGGACTGATAACAGAGCGAACACCCACAAGAAAAAAACCCTCTGAAGTTTGTCATCTCTTCGGAAGTTTTGTAATTTGATATCGTTCATTCTTGTGCTGAATAGTGCTGTGCCTGTAAAATAAGCAGGTTTTTCCCACTTCTCTCAGAGAAATCTCTTCCCGAACCGGTTGGGGGATGGGAAAAAAGGGCCACATAGGTTTGCTTCCCAGGAGAAGCCTTATTAGAAGTTTTCTCCCAAATTTGCCCTAAAAAAGGACATCTTGTTTGAGCTTCTTTGCGAGGGTGATCCACACGTTCTCCTGGGGCTGTGCTACTAGCCAGGCATGCACAGCTGATGTTTTCAGGAGCATCCAGATAATCGGAACATCAGGAACTCAAGGATGGTTTTGCTCTCCATTTTAAATAACAGGACATAAAAGATTAGCTCTGATTTTTGGAGGGGGGGTGTTGCTGCTGAAGATGAATAGATCACACGGACACAGGTCGAGGTGTGGTGAAAGGAAGAGAAAGTTTAATTTTCCTCCCAGGATTTATAGGTTTCTTACCACGGCCAGGGATTGGATGGTCAGGATAACACTTTCTCACTGCACTGGCCATGAGACATGCCCATCACAAGACGTGTAATAGAAAGAATGTACACATATCTATGTTTACAGTTACTGTCCCGGGAAAGTCTTTAGAAAACTATGTTAGGAAGCTCAGAAGCTGAGTTTTCAGGGCGACATCTCACCCTTTTTGGTTTAACAAAAAGAATAGGAAAAAGAAAAATGAACAAAGAAACTAGCAACATTATAAACAATCAAAAGATATATAACAGGAAAAAATACAATACTCCATACAATCAGAAGGCTGTAATTTCAGGGTGATATCTCACCCTTTCGTTATTACAAAAAAGACAAAACAAAAGACAAAAAACAACAAAAACCCAAAAATAAATGAAACAAATGTCCAACATCAACAACTGCTTCTGGATGGGCCATCGGGGTGAGTACGCACGTCATCTGCATCTGAGTCCTCATCCGTTGGCCCACCCATCCGATGACTTCCAATTTGGTCACAGCCTCCAGCCCGCTCGCCGGTCGAATGCTGCCTCTGCGGTTGCAGGTCAGGACGAACACACTTCGCAGGTACCCAGCGTACCCCAGTATCTGTGGATACACAAGCATACCCTCGCCCCAAAGCGATGAGGTCATAGGGACCGTCCCACTGTTTCGTAACTAGATTCCTCACTCTAACCTTTGCCCGAGGCTGAGGCGTCTCATCTGAAGCCCGCAAAGAAAGGTGATGGTTCAACATGACTGGGTTACTGGAGTTCTGCGGCACCGTGAGGTGATTGAGGGTATATAAAGCTTTCCCCAACTGACTGTGCAGGGTCTCGCCCTGCATTCCCCATTTCTGCTTCTGCAGAACTCGCTTCAGCGTACCATGAGCACGTTCTACGATAGCCTGACCTGTCGGAGAATGAAGGATACCAAACTTGTGTGACACACCCCACAACTGCAGGAACTGCCGCACCTTATGAGACGCGTAAGCAGGACCATTATCGGTCTTCACAGCAGAAGGCACGCCCAAAACAGCAAAGGCCTGCTTCCAGTGGGCAATGACATCACAGATTTTTTCTCCCGTGTGAGCAGAAGCCCACATGGCAGAGGACAAGGTGTCCATACCGACGTGCACATACCAAAGCTGGCCGAACTCGGCAACCTGAGTGACATCTGTCTGCCAAAGCTCCATGGCCAGAAGGCCCCTGGGGTTTACCCCTGCTGGCAAAGGTGCAGCAAGCGCACGACAATCGTCACAAGACTCAAAAATATCATGGGCCTCAGCTGACGTCAGCTGAAACTGTTTCTGCAAAGTATGTGCATTCTGATGGAAGAATCCATGCGATGCCTTGGCCTGGCTGAGAGTATCAGGCTGAGGTGCAACCCACGCAGGGTTAACCAATTTGTCAGCTCTCACGTTACCTTCTGCAATAAACCCTGGCAAATTGGTGTGACTCCGCACATGCAGAACGTAATATGGATGTACCCGGGCCTGAATAGCACTCCACAGGGCCTTCAGTAAATGAAACAAGGCAGGATTGCTGACCTCCTTCAACACTGAATGACCCAACCGCTGGGCTATACCGGCCACATAGGCGGAATCCGTGACCAAATTGAAAGGTTCCTGGGAAAACTTCTGAAATGCCAAGACAGCAGCCCGTATTTCCACCAATTGGGCTGACCCACTATCACGACTCTCCAAAACTTGCCACTCAGATCCTTCCTTCCAGGTAGCAATGGCCTTTCCAGTCCTTCCCGAACCATCAGTAAAGACAGTGGGGCCTTGCACAGGCTCCTGACTATGTTTGGGCCGCAAAGAAAGTTTTGTGAAGTTTGCCACTTGCAACAACTTATGACTGGGCAGATGGTAAGTGATCTGCCCAGAAAAATTCTCTAGAGCACTTTGCATGGAAATACTGTTTGCAAAGCTCCAGTCAAAGTCTTCCCGTGGTACCGGAAGCACAATCTTTGCGGGATCTGCACCCATCAGTTGTAAACACCGTTGTCGGCATTTAATTATCAAACGAGCTATCAGCTCAAACATTGCAGTTGCAGTCTTCTGTGGCTGATGGGGCAGGAAAACCCATTCTAGGACATGCAAGGAATCAAGACCACTCATCATTCCACTGGCCAATGATACCCGCAGGATGCAAAACTGGAGTAACAATGAACACAGCAACATCAATGGAAGGGTCAATGCGATGAACGTGACGAGCGGAAACCGCTCGCTGAACTTCCTCCAGCACCTGCTGCGCCTCTGGGGTCAGTGTCCGAGGTGACTTTAAATCAGAGTCCCCCTTCAATAGACCAAACAAGAGGGACAATTGTGCCGTGGTCTGTCGTTCTAATTGGGAACGGCGGGAAAGAACGACACAGACTCTCAAGGGAGTCAGAACAGGAGAATCTCTAGTTTATTGCTACAGCCATGTTATATAGACTAGTTCGTGGAAAGTACAGAAAGGAAACTCTTATTGGTTAGTAAAGTGCTACATTACCATCATTGGTCAGTGGGGTTCACCACCCCCTGACTTTCTCCTGCAAGGAAAACAAGAAGACAGGCAAACAGCACCTGCAGGCTGTTTTCTGTCTTTGAGGATTGTTTTGAATCCTTCCATGAAATTCCCAGGCTAGCTTCTCAGACAGGCCTGGCAGGCCATGGGGCCTGCAGCTTGCTCCAAAGCTAGCATCCACAGTGGTCAGTCCCAAGAAGGGACGCAACCAAGTAACGACACCCACCAATTACTGAACATCATTCACTGTCTTCACTGAATGCACAAATTGCACCTCCTGGTGTTGGACTGTCTGTTCCAAAATTTTCACCCCTAAGTACTTCCAAGGAGTCTGTTGCTGAACCTTTTCTGGAGCCACTCGCAGCCCATGAGAATGCAAAACAGTGATCAGCTGAGGCCGTATCCTCAGCAGCTCATCCTGGGTGGGTGCAGCCACCAAGATGTCATCCATATAATGATAAATATGAGCACCAGGAAACTGCTCGCAAACTCCAGACAGGGCTCGAACCATGTACCATTGGCAAATGGCTGGTGAATTTCTCATGCCTTGCGGCAAAACCCTCCACTGATATCTCTGTGCAGGCTCAACATTATTGATAGCTGGCACTGAGAAGGCAAATTTCGGTCTGTCATCAGGATGCAAAGGAATTGTAAAGAAACAATCCTTCAGATCCACAATGAGAACGGGCCAATCAGCAGGAAGCATGGTGGATGATGGCATTCCAACCTGCAACGCCCCCATGCTTTCCATCACAGCATTAACTTTCCGGAGGTCTTGCAATAACCTCCATTTCCCAGACTTCTTCTTGATGCAGAAAACAGAAGTGTTCCAGGGACTGGTCGAAGGCTCCAGATGACCCCGCTCCAACTGTTCCTGCACCAATTCACGGAGGGCAACTAACTTATCCTGAGAGAGGGGCCACTGATTTTCCCAAACGGGTTTGTCCACCAACCAGCGTATGGGAGGCGTAGGACAGTCTGCACCCTCCAACACAGTGGCCCCCATCGAAAATCCGTCCCCATACGCATCCCCCATGCAGCCAGAACGTCCCTCCCCCAGAGTGTTAACTGGGAGTCTTTGGTGACATACGGCCAAACCATGGCCATGTCCCCCTCGGGGTTCGTGACGAACACAGGCCTTTGGCTCACATAGCATTGTGCGGCTCCTGCCAACCCCACAACTGACGTCTGCACTGGGTCCAAGGGCCATTCCGGGGGCCAGTCGGCAGACCCGATGATCGTGACATCTGCGCCAGTGTCAAGAAGCTCACCAAGACTGACATCTGACGGTGTCTCACCAGGGTTGGACAGGGTGCAGAGCCGCTCAGGACAATCCTTGGCTGCCAGAACAGCAGTCTAGTGAACCTGAGGTGGCCCTGTGGATTTGAAGCCGCCAGTTCCCCGCTGCCGACCTTCCGCTCTGCGAACACAAGACTTAAAAGGCACAAGTTGAGCAAGTCTGGTTCCTGCAGGGATAGTAACGGGGGGGGTGAGTGTGGAAACCATGGCGTAAATCCGCCCCATGAAGTCTGAATCAATGATTCCCAGGTGCACAATGATGCCCTGAGCAGTGGCACTAGATCTCCCCACAAGGAGAGCACTCATGCCCTCACCCACTGGGCCTGAGGCATCCAAAGGAACCCTGTACATCCTACAAGAGTCCAAGACAACCGTGTCTGCCGTGCAGACATCAAGGCCTGCAGAGCCGGAGGTGCTGTCTACAAGCTGGCCGAGCAGACCTCCATTGGCTCGGGAGTGTGAAGAGAGACTTGTGTCTGAGCGCGTCTCCCCGTCGCGCTCGGCTTCCCGTTTCCCGAGCCCGACAGAGACTTACCATTGACATGGACCGTCGCCCTGCACACATCCGCCCCATGATTCGCCCTACCACACCGGGCACAGTAATACAGAGGAGCCGAAGCTCCCTGCCCCTTCTTTTTCTGCCTCTTGCTGGCCTGAGCAGTCCCCTGTTGTGGCTGCCCACCCAGCGGCTTCACCCAAGGTGGCCGCAATGCAGCAGCCACAGTAGGGGTCTCTCCAGCATTGACACTGGCCTCTACACAGGCTCGCGCCATCTGTGGCAGCAAAGGATCACCGGGGATCGCACTAATGACCCTCCGACACACGGCATTACAATTAGTCTTTGCGAGAGTCTTAAGCATCACCTGCCTCGCCATACTATCCTGCACTTGCCGCTCCACAGAAGCAGTCAGCCGATTCGCAAAACACAGAAAAGACTTGTCATCTCGCTGGACAATAGTCACAAAAGGCTCCTGGGGGGGCGGCCAGTTCTAAGGTCCGCACCAACGCCGCCATGCTGGTCTCCTTACACTGCTCAAGTACAAGAGGGTCAAGGTTAACCTGCCTATTAACATCAGCAAAGCCATCCTTACCCAGCAGAGCATCAGAGCCGATCACCCACCTGGGATCTCGCTGACCCAAGGCAGTATTCTGCTGTACCAATTGACAGGCCATCTCAGCCATACTCCCTCAAAAATGCCATACTCCACTGGCTGAAAGACAACACGGGCTATATTCCGAATGTCATAAGGTACCAGTACACCTCCCACAATGCCTCAAAGAGCTTGCATAACCTCATTCGACCCAAGGCCATGTTTTTCAGCCATCTCGCGGAGATCTGTCAGAGCCTTCCAGGATAATGGCTGATGAGTCCTCTGAGTCCCATCCTGAAGCACAGGAAATGCCCGATTCCCCCCCGGAGGAGCGGCCTCACTTGCCACTTCCTGTCTCGGAGAGTGCCCCGAGACAGGACCAGGCACCAGGCTGGAAGACCCCACAACAGCATCCGGCGCCACAGCCGCCATAACACCAGTGGAGTCCGAGGAGCCATCCTCACCGTCTAGGGGGCCGTCATCAACCTCATCAACCTTAGCCCTCACAGTGCCCCAAAAGACCTTCGGATGCCTCAGCCGTACAGTCATCTGGCAGGGAGGCAAGGTCCACCGGGAAGCCGAAGAAGCTCTAGCAGCCCGGGATCCTTTCCCCGTGGAGGCCACCGGCTTCGTCGCCGCGGCATCACCACCTGAACCAATGGTAAACAGTGCGGGACCTCGAGCCACTCGGGCCGCCGGAGGCGACGGGGGGGGCTGCCTCCAGCCGCAGGCTCGGGTGATGCCTGAGAATGTGAGGCGGGGCGAGGTGAAGCTGGCGCAGCTCGGCCCGCCTCCTGCGCGGGGGGGCAACATGGCGCCGGTCAGGGCATAGACGGCGGAGACGCGGCACTGTCCCGCTCTGCCACCAGGGGCCGTCCCAGGCTCGCAGAAGGAGAAATCCGCACCCCGGAGCTGGCAGCCGGCCCAGAGTCCGCACAACGCACCGCACCCGTCCCCACGCCGCACAAATCCGACGCGGGAGGGACAACGCTCGGAAGCGCCCCTAACAACATCCCGCTGGGAGCACAAAAGCCAGGAGTTGGTACCGGCCAGCCCCCCCTTGGAGCGGTGTGCGCATGCGTGGCCACAGAGCCCGGGCTTGCCCCATCCCCCACAGTGGGATACGACACAGCCCAGCCACAGCGGGGACGGGGACAGTCCCTGACATCGCCCCCAGGGGCAGCGCCGCCCCCCTGCTCAGGCGGCCCCCCATCGGCCTGTGCCGGGAAAGCACACCAAGGAGGCGACCCCACCCCAGCCCAATGCCACCGGGGTGTCGGACGCGGCGGAGTTACATCCCCCCATTCTGCGGTGCCTCTGACAGCCCGCCGGCGAGATTCCAACCCCGCCCCAGACCGACGCCGCCGGAGCGCAGGGCGAGGCGGGGCCTCATCCATCAGCTCTGCACCACTGGGGGAGAGGGAGAGCTCCGCCTCGCTCCCACAACTGGAGTCAGAGTCACCTCTCTCATCCAGATCAGAGAGAGCAGCCACAGAACCTGCAGAAGAGAGCGAGCGACTACACAAAACGCGGGCGCACTGCCGCCAAATCCCTAGCAACCGGACCAGCCAGGGCTCATAATCGAGCAGCAGAGCCTCGAGCAGGGAATCGCCTAAAGCATCCCAAGCAGACTTCGATAACATGGCCTCAACAACAGGGAAAAAACCCTCATTTCTCCCATACTCACACAATCGCTGAAAGTCAGCATTCGAAACGTCAACCCCCCTCTAATCAAACACTGCATGCCATATTTCCATAACCAGGCCCTTAATAGGAGAGAGCCCAAAAAGAGCCATAGCCACAGGCTAGACAGTACCGTGTAACCGTCACGTGCAAGACACGTCGGAGGTCACCTGATGTTGCCGCTGAAGATGAATAGATCACACAGACACAGATCGAGGTGTGGTGAAAGGAAGAGGAAGTTTATTTTTCCTCCCAGGATTTATAGGCTTCTGACCATGGCCAGGGATTGGATGGTCAGGATAACACTTTCTCACTGCACTGGCCATGAGAGATGCCCATCACAAGGTGTGTAACAGAAAGAATGTACACATATCTATGTTTATAGTTACTGTCCCGGGAAAGTCTTTAGAAAACTATGTTAGGAAGCTCAGAAGCTGAGTTTTCAGGGTGACAGGGGGGGAGCTATTTTCTTTTTTCCCTTCCTTTCCCATCTCCCCCCTCTTTAAAAAAAACAATTATAAGCAGGGTTATTCTGTGTATTGGGGACACATGACCCGACACCAGCAGCAGCACAGAGGTGCATTTTGGTGTAAACTGGCAATTTGGGCTAGGCAATGAGGGCGAGAAGGGGAAGGGGGAGGGAGTTAAAAAGACTTGTGTACCGTCACGGTGTCAGGCGTGACGTTGGCAGTCATCTCGTTGCGGCCCTGGTAGCAGGACGGTTTGGCCTTTGTGTGGTTGTTGGTCTGGTGGCAGGTCGGTTCGGTGGACTCCGACGACGTCTCCATTTCCAGGCTGCAGTGGACTGCTGTTTTTTTGGACCTGTGTGGGTCTCAGGAGACTTTGAAAGTTGTGAGTCTGGTGCAGGGTTTGTAGGGCCTAAATAAGGTTTTACATTTTTCCCTGGGAGCCACTTAGGTCCTGATGGTGTGGACACACACGCATACCCTCTCCCCCAAGTAATCAATGGGAAAGGTCCTGATGTCCGTTGTGATTCAGGATCCTTGATCAGCACTGGCGGCTTCTCCGTGAGTTTGGCATGAGTTGAATTAGAGAAGTGCCAAATTACAGGGGGGTCAGGCTCTGTAGACGAGCAATTTAGAAAGTTCATGACATATAGAGCCTTACAGAGC
Source organism: Poecile atricapillus (assembly GCF_030490865.1). Taxonomy (NCBI): domain Eukaryota; kingdom Metazoa; phylum Chordata; class Aves; order Passeriformes; family Paridae; genus Poecile; species Poecile atricapillus. The sequence goes on along the minus strand of NC_081288.1, from coordinate 92,702,644 downwards.
CTCTCAATGGGAGGAATGATCTCTGTTCCTCCCCGCTGGTGATTAAGGACTTTTTTCAGGTTTTGGTGGGTCCGCTCCACTATTGATTGCCCTGTGGGGGGAATGAGGAATGCCCGTGGTGTGTTTCACCCCCCACTCATTGAAAAAGTCTCTTAATTTGTGAGAGGTGTAAGCAGGTCCATTGTCTGTTTTAATTTGTTCTGGGACTCCCAGGGTAGCAAAAGCAAGGAGAAAATGTTGGATGGTGTGCTTGGCATTTTCTCCTGCATGGGCTGAGGCAAACACTGCACCAGAGAAGGTGTCTACGGAGACATGTACATATTTGACTCTCCCGAAGGATGGGACGTGAGTGACATCGGTTTGCCATATCTGGCAGCTGTTAAGTCCTCGGGGGTTAACCCCAGAGTTAACGACCGGTATTTGGAAAGATTGACAATTAAGACAGGTGGCAACTATTGCTCTAGCCTGGTCTCTGGGTAGTCTGAACATTCTCATCAATGCAGGCACGTTTTGGTGGAAGAACTGGTGGGACAATTTCGCTTGTGCGAAAATGTCAGGGACATTGGCTGCTCCAGCAGGCATGGCTAAGGCGTCTGCCCTCTTGTTTCCCTTGGCAATGGCACCTGGGAAGTCAGTATGTGCCCTCACATGCATGACATAGTAAGGTTGCTTTCTGTGGGAGATAAGATATACTAATTCAGAAAACAATTTGTATAAATTTGGGTTAGAGACCTCTTTTAGAAATGCATGTTCTGCTCTCATAGCTATTCCAGCCACATAAGCTGAATCAGTCACCAGATTGAAAGGGTCTTGGAATTTCTCAAAAGCTCTGACGACGGCTGCTAATTCAGCAATCTGTGGTGATCCCTCAACCACTTGGACATCAGACTCTCATTTCTCTGTCCTGGGGTCCTTCCAAGTCATGACTGACTTGTGGGATTTCCCTGAGCCATCTGTGAAAACCGTCAGAGCCTTGAGCAGTGTTTTGCTCTGTAATGATTTGGGGACCAAATTAAATGTGGTTTTGAAAAGTCTGTGGCCAGGTGGGTGTATAGAAATTTGGCCTGAATAGCTATTGAGAGTGAACTGAAGGCTCTCATTGGTTTGGAGCAAAGGCTCCAAACTTCCAGTTGCCAGTGGGAGGAAGATGCATGTGAACTCACAGGCTGCAAGAGTGCGGAGACGGACTCTAGCTCTTTTAATGAGTTCAGCCATGATTTCCTGCGGAGTGGTAATGGTCTTAGTAGGCTGGTTATGTGTAAAGATCCACCCGATGATAAGGAGAGGATCCTTCAATGCCATGTCCCATTGAAAAATGAGCGCGTGTAAGCGCGAGGCCTTACCCAGGATAACCAGTTGGAAGGGCAGGCCGGGCTCATAGCAGTGGGCTTGCCGTGAAGACAGGGCCTCCTGGACCTTGGTGATGGATTCCTGGGCCTCCGGCATGAGGGACCATGGTGAATCGAGGGCCTCGCTGCTGCGGAGCAGGTTGAAGAGGGGCGCAAGGACTTCTGTTGTTACTCCAAGCAGAGGGCGTATCCAGTTGATGGACCCGCAGAGCTGATGTAAGTCCCACAGGGTCTTGGGGTCGTCTCTGATGGTCAGCTGCTGGGGCACGATGGTCCGTTCGTGGATCCGGACTCCTAGGTAGGCCCAAGGGCAGGTGTGCTGGATCATGTCTTCGCGGATTTCAAACCCCGCATCCTCAATTGTCTGGAAAGTTTTTTGTCAAGTCCAGTGCATATAGTCATCGTCAGCAGCACAAACCAGGATGTCATCCATGAAATAGAGGATGACAGCATCTGGGAACAGGGTCCTCACAGGTGACAGGATGTGGGCCACGTACCATTGGCAGATGGTAGGAGAATTTTCCATCCCTTGGGGAAGGACTAGCCAATGGTATCTTTTTAAAGGTGCTTGTCTGTTTGGAGAGGGAACCGAGAATGCAAATCTGGGGGCGTCCTAAGGATGGAGGGGTATGTTGAAAAAACAGTCCTTTATGTCAGTGACGGCCAGCTTCCAATCCCGAGGGAGCACTGAAGGGGAGGGCATGTCAGGCTGAAGGGATCCCATGTCCTCAATGACATCGTTAATCTTTCGGAGGTCATGAAGGAGTCTCCACCTGTCCTTGCCTGGTTTGCGTAGGACAAAGACAGGGGAGTTCCAAGGGCTATTGGACTCAGTGAGGTGGCCCTTGGCAAGCTGCTCTTCCACGAGGGCTTCCAGTGCATGCAGTTTGGTCTCAGATAGGGGCCAGTGATCAACCCACACTGGATGGTGCTATTTCCAGGTGAGTTGAGGGATGGTAGGTGTGGCGTGCTTCTCAGTGACCCCCACTAAAAATCCCTGCTGGGAATCCGCAGAGAAGCCCCCCATTGAGACAGGAGATCCCGTCCCCAGAGGGTGATTGGTGCTCTCACCACAAATGGCCTGATGGTTGCCATTTTTCCCTCAGGTACTTCGATGACAATATTCCGTTTGCTCCTCATGGAAGCTGTCATCCCTCCAATTCCTGAAATCATGCCTGCCACAGGCTGTAATTCCCAATTGTCTGGCCACTCAGAGCAGGCGATGATGATAACATCTGCTCCAGTGTCTAGCATTCCTGGGCGCTGAATCCTTTCTCCATAACAAAACAGGCTGCAGTCGATTATGGATTTGCTGGAGCCCACAACCTGAGTCCACATAGCACTGGGGTTGAGGGGAACATGATCTGGGCAGTCACGAGGAAGTAAAAAGGCCTGTGCCACGGGAGTCTGTTCCTTTAAATAATAAGGAGGGTCTATGCAGGTCAGGGAGATGGAAATTTCATCTCCAGGGTATATAGTCTGAACCTCAGGAACAGTATGAATTTGCCCTGGAGAGTTGGTAGGATCCCCAAGTATTAAGATGTTGGAGGGACCGCCTGGTGGTCCACGTTTCCCTGTGGGGATTTTGTAAATACAGTCACCCTTCATATGTAAAGAGAGTCAAGTTACCAGTTGACGCCGGGTTCCCATCTGAAGCGCTCCACCTGCTAGGCTTGATATCGGGATCCCCGTGGAGGCAGGATGGTGGGTTTGGCAGGAGGGGTGGAGTGGGGCGGCATTTGATTTGATGTTGAAGTGCGGGGCCGTTCCGCGCTCTGCTTGAAGTTTCCCGAATGCCAGTTTTGTCTGGGTAACCGTTGGTGGGCTGGTGGTTGTATAGAATGTCTCTCTGGACAGTCTTTGAAAAAATGTCCAGGCTCGCCACAATTAAAACAATGACTTGTATTGGGGTCTGCAGTATAAACTCCAGATATCCCCTCTGCCACTCCCTTAGCCACTGCAAGTGCCACTGTATTCTCACTTGAGGCAGAGGAGTGCTTGGTGCAGGCTTCAACCATCTGATCTATGGTTGGTTCTGGGTCCAGTGGGAGGGCTTGCAAAACTGCTTTGCACTCCGGATTAGCATTGGCCATTGCTATTTTTACTAATAATTCCTTTTGCGCCTGAGGGCTCTCTATTTGCTTTTCAATGGCCACTTTTAACTTATCAATATACTTAATAAAAGACTCAGTTGCCCCTTGCTTAATATTGGTGAGGCACTGCGTTGGCACTTTATCATCAGGGGTGGTAAAAAGAGATATCTTGGCAGCATTAGCTATATCCTGTAAAGCTGCTTCAGGCAGATCCCAGGCCTGATCTCGGGGCATTTGGAAATCTCCTTCTCCTGCTAATTGCTCTAAAGTAAAATTAGGTCTGTTGGCATCTTTAGCATAAATATCTGCTAATTGCTTTAAATGTTTTTTCCACTGCCTCTCCCATAACATGTACTCTGCTGGGGAGAGGAGGTAGTTCATAATATTTTTGATGTCATGCGGGACCATGACGTGGGCGAGAAGGAGGCTTCCAGCAAGTGTTTAAAAAAATGTGAACCCCTGCCATGTTCCTCGGCAGCTTTACAAAGTTCGTGCAGTTCCCTATAGTGAAGGGATTCCCATGCGGCAACTTGTGCCCCTGCCCTGTCTCTCCTCATTATTACAGGAAAGGCAAGTATTTTCTGGGACAGAGGTGAGTTCCCCGCTCGTGTGGCTTCCCTCTGCACCTCAGCCCAGTTGTCTTCATACTCAGAATCTGAATAAGAAGATTCACTGCTCTCATCTCCTAGTGGAGATGGGGGGCACTTGGTGGCAGTGCGGGGCCGGCTCGGGTGCCTAGAGTTGGCCTTCTTGTGGCTGGGTGGGGAAGCCGAGATGGCCGCGCTCCGGCTGGAGCCGTCCCGACCTCTGGGGCACTGGGACCTTGGAGTGGGTTGGCCGCTGGGGGCGGGGCCCTGGCACGAAGGGGCTAGAGCGGGGTCCACGAGGGGGAGGGGTTTCCCGATGGATGGGGGAGGGCCCGACGCGGTTACACCCAACGACACAGTAAGGGGGGAAGAGGAGCAGGGCACAGCAGGAAGAGAAGGGGTGAAGGCGGGAAAGTGGCCATTTTGGGCTTCGAGGGCAGGAAAACCAGGGTGGGAGTGGGACAAAATGGCGGGGCTGGCCACACTGCCGGCGCCATCTGTGCTAATGCTAGGAACTGGGGGGGACACAACGGGGTGTGAGGGCATGGGAGAGAGATCAGAGGAAAGACCGAAAGCGGCATGGCCATTGCCACCCTGGTAAGGGTAGAGAGATGGTGGAGGGGTGTCAGGGAGACGGCAGCAGCCCTGTGCCCGGGGGAAACGTCCACCCGCCGACTGGCTCTCAGATAGGGAAGAGGGTTTAGGGACACTTGGAGAGGTTGATGGGGTTGGAGGGTTCAACTGGGGACCCAAAACTCCCTCTTCTTTTTTTCCCTCTTTTTCTAATGAGAGAATAATATTTTGAAGCACAGGAAAAAATTTTGCAACAGAAAAATCTCCCTTAGCTTGAACTGTATATAACTTTCTTCCCACATTATCCCAAAAAATTCCTGATTTAGCAGAATCCGAATTAATCTTAAAATGTTTAAAAACCCAATGAATAAATCTCTTTAAATCCCCTTTAGAAAACTTAAAATTTCCCGCTTTTAGGGTGCTTACAACTTGGATGTAAAAGTCCCCCTCAGGTGGGGTCAGCCTCGATGCAGAGGACTGGTTCCCCATCCTTTTTCACTCCCCACCCAGCAGTAAAACAGCAAAGAAAAAGAAAAAAGCCCGAAAAAACCCTTCACGGGATTGACTTACAATTTCTCTTCAGCAGATGCAGGCAGGTGAACAAAAAGCTGGGTGGGTGGTCACCTGGGTGGCCGGTCCTCAGTGGCTTTTCTCCTTGCCCCGGATGGTCAGCGAGGGTCCTTGTCGCAGCCTCTTGGATCGCCTCTTGCTAAAACGCAAGGAAGCTTCCTCGAGGGGTGGCGGCTCAAACAGCGGCATGCTTCGCAGTTAAAGCTGCAAGCGGACGCTTCTTCAGGGCTCCTTCGAATGCCCCGCGATCGGGGACCAGTTGCTGCGGCGACGGAAAGCCCGGAGCACCGTGACTTCTCTAGAGAAGCAGCCCTGAAAAGGGCTGGGACAAAGCGAGTGTGTGCGGCTTCGGGCAGGAGAGTGATTCCAGCTCGGCTCAGCGGTGGGCAGGCGACACGGGAAGCAGGGACGAGAAAGCTGGTCCAGCATTCTGCCATGCACAATCCTTTATTCAGGCAGAGTTTTGGCGAAGGGAGCCAGCAACAGCTAATCTCCCGAACAGGGGACAACCCGGGATATTTATAGGGGAGGAGAGGGGTGGGGGGAGCCCAAGATACATGTATCGGGGTGGGACAGCAGGGGGGAACACCAATGGGGCACAACAGTTTAACATAATGTCCTAGTTTAGGGCAAATTAGGGAGGAAAACTCTAAATGGGGATTTTCCCAGGGAAATGCCCCCTCCCCACTAACTGGTCCGGGAAAGGAAAAAAAATTCCTTGGAGAGAAGTGGAAAAAGCTATTTATTTAACAGAAATTGAATAATATTAAATAATAAAACCTCTTGCTGTTCGATGGGATGGCAAATCTAGGAAGAAAAGTCCTTTTCATGTGGTGTAGCTTGGCTCGCTCAGGTTCTTATCAGTCCCTCTGGCACTGGAAAGTGCCGAGGCCCAGGCCCCGGTGGGCCACAGGCGTGAGCTCCCGGGGTTTGGCTGGGTGTTCAGTCCAGAGCAGGCTTGCACAGATCCAAGAAAAAAAGAAAAAAAAAACAAAGGTCCAGGGAACTACTCTGCCTCAGCTAGCTAAAGCTAACTAAAAACCAGAGAGAAGCTCTGTCCCGCTGTCTGTCCGTGCTGCAGACACCACAGTCCAGGAGCAAAATGTGTGGGAGTGATGTTTTTCTTCAACACAAACTGCGCGCTTCTTCTTCCCCCTCTCTTGCTCTCAAAGCCAGTCTTAAAGGTGCAGAACTTAATATATAACATAAACCAGACGATTGGGGATACCAGTATCATAAAGTCACCCCAGGACATTCCACCCCTTATCCCCATATCGTCAACTTATCAAAATTAATATATATATATTTTAACTCTACAACACATACATTATATACAGACAAGGGAATTAATTCATGATCTTCACCCAATCATCAGATCTCCCTGAGGTACACATTGTGTTGTTCCATCTTTCCGCATTATCCACCATGTGCAACCCGGTCCCTGAGCAAAAACAACCCCACGAATGGGTTTGTCTGCACTCGAAGTAGAATTCATTCAAACTGTCTTTCTTAACAAACCTCTGAGATGTACCACTGGGACTTTGTCTCCGTCTACTATATGCAGGGCCTCGGATTGGGCTGGGCCTGCTCGGTTGGTGGAACCTCGGGTGTTAACTATCCAGGTGGCCTTTGCTAGGTGCTGCTCCCAATTTTTGAAAGATCCCCCACCCAACGCTTTCAAGGTAGTCTTTAACAGTCCATTGTACCTCTCCACTTTTCCCGCAGCAGGTGTATGGTAGGGGATATGATACACCCACTCAATGCCATGTTCCCTAGCCCAGGTGTTTATAAGGTTATTCTTGAAATGAGTCCCATTGTCTGACTCAATCCTCTCAGGGGTACCATGCCTCCAAAGGACCTGCTTTTCAAGTCCCAGGATGGTGTTACGGGCTGTAGCATGAGGCACAGGGTAGGTTTCCAAACATCCAGTGGTGGCTTCTACCATCGTGAGCACATAGTGCTTGCCTTGGCGGGTTTGGGGCAGTGTGATGTAGTCAATCTGCCAGGCTTCCCCATACTTATATTTGGACCAACGCCCACCGTACCATAGCGGCTTCAACCGCTTGGCCTGCTTGATCGTGGCACATGTCTCACAGTCATGAATAACCTGAGAAATACTGTCCATGGATAGGTCCACCCCTCGGTCTCGTGCCCACTTATAGGTGGCATCTCTACCCTGATGGCCTGAGGCATCATGGTCCCATCGAGCTAGAAACAACTCTCCCTTGTGTTGCCAATCTAAGTCTATCTTTGACACCTCTATCTTTGCAGCCTGATCCACCTGTTCGTTGTTTCAGTGCTCTTCATTAGCCCTACTGTTGGGAACATGGGCATCTACATGACGGACCCTCACAGACAGTTTCTCTACCCTGGTGGCTATGTCTTTCCACTCATCAGCAGCCCAGATGGGCTTTCCTCTGCGTTGCCAGTTGGCCCTTTTCCACCTTTCCAGCCATCCCCACAGAGCATTGGCTACCATCCATGAATCAGTTCAGCAAGTTGGCTTGATCCACCTTCTCCTTCAGTGGCCTCTGCGACCTGTCGTGTGGGGCTCCATACGGCTGCTTTCCACTTCCGGTTCATCCCTACGATGCGACAGGAACCATCAGTGAACAGAGCGTAGCGTGTTTCTTCTGCTGGCAGTTGGTTGTACCGTGGAGCTTCTTCAGCTCATGTCACTTGTTCCTGCTCCTCTTCATCAGTGAGACCAAAGTTTTCACCTTCCGGCCAGTTTGTAATTATCTCCAAAATCCCAGGGTGATTTGGGTTTCCAATACGGGCGCGCTGCGTGATGAGGGCAATCCACTTGCTCCATGTAGCGTCGGTGGTGTGGTGGATAGAGGGAACCTTTGCTTTGAACATCCACCCCAGCACCAGTAGTCGGGGTGCCAGGAGGAGTTGTGCTTCTGTGCCAATCACTTCTGAGGCAGTTTGAACTCCTTCATAGGCAGCTAAGATTTCCTTCTCTGTGGGAGTGTAGTTGGCTTCGGACCCTCTGTAGCTTCGGCTCCAGAATCCCAGTGGTCGGCCTCGAGTCTCCCCAGGCACTTTCTGCCAAAGGCTCCAGGACAGACCATGGCTCCCGGCTGCAGAGTAGAGCACGTTCTTCACATCTGGTCCTGTCCTGACTGGGCCAAGGGCTACTGCATGAGCGATCTCCTGCTTGATCTGAGCAAAGGCTTGTTGTTGTTCAGGGCCCCACTGGAAAGTGTTCTTTTTGCGGGTGACCAGGTAAAGAGGGCTCACAATCTGACTGTACTCAGGAATGTGCATCCTCCAAAAACCTATGGCACCTAGGAAAGCTTGTGTTTCCTTCTTGTTGGATGGTGTAGACATTGCTGTAATCTTGTTGATGACATCAGTAGGAATCTGACGCCGTCCATCTTGCCACTTTACTCCCAGGAACTGAATCTCACGAGCTGGTCCCTTAACTTTGCTCTTCTTGATGGCAAAACCGGCTTTCAGGAGAACCTGGATGATTTTCTCTCTTTTCTTAAAGACCTTTTCAGCTGTCTTTCCCCAAACAATGATGTCATCAATGTACTGCAGATGTTCTGGAGCCTCACCCTTTTCCAGGGCAGCCTGGATCAGTCCATGGCAGATGGTGGGGCTGTGCTTCCACCCCTGGGGGAGTCGGTTCCAGGTGTACTGCACTCCCCTCCACGTGAAGGCAAACTGAGGCTTGCATTCTGCTGCCAGGGGAATGGAGAAAAATGCATTGGCAATGTCAATAGTGGCGTACCACTTCGCTGCCTTGGACTCCAGCTCGTACTGGAGCTCCAGCATGTCCGGCACGGCAGCGCTCAGTGGTGGAGTCACTTCATTTAATGCACGATAGTCTACAGTCAATCTCCATTCTCCTTCAGATTTACGCACAGGCCAAATGGGGCTGTTGAAGGGTGAGTGGGTTTTGCTGACCACCCCTTGGCTCTCTAGTTCTCGGATCATCTTGTGGATGGGGATCACAGCATCTCGAGTTGTTCTATATTGTCGGCGGTGCACCGTCAAGGTGGCAATTGGCACTTGCTGTTCTTCCACTTTTAGGAGTCCTACTGCAGATGGGTTCTCTGACAGTCCAGGCAAAGTGTTCAATTGCTTGATGCCCTCTGTCTCTACAGCTGCTATCCCAAATGCCCACCTAAGCCCCTTTGGGTCCTTAAAATACCCACTTCGGAGGTAGTCTATGCCCAAAATGCATGGGGCCTCTGGGCCAGTCACAATGGGGTGTTTCTTCCACTCATTTCCAGTCAGGCTCACATCAGCTTCCACTAAAGTAAAGTCCTGTGATACCCCTGTCACACCAGCAATAGAAACAGATTCTGCCCCTACATATCTTGATGGGATTAGGGTGCACTGTGCACCAGTGTCAACCAAGGCCTCATATTTTCGTGGTTCTGATGTGCCAGGCCAACGAATCCACACAGTCCAGAAGACACGGTTTTCCCTAGCCTCTACCTGGCTAGAGGCAGGGCCCCTCTAAGCCTGGTTATCCTTCTTTCCTTGGGTATATGTCTTGGAGGTTCCTTCAAGGGAATCAGACATGTCGTCATCATACTTGTCAGTTTGACTACAGGCTACTGGAGCGGCTTTCTTTTTGGTGGAGTATCCCCCCTGAGTCTTGCTGTGTTCCAATTCAAGCATCCGTTTTGCCAGAGCACCAGTAGATTTTCCATCCCATCTTTTCATGTTTTCTCCACAGTCACGTAGGAAAAACCACAGATCAGCTCGTAGCCTTTTCTCTCTATCTGGGGAACTTCTGTGTTGAGTACCAGGGCTCCTGGTCTGTACTGCCGAGACTGGAAGAAGGTCCTCCCTGAGTTTCTTGAGATTCTCCTCTATTTTGACTTGGAAGTTTTGCATACGTGTTTCCACAGCTGCAATTGTTGCCTGTATGGGGCCATGCACGGTATCTGCATATGCTCGAAGCTTCTTCGCCATATCCAGCACAGTCTCCTCCCGGTCATCCCGCTTCATTATTGCTAAAGCAGAAGCGTATTCTTGTGGCCCAAGTCGAACAAGTTTTCGCCACATCACAGATGTACATGGCACCAAGTCTGGATTTCTAGTACCTAAGTCACCCACAAAGACAATCTCTACTATTGCCATTTCTCTCAAGCGCTGAATCCCTTGTTCTATGGTTTTCCAACGAGTTTGTTGTATATAGAGATCGTCTGCACACAGATATCTTTGTGCCACACTTCTAAGGACCCGTTCCCAGAGACTGTAAGGGTCAGCCGCCCTCATCACTCCTTGATCGATAACCGGATCATGTGACAGGGATCCCAGATGCCTCGCTTCAGTGCCATCCAGAACTGTAGCCTCACCTGCAGCATCCCACAGACGGACTAACCAACTAATTATAGACTCATCAGGTCGTTGAGTGTAATCTTTTCTCAGGCCACGAACGTCCTTCAGGGAGGAAGGTTCACCAGTGCCTTCTGATTTTTGATCAGTTGCTGGTCTTGAGGGTCTTTCCCCCACATCGCCATTATCATCATCTACTGGCCGATTGGTTTTGGTTTTGAATTTCATACCTCTCGTGGTAGGAGCAACAGACACTGACTTAGGCTCACTGTCTGGTTTGGCCACTGGCTTAGGCTCACTGTCTGGTTTGGCTGCTGGCTTAGGCTCACTGTCTGGTTTGGCTGCTGGCTTAGGCTCATTGTCTGGTTTGACTGCTGGCTTGGCTGCAGCCGGAGTGACTGGGGTAACTGCTGATTTATTTGCCTGCTCTACAGTATCTAGCAGCGTGTGATAAGCATATGCTAGGGCCCAGCTTATTGCAATGATATTTTTCTCCTTAGAATCATCACAGCAATTCTCTTCCAGATATTTCCCTACTTCATCTGGGTTCTGAATTTGTTCACGTGAAAATTCTCAGGCTGGGGGATCAGAAAATTTCTTCAGAGTTTGGCCCATTCTCTCCCATTCTCTACACCACTCAGGATTTCTCACACCTGAGTCTACTTCTGGGGCAGGGGTTTCATTGGCTCTTCTGGATATCTCAGCCCTCACTCTAGAGAAGTTGCAGACCATATAGAGGAAGCTTAACAGCTGAACTACCAGGAAAGTGACCAGGAAAGTGGTATCCTTAACACTCAGGGGAAACTGGATATTCTCAAAGAGGGACATAACAGATTCAAAGGAGAAGAAGGAAAGAAAAGGCTGAAAAGCCTCATCCCCTCCTCTTCCTCTAACAAACTGTGTACAATTACTAATAAACTCCCAAAATGTGCTACTGGGACTGGGAGGCAGGGTCGGGCGAAGAAACCATAAGCCAAACATACCTGACAGAAACTTCAGTAGTTCTATGAACTTCCTATAAATCATTATCACCAAGCCCAGCACAATAACCATTCTAATCTGTGCCTCTCTACTGTGAAAGAGGGAAAAGACAGGTATTAAAACCTCAAAAAATTCTAGGGACCAGATCCACATGAAGGCCTCCACGCCGATAGATATTATGTATCCAAACAACATGGCTACTGACTGCTTTATCCCAATACAGAATAAATACAACCAAAAATACAACCAACAATCAGTACAGGTTTTTCCACTTTCTCTTGCCCCGCACTGGGCGCCAAAAACTGTATTTGTCTTAGTTTAGGGCAAATTAGGGAGGAAAACTCTAAATGGGGATTTCCCCAGGGAAATGCCCCCTCCCCACCAACTGGTCCGGGAAAGGAAAAAAATTCCTTGGAGAGAAGTGGAAAAAGCTGTTTATTTAACAGAAATTGAATAATATTAAATAATAAAACCTCTTGCTGTTTGATGGGATGGCAAATCTAGGAAGAAAAGTCCTTTTCATGTGGTGTAGCTTGGCTCGCTCAGGTTCTTATCAGTCTCTCTGGCGCTGGAAAGTGCCGAGGCCCAGGCCCCGGTGGGCCACAGGTGTGAGCTCCCGGGGTTTGGCTGGGTGTTCAGTCCAGAGCAGGCTTGCACAGATCCAAGAAAAAAAGGAAAAAAACAAAGGTCCAGGGAACTACTCTCCCTCAGCTAGCTAAAGCTAACTAAAAACCAGAGAGAAGCTCTGTCCCGCTGTCTGTCCGTGCTGCAGACACCACAGTCCAGGAGAGAGATGTGTGGGAGAGATGTTTTTCTTCAACACAAACTGCGCGCTTCTTCTTCCCCCTCTCTTGCTCTCAAAGCCAGTCTTAAAGGTGCAGAACTTAATATATAACATAAACCAGAAGATTGGGGATACCAGTATCATAAAGTCACCCCAGGACACATAACTAACTCAAAGATCCCTGGGAGCGATACATTGTCTCTCTCTGAGTGAAAAGTGTCTTGCCTCCAGGGGAGAGCCAGGATCACAGCGCCAGGGGGTTCCCCGGCCCCCACAGTTATCACATTCAATTTTCCCTTTCGCCTCTACTTCTATTCCACTTGTGTCTCTCTGTGGAATAGATTTGCGCTGTGTATCTAGTTTTTTTAGTTTTGAGGACCCCCTCCCTTTTCCTGGTTTCCCTGCCCTTGCTTGTTAGGATATGGCACTTGGCAGAACTTTGCAAAATGTCCTGACTGTCCACATCGATGACAGGTAAACGGTCCCTTTGGCTTGGCTGGCGATGGCAGGGTGTGTACAGTTGTGGCTGCAATCCTTCCTGGGGTTTTCTGGGTGTCTTCAGTCTTGGGCATTGAAGTGCCAACTACACCTGTACACATCTCAATCAAAGTTGTCAAGGTAGGTGTTGGATCCTTTGTCAGCACTCGAATCAGCACTTGGCAGGCTTCATTCGCATTCACTTGAGCCATTTCCAACAGCAGGTCAGAATGCAGGGTGGTATTTTGCACTTGTCTTTCAACCTGTCCCTTTAATCTTTTCACAAAATCTACAAATCTTTCATCAGAATGTTGTTTAATTTGAGCATAGGGAACAACAGATTCAGAAAGAGGAATAGTGAAAAATGTTTTCTCTGCAGCCTCCTGTATTTTCTCTCTAACTCTCTTTGGTAAAATTTGGTCCTGGTCGATAGCCTTGCTCAAATCCCCTTCACACAAATGATTCATGGTAATTATTTTACCATTTTCATCTAAAGCCTCAAAATCACTGCTCATTAGTTTTCCCAAAAGGATTTTCAACCATCTTTTCCAAGCCCCTTCCCAGAGCAGATATTCTCCTGGGGACAGAAGGCAGGAAAACAAATCTTTCAAATCATGTGGGACCAATTGACTGGGGGAGAGGGTTGCCTTTAAAAGACTTTTAAAAAATTGTCTTTTCTTTCCGAATTCCTTTGCTGCCTTGCATAATTCCATTTTCAATCAAAATGACATTGCATTCCATTCTGGTAATGTTTCTCCCCTCCCATGATAAGTTACAGGTGCTGCAAAGAATGGAGGCTTCTGTGTCTGTTTCTGGTTTCTACCTTCACCCCCTTCCTTCTCCACACTGTGTGAGCTGGAGGGAGTGGCCTGGGAACCAGCAGCAGAAAGAGGGTAGGTGGGGTCGCAGGGGGGATAGGAGGGGTCAGGGGCAGGGTGACATGGGAGGGAGACACCCCTGGGTGGTGGGGTGGAGGTGGAGGAGGGTGGGTCTGGAGGACCAGGAGGGGGGAGGTCTTTAGGGAGGAAAGGGTTGAAGGGGGGAGGGGAAACAAAGGGATTATGGGAAGAAGAAGCAACAGGCTGATAGTCGACCGTGTGCTCGCCACCATTTTGAGACCCCTTGCCCCTTTGTGTAGCACTTAGGAGGGGGCTCACCATATGGTCATGTGGTCTCCTTCATTTTGTGCACCCAAAGGACTACCAGGAAGAAAAGGAGAGGGATATTGAGTATAATGAGGCGTAGGAGAGGGAGCTGGGATGGATTTTAGGGAAAGGTCTCCAACAGCTTGGCCAGAGCTACTGGAACAGGGGTGCTGAGAGGACTCCCCCAGCTTACGGTAACAGGGTTGAGGTAAAGAAACAGGGTTATCAGGGTTAGGATTGGGAAAGGTTTTCTCCTTTTCTTCTTTTTCAATAAGGGTTAGTCTACTTAAAACAAACAAATGGATTACTTCTCTGCTGAACTATCTCCAGCATTCACAGATTCAGTCAATTTTGTCCCCACTCTGTTCCAAAAGGAAACAGAAGTTACATCTGCAGGAGACACTCGAGGAAAATTTTAAAAAACCCAATTCACTAATTTTTTCACTTATTTCTTAGAAAACGGTTTCTCTCCAATTTGCAAAATGCCAATCACTTGATTAAAAATTCCCCTTTGTGCTACAGACAGTTTTGCACCCATCTTGTGATCTCACTTATCTGTCACAGCTATTTCACCAATGGCTCCAAACTGCTCTGCATCCAGAACTTTAACCTGGGATGGGACTCTTCTCTCCCCCACTCCCTCTTCACCATTTCCCCCCGTTTGGGGAATTCAGTCTTCTGAATGCTCATGCCGTTGTCTCGTTCTCAAAAGCAGTCCCTCAGTGCTTAGGGATTTTTGCTTTCTTCCCTTGCACATCTTCCACTTAAAACAGCGAAAAGATGCTTCTGGGGTAGATGTCATACCAGCAGTGGTCTGAATCTCACCTTGTGTGGTTCTTCTGCTGTTGATATATTTTATATATTAGTAAAGGCCTGTATGCACAAACCAGCCTTTGAAATAAGTCGTGATATTAAAGGCTAAAGTCCTTGAAACCTTCCTGCAGAAGAGAGAGTAAAGCAAAACAATATCCTTGTGTTTAGGAGAAAAAATGTAAATCTGTGTGTGTTAGCCAATAATAGTTTCCTCTGCCTGTGGACCCTGTAAAACCCTATAAAAGGTGTGCTAAAGATAGAAATAAACGGCGTTCACGATTACTTCTGTGAAGATTGGTGAATAGCTGGTGGAGCTCTCAATATTCTGTCCCCTTTATTTAGGGACAGGCCAGCCCCACATCTTGGGCGCCATCTGACTCTATCCCCCAGTGTCACAGCCATCTCAGTGATGGGGTTTTCTCCTCATTTTGGCTCCGAGCCAGCAGATGTAGGATTTTGGAGCTCTCCGATTCACTTCTGGAAGTCAAGTCTCTCGAACGAGTAAAGAAACAAAGGTTGGAATCCCCCCCGGGTTACATTCCACAGTTTATTTCTGTGAAGGGAAATCCAGAGGAGGAGACAAAGATTTTGGGGTCGGGGGTTTCTTTTAACAGGGTTTCTCAGGGGGACGGAACATCAGAGAGAGAACCAATTATTTCTTCAGATAGTACATTTACAAACTTTCTACAAATCAAGGTTACATATCCTAAGATAAGAAAATAACAGACACAAACTTCTTCAAATGCCTACAGAGGTGTAGGAGTAGACTTCACAGAAGAAGCAGAGGGGGAGAGAGGGGGGAGCATGGTATCCTGGCAACACAGGAGGGAAAGAATGGGAAGGCAAGAATACCCTCTCGGCTTCCATAGCTTGGTGCAAGGAAACTCAGAGGCATTCTGGGAGCGGAAGAAACAAAGCCACGAGCTCCCGTACCAGAGAGCGGGGTCCCGCCGCTACCACCCCCGCGCTTTCCTGGGCTAAAGAGACTCCAAGCAGCTGGAAATGCCAGCAGGGTTTTTTTTCCACTCTATCAGGCTTCTTGCTGCGGAGCCAAGGAAAAAAACCTTCGGTAACCATGGTAACTTGCCTCTCGGTAAGAGCTGGGAGAAAAAGAGACAGGGGAAAGAAAAATCGCGACTAGAAGAGGGGAAAAGATACATTTCAAGCTATCAACTACAAACATAAACTAACTTAGCAACATTCTAACAACTTTTACCACAACAAATACTGGCTTAAACTGACAGAGTCAAGATACAACCTGACACCCTGTTGGTCAGGGTGGTGGTAGCAGTCCCATTAAATGCTGGCTGTAGTCCTGTTGGAGTGATAGATGTGGTTTTGTTGAAGACGAGATCCTCTAGACGGGTCTGGTCTTCCTCTGAAGGTCCAGTGGTGGTTATGTAGCTCTTGTGTTCTGGGAATCCAGTAGGTAAGGGCTATTGTGGTGTTCCAAAACTCAGATTATATCCAGGTAGGAAAGCTTGGGAATGTTTGGTTCCTCCCCCTGGGCAGAGCATCTCACAATGGGATGATGTAATTTTATGAGTCATGCAGTGAGGCTTGATGGCCCAGTAACAGAAGATATCTCCCCCAGAGGGAGTTATCAGGGATGAGTCATGGAAGAGATAAAGATCACTGCCCCACCTGGTTTTCACAACTTATGATGATGCCTTAAGTTTTAGCCTTTATATTTTTCAGATCAGTACTACTTTAGTGTATAACTCTAAAATTCCATAGCCTGTCAGCTACTGTTCTCCTGTTTTATTCAGACAAAACAATTTGTCTCTAGACTTGAAACCCAAGTGTTAGTACAGGGTTAAATGTTTCTGAAAATCATGTATAACTAGGGCAAAAGAATGCTTGGTATTCCAGATAGTTCCGCAAACTAGAATGTTTATAGTAACGGAGATCAGTATTTGGGGTTTCTAAGATACCTATAGATAAGATTTGTACATGTTCGTACAAGCTCGGGCTATGCTCTAATGAAGTAATATTGATAAGGTTGTTATAGTGATTGGTGATTAGTGCTACAGCTAAAATTTTATAAATATGTGCACTTTGGACAAAGATGATGGAGCTAGATTTGGGTTGCTGATACCCTTATGTGGACATGATTTCTAAACCTGAGAATTTCAAGCTCTCAGGGGCTAATTGTTCCCAAGAGAAAGTCTTTTGAGAACTTCTCTCTCAAGGACTGTTTGTGTAAATAAGGTTTTACTTTCCCAAGACAAGACACAGATGTTCTGAGAGTGTTTTCTCTCTTGTCCTACCAATGAGATGAAGGAGGTGTTGTTCCTTCTACCAGTCAGGAGGACCTGTATCGGAACACCTTATAAAAGAGTTGAAAAATGCCAAAATAAAGGCTTTTTGCCTCATGAAAACCTCTGTCTGCTTGTGATATTGGAACCCTTGCTCTATACTTCGCGTCCTCTAGTGACACCCCTAGTTCCTATGTGCTTTAATAAAAGCACCTGCATATAATCTGTCTGTGATTATGTGTTCCCAAATGCTAGCATTTTGGCGACCCAGATGAGACCCTGTGAGTGCTGCTGAGCGAGTTTGCGACCCAATCACGCTCCAGACGGCACTGAGGGATTCTTGGGGCACCCATCGGCCGCAACTGCTTCCGCCACTCAAAATGTCCCTCTGGAGAGGTAAGGTGCTTTTCAGTCTGGTCTGGTACCTGCCGATAAGATGCAGCGAAAGCTATGCACAGTTGGGTTAAAGGAATTTCTGGTATTGTGTAGGCGCCCTCCGTCAGACAACTGCGAAAGTGTTGCAGGTTCTGCATCAGTGGTGTATTTTAGCTGCAATATGGAGAAGCTTAAAGGGAATTTTGGGTGGCGATGCCCCCATACTGCGTACTTCTCCTTTGGGGTGCTTATTAGCACATTGGAAACAAGGTGATTTTGGGCAAGATTTATGTAAGGTTGATTGATTATTGTAATACACAGTGGCCAGAATATGTCCTGGATATTGGGGAAAAGTGGATGAAGAATGGATCTTTGCAATATAACACCATTTTACAGTTGATGCTGTTCTGTAAGCGAGAAAGAAAATGGGATGAAGTCCCGTATGTTGATTTGTTTTTCTGTTTGCAAGAGAAGCCAGAATGGCAGACTGAATGTGGATTGATGGTGGTTAAGGCATTTGTGAATGATAAGTGTGAGGCTTGTGTAAAAGGGCAGCATTGTTTAAAACACCTGGTGTTGAAAGAAAGTTTGTGTCGGGGGAACGATATGGATGTTGATTTACAAGTGGTTCCAACAGAACCAAAAGAACCTGACGATTTTGCCTGCCCCTACTTCACCCAATCCTATTTCACCTAAGCCTACTTCACCTAATCCTACTTCACCCTTCCCTTCTTACCCTCCTCTCTCGCCTTCACCTGATCCTTCTTCCCCAGGAGATGATCAAAATTTAACTGTGATGCAATGAAATGGGAGAAATGCTGGTGAGGAAGATAGCAGAAGCAGGGGGTGATGATAATGAATCCGCAACACCAGTATCTCATCGGACTCGGTCAAAGCTCGCCCCAGTCCTGTTTAAAGTGGGAAAAGACTTGGGCAGACAAAAGCGGACCATGATTGCCCCCTTGAGACAAGGAGTAGGAGCGGAGGCGTCGGTGTTTCTAAAGGTACCTTTCTCTCTTGCGGATTTGGTAACTTGGAAAAAATCAGCTGGGATTTAGAGGGAAAATCCTGATAAAGTGGCAAGGGTGGTAAAAACGATTATGGAAACTCAGAATCCGGATTGGGATGATATACAAGTAATATTAGATCCTTTAATGGATTCTACTGAGAAAGAGATGGTGCTTAGGGCAGCCAGGGAAAGAGCAAGAGAGGATATCAGAAATAGGCTGGTGGCGGGGACTTTAGATTAGAATTTTCCAATCGAGGACCCAGGGTGGGATCCTAATATATATGGGGATATCTGGAGGCTGAAGAAATATGAAGAGTGGGTCCAGATAGGGCTTCAGAATGCTATGCCTAAGACTATGAATTGGTCTAAATTGTATGATATAAGACAGGAAAAGAAAGAATCCCCTACTGCATTTTTGGAAAGGCTCAAGGAAACAGTTCTCTAAATAGAAACAGAAGAAGCAAAAGTTCATCTTGCCCTCATTTTTCTAGGGCAGTTGCAGGATGATATTAAGAGAAAATTGCAAAAATTAGAAGGGGAGGAATTAAGTGATAGTAAAAGGTCTTAAAATCTCAGAAATCTCAGGGACTTAGAAAGAAAGTTAGGTTTGGAAAGCCCTGGGAAAAGTAGGCCCTGGGAAATGTTAGGCCTTGTGCTTGCTAAAGATCAGGTCAAACTGCACCTGTGTAGTCAGTATATGATAAATGACACAATTGTTAGATGTGATTAGATATAATTATTGTTTAAAGAACATGAGGAACAATGTTAGGGGGCTAGGGGGGATCATGAGAAATCCATGCTTGGGTAAAAACAATGCATACAATAGAACAATGTAAGTTTAATAATTAATATGTAAGTTGTATAACAATAGAGTATAAAACACGTTCAAATCAAAACCAAATCGGGTCAGATTTGGGTATGTGTACCCCTGACACCCAGAGCTCTTTAAATAAAGCACCTTCATATAATCATTCTGTGATTATGTGTGATCCTGAACGCTAACATTTTGGCAACTCCAGATGGGACCTTGTGAGTGCTGCTGAATGAACTAGCGACCCGATCACGCTCCAGCCAGGACCGAGGGATTCTCGGGGAGGCCATCAGCCGCGACCGTCTCCGCTGCTCACAACGTCCCCGGGAGAAAAGGTAAGGTGCTTTACTTTGGTTTGGGTGCCTGCCAGTTAGACATGGAAAAAGCTGCGTGTGGTTGGGCTAAAGGAATTCCTGGTGGTATTGCCTAGGTGCCGTCCATAAGACGACTGCGAAAGCGTCGCAGATTCAGCATTTGTGGTATATTATAGTTATAATATGGAGAAGCTTAAAGGGATTTTGGGCAGCAGTGCTCCCATACCGGGTACTTCTCCTTTGGGGTGCTTAGTAGAACATTGGAAACAGGGTAATTTTGGGGAAGAATTACATAAGGCTAAGTTGATTGATTATTGTAATACATGGTGGCCAGAATATGTCCTGGATAGTGAAGAAAAGTGGCCGAAGAATGGATCTTTGCAATATAATACTATTTTACAGTTGATGTTGTTTTGTAAGCGAGAGGGAAAATGGGATGAAGTTCCGTAAGTTGACTTGTTTTTCTGTGAGAGAAGCCAGAATGGCAGGCTGGAGTGTGGATTGATGGTGGTTAAAGTATTTGCGAATGATAAGTGTGAGGTTTGTGTAAAAGGGAAATGTTTAAAACACCTGGCATTAAAAGAAAGTTTGTGTCGGGGGAACGATATGGATGTTGATTTATAGGTGGCTTTAACAGAACCGAAAGAACCTGACTCTATTTCGTCTGCCCCCACTTCACCCAATCCTATTCCACCTAACCCTATTACACCTAATTCTAGTCCACTTAATCCTACCTCACCCTTTCCTCTTTACCCTCCTCTCCCGCCTACACCAGATCCTTCTTCCCCAGGAGATGATCAAAATTTAACCGTAATACAAGGAAATGTGAAAAATGATGGGGGGGGGGAAATAGCAGTAATGGGTGTAATGATAATAAATCAGCGACACCGGTATCTCACCGGACACGGTCTAAGCTTGCCCCTGTCCTGTATAAAACAGAAAAAGACTAAGATTGCCCCCGTGAGACAAGGAGGAGGAGTAGAGGGGCCGGTGTTTCTAAAGGTACCTTTCTCTCCTGCGGATTTGGTAATTTGGAAACAGTCAGCAGGAACTTATAGAGAGAATCCTGATAAAGTGGCAAGGGTGGTAAAAATGGTTATGAAAACTCAGAATCCAGATTGGGATGATATACAAGTAATATTAGATCCTTTAATGGATTCTACTGAAAAAGAGATGGTGCTTAGAGCAGCCAAGGAGAGAGCGAGAGAAGATCTCAGAACTGGGTTGGTAATGGACTTTAGATGAGAATTTTCCAACCGAGGATCCAGGGTGGGACCCTAATGTATTTAGGGATATGCGGAGGCTGAAAAGATATCAAGAATGGGTTCAGATAGGGGTTCAGAATGCTGTGCCCAAAACTATGAATTGGTCTAAATTGTATGAGATAAGGCAGGAAAAGAAAGAATCCCCCACTGCGTTTTTGGAAAGGCTCAAAGAAGCAGTGAGAAAATATACAGATCTGCAAATAGAAACAGAACCAGCAAAAGTTCCACTTGCTCTTATTTTCCTTGGGCAGTCACAAGATGATATCAGGAGAAAATTACAGAAGTTAGAAGGAGAGGAATTAAGGAATTTGGATAAATTACTTGAGGTGGCTTGGAAGGTATACAATAGCAGGGAAAGGGAAGCTAGTAAGAAGCAGAAGCAAAATCTCTTGGCAGTATTACAAGGAAGAGACAATCCAGGACGCGGCAGGGGTGGTCATGGATTGGGGAGGGACGGACTCGGCAGAGGATGAGGGGGATCCGTTTTGCCAAGATTAGGCTTAAACCAATGTGCATATTGCAAGCAGGGGGGGCATTGGAAAAAAGAATGCCCAAACAACACAAATAACCGGTTTAACCAGGGCAATCAGTTCCAGCAGGAAGATGTTGCCAAGGCTATGGTACTAGGAGAGTACAGTAGCTGACTAGAATTGGAACAGAAGTCAGTACAGGAACCTTTAGTAACTATACAATTGGGAAATAAAGAAGTAAAATTTCTGGTGGATACGGGAACTATATATTCTGTATTAAATTACCTGAAAGGGCAAATTGGGAACAAAACAACATCAATAGTTGGGGCCACAGGGAAGGAAGAGAATCGGCCATTCCTGCAACCCCTGGATTTGTGTTTTGGAAACAAAGTTGTAACACATGAATTCTTATATGTGCCTGAGTGTCCAATTCCACTTTTAGGATGAGATTTATTGGAAAAACTTGATGCAGTAATAACTTTTGAGAACAGGGAACTATTAATGAAAACACCCAAATCAAAGACAGGACAAATTTTAATGATAAAAGAAAAACCTGTCCCTACTATCCCTAAGGAAGTAGAGGATGCAGTAATTCCCTCTGTATGGGAAACAGATATACCAGGAAAATCTAAATTGGCACAACCAGTACATGTGGAATTAAAAGAAGGGGCAAAACCTGTACAGGTCAAACAGTATCCTATAAAACCAGAAGCACGGCAAGGAATAGTAAAGACTATTAATAAATTTTTGAAATACCAAATTTTAGAAGAATGTGAATCAGAATTCAATGCACCAACATTCCCAGTGAAGAAACCAAATGGTGAGTACAGACTAGTACAGGATTTAAGAGTAATAAATGAAATAACTAAAGATATTTACCCAGTAGTAGCTAGTCCTTACACATTGTTGACATCTGTAAAAGAGAAATATAAATTCTTTACTGTAATTGATTTAAAAGATGCCTTTTTCTGCATACCCCTTGACAAAGAAAGTAGGAAACTGTTTGCCTTTGAATGAGAAAATCCAGAAAATGGAAGGAAAACTCAGCTCACCTGAACACGACTCCCACAAGGATACAAGAACAGTCCAACCCTATTTGGAAGTTAGCTGGAGAAGGAGCTGGAGATTGGGACTGAAAACGGGCAAGTACCGAGAAAACAATACCTGCTGTTACAGTATGTTGATGATATACTGATAGCTACAGAAGAGAAAACAACCTGCATAAAGGTAACAATTGAAATTTTAAATCAACTTGGAATGGGAGTGTTATAAATGCAATGGCAAAATAAGGTTAATAAAAAGCAATTTATTATAAAACAATTTAAGCACCTGCAACGAAAGAGAAAAAACACGATAAATAGGTCAGCGCAGCACCGGGTGGACAGGGGTCTATACCCAAAGGTATAGGTTCTCCCAAATCCAAGCTGTATG
Organism: Poecile atricapillus; assembly: GCF_030490865.1. Taxonomy (NCBI): domain Eukaryota; kingdom Metazoa; phylum Chordata; class Aves; order Passeriformes; family Paridae; genus Poecile; species Poecile atricapillus. The sequence goes on along the minus strand of NC_081288.1, from coordinate 92,680,035 downwards.
TGCTGCAGTCCGGGGTTCTTATAGGGGTTCTGTGCCCTGAGGCCAAAACTCCGAGCAGTCGCTGTTCAACAAAGTGTCTTGATGGTTGGTTGAATGGATTTCCTGGGACCGGCGAACTGAATCAATAGACAGTTGGGCAGTCTCCTCACATGTAAAAAGGTCCTGGGTGTTCCTTGATTTCATCTTGGGTTGGGCCATCAGGACGGAGTGGTTGGCTCCGGTGTTGGAGCCGATGAATATCTCGGCTGGGCTTCTCTCTTTGTCTAGTTTGATTGCTTCCCCAACTGTAGCTTGCAAGGCGGGGTGTTCAGGTCCGGTGATGAGCATCTCGTCCGGGCTTGTTTCTTTGTCCAGCCTGATGGCCCGTGTCTTGCTTATTCTTTTAGGTTGATGGGCGCCGGCTAGGATCGTTATCAGGGTGCCGGCTAGAATTGTTATCTCTAGAATGGGTGTTTGCGGCTGGACCTAGGGAGGAATCCTTGGCCACACTATATTTTATATTTTCTTATGTTATTATAACTACAGATATATTTATTTAGGCCTTTACGAATTTTTATTCATAACTACATTTATTACAGGAGGATATAAGGTGTCTAAAGGAAAGGCACAAATTGCCCAACAGACTGTGATTTACCTGGGATGTGAAATCTCACAAGGGCAACAAAAACTAGGTACTAACCGTATTCAAGCTATTTGTGCTATTCCAGAACCCCAGAACCTGCATGAGCTGCAAGTTTTCCTTGGGATGACAGGGTGGTGCCGCCTATGGATCATGGACTATGGACTAATTGCAAAACCCCTGTATGAAGCCCAGAAGACACAGCCATTTACCTGGAGCAAACCACAGAAGGAGGCCTTCCTTAAACTGAAGAAAGCATTGACAACTGCTTCGGCGTTAGGATTGCCTGATTTATCTAAAGATTTTCAGCTGTTTGTGCATGAAAATTCACACCTAGCTCTGGGAGTTCTGACCCAATGTTTGGGAAGCTGGAAAAGGCTGGTAGGCTACTTTTCCAAACAACTTGACAACGTGAGTGCCAGATGGCCTTCATTCCTGCAGGCAGTCACAGCCACCGTGATACTGATACAAGGAGCCAGGAAACTCACAATGGGTAGACACATAGATGTCTACGTGCCACATATGGTAACCACTGTTTTAGAACAAAAGGGGGGCCATTGGCTTTCTTCAAGCAGGATGATGAAATTCCAGGTAATCCTGACTGAGCAGGATGATGTCCCACTAAAGACAACTAACCTTTTGAATCCAGCCTTGTTTTTAGGTACAACAACTGAAGAAGGCCCATTAGAACACGATTGTGTGGAAGTGATAGAACACACCTGTTCAGCTAGACCAGATCTGAAAGATTTCCCACTGGAACAGACAGAGTGGGAGCTGTTTACAGATGGAAGCAGTTTTGTGGAGAACGGGACCAGATATGCTGGATATGCGGTAACCACAATAGGTGCAGTGGTAGAGGCAAAGGCCTTGCCAGCAAACACATCTGCCCAATGAGCAGAACTGGTTGCCTTGACCAGGGCATTAGAGCTGAGTGAAGGAAAGAAAGTAAATATCTGGACTGATTCAAAATATGCTTTTGGAGTGGTGCATGTTCATGGGGCACTGTGGAAAGAAAGAGGACTGCTGTCTTCCCAAGGCACACACATTAAACATCAAGATGCAGTCCTACAATTGATAAAAGCTGTACAAAAAACCAGAACAAGTGGCAATTATGCACTGCAAAGCACACCAATCAGGAAACTTTGTGAGGGGAATCGAAAGGCAGACTGGACAGCATGACAGGTTGCTCTGAAAATGCAAACGACAATGGCATTGATACCTTTAAAAGTTAATGTATCTCAATTTAATTTGCCTCTAAAACCAAAATATTCAGTAGAAGACGAGAAATTGGGACGTTTGCTAAATGCACAAAAGAATTCAGAAGGGTGTTATGTAACTACGCAAGGACAAATAGTGTTACCCCCCTTGATAATGAGAGAAGTTCTACAAATTAAACATAATGAATGTCATTGGGGTGCAGAGGCATTGGTAAAACTGCTAAAACAAAAATTTATCTCAGTATGGATGCTAACAATGGCAAAATCACTAATGTCAAAATGTGAGATCTGCTTGAAAAACAACCCGGCGGCTAGACGACAAGCAGAGCTAGGGAGGATTAGGATAGGAATAGAACCAGGACACTATTGGCAGGTAGATTTTGTAGAACTGCCAAGGACTCGAGGATACAAATATCTGTTGGTGGGGGTTGACACATTTTCAGGATGGCCAGAAGCCCTTCCCTGTCGCACAAACCAAGCAAAGAAAGCAGTCAAGTGGTTACTACAAGAAATCATCCCAAGATTTGGGGTGCCTCTAGGAATACCATCAGATAGGGGCCCACATTTCATAGCCACAGCAGTAAAGTAGGTAAGAAGGTTGCTGGGAATAGCTTGGGATCTCCATACCCCATGGAGACCCCAATCAAGTGGACAGGTAGAGAGGATGAATCAGACATTGAAGAGGCAAATCAGTAAAATATGCCAAGAAGCCAAACTGCAGTGGCCACAGGCTTTACCAATAGCACTGTTGAGGATTTGGATAAAGCCTGGAAGTGGGATGTCAGTCAGTCCTTATGAGATATTGTATGTGAAACCATATGAATCTCCTGAACCTAATCCAAATGTGCATGTCACAAGGAAGCAAGAGGTATTGTCCTAGTTTAGGGCAAATTAGGGAGGAAAACTCTAAATGGGGATTTCTTTAGGGAAATGCCCCCTCCCCATGAACTGATCCGGGAAAAAAAAAATTAAAAAAAAAATTCTTGGAGAGAAGTGGAAAAAGCTGTTTATTTAACAGAAATTGAATAATATTAAATAATAAAACTTCTTGCTGTTTGATGGGATGGCAAGTCTAGGAAGAAAAGTCTTTTTCATGTGGTGTAGCTCGGCTTGCTCAGGTTCCTTATCAGTCTTTTCGGCGCTAGAAAGTGCCGGGGCCCAGGCCCCGGTGGGCCAAAGGCGTGAGCTCCGGGGTTTGGTTGGGTGTTCAGTCTAGAGCAGGTTTGCACAGATCCAAGAAAAGGAAAAAAACAAAGGTCCAGGGAACTTTTCTGCCTCAGCTAGCTAAAACTAACTAAAAGCTAGAGAGAAGCTCTGTTTCACTGTCTGTCCGTGCTGCAGACACTACAGTCTAGGAGCGGGATGTGTGGGAGTGATGTTTTTTTTTTAACACAAATTGCACGCTTCTTCTTCTTTCTCTCTTGCTCTCAAAGCCAGTCTTAAAGGTGCAGAACTTAATATATAACATAAACCAGACGATTGGGGATACCAGTATCATAAAGTCACTCCAGGACAGGTATATAATTATGTTCTGCCTCTCAGAAGAACTCTAGCTTGGCTTAGGAGAGCCCTCGTGTGGAATAGGCCACTGACTCTCAAGAATCCAGTTCATGACATACATCCAGGAGATGAAGTGTACATCAAGACCTGGAACAAGCAACCATTAAAAGAAAGATGGAATGGACCCTGTCAGGTATTGTTGACCACCTTTACAGCAGTCCAAGTAGCTGGAGTGGATCCCTGGATACATTACACCAGAGTGAAGAAGGTTCTTCCTGAACTGTGGACTGTACAAACCATAGGACCAACAAAGCTGCAGATAAAATGTGTTTAACTGTTTGAAATGTCTGGGTTGTTAGTGACTGTAACGGTGATCATTTTGTGGCCACTAGTGCCATCAGTAAGAATTAATGTTACTTTGGGATGTGAAATGCAAAAAGATCAGCTGACAACTCTTCGTTTTAGAATGAAGAGGGATGTGCAGCCAGAAACACAAGTGATAAAAGTCTCCAACACAATTCAGGCAGAAAAATGTAATGATTGGATTAGTTAAAGATTTTGCCAATATGCAGAACACCAGCAGAATAACTGCTTTGTTGCTATATTTTATATATTAGTAAAGGCCTGTATGCACAAACCAGCCTTTGAACTAAGTTGTGATATTAAGGGCTAAAGTCCTTGAAACCTTCATGCAGAAGAGAGAGTAAGGCAAAACAATATCCCTGTGTGTAAGAGGAAAAATGTAAACTGTGTGTGTTAGCCAATAGTAGCTCGTTCTGCTCGCAGACCCTGTAGAACCCTATAAAGGTGTGCTAAAGATAGAAATAAACTGGCATTCACAATTACTTCTGTGAAGACTGGTGAACAGCTCGGGGGTCTTCTCAATATTTGGCGCACCGACCAGAGACACCCTGCGGGCAGAAGGACTCTGGAGTCATCGGAGTGGATCTGGGCTCTACGTCGAGGGCTTGGATCGGTACCAAATAGGCAGCCTGAGCGCGGTGAGACGCGGAGCGGTTAGACGTGGAAGTAGGGCTGCTGGGGGGGGGCCCAGAGGCAAGGGCGTAGTAGAAGGGTCGCAACCTTCCCTCTTGCGGGTGCTGTCGTCATGGATGTGGAATTTGCGACAGTAGATGAACTGCTTCTCAGCATCCTCGTTAAACGAGGCGAAGCAGCCCAGGAAAGGGACCTGGATATGCTCATTATATGGGCTAATTGTCTTGAGCATTTGCAGTGCTCACTGCTTCTTGCGGGGCAAGAACGGACTGATATATCGGCTCTGATATGGGAAACGGCAATTACGGAAAAGAGCAAGGACACTGTGTTTCTCGGTCGAACTTGGCAGATTGTAATTAATACCTTAAAAAACAGAAAAGTGAGATATGCTGAGGATGTGAGCCCTGTAATTCTACCTGTGTCACAGCGGCAGATGCCTTTACCTCCCACTGCTGGGCAAGCTCTCCTATCTATATTGCCCATGGAGAGAGGGAGGGAGAGTTAGGGAGAAAAAAATAATGAGAAAAAAGTTCCACAGGGAACGCTGAAACAACGAACAGAATCTGTTCAGTTATGGCAGGATGTGATACATCCAGAACTATTTGCTTCATTTTTGGAGTCACTTTTAGCACTACAACCTTATTTAAGTTCCATCTTTACCACCCTGGAAGAAAAGAAGCCAAATTTAAATTGGTTTCCACCCGAACCAGAGGGACATGAGGGAGCGAGGTGAGCGCAAAGAACAAAGGTACCCTGGGGGTAGAAGCAGCGCAAGAAAAGTTCCAAGGCCTCTGATCGCCGTTGTTAGCACCTGGCCGTGAGAGACTTTTCGTGTAAAATCGCCTGCTTTTGCATAATCATGCCCTTTTTTCCTCTATCAGCAAACAACAAGAGAGATTGAGAGAAAAAACTGCATTTGTTAAAGTTAACTTTGTGAGGCTTTTTTTTTTTTCTTTCTCTCCGTTTTTCCTCGCTGCGAGAGTATGTGGAGAATGTGAAGAAAGATGAGAGCAGAGCTGCAGCAGCAGCAGAGCGGGCAGTCCACCCCCCCCCCGCTCCCTCTCTCGGTGGGGGCACTGGGATGGTGCCTGGTTTGTTGTCGTGATTTATTGGGTTTTTGGAATGTTTTTATATACCATTGTAGAGTTAATTTTGTGTTTTAAGTAATTATGAGTTTATGCAATTGCAGTTTTTAGAGTTTTACTAGAGAAATTATTGTGGTTCTTTGAAAGTTAAGAAAAGAAAAAAAAAAAAAAAAAAAAAAAAAGGTGTTTAAGGTGAATACTAACAGAAGTTGCCTTGCAATAACTGGTTTTAGAATCCAAGGTTAAAACATGGTATGATTTATAGCTTTTAGGAAAACCTTCTTCCAATTAATGTTATCTACAGAAGAGATTTGTGGTTTAAAAAATAATTAGTCAAGAGAATTTTACTGTATAAAACAAAGTTAAGTTAAAGCATATATTATCCATTTGCTCGTTTTTTCCACAATTTTAATAAGGAATTTATGTTATTGTTATATTGTGTTTAAAAGGTATATATTAAACTTTTAGTTGCTTTTTTGTAGTAACAGAATAAGATTAAGTTATGTTTTCATTTAATATAGATTAAGTGCTAATAGAATTAAGAATAGTCAAGTTTTATAATGTTTAGGCTTGAATGTTTTTAAGTTAAGTTTTCTAACTTAGATATTCTTTTAAGGTTAAGTTTGTTATTTCCTTTTGTCATATATAATTATTGTGGAGTTTAGAACAGTTTGCTATGCTGTAAGCATCTCATAGCTGCTACTATTGAGAACCTTGTTTTAGAAATGAGTTAAGAGGCATCTTTCCAGTTTAAAGCCTAAGGCCCTGGCCAAGCCTTGACTTTACCTGGACAGAATGTTTGCCAACAGATCCAGATATTTTCTGTCCCAAATCAGTATTTGAGTCACTTTTTGACTCAGCAATTTGACCCTATTAATATGACAGCTGGATCAATTTTGAAGTGGGCTTGGAGAGTCATTTTCCGGAGGTGATGATCCAATCCTTCACTGATTTTTGTTTCTGTTTGTTTGCTAACTATGGGATGCTGGTGCAGTGTTTTAATAATTAATAGCAGTTTTATATTATATATGTTATTAATAATGTTTAAGATTTAATTGATTTTTAACTAGTATAAGTTTTTATTAATTATGTATATGGTTTTGTGTTAATGTTGAACAGAAATGCATCTCATTTTTATTTTTTTTTTAAGAAAAAACGGGGGAAAATGGATGCCCCACAAGCATTTAATTAGTATAATTTATTAACTTCAAGAAGAGAAGTGTCTGTGTTTTGTTGGCAGGTTCAAAAAGGTCACCTGTCCATCTGACCAGACTGTGTGCCTCTGAACACATGAGACCCAGTGAACAGAGATGTCATCACACAGCCGTGGTACTCCAGCCATGGATCAGAAGTGGACCTGTCAGGACACAGTTGTGTCTGAACACTATATAGACAGTTGCCAACAGAAATTTTATGTTGTTATTATGATGTTGTGTCTCTACCAATTTTTCAGGTATCCTTTGTTTTAAGATTTAGAAGGATCTGAAGAACAACTTGAACATCAAAGCCCTCAGTCACCGATCAACTGCCAGCTGACATCACGAGAGCAGTGAACGTTCCAGGACTGAATCGTGCTGGAGAAATTCTGTAGAAGATCTAAGAAGAGACTCCATTTAACTGTATATAAAGCAAATTGTAGTTGTGTGTTTACCCTTTTAGCAAATTGCTTTCACGCTTAGACTACATATATACCAGAGCACCTGTGTTAAAAGTAGTTAGATAATAGTTTAAGTGTTTAGCTTGTGTAGTAATTGTTATGTTAGTATAAAGTATAAGTATTCCCCCTTCAAGAGGTAGTGTAAGCATCTTTGAAAGTTCATTTAACGATTGAAGTTCTAGCTGTGAGTTTGCAAATATGGTGTCATTTACATGGTAAAATGCTTATGGTAATTGTGTTGTGTATAGTCACGACCAACTGTCTGCTAACTAACATCCAAAAGTGACAGAACATATGGGTCACTCTGGCACATTGAACTGGCCAAAGGTCAATGTGTTTGAGCCTAGCCACCCCTGGAGATCCTTTCGCACCTGTCTCACAGGAGTCCCTGAATGGGATCCTCAAGCATTTAAAAGTTTAATTAGTAATGAGACTCAACTGAATCGATTGGCAATGTTGCAAGAGTGCAGTCGCACTGCTGGCTTCACATTAAGACAACTTGAAGCCTGTTAGCAAGAAAAAATTACCAAAGTTCTTAATGTTACAACCCTCAGAAGAATTAGATTTGTTATGTTCCACCAATACCTCGGGTGGATGGATAATGTTTGAACCCCCGACAAAAAGTCATTCCAACAAAGTAATACAGCACTGAGTTGCAGTCAACCCTATAGCTGATCTAGTTACTACCATTGAAAGTAAAGCCTTTATTCGTGGTGCAATCTCACAGGACAATTACCAAAGTGATTACCTAGTTCCATATTCCTAATCTGTGGAGATAGAGCATGGAATTAGATTCCTGCTAATCCACATGGAAGACCCTGTTATCTTGGGAAACTCACTTTGTTCCACCCAAGCTTACATCTATTGTTGAATATAGCTAGCAAAATGAAGAACATCAAACAGTCAAAGCGAAGCCTGAATGAATTAAAGTTTAGCCACCCTAAAAAGGCTCGCTTGCTGGACTAGGAAAGAATTAAACTTAACATCCACAATGTTAAGTGAGCTTTCAGCCGATGTGAGTAGTGTGTATCATGCAGTACTATGAAATCAAGTTGCAATTGACCTTTTGCTCTTAGCACAAGGACATGGTTGTAGAGAGTTTGAAGGCATGTGCTGCTTGGATCTTACTGATCATTCAGCTTTCATCCATGAGCAACTACAACAGCTACAGGATGGGTTGCATGCCCTGAAAGAAGATAGTGATCCCATTGGAAGTTGGTTCGCCAGCTGGGGCATCACTGGATGGTTGAAGTCTCTTATGCTAGAGGGGGGATGGACTTTACTTATAATGTTAATTGGGATGACAGTCTAAGTTGTATGTTATCTTATCCAAAGCCTGGTTTGTGCAAAAGAGAAAGGGGGATTTGTTGCTATATTTTATATATTAGTAAAGGCCTGTATGCACAAACCAGCCTTTGAACTAAGTTGTGATATTAAGGGCTAAAGTCCTTGAAACCTTCATGCAGAAGAGAGAGTAAGGCAAAACAATATCCCTGTGTGTAAGAGGAAAAATGTAAACTGTGTGTGTTAGCCAATAGTAGCTCGTTCTGCTCGCAGACCCTGTAGAACCCTATAAAGGTGTGCTAAAGATAGAAATAAACTGGCATTCACAATTACTTCTGTGAAGACTGGTGAACAGCTCGGGGGTCTTCTCAATACTGCTTGTCTGACAATACCAAAGGCAGCACGAGATCCAATCAATTGGGGAATCATAACATCGAAATTTCCTGAAATACAAAAGGACAAAACAATTGCATGTAAGTAGGTATCAGAGATGAGACAAGTAATTAAAGATACCTGGAAGGTAGTGGGAGAATGGATGAAACCTTTGAAGAAACAAGATTGTGCTATAAGCCAAGGCAAAGTGGGGCAAAACATAGATTTGGACCTTTCCATGACTTCAAATAATGATGAGGCAAGGTGGGAATGTATGTTGCCAAAATATGAAAAGGTTATAGAAAATGTTTCAGATACTGTTTTTGTATGGAGGTGTGAAGGGCAAGAGGGGAAAGATCGAACTGAGGTTTGGGACAGTGCATGGTCAATGAGTGTGCTTCAGAAATTCCAGTATATGGCATGTCGCTAAAGGACACAAAATGATTTACACGACCACTCTCAGTGTCAGAACAAAATCGCATGACTATTCTCTGACTCCAGTATTTATAGATTCTAGACAAGGACCAGGGATTGGATAATTAAGTTACCACCTTCCCAAGCACAATGGTTGTGCCAAACGTCCATCAAAAGACGTTTCTTAGAAGGAATGTGGTAAACAACTTATGTTTACAGGACTTTCATGGGAAAGTAACTAAAACCATGAAAACATTATCAGAAGGCTTAATGTTCAGGGAGACATCTCACCCTTTCTCTTTAAAAAAGAAAAAGAAAAAAGAAACATGAACAATATCCTAGCAATCAAAAAGGAAAATAAACAATGTTCTAACCAATCAGAAGGCTTTAGTTTCAGGGTGATATCTCACCGTTTCTCCACTAACAAAAATAGAAATGAAAACGTGTTCAGCATCAGTGTCTGCTTCTGGATGGGCCATCAGGATGATCACTCACGTAATCTGCATCTGAGTCATCATCTGATGGCCTATCTATTGGATGACTTTCAATTTGGTCACGGTCTCCAACCCGCTTATTGGCTGGATGCTGCCTTTGCAGTCACAGGTCAGGACGAATGCACTTTGCAGGTACCCAGCATACCCCAGTATCTGTGCATACACACACATACCTATGCCCAGAAGCAATAAGGTCGTAGGGACCCTCCCACTGTTTGGTGACTAAATTCCTCACTTGAACATTCCCTCAAGGCTGATGCATCTCATCCAAAGCCTTCAATGAAAGGTGATGGCTCAACATGACCGGGGTACTGGAGTTCTGTAGCACTGTGAGGTGACTGAGGGTATATAAAGCTTTTTCCAACTGACTGTGTGGGGTTTCACCCTGCATTCCCCATTTTTGCTTCTATAGAACTCGTTTTAGTGTAGCATGAGCATGTTCCACCATAGCTTGACCTGTCGGAGAATGAGGGAAACCAAACTTGTGTGACACACCCCACAACTGCAGGAACTGCCACACCTTCAGAGAAGCATAAGCAGGACCATTATCGGTCTTCACAGCAGAAGGTATGCCTAAAAGGGCAAAGGCCTGCTTCCAGTGGGCAATGACATTGCGGGTCTTTTCTCCTGTGTGAGCGGAAGCCCACATGGCAGAGGAGAAAGTGTCCACACTGATGTGCACATACCAGAGCCGGCCGAACTTGGCAACTTGGGTGACAGCCGTCTGCCAAAGCTCCAAGGCCTGAAGGCCTCTGGGGTTTACCCCTGCTGGCAAAGGCGCAGCAAGCGCATGACAGTTGTCACAAGACTCAACAATGTCATGGGCCTCAGCTGACATTGATAGTAAAAAGCTGTTAAAATCATAGAAAATTTGGCGAGTTACTGTCCCCCTGAAAACTCAGCTTCTGAGCTTGCTGACATGGTTTTCTAAGGACTTTCCCAGGACAGTAACTATAAACATAGATATGTGTACATTCTTTCTGTTACACGTCTTGTGATGGACATCTCTCATGGCCAGTGCTGTGAGAAAGTGTTATCCTGACCACCCAATCCCTGGCTGTGGTAAGAAGCCTATAAATCCTGGGAGGAAAAATAAACTCTGCTCTTCTTTTCACCACACCTCGACCTGTGTCCGTGTGATCTATTCATCTTCAGCGGTAAAATCTGGTGGACCCCGACGTGTCTTGCGCGTGTGTTACAGGGTACTGTCTAGCCTGTGGCTATGGATGGTTTTGGGCTTTCTCTTACAGAGGGCCTGGTTATGGAAATATGGTGTGCGGTGTCTGATCAGAGAGGGATTGATGTTTCGTATGCTGACTTTCGGCAATTGTGTGAGTATGGAAGAATGGAGGGGTTTTTCCCTGTGATTGAAGCGATTTTTTTGCAGTTGGCTTGGGATGCTTTAGGTGATTCCCTGATCGAGGCTCTGCTGGTCGGTTATGAGCCCTGGGTGCTCCGGTTGCTGGGGATCTGGCGAAGTTGCGGCGGCGTTCTGAAGTCAGGTCCCGAGATCGGCTCCTCCAGCATCGCCAGGGCCCCCGGCGGGTTGAACGGGGCCGCTGCGGGCCCGGTGGGCGTGACCCCGCCTTGGCCGGTGCCCCGGCGGTGGAAGCCTGGGGCGGGGTTGCCTCCTCCATGTGCCCTCCCGGCACAGACCGATGGGGGGGTGCTTAAACGGGGGGCGGCGCCGGCCCTGGGGGATGCCTCAGGGTCGGTCCCATGCCCCTGCTGCGGCTGGGCCGTGCCCTGCCCCGCGGTGGGGGACAGGCCGGGCCCAGGCCCCACGCCGGCAGCTGCGCACGCTGTTCCAGTGCAGGAGTGGCCGGCACGGCTTCTTGGACCTTTCGCCCCTGAAGGACCACTGTGAGGGGCGGTTCCAAGCGCTGCCCCCCCCGCACTGGATTCGTGGAGCGTGGGAATGGGTGCTGCGAGTGGTTCTGCCCGCCCCATGCTGCCGGATTCCCCTCCTGCGAGCCCGGGTTGTTCCCTGTCAGCAGAGCAGGACGGTGCCGTGGCTTCGCAGGCTGTGCCTCTACCGGCACCCCGGTTCCCACCCGCGCCGGGAGCGGGCTGTGCCGATCTCGCTCCAAGCCACCCCCCCTCGGGTTCCCGGGCATTGCCCGAGCCTGTGGCTGGAGGCAGCCCTCCCCCGTCGCCTCCTGTGGCTGTGGCAGACCAAGGTCCTGCGCTGTTTACCATTGGCTCCAGTGGTGCTGCCGCAGGACAGAAGCTGGTGGCCTCCAGGGAAAAAAGGTCCCAGGCTGCTGGAGCCTCTTCGGCTGGCCTGTGGACTTTGTCCTCCTGTAAAATGACTGTGCAGCTGAGCATATCAGGCATTCCATGTGCTTCCGAATGCTTTGGTCCGGTGGGTGAGGGCATGAGTGCTCTTCTTGTGGCGTGGTTGCATACCACTGCTCAAGGCATCATTGCTCACCATTGTTGGTTCGGATTTCCTGGGGTGCATTTCTGCCATGGGTTTCACACTCACCCCTCCTGTTCCTATCCCTGCGGGACCTGGATTTGCTCACCTTGTGCCTTTTGAGTCTTGTGTTCACAGAGCTAAGAACCAGCTGCGGGGAGATGGTGGCTTTGGGTTCCCTGGACCTCCCTGGGTCACTGGACTGCTGTTCTGACAACCAGGGATCATCCTGAACGGGTCTGCATCCTGTCCATCCTTGGTGAGATGCTGTCAGAGATTAGCCTCTGCGGGTTTTGACACTGGCATGGACATCACGATTGTCAGGTTTGCTGACGGGCCCCCGGAGTGACCCTTGGACCTGATGCTGACACATTCTATGCAAAGAAGAACTTGAGACTGACTCTGTTCAGCAGATTCTGTTTTCTTTTCTCATGATAGACTAGTCACCCTCCGTGACTTGATGCAAGAACAGTTGGATCACAGTGATCTGGAGTTTCAACCAGTCCCTGGGACATTCCTGTTTTCTGTATCAAGAAGAAGTCTGGGAAATGGAGGCTGCTACAAGGCCTCCAGAAAGTTCATGCTATGATGGAAAGCATGGGGATGTTGCAGGCTAGCATGCCTTCACCTGCCATTCCTCCTGCTGATTGGCTAGTCCTCATCATGGATCTGAAGGACTGTTTTTTACAATTCCTTTGCATCCTGATGACAGACCGAAATTTGCCTTTCTGGTGCCAGCTATCATTAATGCTGAGCCCACACAGAGATATCAATAGAGATTTTGCCGTAAGGCATGCGAAAATTTTCCGGCACTTGCCGATGATATGGAGCTGCAAGTGACTCCAGAAACAACCTCCTTGAAATTATTTGAGGGTCAAAATAATTTTTGGGACAAACAGTCCCACATCTGGAGGTGCAATTATTTTTTTTGCATTCAGTGCAGACACTGCATGAATGGTGTCCAAATATTAATGGACTTTTACATGCTGGTGTCCCTATATGGGACTGACCACGACAGAACTGTCTCCCTTGTTTGGTCTATTAAAGGGGGACTCTGATTTAAAGTCACCTCTGACACTGACCCCACAGGCACAGTAGATGCTGGAGGAGGTTCTGTGAGCAGTTTCTGCTCCTCAAGTTTATTACATTAATCTTTCCATTGATGTCGCTGTTTTGTTTTTCGGTTTTTTTTAGAGAGTCATGAGGCTGGATCAGCCCAATTGATGGAATTACAGGCTGCTGTCATAGCATTTCATAGGTTTACCCAGGCACCTTTCAATTTGGCCATGGATTCTGCCTCCGTGACCAAATTGAGAGCCATCCACAAGCAGGTGTTCATGTTGGACATTTGTTTCATTTATTTTTTGGGGTTTCTGTTGTTTTTCTGGTTTTTTTGTTTGTTTGTTTGTTTTTGTAATAACAAAAGGGTGAGATATCACCCTGAAATTACAGCCTTCTGATTGTATGGAGTATTGTATTTTCCTATTATTTATTCTTTTGATTGTTTATAATGTTGTTAGTTTCTTTGTTCATTTTTCTTTTTTCTTTTCTTTTTGTTAAACCAAAAAGGGTGAGATGTCACCCCGAAAACTCAGCTTCTGAGCTTGCTGACATGGTTTTCTAAGGACTTTCCCAGGACAGTAACTATAAACATAGATATGTGTACATTCTGTTACACGTCTTGTGATGGGCATCTCTCATGGCCAGTGCAGTGAGAAAGTGTTATCCTGACCATCCAATCCCTGGCCGTGGTAAGAAGCCTATAAATCCTGGGAGGAAAAATAAACTCTGCTCTTCTTTTCACCACACCTTGACCTATGTGCGTGTGATCTATTCATCTTCAGTGGTAAGTTACAAAGAAAGTTAGGCTTGACAAGCCTTGGGAAAAGTGTTAAAAGTAGACCCTGGGAAATGTTAGGACTTTTGCTTGCTAAGATCATGTGAAACTGCACCTGTGTAATGAATATATGATAAATGATACAATTGTTAGATGTGATTAGATATAATTATTGTTTAAAGAAAATGAGAAACTGTCACTCTATTAGGAACGTCTGGGAAGAGACGACAAAGACTCTCTAGGAGTTACTCAGGAGAATTTTTCGTAGTTTATTACTTCAGCTCTGTTTTATAGACTGATACGTGGAAAGTACAGAAAGGAAACTCTTATTGGTTAGCAAACTACTACATCACCATCATTGGTCAGTGGGGCACACTACCCCCTGACTTTCTCTTGCAAAGAAAACAAGAGACAGACAGCAACACCTGCAAGGCTGTTTTCTGTCTTTGAGGATTGTTTTGAATCCTCCCATGAATTTCCCAGGCCAGCTTCTCAGGCAGGACTGAGAGAGCTATGTGGCCTGTAATTTCTACAGGCTCTCTGTTTCAGAGTTAGACACAGAGTCCACAAGAAACAATGTTAGGGGGTTGAGAGGGGATCACGAGAAATCCATGCTTGGGTAAAATCAATGCATACAATAGAACAACGTAAGATTAATAATTAATATGTAAGTTATATAACAATAGGATATAAAAACACGTTCAGCTCAAAACCAAGTTGAGCCAGATTTGGGTCTGTGTACCCCTGACACCCAGAGCTCTTAATAAAGCACCTTCATATAATCATTGCGTGATTATGTGATCCTGAACGCTAACATTTTGGCGACCCTAGATGGGACCTTGTGAGTGCTGCTGAGCAAGCTCGCAACCTGATCACGCTCCAGCCGGCACCAAGGGATTCTCGGGGAGCCTATCGGCTGCGACTGTCTTCACTGCTCACGTCCCTGGGAGAGGAAGGAAGGTGCTTTTACTTTGGTTTGGGTGCCTGCTAATAAGACGCAGCAAAAGCTATGCTTGGTTGGGCTAAAGGAATTCCTGGTGGTATTGTTTAGGCACCGTCCATCAGACGACTGCGAAAGCATCGCAGGTTTGGCATTTGTGGTGTATTGTAGTTGTAATATGGAGAAGACTAAAGGGGTTTTGGGCAGCGATGCTCCCATACCAGGTACTTCTTTGGGGTGCTTATTAGCACATTGAAAACAAAGTAACTTTGGGGAATAATTTTATAAGACTAAGTTAATTTCAGCAAGATCTCCCCACAGAAGAAGACCCCAACAACCCCGTCTCGTCCATTGGTAGCTATAACCCCTCTCTTTTCTCTCTTTTTACTTTGTTTTCTTTATCTCTCCCTCTCTCTTTCCCTCTCTATCGCATAACCCTTGTTGTTGGCACTAAAATAAAGGTACATTATTGCTGTTGTGATTTAAACTGAAATCCCTTTGTGTCCTTTTTGCACTCTGAGATCAAATGAACCTCTCACGACTCCCACTCGCATTAGAGAATCGTGACATTTAAACTGGAGTCACAGACAGGATTTCTGAAGACAGAAGGGGCTGCAGGTTTGTTGTGCAGTCTGTATTAGGGGAAGGACGTTTTGCTCCAGCCACACCTAGCCCGACACTCCCAAAAGAGCGAGTGGTGTCTAGAAAGCAAGGGGGGGCGACTTGAATTTCCCGCAAACTGCACACGCCGAGGTGAAAAGCACCCCACACTTGCTTGAGGGCTTTGTCTGCAGAATTTCGCAAAAGATCTCTTAGTGCAAAATGGGCAAGACTGTTTTTTTTGTTGTTGTTGTTGTGTGTATGAATTTTGACTGCTTGGTGCAGCGAAGAGACAACAAGAATTTTAAACTGAAGGAGTGCCTCCCAAGCAGATTTGGTCTTTTCACCCATACAGGGAAGCAAAAAGCTGTGTGTGTGTGCATAATTTAAGTTTATACTTCCCTGTAGTGGTTTTCCCTTTGTAAAAATGACTGAAAACAGCAGTGCAGAAGGTGAAGTTTCATTTTATGCTCTGTTAGCAAAACACAATGCCAGACCTTCTCTGGGAGGGGAAGAGTGGGCACTTAGTTACTGGTTTAATTTGGAAAAGATGATTGATAGAGTATGTTCTTTACAACATGAAACAAAATTTAAACTGGGCAAAAATAAAACTATACTCTGTTCAGTTTTGGGAGCTTGTCTTACAGCAGCTATAGAAACTCGCTTTAAGCGAAGAAGTGAGGAAAGAACTATAATAGACTCCCTCCAAAACCTAGTTGAAATTTTGAAAAAACAATTAGGTGAAGAAAGGAGTAAGATCAATCTGTTGTGAGCAGCCCTTCATGATAAAAATTCAAAAATGCTGACTTGCTAAAAGAAACAGAAGAGAGGGAAACCCCTCTCATTAATCAAATTTACCCTCAAAAGGAGCTAACTCGGGTAAAAATTGTAAGGAACACTGATGTCCTAGTTTGAAACCTCTAATTAAAACAGAATATAATTATATCAATTATGACCTTGATCTGCCAGCTAAACTAACTAAAAACCCTCGTACACTGCTACTGAATTGGCTAAGTTAAAAAAGTACGGGTGTCTCCCTCACGAGTCAGAGACAGAATACGTATTTCAAGTGTCTCTCACTGGAGGAGATCAAATTCGATTGAGAGAACAGGAAGCCAGTGGCTACTGGGGATATGAAGTCTTAACAGCAGGAGATAGATGTAACCCATGGTCCTTAACTCAACACGCAGCTTATTGGGCAGAGGGGCTTAACCCCTTGGAAAGGGGGGACCCTATAGCTATAGTTGGTACCCCCAACCAACTACTGGAAAACATTCACAATGCTGCCTGCTTGCAAATGATGCATAAAAGAAAATTAATTGCTGGTTATGAATCACCAATGTTGTTATCTGTGAAAACTGAAATTATGACCCCTTTAATTCAAGGCCTTCCAGAATCACTTAAACCTACAGCAATTCTCCTCCAAAAAACAAAACCATAGAATCTATAACCCTTGTGAATAGACTAGATAGATTTCTTGGGAATGTGACTGATCGACCTGGTTCCACTGATCCTGGGTTTACTCTCTTCACCACCCCCTCTCAGCTGCCAGATTCACAATTGTGTACTCCTGCTAGTAACCATAAAATTTGGACACGGAGCAAAGTTGCAAAAGAGCTAATTACTTACAGTAGAAAATATGGACCTGTAAAAATCCCAGAAGAAAACTCAGCGAAAGCAAAGTGTGTTAGATACATTGGTTCTCTTAACAAAAACCCAGAAAAGAGAAAACAAATCTCTAACCGCCAGTATTGGTGGTCACTAGAGATAAAGAAATGGGTCCGCAGAAACGTAATGGATGGCTTATCACTTAAAAGTTGAGTAAAGTAGTTTCTAATTGGCACTGTCCCAAGTTCATAGTATCGAATGCCCCCATTGTACATACAGCACACCTCCATAGACTCTAGGCTGTGAGCCAAAGCAGTCTCCTTCTCAGCTTCTGTGAGTGGAGCCCAAACAGCCTCAGAATCAGGGAATCTGGTAACTCTGCCTCTCATGGGTATAGAGAGTTTTTTAGCAGATGGGGGACACGATATATTAGTAAAGGCCTGTCTGCACAAACCAGCCTCTGGGATAAGTCGTAATATTAAGGGCTAAAATCCTTGAAACTTGCCTGCAGAAAGTAAAACAATATTCCTGTGTACAAGGATAAGAATGTAAACTTGTGTGTACTAGCCAATAGTAGCTTGCTCTGCCTGCAAACCCTATAGAACCCTATAAAAGGTGTGTTAATAATAGAAATAAACAGCATTCACAATTACTTCTGTGAAGAGTGGTGAATAGCTGGGGGGGTCCTTCAACATCTGTCGCTCCGACCAAGGACACCCCTGCGGGCAGAGGGGCTTTGGAGTCAGTGGAGTGGATCTGGGAGTTAGATGTCGCGGGCTTGGATTGGCACCGGATAGGCAGCCTGAGCGTGGTGAGACGCGGAGCAGTAGGACGTGGAAATTCAGGCTGCTGGTGGGGCCCAGGCAAGGGCGTAGTAGAAGGGTCGCAACCTTCCCTCTTGCGGTTTGCCGTCAGCATGGAGGCAGAATTTGCGGCGGCGAAAAAACTGCGTCTCGGTATCCTCGTCAAACGAGGCAAAGCAGCCAGGGAAAAGGACCTGGATAAGCTCATTATATGGGCGAAAAATCGTGGGCATTTTGCGGTGCCCTCACTGCTTTTTGCGGTGGAAGAATGGACGGATGTCAGGAATCTGATGTGGGATACGGCAATCACGGGAAAGAGTAAAGACATAGTAGCTCTCGGTTCAGTATGGAAAGTTGTGTTAAATGCCCTACGGGATATGAAGGCACAGTCCCCAGTAGCAGCAGCTGTCATAGACGCTATGGGGCCGTCCGAGACAGACGCGCCGCAGTCACCCCCTGCCTAGTCCGCGAGTCGTTTGAGTGCATTTTTCAGGGTTGGGCATGTCCGGCCAGCGAAGGGGCTCACCGGGAAGCAGTGTAGCACCATATTGGAACTTTTAAAATCCCAGGGGTGCGCCGATGCGGCTCCGGCCGCACCGGTGGAGCACTCTGCAGCTCCGGGCGTGCTGGCAGAGCCTAAGCTGGAAGTTACCCTGCCGAATGTGGATGTAGAAATGACGGCTCCCCTGGAAGGAGCGGGCGCCAGCTCCAGCCAGGCGGAGCCTGATACGTCAGCAGAAACGAGAGCCGCAAAGTGCAAACCAAAGATCTATCCTTCTATGCCATCTACCGTTCACTGGGGAAGATGGCAGGACATCCCTCTCCCCTCCGATGATGACATTTCTATGCATTCCGATGACGACATTTCTATGCATTCCGATGACGGACGGCTTGCAGCAGGAGCAGAGCCAATTGATGACAACGCTACATCAAAGAAAGTGCTACTGGGATGGCAACATCAAATAGAGCAGCTTGTGCAGCAGCTCCAAGCTCAGATTGAACAAACCCTATGTGCGAATAAAGCACAGCCTCAACAAGAGAAAGCAGCTCTGCAGCAAACACTGAGACAACGAGCAGAGTCAGTTCAACAACTACAGGATATGCTGCGTCCTGAACCATCTGCTCCACCTTTGGAAACACTGTCAACACCACAACCTTGTTCTAGCTCTATCACCCTGGAGGAAGAGAACAGAAAACACAGATCAGAGCAGAGGTGGTCTGGCATCATTCGAGATGCAATCCTTGAGGGAGAATGGCAAGCAGCAGGGGCAGTTGCTTGTTCCATTTTGTATGATCAGCAGAATCCACGTTATGAACAGCATGACTGGAAGATCTTGCAGCAAGCCAAAAAGACAGTTACTGAGCATGGCATTAAATCCGAAGCTGCAAACACTGCATTGGATTGGCTGTTCACCTCTGATGTTAATAGTCCCATAGACAGACAGAATCTCGCACATCTGCTTTTAACTCCATCACAGCTTATAGTGTGGGAGAAGGAATGGAAAAGGTTAGCAGTTCTAGAAGCCAATCGACCTCGAGATCAAAATGATGTATTGTATGGACTTAATCCTGACATGCTCACCGATTCAGGAGTTTACAGTCATATGGCTGTACAGTTAAACTACCCTCTTGCAATCCATCATTTGTCTGCACAGCTTGCTCGTCAAGCCTTTAATGCTGTGCCTGATTCAAAGCCTCATCCTTCCTTCACAACAATATGGCAAGGCCTCACGGAACCGTATCCTCATTTCATCGATCGTCTCTCAGCAGCCCTTAAAGCTCAGAATGACATGACTGAAGAGGCAAAGCAGAAGATGTTTAAACTGTTAGCTTTTGAGAATGCCAACTCGAAGATAAAGCCTATTCTTGCCACACTCCCAAAGCAAGCAGATGTGGCAGACATGCTAGATATTGCCCTGCGAGTAAATCAAATGCAGCAAGGACAGCTAATAGCAAATGCTCCTGCAGAAGCCATCAAGCCAACCACAAGTCTGATTGCTGCTGCTGTCAGTAAGCTGGGAAGTGGATGCAAACCCACCCCCACACCTCCAAGCATCTGTTTTCGATGTGGCAACAGAGGACACTTTCAAAAATTCTGCCCAGCTACTGTGTGGTGTGATCACTGCCAGACAAGCAAGCATGCTGCTTCTGTATGTCGCCTTGCAAAAAACATGATCAAGAGCGCGAGGAGCCGCCGCGCGGGGACACAAGTAGCCGGCCCAACTCTATTCAGCAGCTCAACCCACCAGCAACCAGGGGAAGCCTGGAAATCGATTTGGCGGCATCAGTAGATGTCACACTCATCGACAGCACCATCCGCAAAATCCCAACTGGAGTTACAGGACCTGTTTATTCTGCTACCAGTGCACTTGGTGTTTTGTTGATTTGGAGATCATCTGCTGGAATTGCAGGACTTATTGTTCTCCCAGGAGTCATCGATGCTGATTACATTGGTGAAATCCAAGTGTGTGCCTATACTCGAGCTCCTCCACTTACAATCAAAAAGGGAACAAGAATTGCTCAATTGGTGTTGCTTCAAAAAGTGGCAACTGAGAAAGACATTTTTCGAAGTGCTCCTGAACGCGGAGCCAAAGGATTTGGGTCAACACGAGACACAGTGGTGAATCTCGTTCAACAAATGAGTCATCGGCCAATAACTGAAATCACCCTCTGCCACGGGTCAAAGCAACAAAGAGTCAAGATGATGCTAGACACAGGAGCTGATTTCACCATCGTCAGCCGAGTCTGGTGGCCAAGAGAATGGCCTCTCCACAGAGCCTTAAGCTCGGTACAAGGTGTAGGAGGATATTCCACACCGCTGAGAAGTGTACACCTGGTCCAGTTTCGATTTCCTGAAGGACAGACTACCACCTTATGTCCATACGTCATGCCTTTGCCTGGAAGCCTTGGAGGGCTCATTGGTCGAGATGTTCTCAGCCAGCTCGGAGCAACACTAACTCTCCCCAATCAATTGCCTTTTCAGTAGTCGCCACTGCTGACAGGCCGCCAACCCCAAGGATTCAGTGGAAAACGAATGAGCCTGTGTGGGTTGAGCAGTGGCCTCTATCCCAGGAGCGGCTAGCAATTGCGCATGAGCTTGTCAAAGAACAGCTACAAGCAAAGCATATCCAACCATCGCTCAGCCCATGGAATACTCCAATTTTTGTCATCCCAAAGAAGTCTGGAAAATGGCGATTGCTGCATGATCTGTGCAAGGTAAATGGCCCAATGTGGGCAATGGGAGCGTTAAAACCAGGGATGCCCTCTCCCACAATGCTGCCACAAGAATGGCATCTTCTAGTCATCGATTTGAAAGACTGTTTCTTCACGATACCACTGTAGAAAGAAGACACAGTGAGATTCGCCTTCACTTTGCCGTCAATCAACAAAGAAAGTCCATCTCAGAGATTTGAATGGGTTGTCCTTCCACAGGGGATGAAAAATTCTCCAACAATGTGCCAACTGTTTGTGCACTGGGCACTGACACCTGTGCGGGCCAAGCTCTCCCAGACAATTATTTATCACTACATGGATGACATCTTGTTTTGTCAACATGATCCATTCCAAGATGACGATCTCACATTTGTCACCGCCCAGCTTGCAGCAAAAGGCTTGGTGGTTGCCCCAGAAAAAATTCAAAAACAAGCCCCATGGAAGTACCTAGGGCGGATTTTGACATCTTCATCAGTTTACCCGCAAAAATTGGAGTTAACTACTGAGATCAGCACTCTCAATGACGCACAGAAACTTATTGGAGATCTGCAATGGGTACGATCCATTGCCGGTATCCGAAATGATGAGATAGCTCCCTTAATGAGTCTTTTGAAAGGTACAGACCCGCAAGCTCCGATTACCCTTTCGGCAGATCCAAAGAGCTGTCTCATTTATCTAGGGAAGGAACTGCTTTCAACACTGGCAGACAGAAGATTGCCAGATGTGCCTTTGGGACTTCTGATTTGTAACCACTCTGTTGCCCCATGTGCTATCATATTTCAGTGGCCTGCTTGGCAAAAAGAGAAAGGGGGAGAAGGCCCACCTAAGAGCCATCGAGGTGCCCAGCAGCCTGCCAAGAAGCTACAGTTAGTGCAATCAGCGAAGAAAAGTGCAGAGCCTTTAGCGATTCTTGAGTGGATTTTTACGCCATATACGCCACCAATGAGTATTTGGCAGAGGACAGAAGCAATTGCTTATCTCATCAAAAAGGCAAGAACACGAATTGTGGAAATTAGTGGTGCTGAGCCGGAACATATCAGTCTGCCAATAACAATAGAGAATCTTGAGTGGATGCTGAGACATTCAGAACCAATTCAATTAGCGCTGCTCAGCTACCCAGGAACTGTACACAACAAGCAACCTAGCGACCCACGCCTGCAGATTATCTTAAAACAGCGGTGGTTGCAACAGCCCAAAGTCGTGAAGCAGCCAGTGAAAGGCCTTACAGTATATACGGATGCAGGAAGTCGGCGGAAAAAGGCAGCCTGTACCTGGCAAGAAGACTCGAGTTAAAGAAGTAAAATTATAGATGGAGATGCACACGACTCACTGCAGACATTAGAACTTACAGTCGTCGCATGGGCACTGTCTCATTGGCGAGAGAGTAAGCTGAACATTGTATCAGATTCATTATATGTGGTAGGAGTGGTACAACGTATTGAAGATGCTCTCATCAAACCACCAGATAATAAGTGATTGTGTCAACTATGTTTTCAAATCAAAAGAGCTATAGAGGACAGAAATAAGTCCTGTTGCATCATTCACATCCGCAGTCATCAAACAGAATTAGGTCTTGGAAAAGGCAATGCAAAAGCTGATACGCTTGTCAGTCCTGTTGTAGCAGCACCAAGAGACTCTTTTGCAGCTGCAAGAGAGAGTCATGCTCTCTTTCATCAAGCCGCAAAAGCCTTACAGAGACAATTTAATATCAGCTTAACAGATGCACAAGGCATTGTAAAATCCTGTCCACAATGCAGTCAATATGGAACCACTCTAGGCTTAGGTGTTAACCCTAGGGGTCTTCAAGCCTGTGAGATTTGGCAAATGGATGTAACACATGTGCCTGAATTTGGTCGCCCCAAATACTACATGTTACAGTAGATACCTTTTCAAAAATGGTTTGGGCCACTGCACAAGTAGGAGAAAAAAGCATACATGTAATTCGACATTTGGTAGCGTGCTTTGCCGTAATGGGAGTTACGAAAGAAATAAAAACAGACAATGGGCCTGCATATGTAGGAACACGAATTTCTCGGTTCTTACAAAAATGGGGAGTCAAACATGTAACTGGAATTCCCCATGTGTCAACTGAACCGGCCATTGTAGAGAAAGCCCATAGGACCCTAAAAGAGTATTTAAGTAAGCAAAAAACACCAGAACAATTAGACCCTACCATTCGATTGCAGCAAGTGTTGTTCACTCTAAATTTCCTCAGTTTAGTTGGGGATTTAGAACAACCCCCAGTGGTCATTCACAATAGACAAGTAAAGATGCAAGCTACCCCAGAGGTTAAGTTATATTACAAAAACCCAAAAACAGGTATCTGGGAGGGACCAAGTCCATTGCTATTTAACGGGTGTGGTTACAGTTGTGTTTCCACAGATACTGGACCGCTGTGGGTGCCTAGCCGATGGACCAAACCAGCCATGAAATATCTGAAGAAAAATCAGAACGTTGATGCCCTCAGTCAATCTCTGATCAGCTGTCAGCTGACACCACGAGAACAACAGATGTTTCAGGACTGAATCATTTAAAGTCATAGTCTGTTTGTGAGAAATTCCTGTGAAGATCTGAGAAGAGTGCAGAGACTCTATCTAATTGTGCACGAAACAAATTTTAGTTGTGTGTTTGCTCTTTTTTGCAAATTGCTTTCACGCTTAGACTACATATATACCAAAGCATGTGTGTTAAAGTAGATAGATAAGAGTTAAGATAAGAAGTTTAGTGTGTGTAGCGATTAATATATTAATATAAGGTATAAGTGTTCCCCCTTCAACAGCCAGCGTAAGCATCTTTGAAAGTTCACTTAACGATTGAAGTTTTAGCCGTGAGTTTGCAAACATGACGCCTTTTGCATGGGACAAACTGCTTATGGTAATTGTGCTGTGTGTAACCCCAACCAGCTGTCTGCTGACTGATATCCAAAAGCAACAGAACATATGGGTCACCTTAGCACACCTGACTGGTCAAAAATCAATGTGTTTGAGCCTAGCCACACCTGGAGATCCCTTTCGCACCTGTCTTGTAGGAGTCCCTGAATGGGATCCTCCAGCCTTTAAAGGTTTAGTTAGCAACGAGACTCAACTAAATCGATCAATAATGCTGCAAGGGTGCAACCGCATCATTGGCTTCACATCTAGACAACTTGAAGCCTGCTGGCAAGCAAAAATTATTGCGGTTCTTAATGTTACCATGAGACCCCCAGAGAGTTGGATCTGCTAGGTTCCACCAATACCTCAGGTGGATGGATGATGTTTGAGCCCCCAAAAAAAAATCATCCTGACAAAGCAACACAGCGCTGGGCTACAGTCAACCCCATAGTTGATCTCGTTACTGCCACTGAGAGTAAAGCTTTTTACTCGTGATGCAATCTCACAGGACAACTACCAAAGCGCTTACCTAGTTCCATCTTCCTAATCTGTGGGGATAGGGCATGGAATGGAATTCCTGCTAGTCCACATGGAGAGCCATGTTATCTTGGGAAACTTACTTTGTTCCACCCAAGCTTACATCAATTGCTAAATGTGGCTAACAAAATGAAAACCAATAGACGGTCCAAGCAAAGCCTAAATGAGTTACAGTGTGATGACATTAGAAACCCAGACTTTTGGAATCGCGGTATAATATGGGCAACCTCCTTCTTCATTCCAGGAGCAGCCACCGCCAAAAGTCTAGCCACCCTAAAAAGGCTCGCTTGCTGGACTAGGAAAGAATTAAACTTAACATCCACAATGCTAAGTGAACTTTCAGCTGATGTGAGTAGTGTACGTCATGCAGTATTACAAAACCGAGCTGCAATTGACTTTTTGCTCTTAGCGCAAGGACATGGTTGTGAGGAGTTTGAAGGCATGTGCTGCTTGAATCTTACTGATCATTCAGTTTCCATCCATAAGCAACTACGCCAGCTACAGAATGGGTTACATGCCCTGAAGGAAGATAGTAACCCCATTGAGAGTTGGTTCGCCAGCTGGGGCATTACTGGGTGGTTGAAGTCTCTTGTGCTGGAGGGGGGACGAATGCTATTTATAGGGATAATGGTGATAATGCTTGTAAGTTGTATGCTATCTTGTGTTCGTAGAAGTGTAATACAAGCCGCATCCAAAGCCTGGTTTGTGCAAAAAGGAAACGGGGGAATTATAGAGAGTTTTTTAGCAGATGGGGGACACGATATATTAGTAAAGGCCTGTCTGCACAAACCAGCCTCTGGGATAAGTCGTAATATTAAGGGCTAAAATCCTTGAAACTTGCCTGCAGAAAGTAAAACAATATTCCTGTGTACAAGGATAAGAATGTAAACTTGTGTGTACTAGCCAATAGTAGCTTGCTCTGCCTGCAAACCCTATAGAACCCTATAAAAGGTGTGTTAATAATAGAAATAAACAGCATTCACAATTACTTCTGTGAAGAGTGGTGAATAGCTGGGGGGTCTTTCAACACATGGGTGAGCAGAGAGGCGGAGGTTGGTTGTATTTAAAATGCTCTCTAGAAATAACAAAACTGGAGACATACTGATTATAGTATGCCCTATAGTGGGTCCTAAAAGTGCACCTATTACTTCTGTAGTTAACACTAGAGCCCAAATTTCATTGTTGACCACTACAGACTAGTACAGGATTTAAGAGCAATAAATACAATAACTAAAGATATTTACCCAGTGGAAGCTAATCCTTGCATATTGTTAACATCCGTAAAAGAGAAATATAAATGGTTTACTGTAATTGATTTAAAAGATGCCTTTTTCTGCATACCCCTTGACAAAGAATGTAGGAAACTGTTTGCCTTTGAATGGGAAAATCCAGAAAACGGAAGGAAAACTCAGCTCACCTGAACACGACTCCCACAAGGATACAAGAACAGTCCAACCCTATTTGGAAGTCAGCTGGCAAAGGAGCTGGAGATTGGAACCGAAAACTGGCAAGTACCGAGAGAACAATACCTGCTGTTACAGTATGTTGATGATATACTGATAGCTACAGAAGAGAAAACAACCTGCATAAAGGTAACAATTGAAATTTTAAATCAACTTGGAATGGGAGGATATAAGGTGTCTAAAGGAAAGGCACAAATTGCCCAACAGACTGTGATTTACCTGGGATGTGAAATCTCACAAGGGCAACAAAAACTAGGTACTAACCGTATTCAGGCTATTTGTGCTATTTCAGAACCCCAGAACCTACATGAGCTGCAAGTTTTCCTTGGGATGACAGGGTGGTGCCGCCTGTGGATCATGGACTATGGACTAATTGCAAAACCCTTGTATGAGGCCCAGAAGATGCAGCCATTTACCTGGAGCAAACCACAGAAGGAGGCCTTCCTCAAACTAAAGGAGGCATTGACAACTGCTCTGGCATTAAGACTGCCTGATTCATCCAAGGATTTTCAGCTGTTTGTGCATGAAAGACTACACCTAGCTCTGGGAGTTCTGACCCAATGTTTGGGAAGCTGGAAAAGGCTGGTAGGCTACTTTTCCAAACAACTTGACAACATGAGTGCCAGATGGCCTTCATTCCTGCAGGCAGTCACAGCCATCGTGATGCTGATACAAGAAGCTAAAAAAACCTCCCAATGGGTAGACACATAGATGTCTACGTGCTACATATGGTAACCACTGTTTTAGAACAAAAGGGGGGGCATTGGCTGTCTCCAAGAAAGATGATGAAATTCCAGGTAATCCTGACTGAGCAAGATGATGTCACACTAAAGACAACTAACCTTCTGAATCCAGCTTTGTTCCTAGATACCACAACTGAAGAAGGCCCATTAGAACATGATTGTGTAGAAGTAATAGAATACATCTATTTGGCAAGAGAAGACCTGAAAGACATCCCACTAGAGCAACCCAAGTCGGAGCTATTCACAGATGGAAGCAGCTTCGTGGAAATGGGACAAAATACGCTGGATATGAGATAACAACAGTCAGTACAGTAGTGGAAGCAAAAGCATTATCACCAAATACATCTGCCCAGAGGGCAGAACTGGTTACCTTAACCAGAGCATTAGAATTAAGTGAAGGGAAAAGGGTAAACATATGGACTGACTCAAAGTATGCTTTTGGAGTAGTGCATGTACACAGAGCACTGTAGAAAGAAAGAAGACTACTGTCTTCTCAAGGTACACACATTAAACATCAAGATGCAGTTTTGCAATTAATAAAAGCAGTACAAAAACCTGAACAAGTAGCAATCATGCACTGTAGAGCACACGAATCAGGAAGCTGCAAAATTTACGAGGGGAATCGAAAAACAGCCTGGACAGCTGGACAACCTGCTTGAAAAGTGCAAACGGCAATGGCACTGATACCTTTAAAGAGTAATGTATTTCAATTCAATTTGCCTCCAAAACTGAAATATTCAGTAGAAGATGAGAAATTGTAACGTTTGCTAAATGCACAAAAGAATTCAGAAGGGTGGTATGTAACTACACAAAGACAAATAGTGCTATCCCCCTTGATAATGAGAGAAGTTCTACAAATTAAACATAATGAATGTCATTGGGGTGCAGAAGCATTGGCAAAATTGCTAAAGCAAAATTTATCTCAGTATGGATGCTAACAATGGCAAAATCAGTAATGTCAAAATGTGGGATTTGCTTGAAAAACAACTCAGTGGCTAGACACAGGCAGAGCTAGGAAAGATTAGGATAGGAATAGAATTAGGATGACACTTGGCAAGAACCCTCTAGTGGAGTGAAATTTGGGTGGGCCCTAGAGTCTTTGCTTGGTCTTATAGCAAACTATCAGAATAGAGAAATGTTGTACAAACTTACAAGTCAGGTAGATAGACTAGCAAGGGTGACCTGGGAAGGATTTAAAGAACTAAATGTACAATTACAAGCCACCACAAAAATGACTTTACAAAATCGATTTGCCTTAGATTTGCTACTCCTGAAAGAGCATGTGTGGGTTTTTTTTAAAGGGACAGATTGATCATTGCTGCGTCCACATCCCAAATGTAACTGCAGATGTAAAATATGATATTAATTAGTTGCAATAAATAGAGCATGAAGCACAGGAAGAGCAAAAGGATTTGACTACAAGTTGGTTAGGCAAAATTTTCAAAGGGTTAGGGTGGAATGTGAGTTTATGGGTTAAATCTCTCATTGATTGTGATAATTTTACTAATTGTATTCTTAGCAATTTGGTTAGTTTACAGCATCTTAAAGGGAGAAATACAGAAGAAAATGTCCTGGAACCAGAAACTAATAAAAGCACTAACACAAGATCCACACCCACCATCTTCTGGTTCTCCAGTTCGTGACAGCATCCAGGACAACGTTTACATCATTCAAGGATTCGAAGAACATCAAGTATAAACTCAGAAACAAAAGACTGTATCAAGTGAAAACATTTGCACTTATAGTGAAGTGAAAATGCTTTCAAAGGGGGGAATGATCGTAAAAGGTTTTAAAAATCATAGAAAATTCTGGGAGTTTGAAAGAAAGTTAGGCTTGGCAAGCCTTGGGAAAAGTGTTAAAAGTAGGCCCTGGGAAATGTTAGGCCTTTGTGCTTCCTAAGATCATGTGAAACTGCACCTGTGTAGTCAATATATGGTAAATGATATAACTGTTAGATGTGATTAGATATAATTATTGTTTAAAGAACATGAGAAACAATGTTAGGGGGTTGAGAGGGGATCATGAGAAATCCATGCTTAGGTAAAATCAATGTATACAATAGAACAATATAAGTTTAATAATTAATATATAAGTTATATAATGATAGAGTATAAAAATATGTTCAGCTAGAAACCAAGTCGGGTCAGATTTGGGTCTGTGTTCCCCTGACACCCAGAGCTCTTAATAAAGCACCTTCATATAATCATTCAGTGATTATGTGTTCCTGAACGCTAACAACATCAACTGGAACTGCTTCTGCAAAGTATGTGCATTCTGGTGGAAAATCCCATGTGATGCCTTGGCCTGCACGAGCGTATCAGGCTGAGGTGGAACCCACGCTGGGTTAGCCAACCTGTCAGCCCTTGCATTACCTTCTGCAATGAACCCTGGCAGATTGGTATGACTCCTCACATGCAGAATGTAGTATGGATGCACCCGGGCCTGAATGGCACACCACAGGGTCTTCAGTAAATGAAACAAATCAGGATTGCTGACTTGCTTCAAAACTGAATGACCCAACCTCTGGGCTATGTCATCCACATAGGCAGAATCCATGACCAGATTGAAAGGTTCTTGGGAAAACTTCTGAAATGCCATGATGGCAGCCTGTAGTTCCACCAATTGGTCTGACCTATCCTCAAGATTTTCCAAAACCTGTCACTCAGATCCATCCCTCCAGGTAGCAATGGCCTTCTCAGTCCTCCCTGAACCATCAGTAAAGACGGTGGGTCCTTGCACAGGCTCCTGACTATTTTTGGGCTGCAAAGAAATTTCAGTGAATTTTGCTACTTGCAATAGCTGGTGGCTGGGCAGATGAAAGGTGATCTGCCCAGAAAAGTTTTCCAGAGGACTTTGCAGGGAAATACTGTCAAAGTCCTCCTGCAGTACCAGGAGCACAATCTTTGCGGGATCCACACCCATCAATTGCAAACACCATTGCTGGCATTTGACTATCAAGTGAGCTATCAGCTCAAACAATGCAGTTACCTGTTGGGAAGGTAGAATTAGAAAGGAATTATAAATATGACTCCTTAACCAGAGAGGCTAAGGAAGAAATACAAATGAAAGCACGGTTTGAATAATTCAAAGAAACTGGTCTGGTATGCCAGAACACATTCTTTCCCCCAATAAAACTAGCTGAGACCCCTCTCCCCAGCCTTCTAAGGAAAGGTCTGAAGGACCCTGAGATAACTAAAAATATGCAAAAGCAGCAATTTCTATAGGTTACTGTATTAGTATACTTATAAAGATTGGTTGGTAAAGGAATAGAATATTCAAATGTATAGGTTATATAAGTAATTGTAAAGGAGAGCTCGGTCTCTTTTTCCTGCTCTTTCCTGTTCTTCTTTATCCTCTTTTTCCTGGCTCTCTCACTTCTGTTCTGTTACTCTCTTTCTTAGCTATCTTAAGTCTTGAACTCATGTATTCATATTTTACTCCCTTTTGTATTTTTCCCTCCGAGCCTGCTTTGAGCTTCATCTGCTGGGTCCTAGCAAGGCTCTCCCTCCCATGCCCTGAAATAAACTAGTAACATCTAACTCGACTATAGAGAGGTCTCTGCCATGTCTCTGACCATCCACACCCCAAAGCGTCTCTTACAGTTACCATCTCCGGTGGCTGATGCATCAGGAAGACCCATTCCAGGACACACAAGTGATCGGACCATTCATCATTCCATTGCCCACTGATATCTGTGAGATGCAAATCTGGAGTGGTAATGAAAACAGCGACATCAGTGGAAGGATCAATGTGATAAACCTGACGAGCAGAAACTGCTAGCTGAATCTTCTTGAGCACCTGTTGTGCCTCTGGGGTCAGCATCCGAGGTGACTTCAAATCAGTCTCCCTTCAACAGATCAAACAAGGGTGATAGTTGTGCCATGGTCAGTCCCAAATAGGGATGCAACCAGGTGATGACACCCACCAACTTTTGCACATCATTCAGTGTCTTCACTGAATGCACAAATTGCACCTCTTGATGTTTGACTGTTCATTCAAAAATTTTGACCCCCAAATACTTCCAAGGAGTTTGGCGATGAACCTTTTCTGGAGCTACTTGCAGCCTGTGAGAGTGCAAGGCAGCGATCAGCTGAGGCTGTATCCTCAGCAAGTCATCCTGAGTGGGCGTGGACACCAAGATGTTGTCATGGTGTGATTTTACCTTTAAGATATCTTCGGGAGCTGGGAGGAGTTGAAGCTGTGAGAGGCTAATGGGAGTCTTTTCTTGTGACCAGTTATTGGTCATTTCTGAGAACTGGTGGCCGTTTTACACATTCAGAAGTGAGATCAACTTGTGAACACCACCTTAAGATGTAAAGCCAGGGCTCTCTTGTTCTCTTTGGTTTCTGGCTTCTGAAAAGGTAAAAGGCTCTGTCTTGGCTTCCCCCCTGCACCCCCCCCCCCCCCAGGCTGGACAAGGCTGCAGAGGGCGGGGGGGGGGGGGGGGGGCTGAGAAACAGAACTGGCCAGCCTGACTTGGTTTGCAGTTTCTGCCACTGCAGCTTTTCCAAGACTTCAACTTTTTTACTACCTACATGAGACTTACACATTACTCCTTTTTCCCAGAAAGACAGACAATCAACATGAAAAAGACATCATAAAACCATCAAGGACAGTGAACAAAAGAGTTAAGTTTTAGATGAGGAAGAGAGAATAAGGAGATGCTTTATAAGCTGAAATATTTTTCTGTTAAAGCTATGGAGATGGACAATAGTGTTCTGAAAAAAACTCCTTTAATTCATGACAGCGTATATTGGGAGTAATGGAGTGTTCAAAGTGTGGATTTTGAGCAAGAGGTGGAGTAATTGTGATACAGTGAGGTGCTGGAACAGAGTGAAGCGAAGATTTGAGGCCTTGAGAGGCAATGAGAAAACTTTCCAGAGAAGCTCACAGAGACAGATGAAGAGAACTTTTGCCTTTGAATAACTCATCCTTAAAAATGACATCCCTAGACTCATTTACCCATACACACCTCAGAGTGATGTGAAATGGGAGGAGACACCTGATGACAGATTTTTTTCCGGGCAGCTGGCATCAGAGAAATAGAAAGCTATAACAGAAATAGTTTTCTTGTGAGAAACTCCATAGATTAGCAGAAGAAGACTTCTGTTTCTCTACAAAGACTGATGAAAAGACCCTAGCAGGAATTGGGACTGTTTTAAACACCAAAGTTCCAAGGTTTTTTTGTCTCTATGTTGTCATGTGAACAAGGGAATGGTGGGTAATGGGGGATAAAAGGGTTTTCTGGAGGTTTATTCTGGTGTTCTTATTCTTGTAGTTCTGTTAATAAACTTTCTTTGTTCCTTTTAAGTTTTAAGCCTGTTTTGCTCTTGTTCTAATCCATATCTCACAGCAAGAAATGAGTTTTCTAGTAATTTTTTAGTTACTGCTTTAAAACCACGACAATAAGTAAGTTTTCTAGTGATTTTTTAGTTGCTGCTTTAAAACCATGACAGATGTCATCCATATAATGATAGAGATGAGCATCAGGAAATTGCTGGCAAACTCCAGACAAGGCTCGAGCCACATGCCATTGGCAAATGGCTAATATCACATGCCTTGTGGCAAAACTCTCCATTGATATCTCTGTGTGGGCTCTGCATTATTGACAGCTGGCTCCAAGAAGGCAAATTTTGGTCTGTCATCGGGTTGCAAAGGACTTGTAAAGAAACAATCCTTCAGATCCACAATAAGGACCGACCAACCAGCAGTAAGCATGGTGGGTGACAGAATACCAACCTAAAATGTCCCCATGCTTTCCATCACAGCATTAACTTTCTGAAGGTCTTGCAGCAACTTCCATTTCCCAGACTTCTTCTTGATACAGAAAACAGGAGTGTTCCAGCAACTGGTAGAAGGCTTCAGATGACCTTGGTCCAGCTGTTCCTGCACCAAATCATGAAGAGCGACTAATTTATCTTGAGTGAGACACCACTGGTTCTCCCAAATGGGTTTGTCCACCAGCCACTGTATAAGAGGTGTCGCACAGTCTGCATCCTTCATCACTGTGGCCCCCATTAAAAATCCGTCCCGATACTCACACTTCATGCAGCCAGAACATCGCTCCCCCAGAGATTTATCCGTGAGTCCTTTGTAACATATGGCCAAACCATGGCTGTGTCTCCCTCTGGGTTTGTGATGAACACAGGCCTCCGGCTCACATAGCATTGCACTGTTCCTGCCAACCTCACGACAGACGTCCGCACTGGGTCCAAGGGCTACTCTGGGGTCCAGTCAGCAAGCCTGACAATTGTGATGTTCATGCCAGTGTCAAGAAGTCCATGCAGGTTAACCTTTGACGGTGTCTCACCACAGATGGACAGGGTGCTGACCCTCTCAGGACAATCTTTTTCCATCAGGACAGCAGTCAAGTGAACCTGAGGCGGCCAAGTGGACCCGAAGCTGTCATCTCCCCACAGCCAGTTCTCAGCTTTGCAGACACAAGGCTTAAAAGGCACAAGTTGAGCAAGTCAGGTTCTTGCAGGGATAGTGACAGAGGAAGTTTGTGTGGAAACTATGGCATAAATCTGCCCTGTGAAATCCGAATCAATGACTCCCAGGTGCATAATGATGCCCTGAGCAGTGGTACTAGATCTCCCTACAAGAAGGGCACTCATGCCCTCACCCACGAGACCAAAAGCATCCAAGGGAACCCTGTACATCCTGCAAGAGTCAAAGACAACTGTGTCTGCTGTGCTGGCATGAGCTGGCCAAGCAAACCTCCATCGGCTCTGAGGTGTGAAGAGAGGCTTGTGTCTGAGTGCGTCTCTCCGTTGTGCTCAGCTTCCTGTTTCCCGAGCCCGACAAAGGCTGACCATTAGCATGGACTTTCACCTTGCACACATTTGCTGCATGATTTGTCCTTCCACACCAGGCACAGAAAAACAAGGGAGTCGATACCCCCTGTGATTTCTTTTTTTGCTTCTTGATGGCCTGAGCATTCCCCTGTTGCCACTGTCCACCCTGAGTCTTCACCCAAGTTGGCCGCAGAATGGCAGCCAAGGTAGGAGACTCATCAGCCGTGACACCTGCCTGTACACAAGCCTGTGCCATTTGCACTAGCAAGGGATCACCAGGGAGCATCCCAATGATCCTCCGACATAGGGCATTATAATTAGACCTCGTGAGGTTTTTGAGCACAATCTGTTTCTCCTATCTATCCTGCACCTTCCTCTCCACGGAAGCAGTCAGCCAATTCACAAATCGCAGAAAGGACTCGTCAGCTCGCTGGACAACAGTTGGCCAGTTCTATGATCCCCACTAACTCTGCCATGCCCATCTCCTTGCATTGCTCAAGTACAAGAGGGTCAAGGCCAACCTGCCTATTAATGTCAGCAAAGTCGTCCATGTCCAGCAGAGCATCAGATCCGATCACCTGCCTGGGATCCCTCTGACCCAAGGCAGTATTCTGCTGAACCACTTGACATGCTAATCAGGCCCATTGCAATTCAAAAATATCATCTTCAACCAGGTGAAAAAGAACACGGGTTAAACTCCGGATATCGTAAGGTACCAGGACATCACCAACAAGGTCTTGAAGGGCCTGCATAACTTCATTCTACCCTAACCCATGTTTCTCAGCAGTCTCCCGGAGATTCGCCAAAGCTTTCCAAGATAATGGCTGATGGGTCGCACCCTCTGAGTCGCACCCTGAAGCACAGGGAACTCCTGATACCCATCCGGAAGGATGGCCTCACCTGCTACTTCCTGTCTCAAGGATTCCTCTGAGACAGGGGCAGGCATCTGGCCGGAGGACATCGCAACAGCGCTCAGCGTCACAGCTGTTGCAACACCAGCAGGATCAGAGCAGGCTATGCTCAGAATCATAACCAGCCACCTCGTCAGCCTTGGCCCTCACTGTCTCCCAAAACCATGCCTGGTCCTGAGGCTGTACGGTCATCTGGCAGGGGGGTAAAGTCCATAGGCCAGCTGATGAAGCCCCACCAGCCCAGGGCCCTTAGCCTCCAGGGGCCATAGGCTTCTTGACGGCTGTATCACTGCCTGTGCCAACAGTATATAACGCAGGGCCCATATCTGCCGAGGCCGACTCAGCCGCGAAAGATGGCAGAGGCACCCCCGCTCCAGCTGTGGGCTCGGGCAGTCCCCAGGAACCCAAGGCGGGATGGGGTGGAGCCAGATTCCCCCAGCGCGGAGGAAGAACGAGGTGCAGGGAGGGGCGGGGATCGCAAAGGGATATGGCACAGCCCCGCCGCAGTGAGGACATGCAATTGTCCCTGACTCTGTTTCCAGGGGCAGCGCGGACCCCAGCTCTGGCAGCTCCCCCCCACCTTGCGCTGGATACGCACACAGGGAAGGCGACCCTGCCCCGTGCTTCTGCCTCCTGGGCACAAGGAAAGGCGGGGCCATGCCCTTTAGCTCCCGGGAGCCTTTGACAGCCTGCTGACAGGGGCCCAACCCCCTGGGGGCCCCAGCCACCCTGGGGGATTCGATCTCGGAATCCGAGACACAGCCGTCCCCCAGCCCCGCGTCACGGGGAGAAAGGGAAAGCTCTGTCCTGCTCCCAAAGCTGGAATAGGTGCCGTCCCCCTTGTCCAAGTCAGAGAAAACAGCCACTGAACTATCAGAAAAAGACTCACAGCTGTCCAGAGCGTAGTCCCACTGCTGCCAGATCTCCAGGAGCCGAGGTATTTCGGCATTATACCCTGTGGGCATCGCCTGAATCAGGGAGTCCCACAACGCATTCCAACCCTGCTTTGAAAAAGCTGCCCCAACCATTGAAAAAACCTCTTAGTTCTCCCATAAGAATACAACCGCTGAAAATCAGCATCCGAAACATCAATCCGCTTCCTATCTAGTACAGCACGCCAAAATTCCATAACCAAGGCACGGGGAGAACCTGAGGGAGGCCATCGCACAGAAACTCACCCAAACGACTCAGCTACTGTTACCTGCAATACACTTTGGGGTCACCAGATGTCACTGTAGGACAAAAAAAATGATTCACACGGACACGGCTCAATGTATGATAGGGAAAACAGAGTGATTTATTCTGTGACTCCAATAGTTATAGATTCTCGACAATGACCAGGGATTGGTTAGTTAGGTAACCACTTTCCCAATCACACTGGTCAATGAGAAACGTCCATCAAAAGACGTTTTTTTAATGGAATGTATAAACTTCTATGTTTATAGTTACTTTCCTGGCAAAGTGGCTAGAAACTATGAAAACAAGATCAGAAGGTTTAGTTAGGATAAAAGGGAGGCTGGGCCCGAGAAAGAGAGAGAGAGAGAGGGGGGCACTCTCCCTTTTAGACATAAACCTCTGGCGTGCACTAGCCAAGCAAAAAAACCCAGACTGCACGGCACGCCAGATGCCTCAGGAGTGAGGCTTTGAAAAAGCCCATCGAAGACTCCCGAGGCTCCCCACTCTCCCTGGACCCACCTTAAAGTTACAGCAACCACATTTGGGCATAAAACAGACAATCAGGGAACAGATTAATCATAAAATTACCCCAAGACACATACATACATCCAGGGTTGCCTCATCCCAGGTGCAGAGTGCAGCACTTGCCCTTGTTGAACTTCATGTGGTTGGTAATTGCTCAGCCTACTCATTAGTTTGGGTCTCTCTGCAGGGCCTCCCTGCCTTCAAAGGAGCTGACAGCTCCTCCCAGTTTTGTATTGTCTGCAAACTTGCTTATTATCTCTTCCAGTCCTGTGTCCAAGTCATTTATGAAGATGTTGAAAAACACAGGACTGAACATGGAGCCCTGCAGAACCCCATTAGGGAGAGGTTGCCAGCCTGATGTCACCCCATTCACTATAAGAGAAATAAGACTATTTTTTTTTTAATTTACAAGTTTAATAAGGGATAAAAGGGACAGTAAACAGGGCTGGGTGCTTGGAAAATTGACAGTGGCACATCAGTTAGCAATAACAATTTTCATTATATATTTTTTCACTGCACTAATCAAATGCATATTCATGAAAATTATACATATTCAGTCTTTTGAGTTCTTTTATGAAACAGAGAAATTAAGAATTAGGAAGAAATGCTTGACTAAAAGGGGTGTCTGACAAAAACCATACCCTGACACCCTAATCCACAAGAACAGGAAAAAGAGTCAGACTGCAAGATGAGATAAGGAGCTGGAATACACAAACAAGATGCAAAGACAAAGGCACCACAAGATAAAGGAGATTCTTCGGACCCTAAACCGGAAGAAACGGAAGAAACAGATTTGAAGTCCCAAAAGGCGGCCAAAGGACTGAAAGGGGCATGGAGCTAATTGTAATATGAAGTGAAGACAGGCTGGGTTAGGAAATGAATATGTATTAGGCGTATCATGTAATCCTAGTCTGTAAAGGATAAAAAGGGAAAACCTAATCAAAAAGGTGTGCATACTTTTTGGAGGAGAAATCCCCATGCACCTCAGGGCTGAATAAATTCATACCTGCTCTTATAACTACTCTGCTAGTTATAGAGTCCCTTTATTCCGCACATCATTTACATGTTACAGGAATTCTTTAGTTTAGTTCAACCCCTGAACCTTCGTGCAATAGTGTAGATTTGATTTTTGGGAGTCTTCATTTCTTCACAATGTATATGCCATTTGTTCACAACATGTATGCTGTGAAAAACAAAGTTCACACTTTAGAATTTTTAAAAGTTTAGTAAGGGGATAAAAAAGGACAATGTCCAGCGCTGGGGTGTTTCTGGCTATCAGCCAAAGAAGACACCAGTAGATTAAGACAGTGTTATCTATATACTGTTACATTATTGAGGTACATGCATATTTATGTGTTTTATACATTGTTCAAACATTCTTTGGAACTTTTTAATGTTTCAGGATCTCTTTTGTTTGGTTTTATACTCTGACTTATCTGCATGACATCCTGTGGATTAGGTCAATATATTTTATTTCTTATTGTGTTTCCATCCTGTTGTTTCACACTCCCTGATAAGGAGTTAACAAGCTTTCCAATTCTCCAGTGCTCTGGTTTGTGTCACTGTTATCACTTGGAGAGGTCAGTCAGCAGATGTGGGGTAAAAACCTTAATTGTTGACATTCTTTTAGTTACATAGAAGCATTTTAACATTTTGTGTTTTGCTGAGGCCTATGATATAATACATTCATAACACAATTATTTTACAAGCTATACAGTGCATGCATAGATATAATATATTCATCACATTACTATTTCTATAAGCTATATGGTGAAAAACTAATAGATTATGTTATACTAATGAGCAGCTAAAAGGAGTTACAAATTGTACCATATCCAAATACTTATGATCAATAACAACATGTAAAGGCTAATACATAAATGAGAAAGGCAATATTATATTGTCATTTTTAACAATGTCACTTCATCATGAAAAATGGGGAATTATTGATAGATGCAGGGTCAGTGGCAGAAATCCTTTTCACATCTTTTCTTTCTATGTAATTTGTGTGTTTTTTTCAATGTTATCATACAGTTTTAGCTATTTCCACAAACTTATCTAAGTAATTCTCACTATTGTCATTTAGTTACAAAAATAAAAGCATTCTGCAAAAGTTAGCATTACTTAGTCTCTATTTTAATATTTTGTGAAAGCTGAAACTACAATATATGTTTATCACACTAATACATATATAAGCTACACATGGCCATGGCATTTGCCATAAAAGCTGATAAATTATTGTAGTGGTTTAGATTTGCTAATTTTGCTTTCCCGGCAAATGCACCAAATAAATGTCATGGTTTTAAAGCAGTAACTAAAAACTTACTCAAAAACTTACTTATTTCTTGCTGTGAGATATGGATTAGAACAAGAGCAAAACGGGCTTAAAACTTAAAAGGAACAAAGAAAGTTTATTAACAGAACTACAAGAATAAGAACACCAGAATAACCTCCAGAAAACTCCTTTCTTCCCCACTACCCAACCATTCCCTTGTTCACATGACAACATAGAGACAAAAAAACCTTGGAACTTTGGTGTTTAAAACAGCCCCAATTCCTGCTAGGGTCTTTTCATCAGTCTTTGTAGAGAAACAGAAGTCTTCTTCTGCTAATCTATGGAGTTTCTCACAAGAAAACTATTTCTGTTATAGTTTCTATTTCTCTGATGCCAGCTGCCCGGAAAAAAATCTGTCATCAGGTGTCTCCTCCCATTTCACATCACTCTGAGGTGTGTATGGGTAAATGAGTCTAGGGATGTCATTTTTAAGGATGAGTTATTCAAAGGCAAAAGTTCTCTTCATCTGTTTTTGTGAGCCTCCCTGGAATCAGAAGTTTTCTCTTTGCCTCTCAAAAGGCCACAAATCTTCAACTATTACTTCTCCCACCTCTGTTTCAGTATCTCACAGCATCACAATCACTTCACTGTTTTGCTCAAAATCCACACTTTGAACACTCCATTCCTCCCAATATACTCTGTCATGAATTAAAGGAGCTCTTTTGCAGAACACTATTGTCCATCTCCATAGCTTTAACAGAAAAATATTTCAGCTTATAAAGCATCTCCTTATTCTCTCTTCCTCATCTAAAACTTAACTCTTTTCTTCACTGTCCTTGATGGTTTTATGATGTCTTCTTCATGTTATCTCTCTCTCTCATCCTCTCTCTCTCAGAAAAAGGAGTAATCTGTAAGTCTCATCCAGGTAGTAAAAGAGTTAAAGTCTTGGAAATCTACAGATGTTCATGGTGTCAGGTTTCAGTCCAGCAGCAGAAACTACAACCCAAGTCAGGCTGTCTGGCTCCATTTCTCCCCCCCGCCTTCTGCGGCCTTGTCTGGCCTGGAGGAGGGGGAGGATGCCAAGACAGAGCCTTTTACCTTTTCAGAAGCCGGAAACCAAAGAGAACAAGAGAGCCCTGGCTTTACATCTTAAGGTGGTGTTCACAAGTTGATCTCACTTCTCAATGGTTAAAACCGCTGCCAATTCTCAGAAATGACCGATAATTGGTCAGGAGAAAAGACTCCCATCAGCCTCCAGCACCTTCAACTTCCTTAGCTCCCAAAGCTATCTTAAAGGTAAAGTCACCCCATGACAATTATACTATATCAAAACCAGTTAAATAGTGATTACAAACTGTACTATATCAAAAACATTGTGATTAATAATAATTTGCAAAAGCTAATGCATAATAGTGAAAGGCAACAACTGCATAGTTATTTATAACAAGTATAACCTTTTATGCCCGACCCATGAGCCAGTTGCTCACCCATGGCATGATGTGTTAATCTATGTGCTGGACATTTTCTCCAGAAGGATCCAGGGAGAGACAGTATCAAAAGCTTTACTGAAATCCAGAAATATTACATCAACTGGCTTCCCACGATCAACTAGGTGGGTTACCGTGTCATAAAAGGAAATCAGGTTTGATAAGCAGGACCTTCCTCTCATGAAACCATGCTGGCTGTGACACATGAATGTGTTGTTCTCTTGATGCCTTAAGTTTTAGCTTTCATATTTTCCAGATTCTGTACTGCATTAGTATATAACTCTGAACTTCATATAAAGTGTTAGCAAGTTCTCCTCACAGTTTAGTTAGACAAAACAATCCTTTTCCAGCCTGAGAACCAAGGACACCGTTGCAGCTTCAGGCCCAAAAAAGTATAAACAATGGGTAACTGAAGAGCGCAATCTGAGAGGATGAGACTTCATAACCTGAAGCTGTAATTGAACAATTAGCCTCAATATGTAAATGTACCAAAATTTATAAAAGTGTGAAAATGTGTGACCTGTGATCCATCTTGGGTGTAGCCTTGCCCAGGCTCTTGTACTGCCCAAGGCATATCCTTTGAAGGCCTTTTTAATAAATACCTACTTTATTCCTTTAACACTGTCTAGCCTCTGTTCTAGGTATCCTCTCAAGGCATCATCCTGGTGTTTTTCAATACCTTCCAGAATAATCTTCTCCATAACTTTACCAGGTGCTGAAGTGAGACTGACAGGCCTGTATTTTCCAGGATCCTTCTTCTTGCCCTTCTTGAAAATTTGGACAACGTTCACCAGCATCTAGTCAGCTGGGACTTCTAGATTCCCAAGACTGATCAAAAATCAAGAGAGATTTTGCAATGACATCAACCAGCTCTATGAGGATTCTTGGATGAATCCCACCAGCCCCAAAGATTTGTGGGGATCTGGCTGGACCAGCAGATCCTGCACAATTTATACACACATAAACTCTTAGATGCACAATAGTTAATTAATTGCATCCCACTACAATGTGTCTTGGGTTGCAATGCAAGATGTAACCAAAAGTATGTATTCTATTACCATCTGTTGAAACCAGGTGGGGCAGTGTTCTTTATCTCTTCCACAACCCTTCCTCCCTCCAGGGGGATATCTTCTGTTAACAGGCCATTGAGCCTCACTGCATGACTGATAAAATTGCATCATCCCATTTTGACATGCTTCAGCCAGGGGGAGGAGCCAAGAATTTCTACCGGTATATCTTTGGAGATTCAAAATACCATAGCAGCCTTCCTCCACTGAATTCCCAGAGGAGAGATACTGGACCCATCTACACCACCGGACCTTCAGAGGAAAAGTATACCCTTCTACAGGATCGTTACTTCAACAGAACCACATCTGTCACTCCAGGAGGACTGCACCCACCATTTAATTGGACTGCTACCAACACCCTGACTAACAGGGTGTCAGGTTGTATTCTGACTCTCAGTGGGTTGGGTTTTTTTGTTGGTTTTCTTTTGTACAACTGCCTTTTTATTTTAATTTTCATAGTAAAGAACTGTTATTCCTATTCACATATCTTTGCTTGAGAGCCCCTTGATTTTCAAAGATTATAATAATTCGGGGGGGAGGGGGGGTTTACATTTTTCCATTTCAAGGGAGGTTTCTGCCTTCCTTAGCAGACACCTGTTTATTCAAACCAAGACAAATGCAAGCCACGAGTAATTATATACCAAAACTGTTTAAAATGGGAGAAATATGAATGTATTTCAATCCTCCCATTTTTTGCTAAAGATTTGGAAATCCAACTGTTGGAACAAATTGTCCCCAAAATAGAAATAATAGTGATTTTTCAAGTTGCCCTTTTATTTTTTAAATACCTCTGACATAGGGTATCGAGTTTCAACATCGTTGCATGAACAATGGCATCAAAGAATCAAAAATCAAGGCCAAGGGATTGGAAACCAAGTGCAAAAGTAATTTTAGAAGACATAAACCTTCTGTTTTATTTGGTTCTCCATGGATTTAGAATATTTATACTCTAAGAATGTCCAAACCATTTCTCTTCTACATTATTTGATAACTGATTACTGCTATCCCTGTCTCAAGCATCTTGATAGTGACAAAAACAGAGCTATGCTCACTACTGTCTAAGAACAAAAGAAGAAGATTTTGTCTCCAATTTCTCAGCTAGGATAATTAGAAGAAAACCTTGGTAACTTAGCAACATTGTATTACAGTGTGGAGATGACTACATGGGACGCTCACTTAAGTCCAGACTTTTTTTATCTATCTGATCTTTTCACAGCCTTCCTCTATGGAGCTGTTGGGGTTTAGGATTTTTTGTTTTGTTTCTTTCGTTATAAATGCAAAGGCAATTTTGGGATAAAATCAAAGAGAAATTTATTAATAAACAATAATAAGTGAAACAGCGATAAAAACCCACAATAAAAAGATCAGCGCAGCGCTGGGTGGACAGGGGTCTACACCAGAGGTATAGGTCTCCCAAATCCACGTCTGAGCGTCCTCAGGATTGGGGTTTTATAGGATTTTTAAGTCCTCAGGCCAAAATTCCAAGCAGGTTCCATTCACCAAGTGTCCTTGATTGTCCAGTGAATAGATTTCCTGGCATAGAATAATGACATTAACTAGTGTCCGGACAGAATCTCCTCATATGTAAAGGAGATTCTGTATGTGTTGCAATGTTAGGTTTTTCGTGGCAGGGTGGTGGAATCCGGGCTGGTGCCGATGGGTATCTCGGCCGGGCTTTCCCTTTTGTCTCTCCTGATTGCCTTTTCAACACCGAGATGTTCAGGTCTGGCGAAGTCTTTCTTTTGGAGCTTATCTTTTTCACCGATCAGTTTCTTTTCCCACTGAAATCTGCAGGGCGTTGCTTGGGTCCGGAGGTAGATAATTTCCCGAGCCAGCTCCATTGTCCTTCTGATGGTCCGTGTCCTGTCTGTTTGTTCGAGTTGATGGGCCGGCCTGAGTTCGTTATCTGGGCGTTGCTGGCAATCAGCGACTTTTTGGAGAAAAGCCCCGTCCTGCTCTGAGGAGAGGCTTTTATACATTTTATTATTTTTATGTCCTTGCAAAACACATTTGTCCTGTTGATATACTTCGAATTTTTAATACAACAATAATTTATTACACTTTCTCTCATGGAAATTTGTCCTGT
The DNA here is from genome assembly GCF_030490865.1 of Poecile atricapillus. Lineage (NCBI taxonomy): Eukaryota > Metazoa > Chordata > Aves > Passeriformes > Paridae > Poecile > Poecile atricapillus. The sequence continues at coordinate 92,637,040 of NC_081288.1, read as the reverse complement.
CACTAACAAACCATAACTACAGATACTTATGGGAACAAAAGATGCGGCTGGGAGGAGAAGGAGGAGGGCAAAAGGTACAGCTGGCTACTTTCTTGACCTGGGGGGGTTTCTCTTTGGAAGGGAAAAGATACCACGAGATTTTGGCCAGGTGGTGAGAGGCTGAGCTTGTTCTCTCACTCTCACTCTCTAGGCATCAGAGGTGTCAGGAAAATTAATCCGCGAACACCAGAGGTTTATGTCCAAAAAGGAGACAGAGGAGTCCTTTTACTTTATTCAAATAAAGGGAGAGGCCATGGGGCATTCCTCAGGTGTCTCTCAAATTTTTGGAGGGCGCAGCCTCCTTTTTATCCTAATTCCCGGCTGCTTGTCCCTTCTCTCTTTCCCCATAGGCTGAGGTACTTGAGAGGTACAGACTTCCCTGAACGCCTGATACCTGGGATACCTCCCCCCCACCACCAAAGCATAATCCCTTTTTAATTCTTAACTCTTGTGGAATTTGTGGTGCTTCTTCAGTGCCTCCTTCACCTTTCAGTGGAATCCATCCCATTGTTTCTGTTATCTCCCAGTGACTGGTTCATCTTATCAGCAGACCCACAGCTTGTTTGTAAAGACAAACCGGGCATCCCTCCCAGAGGGAAGACAGACTGCTGTTCCTGTTGGAAGAATCCACCGCCATTGAGGAGTTGCATCTACTTTTCTTCTACAATGAGACTTGTAAGACCGGCCATTGAACTGAGACTTTAGTAACACCCTGCCTCACTGGAAAGGACTGACCATCTATTCGGGTGCCTCAGGGGAAAGCTCGGCACCCCCAGCCCCTCCCCCTCTCATGTGGCCTCTCCAGGTTTGGGAGCCAGGCTGCCACTGCACAGCCCTGCCTCTTCTCTGCCACAGCTCTGGGTTTTTTGATACACTGTGACCTTGTAAACTGCACCCCCTGCCTGCCAGGACACACCCTGGATTCTGCCACAGCTGCCAAGTTTCTGCTTCCTCTTGCTTGCTATCTTGGTGTGGCAGGATGTCCTCCCCATCTCTCTCTACCACAGATGGCTAGTACAGATGGAAGAAATAACCAAGGCAAGTCAAAGGACCAGCAAGGGGTATTCTTCTGGTGCCAAAAGGTCTGCATCCTGACCTAGAATCAACATCTTGGTCCCTAAACCAGGACAGTATGGAGAACAGATGTGGGAAGAGACAAACAAAAAGAAATATTAATGACCAAAAGGCCGTGTCTTACCACTGTTATAAATGCAAAGGCAATTTTGGATTAAAATGAAAAATAAAAGATTTATTATAAAACAATTTTGATAAGAAACAGCAACGAGAAAAAAACCACAATAAAATAAGCAGCGCAGCGCTGGGTGGACAGGGTCTATACCAAAGGTATAGGTGTTCCCAAATCCACGTCTGAGCGCTCTCAGGATTGGGGTTTTATAGGATTTTTAAGTCCTCAGGCTAAAATTCCAAGCAGGCTACATTCACCAAGTGTTCTTGATTGCTCGGTGAATAGATTTCCTGGCTTGGAAAAATAGACCTAACCAGTGTCCGGACAGAGTCTCCTCATATGCAAAGAGACTCTGTATGTATTTTAATTTTGGGCTATCAAGGCTGAAGTGATGTGATCCGGGGTTGGTGCTGATGGGAATCTCGGCGGAGTCTCCCCCTTTGTTCCCAGTGATTGTATCTCCAACACTGGTCTGGCAGGTGGGCGATCCAGGACTAGCGGTGGATACTTTTCTGAGGCCCATCTTTGTCGACTTTGATTGTTTCACAATCGAGGTCTGCAGAGACATTGGTCAGGTCTGGAGTTGGGTTCCTCCCCCGAGCTAGTCCTTTTGTTATCCTTGATGGCTCCCATCCTGCCTATTTTCCGAGTTAATGTTTGTTATCTGGGTGTTGGCTACAATCCTTTTTCTTTCAGAGGAGAGCTCCCAGCCAGGCTTGGGAGAAAGGTTTCTTTTTTTTTTTCACATACACATCTTTGGTTTTTTATTATTTTAACATATACATCTTATTTATATCTCTTACGAATTTTTATTTACACATAATTTATTACACCACTATAAAAGCCACATAAATTATCATGGAGGTAGAAGCCTCTTACACATTCCCTGGAAATGTGTAAGACAGCTACTCCCTGAAGCTTGGACACATCTTCATGGTTACTTTTCTGGAAACTGAGAGCAAAGGACGTTGATGTGTACCCCATAATCAACTGGATGGCAAGATACACTGAATCTTGATCTATACTATTTCTTTGTTAGCTGTAATATTAGGTACCTGTAATCGTGTACTGTATGTCATCTAATGTGGAGGAGGCCCAGTCCACCGACAGGCATCCTCCCTGGAGATCAATCCCCTAAGATAAGATAAAACTCCCTAGTCTCTGTAACTAAGCTGTGGACTCCTTCCTGCCTCAGGACCCCATGTTATCTCCCTGTTAACTATTGGTCACCTTATCCCCTCTCAGACCATTGGTCCCCTTCCCAATTCCCCCCTTCCCTATAAAAACCCCAGCTTTTGCCCAGATTGATAGTAAAAAGATTTTAAAATCATAGAAAATTTGGGGAGTTAGAAAGTTAAGCTTGGCAAGCCCTGGGAAAAGTGTTAAAAGTAGACCCTGGGAAATGTTAGGCCTTGTGCTTGCTAAGATCATGTGAAACTGCACCTGTGTTGTCAGTATATGATAAATGATACAATTGTTAGATGTGATTAGATATAATTATAGTTTAAAAAATCATGAGAAACTATGTTAGGGGTCTGAGGGAGATCACAAGAAATCCATACTTGGGTAAAATCAGTGTATACAATAGAACAATATAAGTTTAATAATTAATATGTAAGTTATATACCAATAGAGTATAAAACATGTTCAGCTCAAGACCAAGTTGGGTCAGATTTGGGTATGTGTCCCCCTGACACCCAGAGCTCTTAATAAAGCACCTTCATATAATCATTCTGTGATTATGTGTTCCTGAATGCTAACAAGATCAGTGGTTAGACCATCACTGGCTCCCTTTGCTGAAGTCTGAATTAAAAGACTCGTTGCAGAATGCCACATGGTCTTCCCATCTCTTGTCTGCATCAGCAGGGGTACCCCTGAACGGAGCTGCCTGGGCTGAACAGAGCTGATCACAGAGCAGAAATCACTAAAAGAGCTGGTCACCCTAAAGCCCCTCTACAAATGAAAGGTTCTCTAGAGATGAAAGCAAGCTTTGATATATTAAAAGATGTTTTTAGGGATAGTTGTTGATGAAATAGTTGAGAGAACAAAGGTTTAGTCAAGTTGGAAGGTTTAGAACAAAGGTTTAGTCAGTTAGAAGGAAGTTTTATGGCTAAAAGTCTAATAGGTTAAGTGGTCTTCAAACAAAGCATGTTTGCTACCAAGCAAGACGAACTTCGCAGCAGTAAGAGACCACCTGGTGAACTCAGGGTAAACGGCCGCAAACCCGTACTTCGGCACCTGAAAGAGGGTGACCAGAACCCAGACAGTCGTCACCTGAAGTAATCTTCCCTTTGCCCCCCGAAGTAATCCAGGCTAGCTCTGTCGAGGGGGGGGTCAGGGAGATTCTTCACGACCAAGAAAAAGACCAAGAAAGGGCTGCTTCTCCCTCCAGGGTAATGGAGGATATTTATTCTGGCTGGCTTCCAGGGGGGAGAAGAGGCCGGGTTTCTCTTTCCCAGACTTTTTCAAACCTCGGGAGAGGGGCGGGGAGACATATAACACCAACCAATGGGATAACATTTCAGGGACAGGGAGGGGAGGGGAAAAACACGTCACAGCTGCCTAGAAGGTTCACAGAGAAACTAAGTAACTCCCAGAAATATGCACTACCACATCTGCCCCTACTTTGATATATATAATTAAATGAAAGGTAACAAGCTTATACGACTTACTGACCTGAAGTGGCCCACCAATTCCCATTTGCGGGCTGGTGAGGGTTACTCCGGTCTGCCAACTCTATATGGTTGACATCTGAGGTAGCTGAGACTAGCTTAACTATGCTTCTGTACAGTATTTTGCTTAGCACTCTGAACACTAACACCGTTAGCAAAACAATGACTAGCAGCGACAGAATAGTCTTCACTACTGAAGCCCACCACCCTGAGAGTCCCCAGTTTTTAAACAGTCCATTGAACCAGTCATCTGCTTCTTGCTTGACTTGTCCGATCATGCTTTTCATCTCTCGGAGCGTGGCGTGGATGTTAGGAGGTTTTGATGTCAGATTCATGCAGCAGAGACCCTCAAACTCCTGGCAGTCATGCCCGTGGAGCAATAGGAGAAAGTCTATTGCTGCACGATTTTGAAGTGTTGCCTGCCTGGTAATTTCCTCATCTTCTAGGAGGGCACTTATGGCATTAGATTTTAAATTTGCTTGTTTTACCACCCAGCATTCTAGGTGTCCCAATTCACCTAGGGCCTTGGCTGCAGCCACCCAAGGAAGGAAAATGGATGCAGCAATTCTTTTTGATTTGGACCAATGGAAAATCTCTGAGTCACAATTTTCATCTAATTTTGTAGCACTTCTCTTTTGAATTTTCCTAGTCAAATTGTTTTTATGGGTCCACTCGCCAATTAATGTTTGATTGGGCGCTAACAGTGATAGACGCCCTATGGTACACGGCCCTCCTAGAAGACGGGATGGAATTCCTGCCCATGCACGATCCCCACAAATGAGGAACAGTCCTTTGGGGAGGCTTTTGGGATGTGTATGAGCTGAGGAGTGCACTTTGATGTAGCTTAGCACACGGCACCACCTTTTTGCTGTGAACTCTTCTCGATGTTGTACTATATGGTGGAATGTTTCTTTATGAGTTGGAGGACTGACGCTAAAGTGTACACAGTATGATGCTGGGGAGGAACCCAGCAGCTCTAATTCCTGGGGTTCCTGGGTTGCCTTAGGAAAATGGGGCAGCCACTCTTCTACTGGGTTTCTTAACTCTGCTTCTGCATGAGTGCTGTGTAGTTTATTACCTGCTTCAGGAGTCAGTGTACTAAAGCTGTGTGTGAATTCATCATGCTGCAAAGGAATTCCTACCAGGCAGGTAGACATAGGATTTTTCGCTGCTGCAGTAGATAGACATATGTTTTCTTGTTGGAGTGTTTGTGCCAGGGTCACCCAGATGTTCTGGCGTGGCTGTGGGACAATCCAGGCCACTGTCAGGCTGCTCAGTGCGAGCAGGATGACAGCAGGGTTAAGGCTCATCATGGATTTGAGTAAGAGGTAGGTTATTTCTAAAAAAAAGGAAACAGACATTTTTTAAAACATATTCACAGTTACAGTATGCAGGTCAGAGGCTAGAGAGGTTTCTTCTTGCTCTCTTCAGCGGCATCTTCTCTTGGAAGCAACAGCCACTTGCTTCTCTTCTTGCTGGTGCTGGATTCTTTGGGACAAAAGGTTTTACCCATTTCTGAGGAATCCAGCGGGGGCCTGAAGGGGTGGATACACACGCGTAGCCATGCCCCCAGGTGACAAGTTCATAGGGGCCCTTGGTTTGCCAAGTTTCAGGGTCCATGATTAAAACCGGTGGATGCTGTGACAATTTAAACTGATCACCACTGTTAAAATGCCGAGTCACAGGAGGATTCATGTTTTCAAATGAGCAGTTTAGGAAGTTAATGGTAAACAGAGCTTTACAGAGTTTCTGTTGTGGAGACATCCACACTGTCTCGCTACCTTGCCTGGCTAGGACTTGTTTGAGCGTCTGGTGTGTACACTCGATTACAGCCTGACCTGTGGGAGAGTGGGGGATGCCAGTTTTATGTTCCACTCCCCACTGCTGGACAAATTCCAGGAACTCCTTGGATTTATACGCTGGGCCATTATCTGTTTTAATTTCTTTAGGGATCCCCAACACCGAAAAGGCCTGTACTAAGTGTTGTTTAGCATGTACAGACTTTTCTCCTGCATGAGCAGAGGCATACACTGCTCCTGAGTATGCATCAATATTCACGTGTACATACTTAAGGCGACCAAAACTGGGGATGTGAGTGATATCTGTTTGCCACACCTCACAGCTCTTAAGGCCTCGGGGATTAACCCCGATGCCTAATGATGGCACTGCCTGGAGCTGACAATTGGGACAGTGTTGTAGTTAAGGCCTGGCAATCTGAAGATATCGGGATGTAACGGAAAGCTAGTAACCCACCCCTCTCTGTTAGGATAGCAAGGCTCCTTGCAATTAGCCAATAGCACCTAAGTGTGATGTAAGCAGATGGGAGTAACACAGTGACCCCAGGCTATAAAATGTCAAATTTCCCTGCAATAAATGCCATATTTGTCATCCATCACATTGGTGCTGTGGAGTATGGACCGAGAGGCTGAGAGTGGCTGCCGTGCTGGAGTTGATCGGGGTGCTTTTCTTGCTTGAAACCCAACATCTGGTGCATGAAACCTGGGAGAAAAGTGGGAAGAAACGTGAGAAGAAATTAAAAAAGCAAGAATACCCTGAATTTGCTGGCAGCGGCCAAGATAGCTGGACTGTTCTTGGCGTGGAGATCCTGGGCCCAGAAGGAAGATGGAATCACGGATAAAGGTCGTATCTGAATTATATAAGTGGGAAATAGATTGTAAATCTATGGATTTTATGCTTGCTGTTACACAGCTTTTACAAATGGGTATTATAGAGCAGCCAGTGGACATTCTTCACCCTGAGGTGTGGGAGAAATGTACCAGAGCTCTGGCTAATGAAACTGTAGATTCTGATAATATGAAACATCTTAAGTCATGGGGTCAAGTTGTTAAGGCCTTGAAAAAAGCTAGACAAAAGCAAGAAGCCTGGACAGCAGCAAAAAGCTGTTGGTTACCCCAAAACTAGGAGTGAGTGCTACAACACAAACTTTAGAGCCTCCAAATGAGAGCAGCTCAGCTGAGCAGAAGGGGACACAGGAGGATGATATGCCTCCTAAAACCCCAAACCCTGAGCTGCCCTCAGAGGGACCACAGAAAGCAAGAGATTTTTGGAAAAATTTAACAGAAGAAGCTAAAAATGTAGCAAAGATAGTAAGAGGGAAGACATCCCCTGAGAGGCTTAAAGATGGCGCAGAGAAAAAAGTTGTAGAGCTGGAAAAATATGTCTCTAACAAAGAACAAAAGCTGGCCTTGGAAGATGAGCATGGCTGGGGGGTTGGGAAAGATAAGGAATGTGTAAAGAACAGCGGGGGATGGGTGCAGAATGATTGGAATGCAAAGTCAGTGGAAAGAGGGGGGGGCAGAGAGCAGAGCAAATCCTGTAGTGGGGGGCGGAGGGAAAGGTGGAGTGAGAGGTGGGATGAAAGGTGGAGTGGAGGGTGGAACGAAGGGTGTGGAGAGCCTGGGGGGAGGGAACAGCCCTCCCACAGGGGCGGTAGGAGGGGCCAGAGCCCAAGAAAAAGGCATGGCAAACAGGAAGCAGCCAGCCAGTTGAGCTCTGGCTCTGATTGAGATACAAGTGACAAAGAGTCAGAACCTGACTCCTCAGAAGAAGAAACAATAAAGATAAACAAGAACACCCCCCCCCCACACACACATTAAAAAAGAACTGAGAGAGGACATCCCTCTCACAGACTGGGGACAGATAAGAGCAGAATGTGCCACCTGGGTTGCCCCAGATGCGTTAGTATTCCCAGTCAGGGTGTCTGAGGGGGTGCAAAGGGTTTATTCACCAATAAATCCTAAAGAAGTTAAAACGCTTGTTAAAGCAGTTTCAGAAAAAGGGCTTAATTCAGCCATGGTCACCTCCCTTATCAATGGTCTTTTTGGAGGTGACGACCTGCTCCCTTTTGATATAAAACACACTTGCAGAATGTTTTTTGATGGAGCAGGGATGATTGTTTTTAAACAAGACAACTGTGCCAGATACCTAGCCCAAGTAAATGGAGCAGATCATCCACTACACGGTTCCAGCTTGCCACGGTTAATGGGCACAGACCCAGCCATGGCTACACCTCAGGCACAAGCCCAGGGTATGCAAGCCCATGAAGTCATGACAACCACTCGTGCAGCCAGAGGAGCTATTCGCTCGGCCTCTAGAGTTATTGCTAAGCCATCACCATGGGCTATCATAAAGCAAAAAGAGAGTGAGAGCTTTACACAATTTGTAGACCGCCTTCAGGTAGCTGTTGACTCCTCTTCCCTGCCCCCAGAGGCAAAAGGCCCAGTCATGGCAGACTGCTTACGACAGCAATGCAATTCAACAACCAAGGAAATCCTTCGATCACTACCGGCAGGGGCAAATATCGCAGAGATGATTAAACATGTTGCGAGAGAGGAACAGGCAGCTCCGATTCAAACTGCAATCTGCACAGCAGTTGCTAATGTGATGGCATGTTTCAAATGCGGTCAGGCAGGTCATGTTGCTGTAAATTGCAGAAAGGGGGGGGCCCTGGCAGCGCCCACCTCACAGCAGAACCAGCTTAAAGGACCATGCTGGGCTTGTGGAAAAAAGGGGCACCTTGCCAGAGAATGCAGATCCAAGGCTCAGGGAAACGGGAGGGGGAGAGGACAGCAGGGCCGCACCCAGTTCTCTCCCACTTGGGATGCGAGTCGGCCCAGCTATGCCAGTCCAGCAAGAACCGAGCTGCTCCCGAACCCATTACCCCCCCAAGAGGCAACCACTTTCATAACTCAGCCAGTTACTCAGCCAACCCTGCCTTATCTGCCTCAGGGACAGCAGGGATCACATTTGGGGGACAGGACCCCAGGGTGGCCCTGGCAGTAAGGTGTGATAACCCGCCGGTCGTATGGGGGATCTGCACTCTTTATGACACCTCAGCTGATCAAAGTATCCCCTCTGGGTCCATCAGTGTTCCTTTTCTAATTGATACTGGGGCAGATGCCACAGTCATTCCAGAGACAAATTGGCCTCCTCTCTGGAAATTAGAGGATGCCCCCATGGTGGGCGGGGTTGGAGGGCTGTCACGAGCTCGGAGAAGTTCACAGCTAATAGCCATTACACTCCAAACAGAAAAAGGGCCAGAAAAAACTATTGCCCTCTTCCCATATGTCATGACAGGAATCCTAGCATTGCTGGGGAGAGACACCCTAGCCTTGCTAAAAGCCAGGGTGACAAATTTACCCTAAGGGCCACTGCTGTGCACCCACTGCCACCAATCAAGCTTTCTTGGAAATCATCTGACCCAGTGTGGGTCGAGCAGTGGCCCCTGTCCAAGCCTCGATTAGATGCCCTTCTTGAGTTAGTTAACCGTGAATTACAACAAGGTCATATAGAGCCATCTACTAGCCCGTGGAATACTCCTGTTTTTATAATCCCTAAGCGATCCAGAGAAGGGTTTCGCCTCCTCCACGATTTACGTGAAGTGAATAAGAAAATTCAACCCATGGGACCTGTTCAAACATTGCTACCTATGAACTCTATGGTGCCAGAAGGCCAACCCTGTGCTGTTCTTGATATCAAAGACTGTTTCTTTTCTATACCCTTACATGAAGAAGACAGGGAGCGGTTTGCTTTTTCAGTGGTGTTTCCAAACAGCCAGAGCCCCAACCTACGCTTCCAGTGGAAAGTGCTGCCTCAGGGGATGGTCAACTCACCTACAATCTGCCAAATCACAGTTGATCGAGCACTAGCACCGATCCGTCATAGCAACTCGACTACGACCATCATCCAGTACGTGGACGACATCCTGATTGCTGCACCCTCGGGAGGTCAGGTAGACCAGTTAGTGTCAACAATCACAGAGACTAAAAGCAAATGGCTTTGAAATCGCGAGTGCAAAAATAAAAAAGGGGCCGTGTGTAACCTTTTTGGGGGTGGGGATCACAGACTCTTATGTATCCCCTCCCCAGATAAAGATCCGTTGGGACATCAAAACGCTCCATGACGTGCAGCAGCTGGTAGGATCCCTGCAATGGCTCCGCAACATCATCCTAATCCCACCTGAGAAGATGACCCCCCTGTATGATCTCCTGAGAGGGAAAAATCCATGGGAACACAAAGCCCTGACAGCAGAAGCGATGAACTCTCTTGACTTTATCGAACAGCAAGTATCTTTAAGTTCTCTCGCCAGGTGGAAGCCCCAGGTACCACTCAATCTGTATGTGCACTTCACAAAGGGAGGGGGGGTAGGAGCACTGGCTCAAGGCCCCCCAGAAAAAGCTCACCCAATACAGTAGATAGTCCTGGGAAAACAGACATGTGCATTTTCCCCAGGAGCTGAGTATCTCAGCAGCCTCATTATGAAAGGCAGAAAACTTGCCCTGAAACATCTTGGCATTGAGCCAGCCAAAATATTCCTGCCTTTCCGCAAGCAACTCTCTACACAGTCAACAGTGATGTCAGAATACCTGGCGACAGCCCTAGTTGGGTTCGGCGGAGAGATTCAGTATTCTGCAAAGCCCCCTTGGACTCAGATGCTAGCTGTTGTCGACATGGATCTACCACAAAAGGTCATGGACCGGCCCCAGCCAGGACCGACAGCTTTCACAGATGCATCCTCGACAACCTCTACTGCGGCTGCAGTGTGGCAATCAGAGGACGAGTGGCACTGTGTCAAAGCGACTGATCGTACACTCTCAGTCCAGCAACTGGAAGTAGCAGCTGTGGTACTGGCATGTGGACTGTTTCAGAGCATCTTAACATTGTAACTGATTCAATGTTTGTAGCCAAGCTTTGCCTGGCTATGTCAGGACCCGGCATATTGACATCTACAGCAGCTCTAATGCTAGAAGAAGCGCTCTCCTCTCAAAAAGGTACCATATCAGTCATCCATGTTAACAGCCACAATCCTATCAAAGGGTTCTTCCAAGTCGGCAACGACAAAGCAGATGCTGCCGCAAAAGGATTGTGGACCTTACAAGAAGCTCGTCAGCTACACGAAACCCTGCACATCGGAGCCAAAGCACTAGCAAAGAGATGTGAAATCTCAGTTGCTGATGCAAAACATGTAGTAGCTTCCTGCCCCCACTGCCAAAAAGCACCGCTGTGGTCCTGTGGAATCAACCCCAGAGGCCTAAAAGCCTAAGAGGTATGGCAAACAGACTTTACATTGTGCCAGCTGTTAAAACCCCGAGCATGGCTTGCAGTAACAGTGGATATGTACAGCGGAATGATTGTAGCCACGCAGCACCTGAAAACCAACTCCAAAGCAACTATCCAGCATTGGCTAACAGCCATGGCTTGGCTCGGCATCCTCAAGCAAATCAAAACGGACAATGGTGCAAATTTTATCTCAAAGCCGAGCCAGGAATTTGCCTCCAAATGGGGTATCACGCTAGTGCAAGGCATCCCGTACAATAGCACAGGACAAGCCATCGTTGAGCGAGCAAACCAAACCTTGAAAGCCAAGTTAGAAGTGTTGGCAAAGTCAGAAAGCTTTACCAATTCCATTCCCCAAGCAGATTAGACACGCTTGCTAGCAACTGCACTGTTAGCACTGAACCAATTCCCTAGGGGAGATGAAATAAACAGTCCCTCCCAAAAACACTGGGCCGCTCAAGCTCTAGAAGAGGGCCCGCAGGTCATAATCAGAAATGAGTTAGGGGAGTGGGAGCAAGGTTGGAGATTAATACTCTCAGGGCGAGGGTACGCTGCAGTGAAAAGAGATGGCAAAGTAAAGTGGTGTCCACTTAAGTCAATAAAACCAGACCTTAAAAATGAAACTGACAAGAACTCTGAAGCTTTGTTTGCAGGACCTGATCATTGGGCGTCCGCGTGATGCATATGCTCCACTGCCAGAAGGAGGCGATGAACTACCAGACAACCCGAAGGCGCCCAAAACTCCTGAGCCTGTGAAACCCAAGCGACAACAACTTTTGTGTGTAATCTTGTTTTTAGCACTTGTTAACAGCGAGCAGGTTGGTGCAGAATATAACCCCCATCAACCATTCAGGTGGATCTTACGCCGTGCCTCGAATGAAGTGATCAAAGAGGTAGTCACAGCAGGCACCCCAAAGTTTTTTGTGCTCATCCGAAACATTTTCCCTGGTATAGTAACTCATAACATCCACCCTCGCTTTGAGCTGTACCAGTCAGACACCCTGGTGTCTACCCTGATTGGACCAGTTGTGATGATTTTACTTGTGCTGATCTTTGGACCATGTATTTTAAATAAGCTTGTGTCTTTTGTTAAGAGCCGACTAGAAAAAGTTAACATTTTGTTTATAGAAAGGCAACAGATGCTTTAAAATATATTTAGTTATTGCATGTGTTTTATATTTACCAATGAAAGCTGTAGTATCTATTTTATAAGCTTTTAGTTTTTAGCTAAGTATAATGTATCCTATATTTTATTCAATTTTATATTATTCATTTAAAAAAAAAAACAAACCAAAAAAAACCAAAAAAACTTTTTAATATAGATAAGTAGATAAAGTGTTTAGAGATACGTATATAAAAATAACATTAAAATTTTTAAGACTAATACACCTTATATTTTAGCAAATTAGTTATTCATAGAGAGAGGGGATATGTTGTAGCTAAGGCCTGGCGATCTGAAGATATCGGGATGTAACGGAAAGCTAGTAACCCACCCCTCTCTGTTAGGATAGCAAGGCTCCTTGCAATTAGCCAATAGCACCTAAGTGTGATGTAAGCAGATGGGAGTAACACAGTGACCCCAGGCTATAAAATGTCAAATTTCCCTGCAATAAACGCCATATTTGCCATCCATCACATTGGTGCTGTGGAGTATGGACCGAGAGGCTGAGAGTGGCTGCCGTGCTGGAGTTGATCGGGGTGCTTTTCTTGCTTGAAACCCAACAGGACAGGTAGCCACAATGGCTTTAGCCTGATCCCGTGTCAACTGGAACTGATGAATCAGTCCTGGCACATTTTGATGGTATTGCTGGTGACTTATCTTTGCCTGTTGAAACACATCTAGGAGACATACCTTTTCGGCTGGGGCAGCAAGGGAATCCGCCTTCCGGTTCCCCTCAGCAATTTCACCTGGCAACGGGGTGTGCGATCTTATATGCATCACATAGAAAGGTTGTTCTCTATTCGAGACCAAGTAAATCAGTTTTGAAAGCAATCTAAAGAGATGTTCATTCTCAATGTCCTTGAGAACTGCCTGTTCCGCTCTGGACACCACTCCTGCTATGTAGGCTGAGTCTGTAACCAAATTAATTGGTTCTGAAAATTTCTCAAAGGCTCTCACGACCTCAGCTAGTTCAGCTATCTGGGGTGACCCCTCTACAAACTCAACATCAGCTTCCCAAAGCTGAGTCTGTGGATTTCTCCAAGTCATCACCGACTTGTGGGATGTCCCAGATCCATCAGTGAACACTGTGAGAGCTTTGAGTGGCCTCCGGCTCCTTTTCTCACGAGGAATGAGATGGAATTCCTCATGAAACAATTTGTGTGATGGTGCATGAACTGAAATTTGCCCACTATACCTGTCCAGAGCTAACTGGAGGTTAGCATTGCTCTGCAGCAGATGCTCAAACATCTCTTTGGTCAGTCTCTCGGGAGTTTTTGCCTTCTCCAGAGAGCCTGACTGGGAGGTGAATACACACAAAGTCACAACCTGCTAGTTCTCGCAGCCTTACCCTGGCCTTTGAATCAGCTGAGCGATCAGCTCTTGTGGCTTGGTGATAGTTTTGGGTCTTTGATGGGAGAGGAAAATCCATTCTATTATTAAGAGTGAATCCCTCTGCCCCTCGGCCCATTGGAATATTAACCCATGTAGGTGTGGCAATTTCCCCAGGACAATAAATATGAAAGGCAGCTCCGGTTTGAAGCGGTGTGCCTTTCTTTCTGTTAAGGCATTTTGCGCCTTTTCAATTACAGTTTTTGCTTCTGGAGTCAGCTCCCTGGGAGACAGTAACTCTCTCTCCCTTCAATAAATTGAGTAGGGGACTCAGGTCCTCATTTGTGAGACCTAGCCAGGGTCTGACCCAGTTTAGTGACCCGCATAGAGAATGGAGATCTGCTAGAGTTTTAGGATTACCAATAATTTCCAATTTTTGTGGAACAACAGTCCGTGCAGTAATTTCCAGGCCCAGGTATTTCCAAGGTGGCATCCTTTGAACCTTGTCTTCCTGCAATTGGAATCCAGCAGAGGTTAAAACTTTAACCACTAGGTCAAGGGTATCTTTCAGTATGTTGTTATTGGGACAGCATATTAAAATGTCATCCGTGTAATGCAAAATGATAGCCTCTCTCTTTTCAGCACGCACTGAGGACAGCAATGACCCCACATACCACTGGCAGATGAAGGGGCTGGCTTTCATCCCCTGAGGTAATACTGTCCAGTGGTACCGTTTCATTGGAGTTTCCCGGTTAATTGTAGTAATGGAAAAGGCAAACCTTGGTGCATCCTCTGGGTGCAGGGGAATTTGAAAAAAACAATCTTTAATATCCAGTACTGCTAGTAACCAATCTTGTGGTAGCATGGTTGGAGATGGCATTCCTGGTTGGAGAGATCCCATGTCCTGTATTTTTTTTTGTTTATTTCTCTTAAATCTTGAAGGAGACGCCATTTATCTTTCCCTGGCTTTTTTATTACAAACACCGGGGAATTCCAAGGGCTGATTGTTTCTACTATGTGTCCTTTGGCCAATTCTTCTTCCACCAATTTTTCTAGTGCCCTGAGTTTTTGTTTGCTGAGAGGCCACTGGTTCACCCAAATTGGATCATTATCTAGCCAAGATAACTTTTGGACTGGACGCTCTACAGTGGCCTCTATCAAAAATCCTGAGGTGTCTCAGGAATTGTTAATTTCACCCCCCACTGGGACATGGTGTCTCTCCCCCACAGGGGGCACTTGTAGTCAATTACAAAAGGTTGGACACTAGCTATCCTACCGTCCGGACCTTCAATCTGGACGATATCTTTAGCAATTTTAGCCAGTTTCATCCCTCCAACACCCTGTATTTTTCCTGCCACCGGTTGTAGTTCCCAATGTGAGGGCCACACCTTTTCCGGTATGATAGTCACATCTGCCCCAGTATCGATTAACCCTTCTACATGGAGATGTTTTGATTTATGTGTTAAATTACACCCCATAATGGGCTTGTATTCACCCACTACTTCTGCCCAGTAGACTCCTGGTGCTTTGTCATCTACTGGGACTTCTGTTGGAACAGGGATCACCTGGGCTATTACCTGCCCTTTGTCTATATAGTAAGGTGGTTGGGGGCACCTAGCTAAGAGAATGAGGTGTGTTAGGTCTCCTGTAATTGTCATGGGAGCCACCTCAATCTCTATTGGTGTGTGTGCTGTGTCTCCAATAACAAAATACCTACTATCCAGTCCAGCCAGGTCTTGTGAATTATCCTGCAAATCTACTCCGACGACTGTCCAGCAATCAGATCTGAAACAAAAAGCTTTAGAAGTTACAAGTCTGAATCGCTTTTGCGGTTGCCAGACCTTATTAGGCAAACATTTTTCACAATTATATTTCTGCAGTTTTTCACCCCCCTCCCCCCTTTTTATTAAAGGACAGAGATTTGTTTCCGCTTCATTTATGTCTGCGCGCCGAGTGGGTAAGCACTGAGACCTATGTTTTTTGGCAAATTGGTATCAGTGTGTTTCTGTTCTTTTAAAGGACAGTTTTTTGCAAAATGTCCCAGTTTTCTGCAGTGAAAACAAATTCGCTGTTGCTGGTCAGACATCATCTGTTCACTCCTTGTCTCAGATGAAACTGCAGCAACAGGTCTTTGGGTGGTCCAAGGAGGTCTCTTTTCCTGCGAAAACATCTCTGCTTTCCTCGCACAGGCTTCTGCGATCTGTGCGAGTGTCGGAGGGGGGTCCATAGGCAAACCTAGAATGACTCTATGGCAAGATTCATTAGCATTTCTCTGAGCAATTTCCTTGACTAACTCTGCCTGTACCACGGGGTCTTCTACCTGATGGGAGACTTGTTCTTTTAATCAGTCTAAGAATTGCAGGAATCCTTCTGAAGGCATTTGTTTTACATTAATATAACTGCCCTTAGTGTCAGCTGTTGGTAGCTGGGTGAAAGCTTTTTCTCCAGCTGTAGTGATTTTATCTATCACATCCTTTGGCAAGGCCACAGTTTGGTCCTCAGGTTTTTCCCATACTCCTTCACCACATAAATGCTCAAAAGTAATAACATTATTTAATAAATTTATATTTTGGTGATTGGTTTTTAATAATTCCACCAGTATGTTTTTTAGAAATCGTTTCCATGTGTTTTCCCATAAATCAAATTCAGATGGTGTAAGCAAACACCTAAAAAGATCTTTAATATCTGTAGGAACTAAATCATTTGAGGTTAATGTTGTTTTAACAATGCTTTTAAATATTTCACTATTACAGCCAAATTCTCTTTGAACTTTGCAAATTTCCTTTTTGTCTTGGTATGAAAACGGCTTGTAATGCCGGTTCTGTGGTCTTGTTCCAGTAAAAGTTACTGGAGCTGCAGTAGGGAAAAAGGCTGAGTCCCAATCTTTTTGTTCTCCATTCCCGGGAGTCGTATTGAAGCAGCAGGGGAGAGAGGCTTGTCCTGCCCGGGAACCGGCAAGGCTTGTATTTCCCCATCCCCCAGTGGCACCACGTGGCTCTTCAGTGGAGGCAGGCTGAGGGGATTCACCCCCCCATCCCCCGGGGCATCCCCCGGGGCCATCAGGGCATATTGCAGCAGCACAACCACACCTGCCTTTGGAATGTGTTGAGGCAACCTCACCTCCCTGCTCACTCCCGGGCCTGCCCCCTGGACCGTGGGAACTGGGAGGGGCTCTGCCCCTCACCCCCCACTCGGCCCAGCCCCCAGCCCCACCCCCAGTTCCCGCCCCATTTCCAGCCCCCGCCCCAACTCCTGCCCCATCCCTGCCCCCCATCCCAACTCCCGCCTCATCTCCACCCCCCGCCCCGCCCCCCGTCCCATTAGAAGCAGGCAGAGGGGAGGGGTTATGGGTGGGGAGAGGCTTGGGGGTGGGGACCTGTGGGAGTAAGGGGTTATGGGAGGGGTGGGGGGGGAAGGAGACCATGTGGTCGGCACCAGTATTGCTCAGCACATGTTTTTGAGTAAGTTCAGCCGAGCCCTCCCCTCCTTGCAGGGAGGATTTTAAGTTATGCTTTTCTGGGTTTTCTGTGGGGAGGAAAGGGTATGGGGAGGAGTTTTTGTCTGCCTGCAATGCCTCAGACAAACCCTCTGACCGGGGAGCTGAGGGAAAGGGGGGAGGGGAGGGAGCCAAAGGCTTTTGCCTCTGTAGAATTGCTTTCTGAATTAAAAGGAACAGTGGGATGTATTTGCCAGCTGTGCTGTCCCCCAATTCAACTTGCACAGTGAGTGTTTGCCGAATATTTTCCCAGTCAGACAGGGAATCAATATTCAAATCTGGAAAATGCAAAAAAACCCATTTTACGAATTTCCTCAGCTTATTTTTTGAGAAATTGATATTTCCAGCCTTTAAAATATTCTTAATATGGGAATATTTATTCCTTTCCTGTGTAGAAAAATGAGAACCCATGGCCGGTAATAAGGCTTTCCTACACAGACTGGTCTAACCTTTTTTATCACCAAGAAAAGCAGAAAAGATCCAAACTGCGGTCAGGGTTTAAAAACCACTGCGGAGCCCGGGACGCACCACTGGTACCACCCCCCCACACACCACATGTAGTGCCACGTGGGCTCCCCCAGTCCCGATACCGGGGAGAGGCTCTGGCACTGGCACCACGCCACACCACAGTGACTCGCAAAACCCCACAACAACCGCCGGATCTCCTGCACCCCCCGCGCCCCCCCCCCCCCCCCGGTACCTGTTTCCTGAAGGACGCGTGGTGTTCGAAGAAAAAGAAAGTTCTCGGTCCGAGTTGACTCGTGTTCTCACCAAGCTACCAACCCGATCCCCATCAGTAAAGACTGCGGGGTAGGTGACGTTCCCTAGGCTTGTTAAAACACCAGTGGGGTGTTTTCCAGCCGTCCCAAGGGGTTCTGAAGCCCTTGCGATAGGCACCACCTGAAGTAATCTTCCCTTTGGCCCCCGAAGTAATCTAGGCTAGCTCTGTCGAGGGGGGGGTCAGGGAGATTCTTCACGACCAAGAAAAAGACCAAGAAAGGGCTGCTTCTCCTTCCGGGGTAACGGAGGATGTTTATTCTGGCTGGCTTCCAGGGGGGAGAAGAGGCCGGGTTTCTCTTTCCCAGACTTTTTCAAACCTCGGGAGAGGGGCGGGGAGACATATAACACCAACCAATGGGATAACATTTCAGGGACAAGGAGGGGAGGGGAAAAACATGTCACAGCTGCCTAGAAGGTTCACAGAGAAACTAACTCCCAGAAATATGCACTACCACAGTCGCTGCTGGATCAGCATCTGGATCAGAGTTCTACTCTGCATCTGCTGCAAAGAGGGACATCAGATGAGCACCAGGTAATCATGGGGCAGAATAGATCTGCCCATGGGAGAGATGTGTATTACCAAATGAAACCCTTAATTAAGTCCAGTTCAAGAAAACTGCCAAAGCAGGAATTAAAAAACCTCGTTGAATGGACTTTAAAACATTTCCCAAATGCCAATTCCTCAGTTGTCTTTCCCAGAGACTTTTGGGAATCCACAGGAGTTAATAATATTTCTTGCCAGAACAAAACAGCCACAAAACTATTTCTGGCTTGTAGGGTATTAGTAGAATTACTTGCTGCGTGACCCCCGCTGCCATGCCTTGACCCCTCTGTTTTCCATAACTACTCCACCCGCGGAGCATCCACCCTGTCCTCCTGCGTCACCGCTCCTGTAGCATCCATGGCTGCAACCACCACCTGACACTGCGAGACAGCCGCCGCCGTTGCTGCTTGCACCCGCCACGGCACCACCCCGCAGCCTCTGCAGTTACCACCACTGCCGCCCGACCCCACTGCACAGCTCCCACCCGCCTCCGCCCTGTCACCGCCGCCACCACCAGCACAGCTCTCGTTCGTGTTCACACTGCCCAACACCGCAGAACAGCAGCAACCGCTGCCGCCACACACCACTGTGCTGCTGCTTCCAGGCTCACCTACTTGACCACTGTCGCAGCCGATGACACACCAGCTCGCGGTGCTGTAGCACCCCTCTGTGCCGTCACCAGCAGCTGCGAAAAATGGGGGAGAATGGGAAGGAGAATGGGGGGGAGAAAAAGGGGGGAAAGAAGAAAGAGAAATGCCAAAAGCAAATACAGAAGCACAAACAGGAGAGATGGGGACTTCAGATGGCTCTTCTTTATAATGCTGTTTATTCCATAGACTAGGTTACAGCAGGGGGTCATGGGTCGGCCTACAGCTGCAGGGTGTAGGCAAGCCATGTGTCCTGAAGCCCCTTTGGTTCAGATTACAATGCATTATATCTCCTTCTTTTTCTGTGCACATTATTACATAACAACCAATCAGCATCATACACAATACCTTTACATTTACATATATCCTACCAAAACTGCTAGAATTGCCATACTATGTTAGTGACTAACTAATCATCTGAATTAGCAATTACATGTTAAACTTTGGAACTTTCTTTGCAGTGGAAAATTCTTCTTGTTTTGGTAAAAAACATCATTCTGTTTCCCTACGCTTTTTTACTTGGTATCAAACATGCTTTGTTTGAAGACCACTTAACCTACTGGACTTTTAGCCATAAAACTTCCTTCTAACTGACTAAACCTTTGTTCTAAACCTTCCAGCTTGACTAAACCTTTGTTCTCTCAACTATTTCATCAACAGCTATCCTGTCGTTCTAATTAGGAACGGCCGGAAAGAACGACACGGACTCTTAAGGGAGTCAGGACAGGAGAAATCCTTTAGTTTATTGCTTCAGCTATGTTATATAGACTAGTTCGTGAAAAGTACAGAAAAGAAACTCTTATTGGTTAGTAAAGTGCTACATTACCATCATTGGTCAGTGGTGTACACCACCTCCTGACTTTCTCCTGCAAGGAAAACAAGAGGACAGACAAACAGCACCTGGCAGTTGTTTTCTGTCTCTAAGGATTGTTTTGAAATCCTCCTATGAATTTCCCAGGCTAGCTCTCAGGCAGGACTGACAGGCCATGGGGCCTGCAGCTTGCTCCAAAGCTAGCATCCATACTATCCCTAAAAACATCTTTTTATATATCAAAGCTTGCTTTCATTTCTTGAGAACCTTCTGCTAAGCATTCACATCCATAAAACTTTTCTGTTAAATTCTCATCCTTCCCAACAGTAATAGGCTTGTAATAGAAATTGTGAACGATAGTGGGTTTTGGGGTACTGGCTGCCCCAATAAAGCTACTGCCTGCTGCCAGAGGCCTGGGCAAAAGGCAAGGACTTATCTAAACTCCTATATCCATTCATAACACCTGGGTGAGCCTGCTCTGCTGTTCCAGCTTGCTGCTTCTGAGGTTCCTGCTACAGCTCCTTTTGCTATCCAGAGGGGCACTGAGACTGAGTGCTCCCGGGGGTTTGAAAAGGGATCCCCTTTTCCATCCCTTCTGCCAGCTGGTTCCCCCACCATTACTCATGTGCAGAGAGGCAGCCAAACTCATGCCACAGAGCTCCCTGCAGCCACCGGGGAATGATCACACCTGCCCTGTCTGGCATGGGAGCCAACAGCGCTACTGCCAGCTAAGATCATAATGACACCAAAGGGGAAAGTGCCTGGCTGTGGATGCTGAATGTGAGAAATCAGGCAAGTAGCACAGTGTCTGTGTGAAACTAAGTCACATTACTTTCTCACACTGGCCTGAGAAAGTCTGGCCTGAGAAATAAGGAGGAATCCAAACAGTCCTTGGTGAAAGAAAACAACCTTTGCAGGTGTTGTTTGTCACCTTGTTGTTTACTTGCAAGAAACATTCAAGGGGTGGTCTTCCTTGCTGTCTAATGATAAGGATGTGTTAGTTTGATCACCAATGAAAGCTTTACCTTTTCGGACCTTCTTGGAATTGTCTATAAAAGAAGATCTGGAAGAATAAAACTTGGTCTCTTTTGCAACTACGGCTAGAGAGTCTGTGTCATCACTTTGCCATTCCTAATACAGTGCGACATCTGGTGGCCCCCTGACGTTCGTTGCAGCCAAGAGCTGAAGACCAGCCGCCCGCTTTTCCTCTGAAGAGAGGTAAGTGAAAAATACTCCCACACTCTCCTGGAGAGAGCTGGTATCTTCAACCACAGGTTAAAGGATCTTTCCAGTCAGCAGGTCTGGAATGGCAATCTCAATGAAGGTAGAGTTTATATTCCCAGGATAAACCACAGCATCTACATATTGCATTCGCGGGACATTGAGATAAAGGTTTCCCACAAAGTGGAACAGAAGTTCCACTGAGGAACAAATTGTCCTCTTTCTGTGGAAGGACGTATTGCCGTGCTTGGGACTCACTGTAACAGAAGATTCCATGCATGCTTTATTATGGTTCGAGATAACTAATAGAGATACCAGCGTGTGTAGCCTGGCAGCCACCTGTGTCACACTCTTTAAAGCCTTACAGCTGTGGCCATCTGGGGACAGTGACACGAGATCAGATGCTGGGGGCACCTTTCCAATGCACACTAAGAAGATGGAGGGGGCGGGGCCAGGGATGCCATGAACAGTGTTCCTTTAGCTCCTCCCGAACCCCTGAGGGACATGGGAATTGAGCGAACAAACTATCTCTCGCCACAAGATTATGTCCCTCTGAAGTATCCCTCCCCTCGGGATTTTGTAATACCAAGGTGTTGGAGTCTGAGATATCAAGTGTGTGCCCTTGTTTCTGATACTTAGTTCTAAGATCCAGAAAAACACTGAATTTCATATAACATGAAATTCATGAGCATGTTTTCATGGTGATACATGAAAACAACTATTAAAGTTAGATAGAAAAGCTAAAAGTGTGTGTAGATTAGAGAGTTTTCTTAAGTCACTGGGTGAAAAAGTTAGTTTAAAGTTTAAGTTAGTTTAGAAAGCAAAAGGCAAGATGGAGGATTTAGAATGTTGTTTCTTTTCCTTCTTTCTTCTTCATGTTCTTTTTCTCAAGGTTTTTGGGTAATAGTAAGTGATTGGACAGAAAATGCCACAGTGCAGCACACAGGTGATGGGTCATTGGGTCACTAAGAAAAATAATATATGTGTCTATTGTTAATTGGATAAGAATAAGTATAAAGACAAAAGAATTGCATAGTTTGGGGCCATTTTGTGCTTTCAAACACAAACTGAGCCACAAAGCCATTCTATACCATCAGAAGAAAATAAGCCAGGTTGTGGTGAATTAACCTTGTGCAGCTAGTCTGGAGAGACCTGCCAAGTTTTGTAATGACCTTCTAATAAACACAAGAAACAAGATTCTAACGAGCTCGAGAGTTTTCTTCAAACCTAGGGAACTAAGATAAGTGGGACCCCCCACGAGAGAAGATCCCAAAAGAGCTCAGCTCAGAGGAGACTGAGAAATCCAGGAGAAGAAACAAAAGTACAGAAGAAGTGCAGCATAATCAAAGAATGAGAAAAAAGAAACAAAAAAGAATTTTTTAGACAAAAGTTACAATAGGTGCTATGTGGGAGGACTGGTGCTCAGTGAGTGTCAGAAAGAGCTCTCAAAAGCCTTGATCAACACCTGCCTGGATCAGAGCAGCCAGTTCCTGAAAGAAATCTCTTGAGAGCTCTGCCACCTATTCACCACTCTTCACAGAAGTAATTGTGAACACCGTTTATTTCTATTATTAACACACCTTTTATAGGGTTTTACAGGGTCCGCGGGCAGAGCAAGCTACTATTGGCTAGTACACACAAGTTTACATTCTTTTCCTTGTACACAAGAATATTGTTTTGCTTTACTCTCTCTTCTGCAGGCAAGTTTCAAGGATTTTAGCCCTTAATATTATGACTTATCCCAGAGGCTGGTTTGTGCAGACAGGCCTTTACTAATATATCGTGTCCCCCATCTGCTATAAAACTCTCTATAATTCCCCCGTTTCCTTTTTGCACAAACCAGGCCTTGGATGCGGCTTGTACTACACTTTTACGAACACAAGATAGCATACAACTTACAAGCATTATCACCATTATCCCTATAAATAGCATCCGTCCCCCCTCCAGCACAAGAGACGTCAACCATCCAGTGATGCCCCAGCTGGCGAACCAACTTCCAATGGGGTCACTATCTTCCTTCAGGGCATGTAACCCATCCTGTAGCTGATGTAGTTGCTTATGGATGGAGACTGAATGATCAGTAAGATTCAAGCAGCACATGCCTTCAAACTCCTCACAACCATGTCCTTGAGCTAAGAGCAAAAAATCAATTGCAGCTCGATTTTGTAATACTGCATGACGTACACTGCTTAGATCGGCTGAAAGTTCATTTAACATTGTGGATGTTTAGTTCTTTTCTAGTCCAGCAAGCGAGCCTTTTTAGAGTGGCTAGACTTTTAGCGGCAGCTGCTCCTGGAATGAAGAAGGAGGTTGCCCATATTATACCGCGATTCCAAAAGTCTGGGTTTCTAACATCATTACACTGTAACTCGTTTAGGCTTCGCTTGGACCGTCTATTGGTTTTCATTTTGTTAGCCACATTTAGCAATTGATGTAAGCTTGGGTGGAAGAAAGTAAGTTTCCCAAGACAACATGGCCCTCCATGTGGACTAGCAGGAATTCCATTCCATGCCCTATCCCCACAGATTAGGAAGATGGAACTAGGTAAGCACTTTGGTAAACATCCTGTGAGATTGCACTGTGAGTAAAAGGCTTTACTCTCAGTGGCAGTAACGAGATCAACTATGGGGTTGACTGTAGCCCAGCGCTGTGTTACTTTGTCAGGATGATTTTCCGTCGGGGGCTCAAACATCATCCATCCACCTGAGGTATTGGTGGAACCTAGCAGATCTAACTCTTCTGGGGGTTCCATGGTAACATTAAGAACCTCAATAATTTTCGCTTGCCAGCAGGCTTCAAGCTGTCTAGATGTGAAGCCAATGGTGCGATTGCACTCTTGCAGCATTACCGATCGATTCAGTCGAGTCTCGTTGCTAAGTAAACCTTTAAATGCTGGAGGATGCCATTCAGGGACTCCTACGAGACAGGTGTGAAAAGGATCTCCAGGTGTGGCTAGGCTTAAACACATTGATTTTTCACTGGTCAGGTGTGCTAAGGTGACCCATATGTTCTGTTGCTTTTGGATATCAGTCAGCAGACAGCTGGTTGGGGTTACACACAGCACAATTACCATAAGCAGTTTGTCCCATGCAAAAGGCGTCATGTTTGCAAACTCACGGCTAAAACTTCAATCGTTAAATGAACTTTCAAAGATGCTTACACTAGCTCTCAAAGGGGGAAATACTTATACCTTATACTAATATAATAACCACTACACAAACTAAACGCCTTATCTTAACGATTATCGATCTACTTTTAACAGACGTGTTCTGGTATATATGTAGTCTAAGCGTGAAAGCAGTTTGCTAAAAGGGTAAGCACACAGCTAAAATTTGTTTCATGCACAATTAGATAGAGTCTCTGCACTCTTCTCAGATCTTCACAGGAATTTCTCACAAACAGACTATGACTTGACATGATTCAGTCCTGAAACATCTGTTGTTCTCGTGGTGCCAGCTGGCAGCCGATCAGAGACCGACTGAGGGCATCAACGTTCTGATTGTTCTTCAGATGTTTCGTGGCTGGTTTTGTCCATTGGCTAGGCACCCACAGTGGTCCAGCATCTGTGGAAACACAACTGTAA
The DNA here is from genome assembly GCF_030490865.1 of Poecile atricapillus. NCBI lineage: Eukaryota > Metazoa > Chordata > Aves > Passeriformes > Paridae > Poecile > Poecile atricapillus. Next base: position 92,612,493 of record NC_081288.1, on the reverse strand, counting down.
CCACGCCCATTAAATAGCAATGGACTCGGTCCCTCCCAGATACCTGTCTTTGGGTTCTTGTAGTATAATTTAACCTCCGGGGTAGCTTGCATCTTTACTTGACTATTGTGAATGACCACCGGGGGTTGCTCTAAATCCCCAGCTAAACTGAGGAAATTTAGAGTGAACAACACTTGCTGCAATCGAATGGTAGGGTCTAATTGTTCAGGTGTTTTTTGCTTACTTAAATACTCTTTTAGGGTCCTATGTGTTGGAGTCTGAAATACAGACTGAGTGCCCTTGTTTTTAATTTTTAGTTCTAAGATCCAAGAAAACACTGAATTTCATATAACATGAAATTCATGATCATGTTTTCATGGTGATACATGAAAACAAATGCTAAAGTTAGATAAGAAAGGTAGGTGTGTAGATTAGAAAGTTTCTTAAATCACTGGGTGAAAAAGTAGTTTAGAGAACAGGAGACAAGATGGATGATTTAGGGTGTTGTCTCTTGTCCTTCTTCTTTCTTCTTCATGTCCTTCTCCTGGAGGTTTTTGGGTAGTAGTTAGTAATTGGATAGAAAATGCCGCAGTGCATCACAGAGGTGATGGGTCATTGGGTCATTAAGAAAAATAATACACGTGTCTATTGTTAATTGGATAAAAATAAGTATAAAGATAAAAGAGCTGCGTAGATCAGGGCCATTTTGTGTATCAGACATGAAGTGTGCCACAAGGCCTTGTTTGTACCATCAGAAGAAAGAAATGTACCAAATTGCAAAGATTAACCTTGTAACCAGCCTGGAGAGACCTGTTAACTTTTGTAAGGATCCTTCAATAAACACGAGAAACAAGATTCTAACGAGCTCGAGAGTTTACTTCAAATAATTAAGAACTGAGATAAGTGGAACTCCCCACGAGGGAGGATCCCAGGAGAATTCAGCCCAGAGAAGGCTGGGAAACTATAAAAAAGATGTATCTACAGAGAATTCAGCCCAGAGGAGGCTGGGAGACTATAGAAAAGCTGTATTCACAGAGAATTCAGCCCAGAGGAGGCTGGGAGACTATAGAAAGCTGTATTCACAGAGAATTGAGCCCAGAGAAAGCTGAGAAACTAAAGAAAAGATATATCTACAGAGAACAGAGCCCAAAGGAGGCAAAGAAGAGAGACAGAGGTAACACTATGGGCTCTCTCTACAATGGCCTGTCCCGTTGACACATGGGGAATACCTGTTACATGTTTGACTCCCCATTTTTGTAAGAACCGAGAAACTCGTGTTCCTACATATGCAGGCCCATTGTCTGTTTTTATTTCTTTCGGAACTCCCATTACGGCAAAGCATGCTACCAAATGTCGAATTACATGTATACTTTTTTCTCCTACTTGTGCAGTGGCCCAAACCATTTTTGAAAAGGTATCTACTGTAACATGTACATATTTGAGGCGACCAAATTGAGGCACATGTGTTACATCCATTTGCCAAATCTCACAGGCTTGAAGACCCCTAGGGTTAACACCTAAGCCTAGAGTGGTTCCATATTGACTGCATTGTGGACAGGATTTTACAATGCCTTGTGCATCTGTTAAGCTGATATTAAATTGTCTCTGTAAGGCTTTTGCAGCTTGATGAAAGAGAGCATGACTCTCTCTTGCAGCTGCAAAAGAGTCTCTTGGTGCTGCTACAACAGGACTGACAAGCGTATCAGCTTTTGCATTGCCTTCTCCAAGACCTAAGTCTGTTTGATGACTGCAGATGTGAATGATGCAACAGGGCTACTTCTGTCCTCTATAGCTCTTTTGATTTGAAAAAATAGTTGACACAGTCGCTTATTATCTGGCGGTTTGATGAGAGCGTCTTCAATACGTTGTACCACTCCTACCACATATAATGAATCTGATACAATGTTCAGCTTACTCTCTCGCCAATGAGACAGTGCCCATGCGACGGCTGTAAGTTCTAATGTCTGCAGTGAGTCGTGTGCATCTCCATCTATAGTTTTACTTCTCCAACTCGAGCCTTCTTGCCAGGTACAGGCTGCTTTTCTCTGCCGACTTCCTGCATCCGTATATACTGTAAGGCCTTTTACCAACTGCTTCACGACTTTGGGCTGTTGCAGCCACCGCTGCTTTAAGATGATCTGCAGGCGTGGATCTCGAGGTTGCCTGTTGTGTACAGTTCCTGGATAGTTGAGCAGCGCTGATTGAATTGGTTCTGAGTGTCTCAGCATCCACTCAAAATTTTCTACCGTTATTGGCAGACTGATATTTTCCGGCTCAGCACCACTAATTTCCACAATTCATGTTCTCGCTTTTTTGATGAGATAAGCAATTGCTTCTGTCCTCTGCCAAATACTCATTGGTGGCGTATATGGCGTAAAAATCCACTCAAGGATCGCTAAAAGCTCTGCACATTTCTTCGCTGATTGCACAAACTGTATCTTCTTGGCAGGCTGCTTGGCACCTCGATGGCTCTTAGATGGGCCCTCTCCCCCTTTCTCTTTTTGCCAAGCAGGCCACTGAAATATGATAGCACATGGTGCAAGAGAGTGGTTACAAATCAGAAGTCCTAAAGGCACATCTGGCAATCTTCTGTCTGCTAGTGTTGAAAGCAGCTTCTTCCCTAGATATATGAGACAACTCTTCTGATTTGCAGAAAGGGAAATTGGAGTCTGTGGGTCTGTGCCTTTTAATAGGCTCATTAAGGGTGCTATCTCATCATTTCGGATACCGGCAATGGGTCGTACCCATTGCAGATCTCCAATAAGTTTCTGTGCGTCATTAAGGGTGCAGATCTCAGTGGTTAATTCCAATTTTTGTGGGTGGACTGATGAAGATGCCAGAATCCAACCTAGATACTTCCATGGGGCTTGTTTTTGAATTTTTTCTGGAGCAACCACCAAGCCTTTTGCTGCAAGCTGGGCAGTGATAAATGTGAGATCTTCATCTTGGAATGGATCACGTTGACAAAACAAGATGTCATCCATGTAGTGATAAATAATTGTCTGGGAGAGCTTGGCCCGCACAGGTGTCCGTTCCCAGTGCACAAACAGTTGGCACATTGTTGGAGAATTTTTCATCCCTTGTGGAAGGACCACTCACTCAAATCTCTGAGATGGACTTTCTTTGTTGATTGATGGTAAAGTGAAGGCAAATCTCGCCGTGTCTTCTTTTTGCAGGGGTATTGTGAAGAAACAGTCTTTCAAATCTATGACTAGAAGATGCCATTCTTGTGGCAGCATTGTGGGAGAGGGCATCCCTGGTTGTAATGCTCCCATTGCCCACATTTGGCCATTTACCTTGCACAGATCATGCAGCAATCGCCATTTTCCAGACTTCTTTGGGATGACAAAAATTGGAGTATTCCATGGGCTGAGCGATGGTTGGATATGCTTTGCTTGTAGCTGTTCTTTGACAAGTTCATGAGCAATTGCTAACTGCTCCTGGGATAGAGGTCACTGCTCAACCCACACAGGCTCATTAGATTTCCACTGAATCCTTGGGGTTGGCGGCCTGTCAGCAGTGGCGACTACTGAAAAAGCAATTGATTGGGAAGAGTTAGTGTTGCCCTGAGCTGGCTGAGAACATCTCGACCAACGAGCCCTCCAAGGCTTCCAGGCAAAGGCATGACGTATGGACACAAGGTGGTAGTCTGTCCTTCAGGAAATTGAAACTGGACCAGGTGTACACTTCTCAGCGGTGTGGAGTATCCTCCTACACCTTGTACCGAGCTTAAGGCTCTGTGGAGAGGCCATTCTCTTGGCCACCAAACTCGGCTGACGATGGTGAAATCAGCTCCTGTGTCTAGCATCATTTTGACTCTTTGCTGCTTTGATCTGTGGCACAGGGTGAGTTCAATTACTGGCCGATGACTCATTTGTTGAACGAGATTCAGCACTGTGTCTCGTGTTGACCCAAATCCTTTGGCTCCGCGTTCAGGAGCACTTCGAAAAATGTCTTTCTCAGTTGCCACCTTTTGAAGCAACACCAATTGAGCAATTCTTGTTCCCTTTTTGATTGTAAGTGGAGGAGCTAGGGTGTAGGCACACACTTGGATTTCACCAGTATAATCAGCATCGATGACTCCTGGGAGAACAATAAGTCCTGCAATTCCAGCAGATGATCTCCCAATCAACAAAGCACCAAGTGCACTGGTAGCAGAATAAACAGGTCCTGTAACTCCAGTCGGGATTTTGCGAATACTGCTGTCGATGAGTGTGACATCTATTGATGCTGCCAAATCGATTCCCAGGCTTCCCCTGGTTGCTGGTGGGTTGAGCTGCTGAATAGAGTTGGGCCGGCAACTTGTGTCCCCGCGCGGTGGCTCCTAGCACTCTTGATCATGTTTTTTGCGAGCTGGCATGCAGTAGTGTCATGATTGTCTACTTGGCATCGGTCACACCACACAGGAACTCGACAAGATTTTCCAAAGTGCCCTCTGTTGCCACATCGATAACAGATGGCTGAAGGTGTGGTGGAAGGTTTACGTCCGCTTCCTAGTTTACTGACTGCAGCAGCAAGTAGACTTGTAGTTGGCTTGATGGCTTCTGCAACGGCATTGGCTACTAGCTGTCCTTGTTGCATCTGGTTTACTCGCAGGGCAATATCTAGCATGTCTCCCACATCTGCTTGCTTTGGGAGCGTGGCAAGGATAGGCTTTATCTTCGAGTTGGCATTCTCAAAAGCTAACAGTTTAAACATGTTCTGTTTTGCCTCTTCAGTCATGTCATTCTGAGCTTTTAGGGCTGCTGACAGATGATCGATGAAATGGGAATACAGTTCCGTGAGGCCTTACCGTATTGTTGTGAAGGAAGGATGAGGCTTGGAATCAGGCACAGCATTAAAGGCTTGATGAACAAGCTGTGCAGACAAATGATGCATTGCAAGAGGGTAGTTTAACTGTACAGCCATATGACTGTAAATTCCTGAACCAGTGAGCATGTCAGGATTAAGTCCATATAATACATAATTTTGATCACGAGATCAATTGGCTTCTAGGACTGCTAACCTCCTCCGTTCCTTCTCCCACACCATAAGCTGTGATGGAGTTAAAAGCAGACATGCGAGATTTTGGCTGTCTATGGGACTATTAACATCAGAGGTGAACAGCCAATCCAATGCAGTGTTTGCAGCTTCAGATTTAATGCCATTCTCAGTAACTGTCTTTTTGGCTTGCTGCAAGATCTTCCAGTCATGCTGTTCATAACATGGATTCTGCTGATCATACAAAATGGGACAAGCAACTGCCCCTGCTGCTTGCCATTCTCCCTCAAGAATTGCATCTCAAATGGTGCCGGACCACCTCTGCTGTGCTCTGTGTTTTCTGTTTTCTTCCTCCAAGGTGATAGAGCTAGAACAAGGTTGTGGTGTTGACAGTGTTTCCAAAGGTGGAGCAGATGGTTCAGGACACAGCATATCCTGTAGTTGTTGAACTGACTCTGCTCGCTGTCTTGGTGTTTGCTGCAGAGCTGCTTTCTCTTGTTGAGGCTGTGCTCTATTAGCACATAGGGTTTGTTCAATCCGAGCTTGAAGCTGTTGCACGAGCTGCTCTATTTGTTGTTGCCATCCCAGTAGCTCTTTCTTTGATATACCGTTGTCATCAATTGGCTCTGCTCCTGCTGCAAGCCGTCCATCATCGGAGTGCATAGGGATATCATCATCGGAGGGGAGAGGGATGTCCTGTGGTCTATCCCAATGAACAGTAGATGGCATCGAAGGGTAGATCTTTGGTTTGCACTTTGAGGCTCTCGTTTCTGCTGACATATCAGGCTCCGCCTGGCTGGAGCTGGCGCCCGCTCCTTCCAGGGAGCCATCATTTCTACATCCGCATTCGGCAGGGTAACTTCCGGCTTAGGCTCTGCCGGCGCGGCTGGAGCCGGAGAGGGCTCCGCCATCACGGCCGGAGCCGGAGAGGGCTCCGCCGGTGCGGCCAGAGCCGCGTCAGAGCACCCCTGAGATTTTAGAAGTTCCGAGACGGTGCTACACTGCTTCCCTGTGAGCCCCTTCGCTGGCCGGACATGCCCAACCCTGAAAAATGCACTCAAACGACTCGCGGACTAGGCAGGGGGTGACTGCGGCGCCTCCGTCTCGGACGGCGCCATGACATCTAATGCAGCTGCTGCTACTGAGGATTCTGCTTTGATATCCCTTAAGGCATTTAACACAATTTTCCATACTTATCCGAGGGCTATTACGTCTTTACTCTTTCCCGTGATTGCCGTGTCCCACATCAGATTCCCGACATCTATCCATTCTTCTACCGCAAAAAGCAGTGAGGGCACTGCAAAATGCCCACGATTTTTCGCCCATATAATGAGCATATCCAGGTCCTTTTCCCTGGCTGCTCTGCCTCATTTAACGAGGATGCTGAGAAGCAGTTTTTCTGCCACCGCAAATTCCACATCCATGTTAACGGCCCGCGGCAGGAGGGAGGTTTGCGACCCTTCTACAGCGCCCCCCAACTTCGGACTCCCCCAGTGACTTGCCCCCGTTTATTCGCGAGCCACCTATCTGGTACCGATCCAAGGCAGCATCTAACTGCGCTCAGATCCGCTCCACCAACCTTGGTCCAAGGCTCCGTCTTATCATGTGTGGACCCACCGAAGCCCCCCTGCCCGCAGGGTGTCCCTGTTCAGGCGCCAGATCTTGAGAGCTCCACCAGCTATTCACCACTCTTCACAGAAGTAATTGTGAACGCCGTTTATTTCTATTATTAACACACCTTTTATAGGGTTTTACAGGGTCCGCGGGCAGAGCAAGCTACTATTGGCTAGTACACACAAGTTTACATTCTTTTCCTTGTACACAAGAATATTGTTTTGCTTTACTCTCTATTCTGCAGGCAAGTTTCAAGGATTTTAGCCCTTAATATTACGACTTATTCCAGAGGCTGGTTTGTGCAGACAGGCTTTTACTAATATATCGTGCCCACCATCTGCTAAAAAACTCTCCATAGAAATCCATTTGGAGAAAAACATCTGCTATCAAATTCCAGAGTTACAAGGGCCCAGGACTCGTGGAACATCAGATTCTGCTGGTCAGTAATCTGAAGATAGCCAACAGGTCTGGTAAACTGTGTCCAGTCTAGATAATGGGATTGAGTATCTCTAAGGAAGAATTGTTTGAACCCAGGATATGGGGGAAAAGGTAAATATGAGGTTTAAAGAGTTAGGAACCCTGGGAATGTGGGTGGATGAACTGCTCTTTCTGAAAGCACATGAAACCCAGAAATTCCCCAGCGGAGTGGTCCTTCCTGCACCCATCCCTTCAGAGGACACAGGGGAGGAGGGAAGAATGCAGGGGGAGGCTGAACACCGGGAGATTTTCGTGATAATTTCAGAAAGCAGATTGAGCAGTTTGTTGTATTGTTGGAGGTTAAAAAATTGCATGTAGAGACATGATGGGTTGTATGGGGTCTTTTTGGAATCTTTATATTTTGAGCAAATAGCGAGGGGGGTGGGGTGGAGAAAATGGTGAAAAAACTCGAGCTGTTTCTGAAACCACACTTTTAGAACAGCCCCCTACCCCGCACCCTCCATGTAGGTCAGAGGAGCCAGAGCGAGGTAAGGAGCCAACCCCACTCTCTGACAATTTTGACCACCTAAAGGTGATATCAAAAAAGGCTGGTGAAGGTGTGTCCACCCAAGAGGATGACACAGGGGTATTTGCCCAGCAGGCGACCCCAAAGATACCCACCCAGCAGGCGGGGCCAGAGGCAGTCCAAGGGGCCAACTCAGAGGCTGCCCAAGAGGAGGAGCCACAAGGAGCGGTGGGATATGGTGGGATGGCTGAGCCATGGAGTGACCCCAAGCAAAGGACGGAGAGATTAGAAGCAATGTTAGGATGCTGCCGTAGACAGGCAGCGAAACAAAAGGGGATGAGCAAAGTTACAAAGGCATGCCCCACAGGGACACCCGTGTCGCCATCCATGAATTGGAGGACCCAGCCCTCCAGAGGGGAGGTTGGCGGGGCCCCCTGTCAAACCGCACATGCACGTTTTGGTGCTGAAGCCGAGCCTGCGCAGTTCATTCAGGAAGTCGGCCCAGGAGTGGGACAAAAATATGCAATTTTCATTCGGGGTCCGTTTTCTGGCACCAGCGGCAATCACCCAAAAAGAGATTTATCTCCTGAAAAGGAGTTTCTCCCTAAATATAGGTTTTTAGAGTTTTTTTTTCTCAGATTCATAACCAGCCTGGCATGGAGGGGCAGATGGGGCTGACAGCATACAGCAGCCAGAAACACCATCGCCATGGCAACCACCAGTGAAACAAGTAACAGCAACTTTGGTGAAACAACCAAAAGCAAGCAACAAAAGAAAAGAGAAAAAGAAAAAGAAAAGAGAGACAACAAAAAGCTGGACATCTTGGAGAGGGGAAAAAAAAGAGAGTTTTAATTGGGCAATTCAAAAATTAGAAGCTTTGTAAATTGCATTGTTGGTTAATCTGCAAATTGTTGTAGCCATGATTAAGTTTTAAAAAGAAGTCCCTATTGAATGAAGTGCCTTCAAAAATAAATCAAAAAGTTTATAAATATTTTATAGTGGTGTATATATATATAGATGGCTGTTGCATTTCTAATGATATCTGCTGGTTTTGTTTTTACAAATAGCATGGAAAATAATAATAGTTATGTATCCCAAGAAATTTAAAAGATTTTTGCTTTTTTTTAAAAGATTTTTGCTGACCTGCAGACTTTAATCTCTCCAGAGAGAGGAAAGTGGGAGCTCAACACGTAAAAGACAACATGAAACATCAAGGTCAGTAAAAGAAAGAGTCAAGCCTCAGACAGAAGGAGAATGAGGAGATGCTTTAGTAAGCTGAAATATTCTTCTGGTAGGGCTATGGAGATGGACAATAATGTTCTGGAAAACTCCTTTAATTCATGAAAAGAGTATTAAGGGAGAATGAACTATTCAAACTGTAGATCTAAGCAAAGGTATCCACTGATGAAGCTAAGCAGACGGTGGAGTAGTTGTGATCCCATGAGATGCTGGAACAGAAAGAAGTGAGAGTTGATGAAGACCCTTGGCCCCCAGGGAGAAAAAGAGAAAATCTCTGTTCCCAGAGATGATCACAAAGACAGATGAAGAGAACCTTTGCCTTTGAATAACTCATCCTTAAAATAATACCCCTTGAGTTCATGGCGCATGGACACATCTCTGAGTCGTGTGAAAATGGGAGGAGGGCATGATGGCAGAGTTTTTTCTTGGCAGCTGCCAATCATGGGAATGAAAAGCCACGAGAAAACTGTTTTTTGTTGTGGACAACTCTTCATGGAATGTGTTGCAGTCCGCAACCCCAGGATCTCGTCCAGGGAAGCAGTAGGATTCTGGGGACCAGCATGAAACACCAACGAGACAGGCTCCCAGTTCACGAAACCATTTATTCAGCATGGGAACAAACTCAGGTCCAGAACAGAGAGCCCCGAACAGAGGCACAGCAGGGGTTTTTGAAGGACAGAACCCCTGAGGGTTTCCACCTTTGAGGGTGGAGTTCAGGGTCAGGGACCAGTAGAAGCACACCAAGGGAGAACCCCCCAGGGACTCAAACCCAATCAGAACACCTGGGCCGCCCTTCACAAGGTTTTGGGGTGGGACAATGTTAACTCTTTGTCTCCCCTGAGGCCACTGCCGCATCTGCTCCTTTTTTTTTTTTTTTTTTTTTTTTTCAAAATTTTAATTAGGAGCTTAAAATGTTTCCAAAACATACACCTTAAAATCTCACCTCCCACCTCCTCCACAGAGCACCCGCTTTGCTATGTGGGACACTAAAAACTCAATAACAAAATACATTAAGCAAACAGAAAAAACAAAATTAAAAACAAACACTTAAATCTCGGACCATGCCGGGCAAATTAAATAGTGATGGTACTTAATACAAACATAATGGTTTTTTAGTTCAGTCTCTTCCAGTTTAGGATTTTCTTTCAGGAAGGGTGCAGCTCTTAGATCTCCTCTCACAAGGGGCAGAGTTCTTCAATCTCTAGCTTCGGCTCTGATCTCCAGCTTCAGCTTCGGCTCCGGCTCCCATGTGGACGTTGCCCCTTTAGATGTTCTCGGTGAAACACTGGCTTTGGGAGCTCAGGTTACAGTTTTGATTTCCCCGGAGGAGATGTTGCCCACAATGGAAAAGCACAGCCCCCAGGGGTGGAGCAGCCAAACAAAGGGGTGGGACCTAAGCTGGAGTTACTGGGGGAAGGGAAGGTTCGGGACCGGAAAAGAAGGAGCAAGGCGGGAAACAAGGGATCCCAAGCCGCGTGGCCAGCGCCATCTTGGAAAAAGGGGGGGGGGGGGGTGTCCAGGACGGACTTTCCTGGACCGGGAACGGGGAATATGGAAAGACAGGGGGTGAAGGACGACACGGAAAGGCGGGCAGACGGCAGCAGACCTGCATCACTCTGGATGTTCTCCGTTCCTTGCCTGCCTTCAGGAAAACGGGATGGCAGAAAGACACAAGGGTAACGGGGAGACAGCAGCAACCCTGAGCCATCTTGGCTTTTTTCACCCTTTGTCCTGCCCTTAGGAACATAGGAGAGGGGAAGGTACAGGGAGGTGTGATAAATGGACTTATGAATAAAAATTCGTGGAGGTCTAAATAAATACATTTGTAGCTATAATAATATAAAATACAGTGTCGCCAAAGAATCCTTCCCCAGATCTAGTCGCGAATTCCCATTCAGAAGATAACAATTCTAGCCGCACCCAGATAACGATTCTAGCCGGCGCCCATCAACCGAAGAGAATGAGCAGGACACGGGCCATCAGGCTGACAAAGGAACGAACTTGGTCGCCGGACCTGAATACCCCGCCCTGCAGACCACTGTTGGGGAAGCAATCAAGCTGACAAAAGAACGAGCTCGGACAAGATAATCATCGCCAGACCTGAGCACCCCGCCTTGCAGACCATTGTTGAAGAAGCAATCAGACTGGACAAAGGGAGAAGCCCAGCCGAGATATTCATCGGCTCCAACCCGGATCCAACCACTCCATCCTGATGGCCCGAACCAAAATGAAATCAAGCAACACTCAGAACTTCTTTTACATATGAGGAGACTCTGCCCGGACGTCTATGGACTCTATTCTCCAGCGCCAGGAAATCCATTCATCCAACAATCAAGGACCCTTGGTGAATGGTGCCTGCTTGGAATTTGGCCTTAGGACACAAAATCCCTATAAAAACCCAGGCCAGAGAACCCAGGAGCTGAAGAATCACCTCACTTGGCCGGTGTTAGGCACGTTTGAGAAATGGACATGTAACGAATTGCTCTCCTATGTAGAGAACAAAGTCCTCTCGGACCCCGAGGAGAAGGAATGTGCCAGGCTCTGGTTAACTGCCAGAGTAGGGTTATTCCCGATAAAACAAAAAGAGAAACATGGGTCGAGAGCTGAACCCTGGGAACCTCTCGACCATTTACCACCCCCATACCATGGACCGGCAGAGCCCTCTTCTGTAGATCAAGTGGTGCCGTCAGCACCTTCGGGCTCCCAAGAACAACCCACTGGGATGTACACATCCCGAGCAGACGAATCAGCGTCGGCAGCCGTGCCGGCAGCGCTCCCCTTGCCCCCGCCAGCGGATACCACAGCCACCGCGACCTCTTCAGAGGTTTTTCCGGCACAAGGCTGGGGAACACATTATCCGCAACTGCCAGTCCGGCCGCCACAGCCGGGACCCTACCATCTAACAGAAGGGGTCCCTCCCAGTAACCAGGTGGCGGCAGGGTTCCCACAATCAACAAAAGGGAAAACTCCCACAAACCCCAGTTCCCCTCCTGCAAGTAGAACCTGGTTGAAAGCAAAAATGGGGGGAGAGGAGGGGGGAGAAAGTAGTGAGAGTGAGCACAGGTTGTTCCCTCTCAGGGAAGTACCGACAGCCCCGGGAGTGATTGGATTTGTGAATGTACCCCTTAACTCCGGGGATGTGCGAGCATTTAAAAAGGAAATGGGGCGATTGTTGGACGATCCTTTTGGAGTGGCTGAAAGGCTGGATGACTTTTTAGGAAGTAGCATTTATACTTACGATGATCTTATGGCCATCCTGAGATGGCTGTTTAATCAAGAGGAAAGAGAAATGATTAAGCAGGCTGGTATCAGGGACTGGGACCGACGCAATCCACAAGGGACACCTGGTGACCAGAAATGGCCTAGCGTGAGCCCGAGCTGGAATGCCCAGACAGAGGAAGGTAGGCGAAACATGATGGATTTAAGAAACATGATTGTTCAGGGAATAAGGGAGGCAGTTCCCCGAGGTCAGAACATTAGTAAAGTATTCGGGGAATGTCAAGGAAAGGAAGAATCGCCCACGGAATGGGTAGAGAGGTTATGGCGAAGTTTTCAGATCTACTCTGGAACTGACCCGAACTCTCCCGTGGGAGAGGTCTTACTAAAAACACAATTTGTTGCTAAATCTTGGGAAGACATTAGGAGGAAATTGGAGAAAATTGACGGGTGGTAAGATAAAAGCCTCCAGGAGCTTCTGAGGGAAGCTCAAAAAGTATATATGAGAAGGGAGGATGAAAAACAGAGATTGCAAGCTAAGGTTTTGGTAGCTGCGGTCAAAGAAGTCCAAAAGCAAGAGCAAACACAAGGTAAGTTTAAAACACTACCTAGAAAACAGAAAGGCACTCACAAGGCAGCCCCTACCCCGCGGAGAGAGCTCCCCAAATGTTACTACTGTAAGAAAGTGGGACACATTCAGCAGGACTGTAGGCAAAGAATAAAAGATGAAAAGATTTTTCAAGAAGATTAGGGCTGTCGGGGGCTCTTTAATTTGGGGACAAGAACATCCAAGGAGCCCTTAATAAAATTAAAAGTGGGTCCCCAGCGGCAGGAGGTAAGCTTTTTAGTAGACACTGGAGCAGAGAGAAGTACTCTGCAAAAATTACCAGAGGGGTGTGTGACAAGCAGGGAAAAGGTTTTTGTAATTGGAGCCAAGGGGGATCCTTTCAAAGTATCTGTAATAAAGAATGTGGAAATAGAATCGGAAAATAAAATTTGTTTAGGAAATTTATTGCTTGTAGAAGAAGCAGATTATAATTTATTAGGAAGAGACATGATTGTTGCATTAGGAATTAATATTGTTGTTAAAAACTCTGAATTAGTAGTAAAATTATTCAAACTAACTCCCAAAGATGAAGAAGAAATTAACCCTAGAGTGTGGCACTCAAAAGGGGAAATAGGGAAATTAGATATCAAGCCTATTAAAATAGAAATCAAGGACCCTGATGACCCTATAAGGATCAAACAATACCCCATCCCGATGGAAGGGAAGAGGGGATTGAAACAAGTAATTGACGACCTCCTTAAAGGGGGTACCATAGAACCCTGTATGTCTCAGCATAACACCCCCATCCTGGCGGTAAGAAAAACAGATGGCAGTTTCCCATTGGTTCAGGACCTCAGGGCTGTAAATGCTAGAACCCGAACCAGGTTCCCGGTGGTGGCCAATCCTTACACTTTACTGAACAGGCTCTCACCTGAAGATGTATGGTATAGTGTAATCGATTTGAAAGATGCTTTTTGGACTTGCCCTCTGGATGAAAAGAGTAGGAATTATTTCGCCTTTCAGTGGGAAGACCCAGACACAAACCGAAAACAACAACTAAGGTGGACAGTCCTCCCTCAGGGGTTTGTGGAATCCCCGAACCTTTTCGGGCAGGCTTTGGAACAATTGCTAACGCAATTTGTTCCTGAGGGTGGGACAAAGCTCCTGCAGTATGTTGATGACCTATTGATAGCTGGAACAACTGAAGAAAACGTGAAGAGAAGCACGATTGCTTTGTTAAACTTTTTGGGACAAAAGGGGTTAAAAGTATCGAAATCCAAACTGCAATTCACGAAGCCCGAAATAAAATATCTTGGACATTTGATATCTCAGGGAAAAAAGAAATTAGACCCTGAGAGGGTAGCCGGGATTCTTGCACTCCCTGCACCTAAAACAAAAAGACAAATTAGGCAATTTTTAGGGCTCTTGGGATATTGCAGACAATGGATTGAAGGTTTCAGTGAAAAAGCAAAATTTTTGTATGAAAGATTAAATACTGACAGGTTGAAATGGACTGAGCAAGATGAATTTAATTTTCAGAAATTAAAGGATGCCCTCATAACTGCCCCCGTACTAACTTTACCGGATACCAATAAAGAATTTCAGTTATTCGTGGATGTGAATGGACAAACAGCACAAGGAGTTCTGACCCAGGAGTGGGCAGAAAAAAAGAAGCCCATAGGGTTTCTCTCGAAAATTTTAGACCCGGTTAGTCGGGGTTGGCCTACTTGTTTGCAAGCAATTGTGGCAGTGGCTTTGTTGGTAGGAGAAGCAAAAAAGGTAACTTTTGGAGCTCCCTTGATAGTCTACACCCCACATGATGTAAGAAATATCTTACAACAGAAAGCAGAAAAGTGGTTGACTGATTCAAGGCTTCTGAAATATGAAGCCATCTTAATCAGTTCACCTGGTTTAGAATTAAGAACCACTACTGCGCAGAATCCTGCGCAGTTCCTGTTTGGGGAACCAACAGAAAAACTATTACACGATTGCGTTGAAACTGTGGAATTGCAAACAAAGGTTAGACCTGACTTGGAAGATCAAGAGTTAGAAGGGGGAGAAAAGTGGTTTATAGATGGTTCTTCGAAAGTTGTTGAAGGAAAACGAAAGTCAGGGTATGCTATAATATATGGCATATCAGGGGAAATTGTAGAATCGGGCCCCCTAAAAGCAAGTTGGTCTGCACAAGCTTGCGAGCTCTATGCTCTCCTAAAGGCCCTCCGGGGATTGAAAGGAAGAAGGGGGACCATTTTTACAGACTCACAATATGCATTTGGAGTAGTACATACCTTTGGGAAAATATGGGAAGAAAGAGGTTTGATAAATACGAAGGGAAAAGGATTGATCCACGGGGAAATAATCCGACAGATTCTAGAGGCAGTCAGAGAACCAAAAGAAATATCGGTGGTCCATGTAAAAGGACACCAAACAGGATGGCAATTCCACACTCAGGGAAACAACCTGGCAGACAAAGAGGCGAAACGAGCAGCCTTGTTAACCGTAAGTATTCCCGAAATAACCCCGGGGGAATCACCAGAGATCCCCATGCTCCCTTCGGAAAGGGAGATAGAAGAATTCAAAAAGGTAGGAGGTAACTTTGAAAAGGGAAAATGGTGGTTACCTGATGGGAGAGAATTAATTCCAAAAAGAATGGCAAGGGGGATACTACGGAGACTACACAAACAGACTCATTAGGGAACTCAGGCATTAGCCGAGCAATTTCTCAAATTTTTCGGGTGCAAAGGAATCTTCGAACTCGCCAAACAGGAGGTGCAAGGATGTGTGATATGCCAAAAAGTAAACCGATCAAAGTTTAAGCAAACAGCCTGGGGAGGTCGCCCTCTCTCATGCAGGCCATTTGAAAGAATCCAGGTGGATTTCACTGAGCTACCAAAAATCGGTAGATACAAATTCTTATTAGTAATAGTAGATAAATTGACACATTGGGTAGAAGCCTTTCCCAGATCACGGGCAACAGCCCAAACGGTGTCGAAAATTTTATTAGAAGAAATCATTCCCAGATATGGGATAATAGATTATATCGATTCAGACCAAGGAACACATTTTACATCAAAAATTATCAAACAAATATCAGAAGCCCTAGGCATCAGATGGCAATATCACACCCCTTGGCATCCTCAGAGTTCAGGACGGGTGGAAAGGATTAATCAAACATTAAAATCCCAGCTATCTAAACTTACAATTGAAATTAAAATGTCCTGGATTAAGTGTCTTCCCCTTGCATTACTGAATATAAGAACTATGCCACACTCTGAGACAGGTCTGTCCCCTTTTGAAATGTTATATGAGATGCCATATAAGCATGGAATGCCGGTGGCACATCCTCAGGTGGAGGATGTGCACATTCAACCATATCTCATTTGTATAAACAAAAATTTGCAGGATCTACGGAAAAGAGGACTGGTTCCCCAAAGCACAACACTGGGATTTCCAATACACCAAATACAGCCTGTGGATAAAGTTCTGATCAAAGCATGGAAGGAGCTCCCCCTCAGCCCCCACTGGGAAGGACCATTTCTCGTCCTCTTGACCACAGATACCGCAGTCCGGACTGCAGAAAGGGGTTGGATGCACTCATCTCGGGTAAAAAAAGTAACGGATTACAATTCCTCTGAGTGGAAAATCACCACCCCTCCGGGAGAACTGAAAATCAAACTCCGGCGTCACCACAAATGACAAGTGACGGGCAGATAAGTTGCATTCATCCTGATTGTTATTGTTTTCCATTTATCCATTTCGAGTGTGCTTATTGTAAACAGATTTGGGTAGCCCACTGTTTGGGGGGATACAAACCCAAGGGATTGTGTACAAAGTGTCTAGAAAAGGAACAGGAGGAAACTGGCCGTTTTCTAACACTTGCCACCCGGGCGGGGTTTTTGGAACTAGACTCTCCTGAGTGGTTCCTGTTTTTCCAAAAAGGGTTGAGAGGCAAGCTAGATTCTAAAGCAGAGGCTTTAGTAATTGAGTGTCGAAAAACGATTAAAGTACTGTGTAGGACAGACACGATCAAAGCGTCTCGGTGGGCTGCTTTCAAGAGAAGGTACGCCGTAAGGACTACAAAGGCCCCTGAAGACAGTCCTTGCTGCCGAGAAGATGGTAATCCCCGACATATGTTCCTATACGGGCGAAGGGCAAGGCAGAGGGATGCAATGGTGGGGAATCCTGACTGTCCTGAATCTAGCCATGTGCTTGGCTGAGGGAACGAGTCCTGAGGCACCTCCGGGGGAGAGTCCCCTGGGGATGTGTGAGCAGTGTCAGACTGCCACAGGAACCGAATGAATGATTGGCTGTCCTCCGGAACTGCGAAAAGGGTTATGTTTGTCCAATGGCACTCAGTATAATCTGTGTAATTTAAAGGGGGAGGTCTGGTGTTTCCGCCCAGGGGCAAGTTTTAAGGACGGACAGTTTCAAACTCCGAAGAGACAAAAGACTAAAACAACCCACTTCAGGTACAGGAGGGAAGTGGGAAAAGTTTTTCCGATCTCAATTTGCAGTCAATGTAATAAAACCGTCTGGATCGGAGGAAAAAAGCAATCCATTTTATAGCGTATTACAAAGTCAATCCTTTATGTTATAATAAAGCACACTTGAAAACGTGTACTATAGGTGGAAAATTGTATTGGGAGGGTAAAAATTTGAAACATGAAGAAAAAGCCTCCTTTAACAATGAACCCATAATTCTGGATTTGTTAAAAAGTGATGATGATCGGGTGTGTTTGCAATTTGACCAGGTATTCTGTTTTTCTAGAGATGAGGAAGGGTTAGATCCAGAAAGCAAAATAAAACAACTAACCCTAGAACTAAAAAGACAAGAAATAGAGAATCGAAGAAAGAGGCTGGAGCAAGAGAGACTTAACGCTCTCAGTGAACATTATGAACAATTGGAAAAACAATACAGTAATTGGGGATTACCAAGCCCCAATCAAAACCTATTCATAGACCTGATGCAAGAGATTGCCACAGAATTAGGTCTATCAAATTGCTGGATATGTGGTGGTTTGAAATCAGCCGAAAGGTGGCCATGGAAGGGAGAAGGACTCACCCCAGAGCAACTCTTAAAATGGAAGGGTTTAAAATTATCCAAAACTACATGAAGACCCGAGGGGTGGGTGATAGATCAAAGAATAATTGGGACTTTCTGCATTAGCCGACAAGGAAAGGAATTCACCGATTTGGTAGGCTATACCCCGTGTATAAACACCCTCACGGTGAATTCTGACAGCAAAACAAAAGTTTGGCAACCTGAACCACCCGCGGGCTATTGGAGTCGCTCCCGGGATAATAACTGTGAATGGATAAAAATAATTGGACTTTGCCGGTTCAAAAACTCTGGAGCCAATCCCTTCCATGCACTAATAGGCCTGAAAGAATACTGGGATGATCCGGCAAAATTGAACAAGGGTTGGGAAGCTCCTGATGGCATATATTGGATATGTGGAAAGAAAGCATACAGCGAGCTACCTAGGAGGTGGAAAGGATCCTGCACACTCGGAATAATTCGGCCTTTTTTCTTTACTCTACCCAAAACGGAGAGTAAATCATTGGGAGCCCCTCTCTTTGAAACATTAAACAGACAAAGGAGGGAATTAAAACGGGAACTACCAATGGCAGGAGGCAACCAGAAGTGGAAAGAAGAAGAATGGCCTGCCAAAAGAATCATACAATATTATGGGCCCGCTACTTGGGCAAGTGACGGCAGCTGGGGTTACAGAACCCCCATTTATCTCCTCAACAGACTTATCAGGTTGCAAGCGGTGGTAGAGGTAGTTTCCAATCACACTTCAGAAGCCCTGGAACTCCTAGCAAAACAACACTCACAAATGAGAGCTTTTGTGTATCAAAACAGATTAGCTCTCGATTATCTGCTAGACGAGGAGGGAGGAGTGTGTGGCAGGTACAACGAATCCGAGTGCTGTATGGAAATAGACGATTACGGAGAAAGAATAAAACGATTAGCTGCTGAAATAAAGAAAGTAGCGCATGTACCAGTCCAAAAATGGAATTCAATCCTACAAGCCTCCTGGTGGGACCAAATATTCGGGCAAGGGGCTTGGTGGAAGAAGCTAGTATTCTTCATAGTCTGTTCAATTGCCGGAATCATTTTCCTTCCCTGTCTAATTCCTTGTTTCATCAGACTAATTCACTCTGTTGTGCAAGGAATGCAGATTGCCGCCCTTCCAATCGATCCCGAGAAAGCACAAGGGAAACCTACTTCCCTCTCTAAACTAATGAAATTAGAGGAGGAAAAGGAAAACAAAAACGCAATTAAGGCTTTAAAGAATTTTGAAAATAAATATAACCTGTCTCAAGTATATTGTGGGAATTCGCTAACGGACTGGGAAGAAAATGAATGTGATTGAAAATTATATATAGTCCTTCCCCCATAGAATTAGATAAAATAACACGAATTTTTAATGTTATGGATTATTAGGCGGGGGACTGTGATAAATGGACTTATGAATAAAAATTCGTGAAGGTCTAAATAAATACATTTGTAGCTATAATAATATAAAATATAAAATACAGTGTCGCCAAAGAATCCTTCCCCAGATCTAGTGGCGAATTCCCATTCAGGAGATAACAATTCTAGCCACACCCAGATAACGATTCTAGCCGGCGCCCATCAACCGGAGAGAATGAGCAGGACACAGGCCATCAGGCTAACAAAGGAACGAGCTCGGTCGCCGGACCTGAACACTCCGCCCTGCAGACCACTGTTGGGGAAGCAATCAGGCTGACAAAAGAACGAGCTCGGACAAGATAATCATCGCCAGACCTGAGCACCCCGCCTTGCAGACCATTGTTGAAGAAGCAATCAGACTGGACAAAGGGAGAAGCCCAGCCGAGATATTCATCGGCTCCAACCCGGATCCAACCACTCCATCCTGATGGCCCGAACCAAAATGAAATCAAGCAACACTCAGAACTTCTTTTACATATGAGGAGACTCTGCCCGGACGTCTATGGACTCTATTCTCCAACGCCAGGAAATCCATTCATCCAACAATCAAGGACCCTTGGTGAATGGTGCCTGCTTGGAATTTGGCCTTAGGACACAAAATCCCTATAAAAACCCAGGCCAGAGAACCCTCTGGTGTGGATTTGGGAACACCTATACCTTGGGTATAGACCCCTGTCCACCCAGCGCTGCGCTGACCTATTTATTATGGTTTTTCTCTTTCGTTGCAGGTGTTTAAATTGTTTTATAATAAATTGCTTTTTATTGACCTTATTTTGCCATTGCATTTATAACAGAGGTATACACCAAAAAAAAATTTTGAGGAGCTTCACAGAAGACAAAAACAGTCTACTGGAAGAGCCATACCGTCCATAATCGTCCATAATGCTAATATAATCGTCCATAATCATCCATAATGTTAATATCATCCATAATACATCTCGTTGGGTGATGTAAGGTGTTTGTCCCAGCGTCTGGTCTCGGCTCCCACACCTCTGTAAGCCCTTTTCTTACCCATGCCTCCGAGGCACTCCCAACCCAGCCTTCCTGCCAGGTACTCTCGAGTCCTCCTTTCTTAGGCAGGGGTCTCGCTGGCTCTCAAGCCATCAGCCGGTGACTTACAAGGTGTCCATGGAGCCGGGTCCTGCTGTTCTGGTGCTTCACTGGATGCCACACATTCTCTCACCAGGAATGACAAGAGACAGTTCCTCTCCCACAAAGACTGATGAAAAGACTATTGTATAGTTGGGACTGCTTTAACATCCCAGATTTTGTCTCTACATTGTCAGTTGAGAAAGGAAAACGTTTGGGTGGAGGGAAGAAAAGTTTCTGGAGGTTTTATTCTGGTTCCTTAGTCTTGTAGTCTTGTTAATAAAGTTTCTTTATTCCTTTAAACTTTTAATCCTGTTTTTCCCTTCTCCTAATCCATATCTCACAGCAAGAAATTAGTAAGTACTCTGGTGATTTTAGCTAGAGCTAAACCTACCACAGCAAATCTGGGAAATTCTTTAAGTTTGCAGGAGACAATTTTTTTTCACAAGTACTCAGCAAGCCAACTAGGAAAGATGTCCTCCTAGACTTGCTATTTGTGAATAGATAATTTGTTGGAGTTGTCTCTATCTCTGCCAGCAATGTCTCTGCAGATGCAGCCCAGGATCTGATTTGCCTTTATTGCTGCAGCAGCACACTTCTGGCTCATGTTCAGGTTGTTGTCCACCAATACCCTAAGGTCCTTTTCAGCAAGGCTGCTCCCCAGCCACACAGATCCTCACCTGTACTGCGCCCTTTGGTTATGTCATCCCAGGTGCAGGACCTTGCACTTGTCTTTTTTAAACTTCATACTTTTCTTACTAGGCCACTCTTCCAGCCTGTCCAGGTCTCACTGTAAGATGGGTTTCCTTTCTGATGTGTCCACCTGTCACAATCCACAAGGTGGGATTCATGATGTGGTTCTTTTATTTGGTCTTAGAGTACAAAAGATTATCAGCAAACCAGGGACTCAAACAGCAAAACACACTTTATTGAGTGCTCATCAGCACTAATATGCTATAGAGGGAAGAGAAGAGAAAGGAAAGCATAAGAAAAGAGAGGGTAAGGGGATTATAGCTACCAACGTTGAAGTCCACTCAGCCGTCCATTGACACAGAGTCTTCTCTCCATTGGGGAGATCTCAAAGGAAGGTAAGTTTGGGGTGTAATTTTATAGTCTTTTACAGAGTGAGGGGCGCAGGGCCAAAAACAGAGGAGATTGATGACCATTGTGATGAATTCCATTGCACAGAGGGCAGGTGTAGGGTACAGAGCAAACCACATCTTGCAAGTCTTTGCTCACCAGCAGGAACAAGGGCAGTGTACCGTGAAACCACCTGCAAACAATCACTTAGCAAACATCCACCTCAGCTAGGCCCAAACCCCCATACCAAGTCCCTTGTGATATTCAGGGTCTTAGTCTCTGTTCTTGAGACAGTCGTGAGACAGATGAGAGAATCTTCGGACTGTCTCTTAGACCACCTCACCACCCATTTAATTCTCATCAGCAAGCTTAGTGAGGGTGCTTTCAATCACATTGTCCAGGTAATTTATGAAGATGTTGAACAGTGTGAGGCCTAGTATCAATCCCTGGGAGACCCCACTTGTGACAGGCTGCCAGCCTGAGTAAGAAATACTGATTACCACCATCTGAGGAGGGCCTGTTAGCCAATTTTCTACCCATCTGGCAGATCACCCATCTAATCTGTATCTTGCCAGTTTGTCCAGGAGAAGGCTGTGAAAAAGTGTTGAATGATTTTCTGAAATTCAGGTGAACAGCATCCACTGCTCTCCTCATGCTGACAGAAAAAGTTATTTTGTTGTAGAAAGTGATCAGGTTAGTCTGGCATGACTTGCCCTTGATAAATCTGTGCTGGCTTTTCCCAATAGCTTACTTTATTTGGTTTGCAATGGTTTCTAGGACTACTAGTTCCATTACTTTCCCAGGGGTTGAAGTAAGATTAATGGGCCTGTAGTTTCCTGGGTGATCTTTTGGGCCTTTCTTGTAGGTGGGTATGATATTTGCCCTCTTCCAGTCTGTTGTGATAAGTGTAAGACATTTATCAGAAAATAACCCCCCTTGCATTCCAGCTGGTCCTCAGAGATCAGAGGGGCTGGGTGCAGCTGGACTTAATTCCTGATTAGAATCAATTCAGCATTATAAGTCTGGTCACATTCAATAGGATCTTTCACAAACACAAATTCACAAATACTGTCGTTTATTGAAGCAACAGGTAATAGATTCTTGTTAGCTTGCTGGTGATAAATTCACTAAACCTATTGTAAAAAACCTCTATCCCCAGCCCCGGAGATCACTCGGTTAACTCCTTGTTCACCGGGGGGCTGGGGGGGGGGGGGGGGGAGAGGGGGCTGACAGTGGACAGAAGTAAAAGACGAAGGAGGCTCTTTTTTTTCTGGGACACAGTCCCAATTTATTCTTGGAATGAACTCCAGAGAAAAAAGAGACAGAGGTAGAAATGGCAGGGACTTTTAAACTGGGGGAAAAGGGGAGGGAGAGAAGCAGGACCCCAGCCAATGGGGAGGGGTGAGGGGAAGGATCCAACACACCACAGACCCAGGGGGGAGCAACAGGGAAAAACCACTTTAGTGTAAATATAACAGCTATGTAATAAATTATGTGTAAATAAAAATTTGTAAAGATATAAATAAGATGTATATGTGTTGAAATAATAAAAATCCAAAGATGTATATATAAACCCTTCTTCCAAGCCTGGCCGGGAGTTTTTCTCCGAAGGCAAAGGATTGCAGCCAACACCCAGATAACGAACATTAGCTCGGAAAATAGACAGGACGAGAGCCATCAAGAAAACAAAAGGACTAGCTCCGAGGAGGAACCCACCCCCGGACCTGACCAACGTCCCTGCAGATCTCGGTTGGGAAACAATCAAGGTCGACAAAGACGAGCCTCAGAAAAAGTATCCGTCGCTAGTCCTGAATCCCCCACCTGTCAGACCAGTGTTGGAGATGCAATCACTGGAAACAAAAGGGAAGACTCTGCCGAGATTTCCATCGGCACCAACCCCGGATCACACCACTTCTGCCTTGATAACCCAAAATTAAAATACATACAGAGTCTCTTTACATATGAGGAGACTCTGTCCGGACACTGGTTAGGTCTATTTTTCCAAGCCAGGAAATCCATTCACCGAACAATCAAGAACACTTGGTGAATGGAGCCTGCTTGGAATTTTAGCCTGAGGACTTAAAATCCCTATAAAACCCCAAGCCTGAGAGCGCTCAGACGTGGATTTGGGAACCCTACACCTCCGGTGTAGACCCTGTCCACCCAGCGCTGCGCTGACCATTTTTATTGTGGTTTTTTTCTCTCATTGTTATTCTTTGCTGTTGATTAATAAATTTCTCTCTTTGATTTTATCCCAAATTTGCCTTTGCATTTATAACAGATTGGTGCCGTGACTCGGATCGGAAAACTGTGGGAGAACCTCGCTATCCAGGTCGGGTACCCCCGCTGATTTCGGCGGCCTGGGGAGCCGAGAGCCTCCGCAGTTCGCTCCGACATCCGAACCAAATTTAGGCTGGGGTAAAAACCACAATAAAAGAGAAAACGGATCCAGAGGAGCTCGGGAAGGCACGGAGCCTTCAAGAAAAGCCGCGGCTTGGTAGCTCATAAAAAGTCGACAGTGCACGAAGACATCCTCGCAAGAAAATTGCTGTAAGTATTGTGAGGTTGAGCGGGTGATTGGGCAAGCGTGTGTGAGACGTGATCTAATCACGGAGCGAGAGCGGACTCCAAAGCCGCGGTTCCATCCTCCCGCGAGGGAATTGGCTGGCCACGGAGGAAGCGAGTCGGTGTGAGAAAGATTCTCTATTCACGTTTGTAAAGCCTGGGACTAAAGGGAGTCCTGGGGGACCGATCACAAGGGGCTGAAAGGGGAAGAGGACGTCCAGTTGAGCTCGGGAATTAGTAAACCCTTTCAGCCACAAGGACCTAAGAGAAGGTCCGGAGGAAAATCGAGACAGAGGACCCCGGTGCAGCTAACCGAGAGGTGAGTATTGACGGTCTTTGATTTTCCTGGGTAAAGAAAAACGGAACAAACACAACGCAGGATAGGTAAGATTTTTGTTTAAAATATGGGACAGAGAAAAAGTAAATCACAAAGGAAAGGTGAGGAAAGGAGTCCTTCTGAAAAGGCGAAGGAGTTGTTAGACATCCCACCAGAAAGTCCTTTGGGATGGATGTTGAAATATTGGGAAAATTGCCCTGAAAGGAAAAAGAAATCCAAAGCAAAAATGATCTATTATTGTGCCGAGGTTTGGGGTGGGCAGGAACTGAGAACCCATCTCACTTGGCCGATATTAGGGACATTTGAAAGGTGGACATGTAACGAATTATTCTCTTATGTCGAGAGTAAGGTTCCCTCGGACTCCGAGGAAAAGGAATATGCCAAGCTCTGGCTAACGGCCAGAGTAGGGCTATTCCCAATGAAACTAAAAGGTGGACCGAAGACAGAAACCTGGGAACCCCTTGATCATTTACCCCCTCCATACCACGGGCCAGCAGAGCCTTCTGCGGTGGATCAAGTGGTGCCGTCAGCACCCACGGGTTCCCCGGGGCAACCGGGTGAAGCACACACATCGCGAACAGGGGAACCGGAACCCGCAGTGGTTCCGGTGGCCCCCCGTTGTCCCCTCCTGTGGGAACCGCAGCCGCCGCCGCCTCTCCAGAGTCTATGGTGGTGCAAGGTCGGGGATCACCCTATCCACAATTGCCCGTCCAACTGCCACAGCCAGGTCCCTCGAATTTAACAGAGGGAATCCCTCACGGTAACCTGGTGGCAACAGACTGTACATCAATAATAAAAGAACAGACCCTCAAAAACCCCAGTTCCCCTCCTGCGAGTAGGACTCGTTTTAAATCTAAGCTGATGAGTGAGGAGTGGGAAGAGAATGAGAATAGACACAGAATGTTCCCTCTCAGGGAAGTGCCAACAGCCCCTGGAGTAATTGGGTTCGTGAATGTACCCCTTAACTCAGGGGATGTGCGAGCGTTTAAGAAAGAGATGGGGCGATTGTTAGATGATCCGTTTGGAGTGGCTGAGAGATTGGATGAGTTTTTAGGTAGTAGTATTTATACATATGAGGATCTCATGGCTATCCTGAGATCACTGTTTAGTCAAGAGGAGAGAGAAATGATTAAACAAGCTGGTATCAGAGACTGGGAGCGGCGAAACCCGCAGGGGACGCCAGGCGATCAGAAATGGCCTAGCGTGAGCCCGAGCTGGAACGCCCAAACAGAAGATGGCAGGAGAAGTATGATTGATTTAAGAAATATCATTGTGCAAGGAATAAGGGAGGCGGTTCCCCGAGGTCAAAATATCAGTAAGGTATTCGGGGAATGCCAGGGAAAGGAAGAATCACCCACCGAATGGTTGGAGAGATTGCGACGAAGTCTGCAGATTTACTCTGGGACTGATCCTAGCTCTCCGGTGGGGGAAGTCTTGCTCAAAACCCAATTTGTGGCAAAATCATGGGAGGATATCCGAAGGAAATTAGAAAAGATTGATGGGTGGCAGGAGAAAGGTCTCCAAGAGCTTCTGAGGGAAGCTCAAAAGATTTACATGAGGAGAGAGGATGAGAAACAGAAACTCCAGGCCAAAATATTAGTGGCCGCAGTAAAGGAAGCCCAAAAACAAGAACAGGCACAGGGCAAATTTAAAACAGCGCCGAAAAAGCCGCAAGAGTCTCAAAAAGACGGCTCCGCCCCGCGAAAGGATCCTCCAGAGTGTTTTTACTGTAAGAAAGTAGGACACATTCAACGGAACTGTCGACAAAAATTAAAAGATGAAAAGGTATTTCAAGAAGACTAGGGAAGTCTTGGGCTTTTTCAGGTGGGGACGGTAACAGCAAAAGAGCCCTTGATAAAATTAAGAGTGGGTCCCCATCGCCAAGAAATAGAATTCTTGGTTGACACGGGAGCTGAAAGAAGCACCCTGCAGAAATTACCCAGGGGATGCGTGGCAAGTAAAGAAAAAGTAGTTGTAATTGGTGCTAAGGGAGATCCCTTCAAGGTCTCTGTAATCAAAGATGTGGAAATTGAGTCTCAAAATAAAGTATGCTTAGGAAATTTATTATTAGTAGAAGAAGCTGATTACAATTTATTGGGAAGAGATATGATTGTTGCATTAGGTATAAATATTGTTGTGAAGAATTCCGAATTGGTAATAAAAATATTCCATTTGACTCCAAAAGATGAAAGGGAAATTGATCCCAGAGTGTGGCATTCGAAAGGGGAGGTGGGGAAGTTAAAAATTACTCCCATCAAAATTGAAATAGAGAACCCAGAGGATCCGATAAGGATCAAGCAATATCCCATCCCGATAGAAGGGAGAAGGGGTTTGAAATTAGTAATCGATGACCTCCTTAGAGGGGGTACCCTCGAACCCTGCATGTCCCAACATAACACCCCCATCCTGGCAGTAAAGAAAGCGGATGGGAGCTTCCGACTGGTTCAGGATCTTAGAGCAGTAAATGCTAGAACCCGAACCAGGTTTCCGGTGGTGGCAAATCCTTATACTTTACTGAATAGACTCTCACCGGAGGATATATGGTATAGTGTAATCGATTTGAAAGACGCTTTCTGGACCTGCCCTTTAGATGAAAAGAGTAGGAACTTCTTTGCCTTCCAGTGGGAAGATCCGGACACCAACAGAAAGCAACAACTAAGGTGGACTGTCCTCCCACAGGGATTTGTAGAATCTCCAAACCTGTTTGGACAGGCTCTGGAGCAACTACTCACCGAATTTATTCCAGAGGAGGGGACAAAATTGCTGCAATATGTAGATGATTTATTGATTGCTGGGGCATTGGAAGAAAAGGTGAAAAAGAGTACGATTTCTTTATTGAATTTTCTGGGACAAAAGGGATTGAAGGTATCAAAATCCAAGCTGCAATTCACAGAGCCCGAGGTAAAATATCTTGGACATTGGATATCTCAGGGGAAAAAGAAATTAGACCCTGACAGAGTGGCGGGAATTCTCGTGCTCCCTGCCCCAAAAACAAAAAGACAGATTAGGCAATTTTTAGGGCTCCTGGGATATTGCAGACAGTGGATTGAAGGATTCAGTGAGAAGGTAAAATTTCTGTATGAAAGATTAAACACCGACAGATTGAAATGGACAATGCAAGATGAAACTAAATTTCAAGAATTAAAGAATGCCCTCAAAACCGCTCCGGTACTAACCTTACCGCACACAAATAAAGAGTTTCAGCTGTTTGTGGACGTAAGCGGACAAACAGCACAGGGAGTTCTGACCCAGGAATGGGCAGGAAAGAAAAAGCCTATAGGATTTTTGTCAAAAATCCTAGATCCAGTCAGTCGAGGCTGGTCTACTTGCCTGCAGGCAATTGTGGCAGTAGCCTTGCTGGTTGGAGAAGCTAAAAAGGTAACTTTTGGAGCTCCTTTGATAGTTTTCACCCCACATGATGTAAGAAATATCTTACAACAAAAAGCAGAAAAATGGTTAACTGATTCAAGGCTTCTGAAGTACGAAGCCATGTTAATCAGCTCACCAGAGCTGGAACTAAAAACAACTGCTGTGCAAAATCCAGCGCAGTTTTTGTTTGGAGAACCAACAGGTGAGCTGCTTCATAATTGCATTGAGACAGTAGAACTGCAAACGAAGGTAAGGCCTGACCTGGAGGATCAGGAATTGGAAGGAGGAGAAAAATGATTCATTGATGGCTCCTCGAGAATGGTGGAAGGGAAACGAAAATCAGGATATGCTATTATAGATGGCATGACTGGACAAATCATAGAATCGGGCCCCCTGAAAGCAAGTTGGTAGGCCCAGGCTTGCGAGCTGTTTGCTCTCCTAAGGGCACTTCAGGGCTTGAAAGGGAAAAGGGGAACCATTTTCACCGACTCAAGGTATGCATTTGGAGTAGTGCATACTTTTGGAAAAATATGGGAAGAGAGGGGGTTGATTAACACGAAAGGAAAAGATTTAATACACGAAGAAATAATCAGGCAAATTTTAGAAGCAGTCAGAGAGCCACAAGAGATATCAGTTGTTCATGTAAGGGGACACCAAACGGGGTGGCAATTCCACACAAGGGGTGTTGGAGTCTGAGATACAGACTGTGTGCCCTTGCTTTTAATATTTAGTTCCAGGATTCAAAGAAACACTGAATTTCATATAATATGAAATTCATGTGCATGTTTTCATGGTGATACATGAAAACAAATGTTAAAGTTAGATAGGAAATGTGTAAATGTGTAGATTAGAAAGTTTCTTAAATCACTGGGTGAAAAAGTAGTTTAGAGAACAGGAGACAAGATGGAGGATTTAGGGTGTTGTCTCTTGTCCTTCTTCTTTCTTCTTCATGTTCTTCTCCTAGGGGTGTTTGGGTAGTAGTAGGTGATTGGGTAGAAAATGTCACAGTGCAGTGCACAGGTGATGGGTCATTGGGTCACTAAGAAAAATAATTTAGTTGGCACCTGTTAATTGGGTAAATGGACATATAAAAGACCTTGAAGAAGATCTTTGTTAGCCATTTTACCTCTTTTCTATCATAGTGCACATAGCTCCTTGTACCTTGTAATGCTGATAAGAAAAAATAAACAACTGAGACCGAACGAGAGAAAAAACCGCCTCCCTCTCATCAATCTTCAGTTAAAAGGGAAAAAGAACCCAAATCAAAAAGTCCATAAACAGACAAAGGGGGAACAATCTAGCAGACAAAGAAGCTAAACGAGCGGCTTTGTTGACGGTAAGTATTCCTGAGATAGTTCCGAGGGAACCACCAGAAGTCTCCTTGCTTCCGTCAGAGAAGGAGCTGGAAGATTTCAAAAAGGTAGGAGGTTACCTGAAAGAAGGAAAATGGTGGTTACCCGACAGGAGGGAGCTAGTCCCAAAGGGGATAGCAAAGGGAATACTCAAAAGGTTACATGAACAGACGCATTGGGGAACCAGGGCATTGGCTGAGCAATTTTTAAAATTCTTTGGGTGTAAAGGAATCTTCGAGCTTGCAAAACAAGAGGTGCAAGGATGTGTGATATGCCAGAAAGTGAATCGATCAAATTTTAAACAATCAAACTGGGGAGGTCGGCCCCTCTCGTACCGACCGTTTGAAAGAATTCAAGTAGATTTCACGGAATTACCAAAAATTGGTAGAAATAAATTTTTATTAGTAGTAGTGGTTAAACTGACACATTGGGTAGAAGCTTTTCCCAGAGCAAAAGCGACGGCCCAAACAGTATCTAAAATTCTACTTGAAGAAATAATTCCAAGATATGGGATAGTGGATCATATTGATTCGGATCAAGGCACTCATTTCACTTCAAAAATTATTAGACAATTATCGGAAGCATTCGGGATAAGATGGCAATATCACACTCCCTGGCATCCTCAGAGCTCGGGACAGGTGGAAAGGATGAATCAGACTTTAAAATCGCAACTGTCCAAACTAATAATTGAAACAAAAATGCCCTGGACCAAATGTCTCCCCTTGGCACTGTTGAATATTAGAACCATGCCACATTCTGAAACCGGCTTGTCCCCATTTGAAATGCTATATGGAATGCCATATAAGCATGGAATGCCGGTGGCACATCCCCAAATTGAGTATGTGCAACTGCAACCATATCTCATTTCTATAAATAAAAACTTACAGGAACTGAGGAGAAGAGGATTGATTCCTCAGAGTACCCCTCTCGGAGTTCCCATTCATCAAATTCGACCAGGAGATAAAGTCCTGATCAAAGTGTGGAAAGAGCTTCCCCTGAGCCCCCACTGGGAAGGCCCGTTCCTCGTCCTCCTGACCACAGATACAGCGGTTCGGACTGCTGAGAAAGGCTGGACACACTCCTCCCGAGTGAAGAAAATTACAAACCGCAGTTCATCAGAGTGGAAAGTTACTACCCCCCCAGGAGAGTTGAAGATCAAACTCCGGCGGCAACACAAATGAGTGAAGATCGGATAAGTTGTATAAATTTTGATTGTTATTGCTTTTCTTTTATTCACTTCAAATGTGCTTATTGTAAGCAAATTTGGGTAACTCACTGTTTGAGGGGGCGTAAACCAAGGGGTTTATGTACAAAATGTTTTGAGAAAGAATTACAACAGACCGATCGATTCCTAATACTTGCTACCCGGACTGGCCTGTTGGAACTTGACTCTCCTGAGTGGTTCCTGTTTTATCGAAACGGATTGAGGGGTCAGCTTGACTGCAAGGCAGAACCCTTGGTAGTCGAGTGCCGGCGAACAATAAAAGTACCGAGCAGATTTGACACGGTTAAAGCGTCTCGGTGGGCGACCTTTAAGCGAAGGTTTGCCATCAGGACCTCAAGGGCCCCTGAAGACAGTCCCTGCTGCCGAGAAGATGGCTTTCCCCGCCGTATGCTTATATACGGGCGAAGGGCAAGGCAGAGGGATGAAGTAGTGGGGAATCCTGATGTTCCTGAGCCTAGCCATGTGCTCGACCAAGGGGATGAACCCCGAGGTGCCCCCGGGGGTGGACCCCACGGGGAAGTGTGAGCAGTGTCAAGCTGCCACAAAAACCGAGACGTTAACCGTTTGTCCCCCAGAACTGCACGCAGGGGTATGCTGGTTAAATGATACCCAACTAAATTTGTGCAAATTAAGGGGAAAGATTTGGTGTTCCAACCCGGGAGCAAGTATTACGGAAAAACAAATTCGGAACTTGGGGGAACAAAAGAGTCAAATAAATCACCTCCGAACCAAAAGAGAACTGAAGGGGGTTCCCCCAATTTCGGTCTGCGGACAGTGTAATAAGACTGTCTGGATTGGGGGAAGGAGACAATCCACTTTTTTAGCATATCACCGAGTTAACCCTATTTGTTACAATAAAGCAACCTTAAAGCCGTGCACCATGGGTGGAAAAATGTATTGGGAGGGAAGAAACTTAAAACACGAAACTAAAATGTCATTGAATAAGGAACCTATAATTTTAGACTTACTAGAGAATAATGATGATCGAGTGTGCCTGCAATTTGATCAAGTGTTCTGTTTCTCGAAAGACAGTGAAGGGTTAGACCCAGAGAGTAAAATAAAACAACTAACCCTGGAATTAAAGAAATGAGAAATGGAAACCAGGAAAAGGAGATTGGAACAGGAAAGGCTAAGTTCCCTCAGCGAGCAATACGAGCAGTTAGAAAAACAATACAACAGCTGGAATTTACCCAGCCCCAATCAAAACCTATTTATAGATCTAATGCAAGAAATTGCCACAGAATTAGGCTTGTCCAACTGTTGGATATGTGGTGGTCTGAAATCGGCCAAAAGATGGCCATGGAAGGGAGAGGGATTGACCCCGGAACAATTACTAAAATGGACTGGATTAGAATTATCTAAAACAACACGGAGACCCGAAGGTTGGGTAATTGACAAAAGAATAATTGGAACATTTTGCATTAGCCGGGAGGGAAAAGAATTTACCGATTTAGTAGGATACACCCCGTGTGTAAACACTCTCACGGTAAATTCAGATAAAAAAACGAAGGTCTGGCAACCAGAACCACCCGAGGGTTATTGGAGCTACTCTCGGGAAAATAACTGTGAATGGGTAGACATAATTGGGCTTTGCTGGAATAAAGTCCAGGGGGCAAATCCCTTCCATGCCTTTGTAGGCCTGAGGGACTATTGGGAGGACCCGGCAAAATCAAAGGTTGGGAGGCACCGGACGGAATTTACTGGGTATGCGGAAAGAAAGCATACAGTGAATTGCCAAGGAGATGGAAAGGGTCTTGCACACTCGGGATAATTCGGCCGTTTTTCTTTACATTACCTAAAGACGAAAGTAAGTCTTTAGGTGCCCCCCTCTTTGAAACATTGGCTCGGCAAAAGAGGGACTTGAGACGAGAACTACCGATGGCTGGAGGTAACCAAAAGTGGAAAGAGGAGGAGTGGCCTGCCGAACGAATCATTCAGTATTATGGGCCCACTACCTGGGCAAATGACGGCAGCTGGGGTTACCGAACCCCCATTTACCTCCTCAATCGGCTTATTAGGTTACAAGCTGTTGTAGAGGTAGTCTCAAACCACACTTCGGAAGCCCTAGAACTCCTAGCGAAACAGCATTCACAGATGAGAGCTTTTGTCTACCAAAATAGATTAGCTCTCGACTACTTGCTAGCTGAGGAGGGAGGAGTGTGCGGGAGATATAATGAGTCCGAGAGTTGCATGGAAATTGACGATTATGGAGAAACTATAAAGGGACTAGCTGCCGAAATAAAGAAGGTGGCACATGTGCCAGCCCAAAAGTGGAATTCCATTTTACAGGCTTCCTGGTGGGATCAAATTTTTGGACAGGGGGCGTGGTGGAAAAAGCTAGTCTTCTTTATAGGATGTTCGGTTGCCGGAGTAGTTTTCCTACCTTGTTTGATTCTTTGTTTGATCAGGTTAATACATTCAGTAGTACAAGGAATGCAGATTGCCACCCTCCCAATAGACCCAGAAAAAGCGCAAGGACAAACCACACTTCTTTCTAAACTAATGAAATTAGAAGAAGAGAAAGAAAGCAGAAATGCAATCAAAGCATTAGAGGAATTCGAAACCAAACACATGTTAACTCAGGAAAATAAAGAAGATACAGAGGAATACTAGTATTCCTCTCCAAATAGCAGTTGAATACAAATTTTTAATAGGATGAATTATTAGACGGGGGACTGTAATAAATTATGTGTAAATAAAAATTCGTAAAGATATAAATAAGATGTATATGTGTTGAAATAATAAAAATCCAAAGATGTATATATAAACCCTTCTTCCAAGCCTGGCCGGGAGTTTTTCTCCGAAGGCAAAGGATTGCAGCCAACACCCAGATAACGAACATTAGCTCGGAAAATAGACAGGACGAGAGCCATCAAGAAAACAAAAGGACTAGCTCCGAGGAGGAACCCACCCCCGGACCTGACCAACGTCCCTGCAGATCTCGGTTGGGAAACAATCAAGGTCGACAAAGACGAGCCTCAGAAAAAGTATCCGTCGCTAGTCCTGAATCCCCCACCTGTCAGACCAGTGTTGGAGATGCAATCACTGGAAACAAAAGGGAAGACTCTGCCGAGATTTCCATCGGCACCAACCCCGGATCACACCACTTCTGCCTTGATAACCCAAAATTAAAATACATACAGAGTCTCTTTACATATGAGGAGACTCTGTCCGGACACTGGTTAGGTCTATTTTTCCAAGCCAGGAAATCCATTCACCGAACAATCAAGAACACTTGGTGAATGGAGCCTGCTTGGAATTTTAGCCTGAGGACTTAAAATCCCTATAAAACCCCAAGCCTGAGAGCGCTCAGACGTGGATTTGGGAACCCTACACCTCCGGTGTAGACCCTGTCCACCCAGCGCTGCGCTGACCATTTTTATTGTGGTTTTTTTCTCTCATTGTTATTCTTTGCTGTTGATTAATAAATTTCTCTCTTTGATTTTATCCCAAATTTGCCTTTGCATTTATAACAGCTAGTTTAGAGCAACACCACAACCTCTAAAGTATAAGTGTATAGCGCTATTGTCTTGGTTCTAGAAGACAGGTGTCTGCTAGGGAGAGCAAAAGCTTCCCTTGGGATGAAAGAATGTAGACCCCCCCCCCTCCGAATTATTATAATTTTGAAATCAAGGGGCTTTCAGGCAGAGATCTGGGGATAGGAATAACAGCTCTTTACTATATAACCAGGCAAACAAACAACAATAACTACAGCATTAACAACAAAACAGAACCAGGGGCCCCGGGACAGCTTTCTCGGCTGAGACGGGATGGAGGAGAGGCTTTGTTTTCACAAACCCCTTGGGCGGGCAGTCCCGGTGCTCCTGCAGGGCTCTGAGGAACAGTCGGCTGGAACAGCAGGGATGAGCTGAGATCCTGGGCTGGTGGATGAGGTGGATCAGCAGCTCCGCGGCAGTGCCTGGCAGGACAGGGGGTGCGAGGCCACCAACGAAGAGGGAAGAAGGAGAAGAAGCAGTAGCTCCGTCTGGGTGATGGCGAAAATTCCCTTCTCCCCACCGCAGCAGCTCTGCGACCCAGCAAACGAATGTGTTTCCCCGAAGCCGAAGAAAAACCAGCCAAAAACTGTCCCCACCCTCCTTTCCTACCCCCTTCCCCGCCTGGGCCCGGACACTCTTTGTCCTTTCTCGAGCACCCACTAAATACCCACAGTTAGGTTGTCTCCGCAGCTAATGGGTAAAAATTCCACTGGCAGGCCAAAACAACAAAACAAAAAAAAGGACACCTAACCGTCAACATTATCCACCCCGAATTTTTTCCCATACCAAAATGTTACATCAAATATTAAACCTTTAAATTATACACAAACACATACTACTTTAACTATATACATATGTACATACAGATACAGATACAAGCACAGTGTCATGGGTAGTTCACCCTAAAACCAGGTCCCCTTGGGGTATGCACCGGGTCTCTCCATCTTTTTGCATCACCCACCAAGTGCAACCCGGTCCCTGAGCAAAGACAACCCCATGGATTGGACTGTCTTTGCTGGAGGCAGAATTAACCCAAACAGTTTTTCCCAGCATACCTCTCATATGTACCACTGAAACCTTACCTCCATCTGTTGTTCTAAAGGGCTCAGATTGGGCAGGGCCTGCTCGGTTAGTGGAACCTTGGGTGTTCACCAACCATGTGGCCTTTGCTAAATTAATCTCCCAGTTCTTGAAAGTTCCCCCACCCAGTGCCTTCAAGCTGGTTTTAAGCAGGCCATTGCACCGTTCAACTTTTCCAGCAGCGGGTGCATGGTAGGGGATATGGTACACCCACTCGATGCCATGTTCCCTAGCCCAGGTGTTTATAAGGCTGTTCTTGAAATGAGTCCAATTGTCTGACTCAATCCTCTCAGGGGTGCCATGCCTCCAAAGGACCTGCTTTTCAAGTCCCAGGATGGTGTTCCGGGCAGTGGCATGCGGCACAGGGTAGGTTTCCAACCATCCTGTGGTAGCTTCTACCATTGTGAGCACGTAGCGCTTGCCTTGGCGGGTTTGGGGCAGTGTGATGTAGTCAATCTGCCAGGCTTCCCCATACCTATATTTGGACCAACACCCACCGTACCATAGCGGCTTCAACGGCTTGGCCTGCTTGATCGTGGCACACGTCTCACAGTCATGGATAACCTGGGAAATACTGTCCATGAATAGGTCCACCCCTCAGTCTCGTGCCCACTTATAGGTGGCATCTCTACCCTGATGACCTGAGGCATCATGGGCTCATCGAGCTAGGAACAACTCTCCCTTGTGTTGCCAATCTAAGTCTGTCTTTGACACCTCTATCTTTGCAGCCTGATCCACCTGCTCATTGTTTTGGTGCTCTTCATTAGCCCTACTCTTGGGGACATGGGCATCTACATGACGGACCCTCACAGACAATTTTTCTACCCTGGTGGTGATGTCTTTCCACTCATCAGCAGCCCAGATTGGCTTTCCTCTGCGTTGCCAGATGGCCCTTTTCCGCCTTTCCAGCCATCCTCACAGAGCATTGGCTACCATCCATGAATCAGCGTAGAGATAGAGCTTTGGCCACTTCTCTCTTTCAGCAATGTCCAGGGCCAGTTGAACAGCTTTGAGTTCAGCAAGTTGGCTTGATCCACCTTCTCCTTCAGTAGCTTCTGCGACCTGTCGTGTGGGGCTCCATACGGCTGCTTTCCACTTCCGGTTCATCCCTACGATGCGACAGGAACCATCAGTGAACAGAGCATAGCGTGTTTCTTCTGCTGGCAGTTGGTTGTATGGTGGAGCTTCTTCAGCCCGTGTCACTTGTTCCTGCTCCTCTTCATCAGTGAGACCAAAGTTTTCACCTTCTAGCCAGTTTGTAATTATCTCTAAAATCCCAGGGCGATTTGGGTTTCCAATACGGGCGCTCTGCGTGATGAGGGCGATCCACTTGCTCCATTTAGCATCGGTGGCGTGGTGGGTAGCAGGAACCTTTCCTTTAAACATCCACCCCAGCACTGGTAGGCGGGGTGCCAGGAGGAGTTGTGCTTCAGTGCCAATCACTTCTGAGGTGGCTTGAACTCCTTCATAGGCAGCTAAGATTTCCTTCTCTGTGGGAGTGTAGTTGGCTCCGGACTTTCTGTAGCTTCGGCTCCAGAATCCCAGTGGTCGGCCTCGAGTCTCCCCAGGCACTTTCTGCCAAAGGCTCCAGGACAAGCCATTGTTCCCGGCTGCAGAGTAGAGCACGTTCTTCACGTCTGGTCCTGTTCTGACTGGGCCAAGCGCTACTGCATGAGCGATCTCCTGCTTGATCTGAGCAAAGGATTGCTGCTGTTCAGGGCCCCAGTGGAAATCATTCTTTTTTCGGGTAACCAGGTAGAGAGGGCTCACGATCTGGCTGTACTCAGGAATGTGCATCCTCCAAAAAGCTATGGCACCTAGAAAAGCTTGCGTTTCCTTCTTGCTGGTGGGTGGAGACATTGCAGTGATCTTATTGACGACCTCAGTGGGAATCTGATGCCATCCATCTTGCCACTTTACTGCCAGGAACTGGATCTCTCAAGCAGGTCCTTTGACTTTGTTCTTCTTGATGGCAAAGCTGGCTTCTAGCAGAAATTGGATGATCTTTTCTCCTTTCTCAAATACTTCCATTGCCATGTTACCCCACACAATGATGTCATCAATGTACTGCAGATGTTCTGGAGCCTCATCCTTTTCCAGGGCAGCCTGGATCAGTCCATGGCAGATGGTGGGGCTGTGCTTCCACCCCTGGGGCAGTCGGTTACAGGTATACTGCACTCCCCTCCATGTGAAGGCAAACTGAGGCCTGCATTCTGCTGCCAGGGGAATGGCGAAAAATGCATTAGCAATGTCAATAGTGGCATACCACTTCGCTGCCTTGGATTCCAGCTCATACTGGAGCTCCAGCATGTCCGGCACAGCAGCGCTCAGAGGTGGAGTCACTTCATTCAATGCACGATAGTCCACAGTCAATCTCCATTCTCTGTCAGACTTACGCACAGGCCAGATGGGGCTGTTGAAGGGTGAGTGGGTTTTGCTGACCACCCCTTGGCTCTCCAGCTCTCGGATCATCTTGTGGATGGGGATCACAGCATCTCGATTTGTCCTATACTGTCGGCGGTGCACTGTCGAGGTGGCAATTGGTACTCGCTGTTCTTCCACTTTCAGGAGTCCTACTGCAGATGGGTTCTCTGATAGTCCAGGCAAGCTGTTCAATTGTTTAATGTCCTCTGCCTCCACAGCAGCTATTCCAAAAGCCCACCTGAGTCCCTTTGGGTCTTTGTAATAGCCATTTCGAAGGAAGTCCATGCCCAGAATACACGGGGCCTCTGGGCCAGTCACAATGGGATGTTTCTGCCACTCCTTCCCAGTCAGGCTCACCTCGGCTTCCAACAGAGTCAACTGCTGCGATCCCCCCGTCACCCCAGCAATGGAAACAGGTTCTTGCCCCACATGTCCTGATGGCATTAGGGTACACTGTGCACCAGTATCAACTAAAGCTTCATATTTTTGTGGCTTTGATGTGCCAGGCCATCAGATCCACACTGTCCAAAAGACCCGGTTTTCCCGTGCCTCTTCCTGGCTAGAGGCAGGGCCCCTCTAGCACCGGTCATCCTCTCCTCCCTGGGCATACATGCTAGAGGTTCCTTCAAGGGGATCATCCTCCTTTCTGTAATATCTGGTAGTTTGGCCATGGGAGGTTGAGGCTACCTTCACTTTAGTGGAACCTTTTGGGTTAATGGTTCCCTCCCTGAGTTGACGCACTCGTGCTGCCAGGGCAGAAGTGGGTTTCCCATCCCACTTTCCCATGTCTTCCCCATGGTCACGTAGAAAGAACCACAGCTCAGTTCGTGAGGTGTACCCTCTCTCTCTAGCTGGGGGATGCTGGGCTTGGAGTTTTGGGCTTGTGACCTGCACTGGTGCCATATGGGAACTGCTCTTCCTCATCTCTTCCCTCATTTCCCTCATCTCCTCTTTGAGTTCCTTAATCACAGCGGAAGTCTTAGCCTGCTGCGGGCCATGGACCATACTGTCGAATTTTCTAAGCCTGGTGGCGACAGAACCCACCGTCTCTCGGCTGTTATCGGCATTAATTGTTGCAATATAGGTGGTGTAGTCACGTGGCCCTAGATTTGCCAGACTCCACAACATCTGCCCAGTGCACCTGACTTTGTCGGGGTCATTATCATGCTGTCCACCCCTCTCCAAAAGGACCTCTAATATCGCCACTTCTCTCAGCTGTTGGATCCCTTCCTCAATGGTTTTCCAGCCTCTTCTATGATAGTGCTCTTCCATTCTCTCTCTGTGGACAAACCTCTCTCTTACACCCATCAAAAGCCACTCCCAGAGGGAAAGGGGCCCTTGCTCCCTGACGAATACCTGATTCACACCTGAGTCCTGGATCAAGGGTCCCACATTCCTTGCCTCACCACCATCCAGCTGCACGCCTGTACCCATAAGGTCCCAGACCCGAAGTAACCAGGTGGTATAAGCCTCACGCTCCCGCCTCACAATGTCTTTTTGTAACTTACGGAGACTGTCATATGTCAGAGACTCAGTAATGATTTCAACTTCTGGCTCCCCTGTGGGTTGTGAGGGCCCTCCTTTCTTATCCTTATCAACAGGGTGCTGTGATTTCATCTTAGACTTCCTTGCTTCCACAGGGGCAACAGCTGCTGGCTGTGACTGCCCTTGTGGTTCAGCTGGAACCTGGACGGTTGTAACATCTGTGGGTTCCACTGCAGCACCATCAGACTCTCCCTCTTTGAGGCAGGGGGAGAGTTTCCCAGCAGCTGAGGAAATGCACTCCTTTAGCATCTGGCCCATCTCATGCATCTCCTTCACCAGAACCCCCACCCACTCTGGGTGGTTCATTTCTGAGGTGGGCTGTGGGGCAGGGGCAGGCTCTGGAGCAGCACCCCCCCATCTCTGGGGCTGTGCCAGGCTCTGGGGCAGCACCCCCTGTCTCTGGGTCTGTGCCAGGCTCTGGAGCAGCACCCC
Source organism: Poecile atricapillus (assembly GCF_030490865.1). Classification (NCBI taxonomy): domain Eukaryota; kingdom Metazoa; phylum Chordata; class Aves; order Passeriformes; family Paridae; genus Poecile; species Poecile atricapillus. The sequence goes on along the minus strand of NC_081288.1, from coordinate 92,573,499 downwards.
CTGTCTCTGGGGCTGTGCCAGGCTCTGGAGCAGCATCCCCTGCCTCTTTCCCTTTGTCTCTGAAGGCTAAGTAGAACAGGCCTATCAGTACCACCAGCCACTGTAAGATGTCATTAACATTCAGAGAAGATTTTAACCCTTCGAAAACTGGTGGGGTAGGCCCAAGGAACTGGGTGAAAGGTTGGGAGAAAATTTCCCCAGCTGTCTTTTTCTCCCAGTAGGTACCATTATTAAAGTAACCCAAAAACCATCCAGTTAGTGTGTGACAGCTCTGAATCCATGAGCCCGCCGTCCAGAGGGCGTTAAACATCCATGAATTCCTCACCTTATCAACCCACAAAACAAACTTGATAATAGCCACAGTAGCCTTAGTTATAGGACCCATATTTAGGTAAGGTGCAGCAAATGGGAGAAATATAGCTATGACCACATGCCCCCCGAACCTGGGTAAGCTAAACAACATGGTTCTACCTAACAAGGTTTCAAAATCCAGCACACAAAAGTTAGGTTATTTAAGAACTGTTATTCCTTTTATGCCCTTTTCTCTCAGTGCCCCACGTTGGGTGGCCAAAATCTGTCTTGGTTCTAGAAGACAGGTGTCTGCTAGGAAGAGCAGGAGCTTCCCTTGGGATGAATAAATGTAGACCCCCTCCCTCCGAATTATTATAATTTTGAAATCAAGGGGCTTTCAGGCAGAGATCTGGGGATAGGAATAACAGTTCTTTACTATATAACCAGGCAAACAAACAACAATAACTACAGCATTAACAAGAAAAAAGAACCAGGGGCCCCGGGACAGCTTTCTCAGCTGAGACGGGATGGAGGAGAGGCTTTGTTTTCACAAACCCCTTGGGCGGGCAGTCCCGGTGCTCCTGCAGGGCTCTGAGGAACAGTCGGCTGGAACAGCAGGGATGAGCTGAGATCCTGGGCTGGTGGATGAGGTGTATCAGCAGCTCCGCGGCGGTGCCTGGCACTGCCACACGTCCCGGCAGGACTGGGGGGGTAAGGCCACCAACGAAGAGGGAAGAAGAAGAAGCAGTAGCTCCGTCTGGGTGATGGCGAAAATTCCCTTCTCCCCACCGCAGCAGCTCCGCGACCCAGCAAACGAATGTGTTTCCCCGAAGCTGAAGAAAAACCAGCCAAAAACTGTCCCCACCCTCCTTTCCTGCCCCTTTCCCTGCCTGGGCCCGGCCACTCTTTGTCCTTTCTCGAGCACCCACTAAATACCCACAGTTAGGTTGTCTCCGCAGCTAATGGGTAAAAATTCCACATGCAGGCCAGAACAACAAAACAAAAAAAAGGACACCTAACCCTCAACAGCTATATACAAGTGTTCCCAGGTATGCGCCGATGCCGTCAGAGGCACAAATCTTACCAAAGAGAGGCCCCTGCTTTGGGGCAGGAGAGAGGAGCAAATCCATTGATTTGTCTGTGAAATGGGGTTGTATTCTTGTACTCCCAAAAGTGGAGGATTTCAAATATCAATTTCATACATTTTGGAATAATGGAGTTGCAACTGTGGTCAAAAATAATTGGTTACTTGATGCTGCCATCATAGATGGTAGGAGGGATGTCCCAGATCATAGAACCCAAAGGCTGAGAAGTATCAGGAAGTGCAAAAGAGAGATTACTGCAATCACACCCTACCTTCCTTGAGACAGGCCCAACAGGCCGACAGGATGCACAATATGGAGGATTCCCTATTGTCTCTTTGTCTGGCTGAACACAGTGAGTTAAGGACAAGTTCTTGCCCAGTGCAGCAGGGGTGTCTCCTCTGTGACTGCCCCATCTTCCAAGGTGCCCTGGCATAATAGGTATGAGGCTTTGCAAGTGGAACTGAACAATAATGAGGACAGTGGTTCATCTAGCATGGAAGTGTTGCTGAGGTTATGTTGGCCTATGCCCTCAGTCAAAATTGCTTCCCAAAAGGAAAAAGGATGAGTCATTGTCATAATGTTATAAATGCAAAGGCAAATTTAGGTTAAATAAAAAGAAAAATTTATTATAAAACAATTTCAATAAAGAACGAACAACGAGAAAAACCACAATAAAATGGGCAGCGCAGCGCTGGGTGGAGAGGGTCTATACCTAAGGTATAGGTGTTCCCAAATCCACGCTTGAGGGTTCTCTGGCCTGGGTTTTTATAGGGATTTTGTGTCCTGAGGCTAAATTCTAAGCAGGCACTATTCACCAAAGGTCCTTGATTGTTGGATGAATGGATTTCCTGGCATTGGAGAATAGAGTTAGTAGATGTCCGGGCAGAGTCTCCTCATATGTAAAGAGGTTTTTAATGTTCCCTGATTTCAATTTTGGTTCGGGCCATCAGGATGGAGTGGTGGGATCCGGGTTGGAGCCGATGAATATCTCGGCTGGGCTTTTCCCTCTGTCCAGTCTGATTGCTTCCCCAACAGCGGTCTGCCAGGTGGGGTGCTCAGGTCTGGCGATGAATATCTCCTCCGAGCTCGTTCCTTTGTCAGCCTGATTGCTTCCCCAACAGTGGTCTGCAGGGCATGTTCAGGTCCGGCGATGGATATCTCCTCCGAGCTCGTTCCTTTGTTAGCCTGATGGCTTGTGTCCTGCTTATTCTTTTCGGTTGATGGGCGCAGGCTAGGATTTTTATCTGGGTGCCGGTTAGCATTGTTTTCTCCTGAATGGGAATTCGCAACTAGATCTGGGGAAGGACTTTTTGCCACACTGTTCTATTTTATATTATTACAAATATATTTATTTTGACCTTTACGAATTTTTATTCATAAGTTTATCTATTACAGTCCCCCGCCTAATAATTTAGCACATTAAAAATTCGTGTTATTTTATCCAATTTTACGGGGGAAGGATTGTATGTAATTTTTAATCACATTCATTTTCCTCCCAGTCAGTTAGCGAATTCCCACAATCTTTTTGAAACCGGTTATATTTATTTTCAAAATTTTCTAAAGCTTTAATTGCATTTTTATTTTCCTTTTCCTCCTCTAATTTCATTAATTTAGAGAGAGAAGTAGGTTTTCCTTGTGCTTTTTCAGGATCTATTGGAAGGGTGGCAATTTGCATTCCTTGCACAACAGACTGAATTAGTCTGATGAAACAAGGAATTAGACAGGGAAGAAAAATGATTCCAGCAATCGAACAGACTATGAAGAATACTAGCTTCTTCCACCAAGCCCCTTGCCCGAATATTTGGTTCCACCAGGAGGCTTGTAGGATTGAATTCCATTTTTGGACTGGTACATGTGCTACCTTTTTTATTTCAGCCGCTAATCTTTTTATTGTTTCCCCGTAATCATCTATTTCCATACAGCACTCGGATTCATTGTATCTGCCGCACACTCCCCCCTCCTCGGCTAGCAGGTAATCGAGAGCTAATCTGTTTTGATACACAAAAGCTCTCATTTGTGAATGTTGTTTTGCTAGGAGTTTCAGGGCTTCTGAAGTGTGATTTGAGACTACCTCTACCACCGCTTGCAACCTGATAAGTCTGTTGAGGAGATAAATGGGGGTTCTGTAACCCCAGCTGCCGTCACTTGCCTAAGTAGCGGGCTCATAATATTGAATAATCCTTTCGGCAGGCCATTCTTCCTCTTTCCACTTCTGGTTGCCTCCCGCCATTGGTAATTCCCATTTTAATTCCCTCTTTTGCCTGGCTAAGGTTTCAAAGAGGGGAGCTCCCAAAGACTTACTCTCATCTTTGGGCAAGGTAAAGAAAAAGGGCCGAATTATTCCGAGTGTGCAGGATCCTTTCCACCTTCTAGGTAATTCACTGTATGCCTTCTTTCCACATATCTAATATATGCCATCCGGTGCTTCTCAACCCTTGTTCGATTTTGCTGGATCATCCCAATATTCTCTCAGGCCTATTAATGCATGGAAGGGATTGGCCCCAGAATTTTTATACCAACAAAGTCTAATTATTTCTATCCATTCACAGTTATTATCCCGAGAGTGACTCCAATAACCCTCGGGTGGTTCAGGTTGCCAGACTTTTGTTTTGCTGTTGGAATTCACCGTGAGGGTGTTTATACACGGGGTATAACCTACCAAATCGGTGAATTCCTTTCCTTCTCTGCTAATGCAGAAAGTTCCAATTATTCTCTGATCTATTACCCATCTCTCGGGTCTTCGTGTAGTTTTAGATAATTTTAGGCCTTTCCATTTTAAGAGTTGTTCTGGGGTTAGTCCTTCTCCCTTCCATGGCCATCTCTCGGCCAATTTCAAGCCACCACATATCCAACAATTTGATAGACCTAATTTGGTGGCAATCTCTTGCATCAGGTCTATGAATAGGTTTTGGTTGGGGCTTGGTAATCCCCAGCTACTATATTGTTTTTTCAATTGCTCGTAATGTTCACTGAGAGAGTTTAGTCTCTCTTGTTCCAGCCTCTTTCTTTTATTCTCTATTTCTCGTCTTTTTAATTCTAGGGTTAGTTGTTTTATTTTGCTTTCTGGATCTAACCCTTCCTCATCTCTAGAAAAACAGAATACCTGGTTGAATTGCAAACACACCTGGTCGTCATCATTTTTTAACAAATCTAGAATTATGGGTTCATTGTTGAAGGAAGCTTTTGCTTCATGTTTCAAATTTCTTCCTTCCCAATACATTTTTCCACCTATAGTACACGTTTTCAAGTTTGCTTTATTATAACATAGAGGGTTGATTTGGTAGTATGCGATGAAGGTAGATTGCCTTTTACCTCCGATTCAGACGGTTTTATTACATTGACCGCAAATTGAGATCGGAGGGACTCCCCCCACCTCCCTTTTGTTTCTGAAGTGGGTTGTTTGGGTCTTTTGTCCTTCCAGAGTTTGAAACTGCCTGTCCTTAAAACTTGCCCCTGGGCGGGAACACCAAACCTCCCCCTCCAATTTACACAGATTATACTGAGTGCCATTAGACCAGCATAACCCCGCTCGTAGTTCCGGAGGACAGTTGATCATTCGTTCGGTTACTGTGGCAGTCCGACACTGCTCACACTTCCCCAGAGGACGCTCCCCCGGAGGTGCCTCGGGACTCGTTCCCTCGGCCAAGCACATGGCTAGACTCAGGACTGTCAGGATTCCCCACTATTGCATCCCTCTGCCTCGCCCTTCTCTCGTATAAGAACAAAAGGCGGGGATTGCCATCTTCTCGGCAGCAAGGACTGTCTTCAGGGGCCCTTGAAGTCCTTATGGCGTACCTTCTCTTAAAGGCAGCCCACCGAGATGCTTTGATCGTATCTGTCCTACACGGTACTTTTATCGTTCTACGACACTCGATTACTAAAGGTTCTGCTTTACAATCTAGTTTGCCTCTCAACCCCTTTTGGAAAAACAGGAACCACTCGGGAGAGTCGAGTTCCAAAATCCCCGCCCGGGTGGCAAGTATTAGGAAAAGGTTAGTTTGCTCTTGTTCTTTTTCTAGACACTTGGTACACAACCCCTTGGGTTTGTACCCTCCCAAACAGTGAGCCACCCAAATCTGGTTACAATAAGCACACTTGAAATGGACAAATGGAAAACAATAACAATCAGGATTAATACAACTTATCTGCCCTTCACTTGTCATTTGTGGTGACGCCGGAGTTTAATTTTCAACTCTCCCGGAGGGGTGGTGACTTTCCACTTGGAGGAATTGTAATCTGTTACTTTCTTCGCCCGAGATGAGTGTGTCCAGCCCCTTTCGGCAGTCCGAACCGCGGTATCTGTTGTCAGGAGGACAAGAAATGGTCCCTCCCAGTGAGGGCTGAGGGGATGCTCCTTCCACGCCTTGATCAGAACTTTATCCCCAGCCTGTATCTGGTGGATTGGAAATCCCAGTGTTGAACTTTGGGGAACCAGTCTTCTTTTCCTCAGCTCCTGTAAATTTTTGTTTATGGAAATAAGATACGGTTGAATCTGCACATCCTCCACCTGAGGATGTGCCACTGGCATTCCATGTTTATATGGCATCCCATATAACATTTCAAAGGGGGACAGACCTGTCTCAGAGTGCGGCATGGTTCTTATATTTAGTAATGCAAGGGGAAGACATTTGAGCCATGACATTTTGGTTTCAATCATAAGTTTGTCTAGCTGTGATTTTAATGTTTGATTCATTCTTTCTACTTGTCCCGAACTCTGAGGATGCCAAGGGGTGTGATATTGCCATCTTATGCCTAATGCTTCTGATAGTTGTCTGATAATTTTGGATGTAAAGTGTGTGCCTTTATCCAAATCGATATAATCTATTATCCCATATCTGGGAATAATTTCCTCCAAAAAAATTTTTGACACCATTTGAGCTGTGGCCCTTGCCCTGGGAAAAGCTTCCACCCAATGTGTCAATTTATCTACTATTTCTAATAAGAATTTGTATCTACCGATTTTTGGTAGCTCAGTGAAATCCACCTGGATTCTTTCAAATGGCCTGTATGACAGAGGGCGACCTCCCCAGGCTGATTGCTTAAATTTTGATCGATTTATTTTCTGGCATATCACACATCCTTGCACCTCTTGTTTGGCGAGTTCGAAGATTCCTTTGCACCGGAAAAATTTAAGAAATTGCTCGGCTAATGCTCGAGTTCTTCAATGAGTTTGTTCATGTAGTCTCCGTAGTATTCCCCTTGCCATTCCCTTTGGGACTAATTCCCTCCCGTCTGGTAACCACCATTTTCCCTTTTCGAAGTTACCTCCTACCTTTTTGAATTCTTCTATCTCCCTTTCCAAAGGGAGCATGGAAACCTCTGGTGTTTCCTCTGGGATTACTTCGGGGATACTTACCGTTAACAAAGCCGCTCGTTTCGCCTCTTTGTCTGCCAGGTTGTTTCCCCGCGTGTGGAATTGCCACCCTGTTTGGTGTCCTTTTACATGGACCACCGATATTTCTCGTGGCTCTCTGACTGCTTCTAAAATTTGTCTGATTATCTCCCCATGGATTAATCCTTTTCCTTTAGTATTTATCAAACCCCTCTCTTCTCATATTTTCCCGAAGGTATGTACCACTTCGAATGCATATCTTGAGTCTGTAAAAATGGTCCTCCTTTTTCCTTTCAATCCCCGAAGGGCTTTTAGGAGAGCATATAGCTCGCAAGCTTGGGCAGACCAACTTGCTTTTAGGGGTCCCGACTCTACAACCTCTCCTGACATACCATTTATTATTGCATATCCTGATTTTCGTTTTCCTTCAACAACTTTCGAAGAACCATCTATAAACCATTTTTTCTCCTCCTTCTAATTCTTGGTCTTCCAAGTCAGGCCTAACCTTTGTTTGCAATTCCACAGTTTCAATGCAATTGTGGAGTAGTTTTTCTGTTGGTTCCCCAAACAGGAACTGCGCAGGATTCTGTGCAGTAGTTGTTCTTAATTCCAGGCCCGGTGAGCTGATTAAGATGGCTTCATATTTCAGAAGCCTTGAATCAGTTAACCATTTTTCTGCTTTTTGTTGTAAGATATTTCTTACGTCATGTGGGGTATAAACTATCAAGGAAGCTCCAAAAGTTATCTTTTTTGCTTCCCCAACCAACAGAGCTACTGCCACGATTGCTTGCAAGCAAGTAGGCCAGCCCCTACTAACCGGATCTAGGATTTTTGATAGAAATCCTATGGGTTTCCTCTTTTCTGCCCATTCCTGGGTCAGAACCCCTTGTGCTGTTTGCCCACTCACATCCACAAACAGCTGAAATTCTTTATTGGATCCCGGCAGGGTTAGTACGGGGGCGGTTATGAGGGCATTCTTTAACTCCTGGAATTTAATTCCATCTTGCTCAGTCCATTTCAGTCTGTCAGTGTTTAGTCTCTCGTACAGAAACTTTACTTTTTCACTAAAACCTTCAATCCATTGCCTGCAATATCCCAGAAGCCCTAAAAATTGTCTAATTTGTCTTTTTGTTTTTGGGGAAGGGAGTGCGAGGATCCCTGCCACTCTTTCAGGGTCCAATTTCTTTTTCCCTTGAGATATCCAATGACCAAGATATTTAACCTCAGGCTCTGTGAATTGCAGTTTGGATTTGGATACCTTTAACCCCTTCTGTCCCAAAAAATTTAACAAAGCAATTGTACTCCTTTTCACCTTTTCTTCAGTTGTCCCAGCAATCAACAGGTCATCTACATATTGTAACAGTTTTGTCCCATCCTCAGGAACGAATTGGGTTAGCAATTGCTCCAAAGCCTGTCCGAACAGATTTGGAGATTCCACAAATCCTTGAGGAAGGACCGTCCACCTTAGCTGTTGTTTTCGGTTTGTGTCAGGGTCCTCCCACTGAAAGGCGAAGTAATTCCTACTCCTCTCATCCAAAGGACAAGTCCAAAAGGCATCCTTTAAGTCAATTACACTGTACCATACATCCTCAGGTGAGAGTCTGTTTAGTAAAGTATAAGGGTTTGCCACCACCGGGAACCTGGTTCGGGTTCTAGCGTTTACCGCTCTAAGATCCTGAACCAGTCGGAAACTCCCATCCGTTTTCTTTACGGCCAGGATGGGGGTGTTATGTTGAGACATGCAGGGTTCGAGGGTACCCCCTTTAAGAAGATCATCAATTACTTGCTTCAATCCCCTCCTCCCTTCCATTGGGATGGGATATTGTTTGACCCTTATCGGGTCATCGGGGTCCTCTATTTCAATTTTAATAGGCTTAATATTTAGTTTTCCCACTTCCCCTTTTGAGTGCCACACTCTGGGATTAATTTCCTCTTCATCCTTTGGAGTCAATTTGAATATCTTCACCACCAATTCAGAATTTTTAACAACAATATTGATACCCAATGCAACAATCATGTCTCTTCCTAATAAATTATAATCCGCCTCTTCTACAAGTAACAAATTTCCTAGGCAAATTTTATTTTTCGATTCTATTTCCACATCTTTTATTACAGATACTTTAAAAGGATCTCCCTTGGCTCCAATTACAAAAACCTTTTCCCTGCTTGCCACACACCCCTCTGGCAGTTTTTGCAGAGTACTCCTTTCTGCCCCGGTATCTACCAGGAAGCTTACCTCCTGCCGTTGGGGACCCACTCTCAGTTTTATCAAGGGCTCTTTGGATGTTCTGGTCCCCAAATTAAAGAGCCCAAGACATCCCTAATCCTCTTGAAAGATTTTTTCATCTTTTACCCTTTTCCTACAGTCCCGCTGAATGTGTCCTACCTTTTTACAATAGTAACACTCGGGAAGCTCTCTCGGTGGGGTAGGGGCTGCCTTGTGAGAGCCTTTCTGTTTTCTGGGTGAAGTTTTAAACTTACCATGCATTTGCTCTTGCTTTTGAACCTCTTTTACTGCGGCTACTAACACTTTAGCCTGTAGCCTTTGTTTTTCATCCTCCTTTCTCATGTATATCTTTTGAGCTTCCCTCAGAAGCTCTTGGAGGCTTTTATCCTGCCATCCGTCAATTTTCTCCAGTTTCCTCCTAATGTCCTCCCAAGACTTTGCTACGAATTGTGTCTTGAGTAGGACCTCTCCCACGGGAGAGTTCGGGTCAGTCCCAGAGTATATCTGAAGACTCCGTCGTAGCCTCTCCACCCATTCTGTGGGCGATTCCTCCTTCCCTTGGCATTCCCTGAACACTTTACTAATGTTTTGACCTCAGGGAACCGCCTCTCTAATTCCCTGCACAATTATATTTCTTAAATCTATCATGCTTCGCCTGCCTTCTTCCGTCTGGGCGTTCCAACTCGGGCTCACACTGGGCCACTTTTGGTCGCCTGGTGTCCCCTGTGGATTGCATCGGTCCCAATCCCTGATACCGGCTTGTTTAATCATCTCTCTCTCCTCCTGATTAAACAGCGATCTCAGGATTGCCATAAGATCATCATACGTATAAATACTGCTTCCTAAGAAGTCATCCAACCTTTCAGCCACACCAAACGGATCATCCAGCAACCGCCCCATCTCTTTTTTAAATGCTCGCACATCCCCTGAATTAAGGGGAACATTCACAAACCCAATTACTCCAGGGGCTGTTGGTACTTCCCTGAGAGGGAACATTCGGTGTCCATTCTCATTCTCTCCCCACTCTTCACCCACCATTTTTGCTTTCAAGCGAGTTCTACTTGCAGGAGGGGAACTGGGGTTTGTGTGGGTTTTTTCCTTTATTGTTTGCGGGAACTCCGCCGCCACCCGGTTACCGGGAGGGACCCCTTCAGTTAAGTGTGAGGGTCCCGGCTGTGGCGGCCGGACGGGCAATTGTGGATAGGGTGATCCCCATCCTTGCACTAACATGGACTCTGGAGAGGTTGTGGCGGCTGGGGTTTCCACAGGCGGGGGCAAAGGGAGTGTTGCCGGCATGACTGCCGATGCCGACTCCCCCGCTCGAGATGTGAATATCTCAGCAGGTTGCTCTGGGGAGCCCGCGGGTGCTGACGGCACCACCTGATCCACCGCAGAGGGTTCTGCCGGTCCGTGGTATGGAGGTGGTAAATGATCAAGGGGTTCCCAGGTTTCGGCCCTTGATCCACATTTTTGTTTCACCAGGAATAACCCCACTCTGGCAGTTAACCAGAGCTTGGCATATTCCTTCTCCTCGGGGTCCGAGGAAACCTTGCTCTCCACATAAGAGAGCAACTCGTTACACGTCCACCTTTCAAATGTGCCCAACACAGGCCAAGTGAGATGGTTTCTCAGTTCTTGCCCTCCCCAGACCTCGGCACAATACTGGATCATTTTTGCCTTAGATTTCTTTTTTCTCTCGGGACAATTTTCCCAATATTTTAACATCCATCCCAAGGGACTTTCCGGTGGGATGTCCAGCAATACCTTCGCTTTCTCAGAGGGACCCTTTTCATTACCCTTCTTCTGCATCTTACTTTTTCTTTGTCCCATATTATAAAAAAATATCTTACCTTTCCTGCGTTGTGTTTGTTCCGCCTTTGCCAGAGAAATCAAAGTTTGCTAATACTCATCTCTCAGTTAGCTGCACCGGGGTCTTTTGTATTCAGCACTTCGATTCTCCTTTGGACCTTTGCCTAGGTCCGTTGACTGAAAGGGTTTACCAATTCCCGAGCTCGATAGGATGTCCCCTTCCCCTTTCAGCCCCTTGTGATCAGTCCCCCGGGACTCCCTTTCGTCCCAGTTTTTTACAAGCGTGTAGAGAGAGAACTTTTCCACACCGAATCGCTTCCTTCGCGGCCGGCCAATTCCCTCGCGGGAGGATGGAACCGCGGCCTTGAAGTCCGCACTCGCTCCGTGATCAGATCACGTCTCACACACACTCGCCCGATCACCCGCTCAACCCCACAGTACTTACAGCTATTTCCTGCGAGGGCGTCTTCGTGCACTGTCGACTTTTTACGAGCTACCAAGCTGCGGCTTTCTCGAAGGCTCCGTGCCTTCCCGAGCTCTCTGGATCCGTCTCTCTTTTTATTGTGGTTTTTGCCTTAGCCTAAATTTGGTTCGGATGTCGGAACGAACTGCGGAGGCTCTCGACTCCCCAGGCCGCCAAAATCAGTGGGGGTACCCGTCCTGGACAGCGAGATTCTCCCGCAGTTTCTCCGATCCGAGTCACGGCACCAATCTGTTATAAATGCAAAGGCAAATTTAGGTTAAATAAAAAGAAAAATTTATTATAAAACAATTTCAATAAAGAACGAACAACGAGAAAAACCACAATAAAATGGGCAGCGCAGCGCTGGGTGGAGAGGGTCTATACCTAAGGTATAGGTGTTCCCAAATCCACGCTTGAGGGTTCTCTGGCCTGGGTTTTTATAGGGATTTTGTGTCCTGAGGCTAAATTCTAAGCAGGCACTATTCACCAAAGGTCCTTGATTGTTGGATGAATGGATTTCCTGGCATTGGAGAATAGAGTTAGTAGATGTCCGGGCAGAGTCTCCTCATATGTAAAGAGGTTTTTAATGTTCCCTGATTTCAATTTTGGTTCGGGCCATCAGGATGGAGTGGTGGGATCCGGGTTGGAGCCGATGAATATCTCGGCTGGGCTTTTCCCTCTGTCCAGTCTGATTGCTTCCCCAACAGCGGTCTGCCAGGTGGGGTGCTCAGGTCTGGCGATGAATATCTCCTCCGAGCTCGTTCCTTTGTCAGCCTGATTGCTTCCCCAACAGTGGTCTGCAGGGCATGTTCAGGTCCGGCGATGGATATCTCCTCCGAGCTCGTTCCTTTGTCAGCCTGATTGCTTCCCCAACAGTGGTCTGCAGGGCATGTTCAGGTCCGGCGATGGATATCTCCTCCGAGCTCGTTCCTTTGTTAGCCTGATGGCTTGTGTCCTGCTTATTCTTTTCGGTTGATGGGCGCAGGCTAGGATTTTTATCTGGGTGGCGGTTAGCATTGTTTTCTCCTGAATGGGAATTCGCAACTAGATCTGGGGAAGGACCTTTTGCCGCACTGTTCTATTTTATATTATTACAAATATATTTATTTTGACCTTTACGAATTTTTATTCATAAGTTTATCTATTACAATAAGAGACTCCATTCTGAAGGGAACAGAAGGCCTAATATACAGACCAGACTCACTTCTTAGGGATGTCTGCTGCCCAGGTTAAACATGTGAAGAGAAAGCTTCCTGCCCTTGTACATCCCTCAGATTATTATCTATTATTGATTTTTAAGGTAGGCAGTGAAGTTGCAACAAGAAATCTGAGGGCAATCAAGAGACAATTCAGGGCCTTGGGATGGCTTGTTAAGGGATCAGGACCACAATTTGTGTTCTCCTCTATCATTCTAGTTGCAGGAAATGATGAGAGAAGAAACAGGAAGAGCCAGAAGAATTTTGGGGGTTTTGATCATGGGTCAGACTATACAACACCAGGCCTGATGGTGTTATCTATTAGATACTATTTAGATCTATTAGATGAGGTCCACTTGTCTCAAAGAGGGAAAATGAATTTTGCAGTGGAGTTAGCAAGACATTGAAGAAGCTTTAAACTAGATTTGAAGGGGGAAAGGGATAAAAACCAGGTTCACTAGAGATAAGCATTCCCCATCCTCTTGGCACCTGCCTTTGAGGTATTTATATGCATGAATCATCATCTTTGAGGCCTCTGCTGGACCCTCTCCAGTAGCTCCTTCTCCAACTGGGGAGCTCAGAACTGGACATACATTGGGCATAGTGACCATGAAATGAGAGGGTTTTTTTCTCAGAGAAGTAAGGAGGTATAGCAGCACAACTGCCACCTTAGACTTCCAAAGGGCAGACTTTGGCCTGTTTAGTAGTCTGGTTGACAGAATCCCATGGAAGGCAGTCCTGAAGGGCAAAGGGGTTCAGGAGGGTTGGACATGCTTTACTAAGGAAATCTTGAATGCTCAGGAGCAGACCATCTGTTCCGATCTGCTAATACAATCGGGAGTTGTGAGAGGTTCATTTCATCTCAGAGTGCAAAAAGGACTGTGGTGGTTTTAGCTCTAGCTAGAATCACCAAGGTACTTACTCATTTCTTGCTGTGAGATATGGATTAGGAGAAGGGAAAAACAGGCTTAAAAGTTAAAAGGAATAAAGAAACTTTATTAACAGAACTACAAGGAATAAGAAACTAGAATAAAACCTCCAGAAACCTTTTCTCCCCCCCCCCAACCTTTTCCTTTCTCAACTGACACTGTAGAGACAAAACTTGAGATGTTAAAGCAGTACTAGCTATACAATAGTCTTTTCATCAGTCTTTGTGGAAGAGGAACTTTCGCTTGTCATTCCATGGAGAATTCTCCACAAGAAAAACAGTTTTCTCGTGGCTTTTCATTCCCATGATTGGCAGTCGCCAAGAAAAAACTCTGCCATCATGCCCTCCTCCCATTTTCACACGACTCAGAGGTGTGTCCATGCGCCATGAACTCAAGGGGTATTATTTTAAGGATGAGTTATTCAAAGGCAAAGGTTCTCTTCATCTGTCTTTGTGATCATCTCTGGGAACAGAGGTTTTCTCTTTTTCTCCCTGGGGGCCAAGGGTCTTCATCAACTCTCACTTCTTTCTGTTCCAGCATCTCATGGGATCACAACTACTCCACCGTCTGCTTAGCTTCATCAGTGGATACCTTTGCTTAGATCTACAGTTTGAATAGTTCATTCTCCCTTAATACTCTTTTCATGAATTAAAGGAGTTTTCCAGAACATTATTGTCCATCTCCATAGCCCTACCAGAAGAATATTTCAGCTTACTAAAGCATCTCCTCATTCTCCTTTCACCTGAGGCTTGAGTTCTTTTCTCTTACTGACTTTGTTGTTGTCTCTTTACAAGTTGATCGCTCTTGCTTTCCTCTCTCTGGAAAGGGATTAAATCTGCAGGTCTCATCTGTGTAGTGAAAGGGTAAAAATCTTGCCCAGGTCTTGTGGATGGTCACGTGATCTCTGCCAGGGCAGTGGCCAAAGCTGTTTATGCTGGATGATTTCCCAGTGGCTGTGCTGGGACCTCAACAGCCAGGCTAGTACTCAGAGGCAGCACACCATGAGCCGATGGCTTCCCCTCCCCCTGCTGTCAGTTTCTGGTAAAACTCAGCAGCAGCAGAATTTCAGCCGAGCTGGGGACCGGGCCTGGCCTGGCAGTGCTGCTGGGAAGGGCTCGGTGGGCTCCCAGGAAAGGGCTTAGCCCTTTCAATGGCGGGGGGGGGGGCAAGCACAGGCTCCATTCCCCTCTCGAGAGCCACTGGACTCTGGCTCAGCCCCCCCCCCCCCCCCCCGGCTGGACAGGGCACAGGGGAGTGGGCCAGCCACACCAGAGTTTTGTTACCTTTCAAGGCTGGAAAGAAAGAGAGACAGAAGCTCCAGGGCTTAGGTTTAAAAGGTGGTATTCACAAAGGTGATCTCACTTTTCAGTGGTGAAAAATGCTGTCAATTTTCAGAAATGGCCAGCTATTGGCCAGGTCTCAAGCAGAGAAGACATTCTCAGCAGCCTCTCTCAGAGGAGTCAATTCCTTTTTTTCCTAAATGCCAAACCATCACAAGGACACAAATGGATTTCAGTTTAAATCACAACAGCAATAATGCACCTTTATTTTAGTGCCAACAACATGGGTTATGCAATAGATGAGAGGGAGAGAAAGAGAGAGAGAGAGGGATAAAGAGGCAAAGTGAAAAGAGAGAAGAAAGGGGGGGTTATAGCTACGAATGGATGAGACGGCATCACGGGTGTCTTCTTCCGTGGGGAGATCTCTCTCAAAGAAAGTAACTTAGAAAGTCACTTTTATAGTCTGTTTCAAAGAGATGGGCAGCTGGACAAGAGGTGAGGAAATCCATAGGCTATTGTAATGACACCCGTTGATTTGGGAAGCAGGTGTATGGTACAGAACAGGCCACTCCTTACAAGTCCCTGCTCACCAGCAGGAACGAAGGCAGTGTACCGTGGCAGCACAGCAAGCACACCTACAGTCACTTGGCAAGCATCCACCTCAACCAGGTCAGAACCCCTGTACCAAGTCCCTTAGGGTCTTCAGGATCTTAGTCTCTGTTCTTGCAATGGTCGTGAGGCAAATGAGGGAAACTTTGGACCATCTCTAACACCATTCCCATGTGATGAAAGATGGGCTGGCAGGGAAGAAGGGTAGCCTGGCTGAACAGTGAGCTTTGGCTGGAATTCAGGAAAAAGGGGAGAGCTTCTTACCTTTGGAAGAAGGGTTAGGAAAACTCAGGAGGACTAGAAGGATGTTGTGAAGCTATGCAAGGAGAAAATTAGAAGGGCCAAAACCCAACTAGAACTTGATCTGGCTACTGATGTACAAGACAATAAAAAATACTTTCTCTAAATGCATCAACAACAAAAGGAGGACTAAAGAGGATCTCCATCCTTTATTGGATGCTGGGGGAAACAGTAACAAAGATGAGGAAAAGGCTGAGGTACTTTATGCCGTCTTTGCCTCAGTCTTTATTACTAAGGCCATTTCTTTTCCAGGTACCTAGCCCCCTGAGCTGGAAGACAGGGATGGAGAGCAGAATGAAGCCACATAATTCAAGGGGAAATTGTCAGGAACCTGTACACTAATTAGACACACACTTCTATGGCGTTAGATGGAATCCATCCAAGGGTAGTGAGGGAGCTGGTAGAAGTGGTCAACAAGGCACTTTCATCAGTTTCCAGCAGTCCTGGTTATCTGGGGAAGTCCCAGTTGATTGGAAGTTGGCAGATGTGATATTCTTCCTCAAGGGCTTAAAGGAGGAGCCAGGGAGCTACAGGCCCTTCAGCCTGACCTCTATGCTGGGGAAGGTTATGGAGCAGATCATCTTGAGTGCCATCACATTGCATGTACACAACAACCATGTGATCAGGTCTGTTCAGCATGGGTTTATGAAAGGCAGGTCCTGCTTGACTAACCCATTCTCCTTCTATCACAAGGTGACTCAGTGAATGAAGGAAAGACTGGAGATGTTGTCTACCTGGACTTTAGTAATGCCTTTGCACTATCTCCCACAGCATTCTCCTGGAGAAACTGTCTGCTCATGGCTTGGACAGTCATATTCTTCACTGGGTAAAAAACTGGCTGAATGGCTGAGCCCAGAGAGTGGTGATGAACAGTTAAATCCAGTTGGTAGCCAGTCACTAGTGGAGTTCTTCAAGGGTCAGTACTGGGGCCAGTCCTGTTTAATATCTTTATCAATGACCTGGATAAGGGGATCAAGTGCACCCTCACTAAGTTTACAGATGAAACCAAGTTGGACAGGAGTGTTGGTCTGCTAGAGGGTAGGAAGTCTCTGCAGAGAGATCTGGACAGGGAAGTGACTGCCCTACTGTACTTGGCACTGGTGAGGCCACACCTCAAATATTGTGTTCAGTTCTAGGCCACTCACTTCAAGAAAGACATTGAGGTGCTAGAGTGTGTCCAGAGAAGGGCAACAAAGCAGGTGAAGTCTGGAGCACAAGTCCTATGAGGAGTGGCTGAGGGAGCTGGGAGTGTTTAGCTTGGAGAAAAGGAGGCTCAGGGGAGACCTTATCGCTCTCTACAACTACCTGACAGAAAGATGTGGTGAGGTGGGTGTCAGTCTCTTCTCCCAAGTAATAAGTTATAGGACAAGAGGAAATGACCTCAAGTTGCACCTGAGTAGTGTTAGATCGGATATTAGGAAAAATTTATTTTCCAAAAGTGTTATTAAGCATTGGAACAGGCTGTCCTTTGAAGTGGTTGAATCACTGCATTGGTTTTGCACAGCCTGGTTCTTGGTAGTGGGCAGGGCCACAGAGGTGGCTTCTGTGAGAAGCTGCTAGAATCTTCCACCATGTCCAGCAGAGCCAATCCCGGATGTCTCTGAAGATGGATGTGCAGCAGGCCAAGGCTGGGCCAATTAAAAATTATGGTAGCACCTGTGATAACATATTTAAGAAGAAAATCAATGCAAAGGTGGCTTCACAGTTTTAATTCCAGACAGAAGAGTAGGAGGTGAGAACATGTGAAAGGAACAACATGCAAACACCAAGGTCGTTGGAGAAGGAGGGGAAGGAGTTGTTCCTGGTGCTGTCTTGGGTTTTGCCTTTTTATTTTTTATTTTCTTTGTATTCTTTGCACATATATTTGTAGTTCTGTAGCCTATTGTATTAGTAGCTAGTTTTCCAAGTAATTTTCAATGGCCTTTCCCTAGACAGAAGGACAAAACAAATTCCAGAGCTCCAAGCCCCGGGGGTTACAAGGCCCCTATCCTATCTTGGTTTCTCCTGGGAACCAAGACCAAGAACAACTCCTTGAGATACATCTTCATAAACAAAGTACAGCTAGTACCAAGGGGGCGGTTCTAGAGAAGGAGCCTGACCTAAGAGAAATTTCTATCACCCCTTGTGCTTCTAATTGGTACATTTTTGTCAATGATGCTAATTTGCTAAGGGTATAAAAAACTGTATTCACCCAGTGTGAGTGGGCTTTTGTGGACATCTTTCCATGACTGCTCCTGAAAGCCTTCAATAAAGATTCACTTTTATGTTACCTCCCATACTAAAATTATCTTGAATTTAATTTCTAAGTTGGAAAATACAGCAGGTATTCTGACACACACAGTTTGGACAAGGGAACCTGTTACCCTTCCATTAGACCAAAAACATCTTGCAAGGAATTCTTTCCTGATGGCAACCTTAAAAGTTCCCCTACAAAGGCCTGAGGAGTAAAGAACCATGATCCCGGGGCCCTACGGGAGTTAATATAAAAGCAGCTGTTTTTGTGGTGAAGTTAGTATTGTATATCTGTGTGTCTGTTGTATATTGTCTGTGCAAGGTCAGTAATTGATAGCATATCAGAAAACCCAGCACGATGTGGGAGGGATTTGCTTTTGGATTGGTTTGTCAAAGTTTTTTCTTTCCCTACTGTAGTGGATCTAGCGCTGGTCAGACGCCAGTGCACCCACTAGAATTATTTACTCAAATTCTGCTGCGAGATAACGATTAGGAGGAGGGCAAAGCAGACTCAACACCTTAAAAGGGATAAAGAAAAGTTTATTAACAGAACTAAAAGAAAAATAATAAGAAATCAGAATAAACCTTCAGAACATTTCTCCTCCCCCCAGCTCCTCTTTCCTTTCTCTGTGGCAACATAAAGAGACAAAATTTGGTATTTTTATTCAGTTAACCACTACTAAAATAATCTTTCTTCAGTTCATTTAGGGAGAGGAGTCTCTCCTTCTAAGCCATGGAGACCATTCCACAAGAAACCGTTCTCTCATGGTTTTAATTTTTACTAATAGCAGCTGCCTGGAAATATGCAATTGTGAAGTCCCTCTGATGGTTTGGTAGTCTTCCCATAACTGTCTCTATGGGTCATCTCAGCTTATTGGGGTGCAATTTTACAGATGAGTTTTTTTAGTATATGTCATGAAAATTAATCCACAAACACCAGAGGTTTATGTCCAAAAAGGAGACAGAGGAGTCCTTTTACTTTATTTGAATAAAGGGAGACGCCATGGGGTATTCCCCTGGAGCCTCTCAAATTTTTGGAGGACGCAGCGTCCTTTTTATCCTGATTTCCTGGCCGCATGTTCCTCTCTCTTTCCCCATTGGCTGAGGTACTTGAGAGGTACAGACTTCCCAGAATGACTGATACATAAGATTCCCCTCTAATATATAACTCTCCCTCTTAATTTTTAATTCTTATGGAATTTATGGTGTTTCCCCATTGTCTCTTTCATCTTTCAATATCCAGTTTCATTTATCAGCAAACCTACAGTTTGTTTGTAAAGGCAAATATCTTTTTCCATTCATCAATCAGTGGAATCCATCCCATTGTTTCTTTTATCTCTCAGTGCTAGTTTCATCTGTCAGCAGATCCACAGTTTGTAAAGACAAATCCATCATTCCTCTCATATAGAAACAAAAGTTCTTTTATCTCTGGGAACAGATCTTTTTTCCTTCCATTACTGGGGCAAGGTTTATAATTTCTCTCATCTCTCTCTGTTCAAGCTTCTCATTGGATCACAGCTACTTCAACATTTGCTTGCTTCAACATGGGTGCCTCTGCTCATGGCTGTGGTTAGAATGCTATATTCCCCCAGTGCATTCCATGAGTTATAGGGAAAAAAAGAAGAGTCCAATGTATCAACTATATCTTCACCATAGCCTTACAAGAGAATTTCAGCCTAAGACTAAGGCATCTTCTAATTTTCCTCTCATCTGGGATTTGACTCCTTCACTGACTTTGGTGCCTCCGTGTTGTTTTCTTTACATGTCTTCACCCTTTCTTTTTCTCTCACTCTAAAGAGGATTGATGTTTGCAAGTTTCACCCGTGTGCTAAGAATTAAAATCTCGCCCAGGCCTGGCAGATGGTCATGTGACCTCTGCCGGGCTGGCAGCTGCTCTGGCTGCATGGCTGTTTTCCGGCCCCTACTGCAGTCAATTCCAGCCCTGGGGTTGCTTTCTGAGCAGGCCTGCAAGGCCGCCTCTGTTCTTAGCCGCATGATTTTCTGTGGTGCCAGCAGGATGGCTCGGCAGCTCACGGCCAGAGCAGGGCCCGGCTCAGCTGCACTTGAACGTCCTGTCGGCCGTTGTTGGAACTCAGTGGCAGCAGAATCTCAGTCCGGCCAGCGCTGCAGCAGATCAGGGCCCGTCCCAGCCCTCACAGGCCGTGCAGGCTGCATGGCGGAGCAGGGCCTGGCCTGGCCAACGTCCAGTTTCCTGTTCAAAGGCCGGAAGCAAGAGAGTTTTTCCTGGCTTTTTTCGTTTTTAAATGTGATTTCACAGTGGCGTGTTTAGCTTTCTCAAGTGGTTTAACAGGGTGTCAGTATTCAAAACTAGCCAGCTGATTGGTTTTGTCAGGTCGGAAGGACGCTGCCAAGGTCCTTACAGGGAATCACTTCCCTAGCTGGTGGATTGTTTCCTTAACTAAAAACCAAACTATATTAAACCACAACACCTGCTTTTCCAACCCATCCCAGGCTCAGCTAGGGGAAGGCGGAGTGTGCTGCATGTGTGTGTGTGTGTGTGCGTGTGTGTGTCACCGGCTGAGATTGCTCATTTGTAGAAAAAAGCAAAATTACAATGTGAAAATGGAAGGGGATGTTATAAATGCAATGGCAAAATAGGGTTAATATAAAAGCGATTTATTATAAAATAATTTCAAGCACCAGCAACGAGAGAAAAAACCACAATAAATAGATCAGCGCAGCGCCGGGTGGACAGGGGTCTGTACCCAGAGGTACCGAGTTCCCAAATCCACGAAGTAGGCACTGCAGTCCGGGGTTCTTATAGGGGTTTTCGTATCCTGGGGCAAAATCCGGAGTAAGCACCGTCTAACAAAAGAGTTTGAATAGACTTCCCGGATCCGTTGAGCTGAGTCAATGGTCGGTGGAGCAGAGTCCTTTCACATGCGAGAGGCTCTGAGTGTCCTCCGATTGCATTTCCCGGAATGGAGTGTCCAGTTTGGGTGCGGGAGCAGATGGATATCTCGACGGAGCAGAGTCCCTTTCACATGCGAAATGGCTCTGAGTGTTTTCTGATTGCACCTGCCGGGGTGGAGTGGCCAGTTTGGGTGCGGAGGAGATGGATATCTCAACGGGGCCACTCTCATTGTCTGATTTGATTGCTCGTGTCCTGCTCTTTATTTTGTGCTGATAAGCGTTGCTGCCGATTGTTACTGCCCGACTCGGGAAGGTATCTCTGGATTATTTTACATTTTGTATCTTTACAGTATTACAAATATAACATATAATTCTTTATTCTCTTTCACGAATTTTTATCCAATGTTATATTTATCACAGGGACTTTTCTCTCTTAGCTTCCATTTCAACTTGTAGGATGTGGGGGCTCCTCCCCCACCTCCCACCATGGAGAATGCCAGGCACACACCAGTTGCTCTGTGCCCAGGCGTCCCCAGATGAACCCTCCACTCAAATTATAGGTTGACGGGAAGCAGGAGAGGAGCTGATATGCGGAAAGAAAACTCTGTAACTCACAGAGTAGTTATAAGAGTAGGCATGTGTTTATTCAGTGCTGAGGTGCATGGAGGATAGCTCCTCCAAAGACATGCACACTTTGGAGATTTGGCCTTCTCCTTTTATTTTCTACAAACTAGGATTACACAATGCACCTAATACATATTCATTTCCTAGCCCCGCCTGTCTTTGCTTCATATTAAATTTAGCTCCATGCCCCTTTGTGGCTGGGCACTGCTCGTTGTTGGTCACTTTGGTGGTCATCCGGGGGTCTTTGGGTTGAAATCAGCAATTTTCTCCTTAGTTGAACTTTTCACCTCATCTTCTTGCATGTGCTCCTTTTAGTCCTTTGACCACCTTTCGGACTTTGGTACCATTTCTTCTGGCTTAGGAGTCCAAAGAATCCCCTTATCCTGTGGTGCCTTTGTCTTTAAATTCTGTTTGTGAATTCTAGCTCTTTATCTTATCTTGTAGTCTTGCTCCTTTCTTGCTCTTGTGGGAGCAGTAAGCATTCCATATGGGTTTGGCAGCCCCCTCTTCTACTCAAAGCATTTCTTTTATGCTTAACTCTTAATTCTTAATTTCTCTGTTTCAGGGCCCCTATGATGCCTTAGAATTTTATTTTTTTTATTTTTCAAATCCAGTACTGCATTAGTTCATGACTCTAAACTCCATATAAAGTGTTAGTTAACTGTATTCACATTTTGGTCAGACAAAACAATCCCTCTTGGCCACTCAAGGACACCCTAGAGCCTCAGGTCCCGAAAAGTATAAACAAAAGTGAATTGGGAGAAAACTGGGGACATATGACTTCATTACCTGAAATCATAATTGGAGGATTAACCCCTGATATATAATGTGAGAAATGAAGCCCACTCCTCAGTAAAAATTTAAAGAAAATTTAATAAGATACAATAGGGGACAAACTCTCTTGAGAGAGGATCAAGGTCTGCAGGTTTCATCTGTGTAGTGAAAAGGTTAAATCTTGCCCATGCCTGTAGATGGTCATGTGATTTCTGGAGGGGGCACTGGCCAGAGCTGTTTATGTTGGAGGATTTTTCAGTAGCTGCACTGGAATCTCAGCAGCCAGGCTAGCACTCAGGTAGCACACTGTGGGCTGATGGCTTCCCCTCCCCCTGCCTGGCAGTTTCTGGTGAAACTCAGCAGCTGCAGAATTTCAGCCGAGCCAGGGGACAGCATGGTCTGGCCGCGCCACTGGAACAGGACCCAGCAGGCTTCCCGAGAGGGGCCAGTGCCGCAGCAAACCTGGCCCAGCCCTGTTAGGCTGCACAGCCCGAGCAGGAGCTAGCCTCCAGTTACCTGTTCAAGGCTGGAAGCTAAGCAAGGAAAGTCCTTGGGTTTGTGGTTTTTAAAACTTGGATAATCACAGAGGTGGATTTGATTTCTAAATGGTGCAAAATGTTGTCAGTTCTCAGAACCAGCCATCTATTGGCCTGTCTCAAGCACAGAGGAAGCTCCCATCAGCTTCTCTCAAAATAATCACTTCTGTGGATGGTTTCTTACTTTTTTCCCAAATGTCAATCAATGTGAAACCACCACACAGTCTCATAATTTTAATAGGTGGAGCAGCAGAGGGTCACCTTCTTTGCTGAAGAATTCCTGCATTTATTTTTCTTTTATTTCTTCTCCTCCATACCACTCGAGCCTGGTCTCTCTGCGGTCTTTGAGGTTCTGGAGAAGTGTCTCTGGGTGCTGCATTTGGCTGTTCAATGTACAGTTTGACACTTCTGTCTGGAATCCATTTTGGGCCAGATCCTGTAGACACACAAGCATACTGTCTCCCCCAGGTTAGTAACGGAAAAGGGCCCATAATTTTCTTGAACTCAAGGTCCTTGATCAGTAAAGAAGGCTTCTCTGTGATCTGAGTTCTGCTAGTGTTTGAGAAGTATCTGACTATAGGGGTACTTTATTGAGAGACCGCCAGCTCTTCACCAGTCTTCACAGAAGTAATTGTGAATGCCGATTTATTTCTATCTTTAGCACACTTTTATAGGGTTCTACAGGGTCTGCAGGCAGAGCAAGTTACTATTGGCTAACACACACAGTTTACATTTTTTCTCTTACACACAGGGATATTGTTTTGCTTTACTCTCTCTTCTGCATGAAGGTTTCAAGGACTTTAGCCCTTAATATCACGACTTAGTTCAAAGGCTGGTTTGTGCATACAGGCCTTTACTAATATATAAAATATAGCAACAAATCCCCCTTTCTCTTTTTGCACAAACCAGGCTTTGGATAAGATAACATACAACTTAGACTGTCATCCCAATTAACATTATAAGTAAAGTCCGTCCCCCTTCTAGCACAAGAGACCTCAACCATCCAGCGATGCCCCAGCTGGCGAACCAACCTCCGATAGGATCACTATCTTCTTTCAGGGCATGTAACCCATCCTGTAGCTGTTGTAGTTGCTCATGGATGGAAGCTGAATGATCAGTAAGATCCAAGCAGCACATGCCTTCAAACTCCTCACAACCATGTCCTTGTGCTAAGAGCAAAAGGTCAATTGCAACTTGATTTCATAGTACTGCATGATACACACTACTCACATCAGCTGAAAGCTCACTTAACATTGTGGATGTTAAGTTTAATTCTTTCCTAGTCCAGCAAGCGAGCCTTTTTAGAGTTGCTAGGCCTTAATTCATTCAGGCTTCGCTTTGACTGTTTGATGTTCTTCACTTTGCTAGCTACATTCAAGAATTGATGTAAGCTTGAGTGGAACAAAGTGAGTTTCCCAAGATAACAGGGTCTTCTATGTGGATTAGCAGGAATCTAATTCCATGCTCTATCTCCACAGATTAGGAATATGGAACTAGGTAATCGCTTTGGTAATTGTCCTGTGAGATTGCACCACGAATAAAGGCTTTACTTTCAATGGTAGTAACGAGATCAGCTATAGGGTTGACTGCAGCCCAGTGCCGCATTACTTTGTTAGAATGACTTTTTGTCGGGGGTTCAAACATTATCCATCCACCTGAGGTATTGGTGGAATATAACAAATCTAATTCTTCTGAGGGTTGTAACATTAAGAACTTTGGTAATTTTTGCTTGCTAACAGGCTTCAAGTTGTCTTAATGTGAAGCCAGCAGTGCGACTGCACTCTTGCAACATTGCCAATCGATTCAGTTGAGTCTCATTACTAATTAAACCTTTAAATGCTGGAGGATCCCACTCAGGGACTCCTACGAGACAGGTGCGAAAGGATCTCCAGGGGTGGCTAGGCTCAAACACATTGACCTTTGGCCAGTTCAATGTGCCAGAGTGACCCATATGTTCTGTCGCTTTTGGATGTTAGTTAGCAGACAGTTGGTCGTGACTATACACAACACAATTACCATAAGCATTTTACCATATAAATGACACCATATTTGCAAACTCACAGCTAGAACTTCAATCGTTAAATGAACTTTCAAAGATGCTTACACTACCTCTTGAAGGGGGAGTGCTTATACTTTATACTAACATAACAATTACTACACAAGCTAAACACTTAAACTATTATCTAACTACTTTTAACACAGGTGCTCTGGTATATATGTAGTCTAAGCGTGAAAGCAATTTGCTAAAAGGGTAAACACACAACTACAATTTGCTTTATATACAGTTAAATGGAGTCTCTTCTTAGATCTTCTACAGAATTTCTCCAGCACGATTCAGTCCTGGAACGTTCACTGCTCCCATGATGTCAGCTGGCAGTTGATCGGTGACTGAGGGCTTTGATGTTCAAGTTGTTCTTCAAATCCTTCTAAATCTTAAAACAAAGGATACCTGAAAATTGGTAGAGACACAACATCATAATAACAACATAAAATCTCTGTTGGCAACTGTCTATATAGTGTTCAGACACAACTGTGTCCTGACAGGTCCACTTCTGATCCATGTCTGGAGTACCACGGCTGTGTGATGACATCTCTGTTCACTGGATCTCATGTGTTCAGAGGCACACAGTCTGGTCAGATGGACAGGTGACCTTTCTGAACCTGCCAACAAAACACAGACACTTCTCTCCTTGAAGTTAATGAATTACACTAATTAAATGCTTTTAGGGCATCAATCTCCCCCGTCTTCTTAAAAAAAATAAAAATGAGATGTACTTCTGTTATAAGCAACAACATCAACACAAAACCATATACACAATTAATAAGAACTTATACTAGTTAAAAATCAATTAAATCTTAAACATTATTAATAGGGTATAGAATATAAAACTGCTATTAATTACTAAAACACTGCACTAGCATCCCATAGTTAGCAAACAAACAGAAACAAAAATCAGTGAAGGATTGGATCATCACCTCCGGAAAATGATTCTCCAAGCCCACTTCAAAATTGATCCAGCTGTCATATTAATAGGGTCAAATTGTTGAGTCAAAAAGTGACTCAAATACTGATTTGGGACAGAAAATATCTGGATCTGTTGGCAAACATTCTGTCCAGGCAAAGTCAAGGCTTGGCCAGGGCCTTAGGCTTTAAACTGGAAAGATGCCTCTTAACTCATTTCTAAAACAAGGTTCTCAATAGTAGCAGCTATGAGATGCTTACAGCATAACAAACTGTTAAAATGCATTTGTACAAAGCAAATGATCAGGAGCCTTAGGTACCAGACTAATTAAACCATGCAGCAGTTGGTTTAATCTGAAGCCTCTCCCATAGCAGCTGATCCTCAACAATGGTACATCTTAAAATTCTGGAAACACTGAAAAATAAGAAAACTATAACAAACAAAACTGCAGAGATTGCAACAACTAGTAGAACTCCTAATGGAGTCAAGGGTGTCACAGACTGCATTCACTTCTATCCACAAGCAGGTGTTCATCAGTGTTCCATCACAGCTGTCTCAGCTGTGGCCGTCCTCTTCACTCTAGGAAAACAACTATACTTTGCAGTTTAAACAAGTGTCTCCAAGAAAACATAAAACAATTTAAATTAAACAATATCTAAACCCAACAATAATTACATATGACAAAAGGAAATAATAAACTTAACCTAAAAAGAATATCTAAGTTATAAAACTTAACTTAAAAGCATTCAAGCCTAAACATTATAAAACTTGACTATCCTTAATTCTATTAACACTTAATCTATATTAAATGAAAACATAACTTAATCTTATTCTATTACTACAAAAAAGCAGCTAAAAGTTTAATATATACCTTTTAAACACAATATAACAATAACATAAATTCACTATCAAGATTATAAAGATGTAGCAAACACATCACAATTCTATGTCATCTAGCTTTGAAAATAACCCACAATAACTGCAAATGTTACTAAAAATACTTATTCATAATAGAAATTTGCCTAGTATATGTTTAAATTGGTTAGGATGTTAAAGTGCAGTTTTTCTAGAGAAAAACCACCACAACAACATGGGATTTGGCAAGTTGCCATCCAGCTTTTGTAGCACTTTTCAAAAACATTAAGTCCAATTTTTAAACTAAAACCTAAAGTCCAAATTGGTATATATGCAGTTATATGTGTTTTATATAACAAAAAAACTCACATTAAAATTCCCTTATTAAAATTGTGGAAAAACCAAGCAAATAGATAATATATACTTTTACTTAACTTTGTCCTGTACAGTAAAGTTCTCTTAACTAATTATTTTTTAAACCACAAATCTCTTCTATAGATAACATTAATTGGAAGAAGGTTTTCCTAGAAGCTATAAATCACACCATGTTTTAACCTTGGATTCTAAAACCAATTATTGCAAGGCAACTTCTGTTAGTATTCACCTTAAACACCTTTTTTTTTTTTTTTTTTTTTTCTTTTTTCTTTTTTTTTTTTCTAAACCTTCAAAGAACCACAATAATTTCTCTAATAAAACTCTAAAAACTGCAATTGCATAAACTCATAATTATTTAAAACACAAAATTAACTCCAAAAGGGTATACAAAAACACTCCGAAAACCCAATAAATCACGACCCTGCAACAAACCAGGCACCATCTCAGTGCCCCCCCTGAGAGAGGGAGCGGGGGGGTCAACCGCCCGCCCCGCCGCTGCTGCAGCTCTGCTCTTATCTTTCTTCACATTCTCTACGTACTCTCGCAGCGAGGAAAAACGGAGAGAAAGAAAAAAAAAGCCTCACAAAGTTAACTTTAACGAATGCAGTTTTTTCTCTCAATCTCTCTTGTTGTTCGCCAATAGAGGAAAAAAGGCATGATTTTGCAAAAGCAGGCGATTTTACACGAAAAGTCTCTCACGGCCAGGTGCTAACAACGGTGATCATTGCAGTTTATCAGCTTCTAATTACAAGGATGAATTTTGAACTAGATACCATATAGTTTGAGATTTTTTGACTAGTTTGTCTCTCTTTGAAGCTGTCTGAGCCACCTGTTTCTGCTCAGTTGTTTCTGTAATTGTTCAGAGTGGCCTTGGAACTTTTCTTGCGCTGCTTCTACCCCCAGGGTGCCTTTGTTCTCTGCGCTTACCTCGCTCCCTCATGTCCCTCTGGTTCGGGTGGAAACCAATTTAAATTTGGCTTCTTTTCTTCCAGGGTGGTAAAGATGGAACTTAAATAAGGTTGTAGTGCTAAAAGTGACTCCAAAAATGAAGCAAATAGTTCTGGATGTATCACATCCTGCCATAACTGAACAGATTCTGTTCGTTGTTTCAGCGTTCCCTGTGGAACTTTTTTTTTTTCTCATTATTTTCTTCTCCCTAACTCTCCCTCCCTCTCTCCAAGGGCAGCATGATAGGAGTGCTTCCCCAGCAGTGGGAGGTAAAGGCATCTGCCGCTGTGACGCAGGTAGAATTACTGGGCTCACAGCTTCAGCATATCTCACTTTTCTGTTTGTTTTTTTTTAAGGTATTAATTACAATCTGCCAAGTTCGACCAAGAAACACAGTGTCCTTGCTCTTTTCCGTAATTGCTGTTTCCCATATCAGAGCCGAGATATCAGTCCGTTCTTGCACCGCAAGAAGCAGTGAGCACTGCAAATGCTCATGAAAATTAGCCCATATAATGAGCATATTCAGGTCCTTTTCCCTGGCTGCTCCGCCTCGTTTAACGAGGATGCAGAGAAGCAGTTTATCTGCCGCCCCAAATTCCATGCTAGAGGCTCGGCGGCAGGGGGGAAGGTTGCGAGCCTTCTACCGCGCCCCTGCCTTCGGACTCCCCCAGCGACTCACCCCCGTTGATTCGCAAGCCGCCTATCTGGTACCGATCCAAGGCAGCGTCTATCTGCACTCAGATCCGCTCCACCAACCTCGGTCCAAGGCTCCGTCCCACCGTGCGTGGATCCACTGAAGCCCCCCTGCCCGCAGGGTGTCCCGTTCAGAGCGCCAAATATTGAGAGACCGCCAGCTCTTCACCAGTCTTCACAGAAGTAATTGTGAATGCCGATTTATTTCTATCTTTAGCACACTTTTATAGGGTTCTACAGTGTCTGCAGGCAGAGCAAGTTACTATTGGCTAACACACACAGTTTACATTTTTTCTCTTACACACAGGGATATTGTTTTGCTTTACTCTCTCTTCTGCATGAAGGTTTCAAGGACTTTAGCCCTTAATATCATGACTTATTTCAAAGGCTGGTTTGTGCATACAGGCCTTTACTAATATATAAAATATAGCAACAGTACTTGGTTCCACAAATGAATTATTGTCGTGGTTTTAAAGCATTAGCTAAAAAATCACTAGAAAACTTACTTATTTCTTGCTGTGAGATATGGATTAGAACAAGAGCAAAACAGGCTTAAAACTTAAAAGGAACAAAGAAAGTTTATTAACAAAACTACAAGAATAAGAAACCAGAATAAAACTTCCAGAACTCCTTTTTCCTCACTACCCAACCATTCCTTCATTCACATGACAACATAGAGACAAAAAACCTTGGTGTTTAAAACAGTTTCAATTTTGCTATAGTCTCTTGATCAGTCTTTATAGAGAAAAAGAAGTTCTCTTCTGCTAATCTACAGAGTTTTTCACAAGAAAACCATTTTCTTATGGTTTTCTATTTCTCTGATGTCAGCCACCCGGAAAACTCTGTCATCAGTTCTTTCCTCCCATTTCACATCACTCTGAGGTGTGTTATGGGTCATGAGTCCAGGGGTGTCATTTTAAGGAGGAGTTATTCAAAGGCAAAAGTTCTCTTCATCTGTCTCTGTGAGCATTTCTGGAAACAGAAGTTTTCTCTTTGCTTCTTAAAAGCCACAAATTTTCAACAACTCTCACTTCTTCGTTCCTGTTCCAGCATCACATAAGATCACAACTACTTCACTATTTGCTTAAATCTACACTTTGAAATACTCTATTCCCCCAAATACTCTTTCATGAATTAAAGGAGTTTTTCAGAACACTATTGTCTTTCTCTACAGTTTTAGCAAAAGAATATTTCAGCTTATTAAAGCATCTCCTTATTTCTCTCCCCATCTGAAGCTTAATTCCTTTCTTCACTGTCTTTGATAGTTTTTGTCGTCTCTTTACCTGTTGATCACTCTCTCTTGCCTTCTTCCTGGAAAAAGGATTAAATCTGCAAATTTCATCTGGGTAGTAAAAGGGTTAAAGTCTTGCTCCAGCTGCAGGTGTTCATGCTGTCAGGTTTCAGCTCAGCGGTGCTTAGAGCTCGGGAGATTCTTGGAGAAAGTTTCAGCCACCCTGGAGGCTTCTAGGGAAGCTTCAGCAGAGCTCAGCCTGGCCTGGGCCCGGGAGAAGCCCCTCAGGCTCCATCTCCCAGCCGAGAGCCAAGGCAGGTTCAGCCCAGTCCCCACCTGGGTCGCATGGGTGGGGCAGGGGACGGGGGGCCAGCTGGAGATCTGTTACCTTTCACAGCCAGAAACAAAGAGACAAAGAAATTCCCGGCCTTATGTCTTAAAGTGGTGTTCACAGGTTGATCTCACTTTTCAATAATCAAAACTACTGTCAATTCTCAGAAATGGCTATTTATTGGCCAGGAGAAAAACTCCCATCAGCCTCTAGCAGCCTTAACTTTTTTAGGTGTTTCTCTTTGTTTTCTTAAATGCCAATCTATCACAATTATTAAGAAAATTGATTATGTAAAGGGCCTTACATAATCTTTCTACACTCGATAATGTTTCAACCCCCCCACGCTGCTGATCAAGGATTCTTTTGAGGGTGCAATGGGCCCTCTCTACAAGAGACCTGCTGGGGAGTGGGGTATGCCAGTGGTGTGTTTCACCCCCCAGAGGTTTACAAACTGTTTAAATTTTTGGGAGGTGTAAGCAGGACCATTGTCTGTTTTTATAGCTTGAGGAATGCCTAGGGTGGAAAATGCTAGGAGAAAATGTTTGATAACATCGTTGGTCTTATCTCCTGCGTGGGCTGATGCGAATACAGCTCCAGAGAATGAATCTATAGACACATAAATATATTTAAGTCTCCCAAAGGAAGCATAGTGGGTGTGGTGGTTTCAAAGCATTAGCTAAAAATCACCAGAAAACTTACTCATCTGTTGCTGTGAGATATGGATTAGGAGAAAGGCAAAAAAGGCTTAAAACTTAAAAGGAATAAAGAAACTTTATTAACAGAGCTACAAGAATAAGAAACCAGAATAAAACCTCCAGAAACCCTTCCTCCCCACCACCCA
The DNA here is from genome assembly GCF_030490865.1 of Poecile atricapillus. Taxonomy (NCBI): domain Eukaryota; kingdom Metazoa; phylum Chordata; class Aves; order Passeriformes; family Paridae; genus Poecile; species Poecile atricapillus. Next base: position 92,542,701 of record NC_081288.1, on the reverse strand, counting down.
ACCATTCCCTTGTCCAACTGACAACATAGACACAAAACCTGGTGGTTAAATCAGTACCAGCTATACAATAGCCTTTTCAACAGTCTTTGTAGAGAAAGGAGTTCTCTCTTGTCATTACATGGAGAGTTCTCCACAAGGAAACAGTTTTCTCACGGCTTTTCATTCCCATGATGGCAGGCGCCAAGTAAAAAACTCTGCCATCATGCCTTCTTCCCATTTTCACACGACTCAGAGGTGTGTCCATGCGCCATGAACTCAAGGGGTATTATTTTAAGGATGAGTTATTCAAAGGCAAAGGTTCTCTTCACCTGTCTTTGTGATCATCTCTGGGAACAGAGGTTTTCTCTTTTTCTCCCTGGGGGCCAAGGGTCTTCATCAACTCCACTTCTTTCTGTTCCAGCATCTCATGGGATCACAACTACTCCACCGTCTGCTTAGCTTCATCAGTGGATACCTTTGCTTAGATCTACAGTTTGAATAGTTCATTCTCCCCTAATACTCTTTTCATGAATTAAAGGAGTTTTCCAGAACATTATTGTCCATCTCCATGGCCTTACCAAAATAATATTTCAGCTTATTAAAGTATCTTCTCATTCTCTTCCCATCTGAAGTTCGACTCCTCCTTTTACTGACTTTGATGGTTTATGTTGTCCCTTTACATGTTGATCGCTCTTGCTTTCCTCTCTCTGGAAAGGGATTAAATCTGCAGGTCTCATCTGTGTAGTGAAAGGGTTAAAATCTGGCTCAAGCCATGGCAGGTATTCATGGTGTTGAATTTCAGCTTGACAGCACTGGAAAGGCAGCGGACTGTTTTCTGCTTGGTGCCGTCTGTGTGGGACATGGGGGCGAGCAGCCATGGCCTGCCCCAGCCCTGGGCCAAGGCCACGGGAGAGCCCGGCCCCGCCTGGGACTGGGAAAGCCTCTCAGTCTTTGTCCCCCTCCTGGGAGCCTCTGGAGCCTGTCTCAGCCCTCTCTCCCCAGGCCTGTCCAGCCTGGGGGGGGAAGAGGGGGCCAGCCAGAGTTCTGTTACCTTTCAGAGCTGGAAACAAAAAGAGCCAGAAGCTTCCAGGCTTAGGTTTAAATGGTGGTATTCACAGAGTTGATCTCACTTTTCAATGGTGAACAATACTCCCAATTCTCAGAAATGGCCTGCTATCGGCCAGGTCTCAAGCAGAGAAGAAACTCCCAGCAGTCTCTCTCGAAGCCTTCACTTCCATGTTTCTACTTTTTTTTTCCTAAATGCCAAACTATTATAGTGGGTAATGTCTGTTTACCACAGTTGTAAACTCTCAAGGCCCCGGGGATTAACCCCAGTCTCCATAGATGGCATGGCAAAGTCCTGGCAACTGGGGCAGGAGCCCACAATTGCTCTTTCCTCCTCCCTTGTGATTTTAAACATATGAACAAGGGCTGGCACATTCTGGTGGAAGAACTGGTGGCTCAGGTTTGCCTGGTTGAAAATGTCTGGTAGGATGGTCTGCACTGCCATGACTGGAGTATCTGCTCTCCGGTTCCTTTCTGTAATTGGTCCTGGGAAGTTAGTGTGTGATCTCACGTGCATAATGTGATATGGTTGCTCTCGGTGGGAGAAGAGATAAACTAGCTTCGAGAGCAAGCTATGTAAATTTGGATTTGACACTTTCTTTAACAAAGCATGTTCCGCTTTTTCATCTATTCCAGCAACATAGGCTGAATCAGTAACCAGATTTAAGGGTTGTTTCAACTTTTCAAAGGCTCTGACGATGGCTGCCAATTCTGCTATTTGTGGAGATCCTTGAACAATTTGAACATCGGACTCCCCCTCCCGAGTGTTAGGATTTTTCCAAGTCAGAATTGACTTGTGGTGTCACTGTTGGACACAAAATGAGTCACATGGATGCAGTTTGAGGTGTGGTGAAAGAGAATCGTTTATTTGCTCTGTCAGTATTTATAGGTTTCCAACCATGACCAGGGATTGGATAGTCAGGTTAACACCTTCCCAACTGCACCGGCCGTGAGAGACGTCCATCAAAAGGCATATCTGTAATGGAATGTACAAACACCTATGTTTATAGTTACTTTACTGGGAAAGTGGCTAGAACTTGTAGAAAACAATATCGAAGGTCTGATTCTCAGGGTGACACTGTGGGATCCTCCAGAGCCATCAGTAAATACAGTCAATGCCATTAAGGGAGTTTGACCCGTTAATGATTTTGGGACCAAATTAAAACACGCATTAAATAGTTTGTTTTGGTAAGTCGATAGAGATTTGACCTGGGTAGCTGTCAAGAGCGAACTGGAGGCGTTCATTGGTCTGGAGCAAAGCTTCCAGACTACCTAATGTCAAAGGTAAATGCACGTGAACTCACACCCTGCTAGGATCCTGAGGTGTGCTCTGGCCTTTATAATGAGCTGAGCCATCAGCTCCTGAGGTGTTGTGATTGTCTTATTTGGTTGACGTGATTGGAACACCCACTCTATGATTAAAAGCTGGTCCTTCAGAGTGGAATGCCACTGGAAAATGAGCCCATGAAATTTGGGTGACTTACCCAAGATGACAAACTGGAAAGGCAGGGTAGGATCAGTGCGATGGGCCTGTCTTGTGGACAGTGCCTCCGATACCTTTTGGATCGCTACCTGGGATTCAGGTGTGATAATTCGAGGCGAGTCGAGGTCATCACAGCCTTGTAGAAAGTTGAAAAAGGGTGCGAGGTCCTCAGTTGTGATCCCTAGCAGTGGGCAAACACAGTTTATGCTCCCACATAACTGGTGTAGATCTCTCAGAGTTCTCGGGTTGTCTTTGATGGTGAGCTGATGAGGTACAATGGTCCTTTCACCGATCCAGAGTCCATGGTAGGTCCACAGGCAGGTGTGTTGGATCTTCTCTGTAGCAATCTCAAATCCTGTACCTTCAATGGCTTGAATAGTCTTTTTGAGAACAATCTCCAAATAGTCAGTCTCAGTGCATATCAAAATATCATCCATATAGTGCAAAATTCTAGCATTGGGGAATTTTTCTCGGATGTGCGAGAGAACACAGGCAACAAACATTTGGCAGATAGCTGGAGTGTTTTTCATCCCTTGGGGAAGAATTCGCTATTGATACCTTTTTTAGACGGGCTTGCCTATTAATTAATGGGATGGAAAAAGCAGATCTTGGGACATCTCTGGGATGGAGAGGGATGTTAAGAAAGCAATCTCTGATATCAATGACTGCCAATTTCCACTCTCCTGGGAGCATTGAAGCTGAGGGCATGCCAGACAGCAGAAAGCCTATGTCCTCAATGACCTCATTGACTTTTCTGAGGTCTTGCAGGAGTCTCCATCTGTCTTTGCCTGGTTTACGAATGACAAAGACAGGGGAATTCCAAGAGCTAGTGGATGGAATCATGTGGCCTTTGGACAACTGCTCTTGCACTAGGGATTAGAGCGCCTTTAACTTTATTTCTGAGAAGGGCCACTGATCCACACACACTGGTTCATCAGTTTTCCATGTGAGTGGTGTAGTGGGGTGTCACTAGAGGACACAAAGTATAGAGCGAAGGTTCCGAGAATCACATACACAGCCACAGGTTTTCACAATGCAAAAAAGCCTTTATTTTGGGGTTTTCTCAACCCATTTATAAGGTGTTCTGATCCAGGTTATTTTGATTGGTAGAAGGAACAACACTTCCCTCATCCCATTGGTGGGACAAGAGAGAAAACACTCTCAGAACACCTGTGTCTTGTTTTGGGAAAGTAAAACCTTATTTGCACAAACAATCTTTGAGAGAAGAAAAAAGTTCCCAAAGACTTTCCCTTGGGAACAATCAGCCCTTGAGAGCTTGAAATTCTCTCAGGTTCAGAAATCATGTCTGCAGTGAGGAGCTCCATAGTAGCCCCAGCTAAAAATCCTGTGGTGGTGAGGGGATTTCTAGCCTTGTCCCCCATTGAGACAATGGGTCCCTGCCCCATAAGGTGATAGGTGCCCTTACAACAAAAGGTCTTACTGTGGCAATTTGACCTTCAGGGCCTTGAATAAGAATAGTGTGTTTGCTCTACATGGAGGTGGCAGCTCCTCCAATCCCAGAGATGACTCCATTGGCTGGCACTAGTTCCTAGCCCTCTGGCCACTCAGAGCGGGTGATGATGGTGACATCTGCTCCAGTATCTGCCACACCTGGAAGATAAACCTTGTCCCCTTTGTTAAACAAACCACACTCTATAAGAGGTCTGTCAGGGCCCACCATTTCTGCCCAAAAAGCCATGGGGTTTTCTGGTAAAATATCAGTCCAGGTGGGTATGAGAAAAGCCTGGGCAATGGATGTGCCCTTAGGCAAAAACCAAGGTGTGTCTACACATATAACAGTCACAGTAATCTCATCCCCTGGTCCCACAGTTTGTACTTCTGAAAGTACCTGTAAGCAGTCCAGTCCGTTAATAGAGTCCCCTATAATTAAAATATCCCTTGGTCCATCAGAAGGTCCAAATTTACCAGTTGGAATTCGGTGCACAGACTCATCATTAAGCTGGATGGAAAGGTCGCTTACCAGCATGCATTGTGTCCCTGCCTGAACCTGTTGCTAGGCCTCAGAGAGTTGGAGCTCCCTCTCCTAGTAGGTGTTGTCATAGATGATGTCTCGGCGCTTTGGCTCTGTGAGATGGTGGGGAGGGAAGGGCGGAAGAGCCGTCCTGCGCTCAGATGGAATTTTTTTTAAATGTCACTGGTGAGACAGATGAGGTTGGACCTGCTGGTGATATTGGAACTGGGGACAATGTTTAATATGTTCCTTACAGTCTAGGCATGCAGTGGAGGGAAAAGTAGTGGAGGGGTGTTTTTTGTAAAGTCTTTATCATGTTCCACCTTGAGGTGGCCCAGTTCACTGCACTTAAAGCATCTCATATTTTGTTTATTCTGTTCTACAAAAGCTTCATCTACTCTTTTGCTGACTGCCAGGGCTACTATTTGTTCTGTAGTTGTGAGACGGGTACAGGCTTCCACCATTTGTTGAATGGTGGGTCCCGGTTCTGGAGGGAGTGTTCTTATGATTTTTTTGCTTTCTCCATTAGCATAGGAAACTGCTAGCTTGTTGAGCATCTCCTCTTTAGCCTTTGGACAGTCAATTTGCTTTTCAATAGTGTCCTTTAGTCTGTCTATAAATTTAATAAATGTTTCGTCAATTCCCTGGCTAAGGTAATGGAAATTTTGTTGTGGGGTGGTGCCATCCAGTGTTTAAAATAAAGCATTCTGGTCAGCATTTTTAATGTCCTCTGGAACAGCCCTGGGGCTATATTGTGCCTGTACTTGTGGCTTATCAAAATTGTCATCTCCACTTAACTGCTCTAAAGTTAAATGAGCCTGTCCATCCTCACTTTTGTAATATTTAATAATGCTTTTAGTTGTTTTTTTCCAAATTGATTCCCACAGGAGGAGCTCTGTGGGTGAGAGGAGGAGGGACATAACATGGCGTAAATCATATGGCATGAGAATATGAATTGAGAAAGTTACTTGCAAAAGGTTTTTAAAATAAGGTGATCTCCTCCCATAATCTTTACATAATGCTTTCAATTCCCCGTATGAAATTGACTCCCACTTTGGGTTCCTCCCTCTTTTAAATATAACTGGGGCTGCTATGATTTGTAACTTTCCAGCTATATCTCAATCACCTTCCCAGGCTGCTTGCTTTTGTACCTCTGCCCAGTGACATCCAGAATCACTATCTGAATCTGAGGAATCATTGCATTCCTCTGGAGAAGAGGAAGCTGTGCTGGCATGGGTAGGAGAACTCCAGCTGGCAGGCACCACCCTGTGTTTGGAATCTGTGGTATCCAAGATAGATACCTTCCAGTCTTTGCCATCTTCAACTCCGGTTCCCATGATGGGATCATGGGAACCTGAAGGGGCTAGATCGGTGGAGGCGGGGGCTGCTCAAGGGAGGGGCTTGTCGATGGAAGGGGAGGGACCTGATGCAGGGCCAGTACTTGACGCAGGGGCGGTACTTGGTGTGAGGGTGGGGCCTGATGAAGCAGCAGGAGAGGGAAAGGGGGAGGAGAATCACAGGTGGCTGAGGCAGGAAATAATTGCACCAGATCATTCAAAATGATGGATCTGTCTGCCAAGCCTACACCATTTTGAACAATAAAAGTGAATGGAGGGGCTGGGAACATAGACATAGGGAAGGAGGGTAGGTTGGAGCCCAGGATGGCAAAGCCAGTGCCATCCTGAGAAAGGGACAGGAGGGGACGAGAGATGGACATCTGGGGACAGAATCTGTTTCTATTGCTGGCGTGACAGGGGGATCACAGGATTTTACCTTAGTGGAAGCAGATGTGAGCCTGAATGGAAGTGAGTGGAAGAAACACCCTCTTGTGACAGGCCCAGGGGCCCATGCATTTTGGGCATAGACTACCTCCGAAGGGGGTATTTCAAAGACCCAAAATAACTCAGGTGGGCATTTGGGATAGCAGCTGTGGAGACAGAGGGTGTCCAGCAACTGAACACCTTGCCTGGACTGTCTGAGAATCCATCTGCAGTAGGACTTCTGAAGGTGAAAGACCAGCAAGTACCAATTGCCACCTTGACAGTGCACCGCCGGCAGTATAGAACAACTCAAGATGCTGTGATCCCCATCCATAAGATGATCCGAGAGCTGGAGAGTCAAGGGGTGGTCAACAAAACCCACTCACCCTTCAACAGTCCCATTTGGCCTGTGCGTAAATATGAAGGGGAATGGAGATTGACTGTGGACTATCGTGCATTGAATGAAGTGACCCCACCACTGAGTGTTGCCGTGCCAGATATGCTGAAGCTCCAGTACGAGCTGGAGTCCAAGGCAGCACAGTGGTACGCCACTACTGATATTGCCAATGCATTTTTCTCCATTCCCCTGGCAGCAGAATGCTGGCCTCATTTTGCCTTCACGTGGAGGGGAGAGCAGTACACTTGAAACCGATTGCCCCAGGGGTGGAAGCACAGCCCCACCATCTGCCATGGACTGATCCAGGTTGCCCTGGAAAAGGATGAGGCTCCAGAACATCTGCAGTACATAGATGACATCATTGTGTGGGGGAACACAGCAGCAGAATTGTTTGAGAAAGGAGAGAAAATCATCCAGATCCTCCTGGAAGCTGGTTTTGCCATCAAGAAGAACAAAGTTAAGGGACCAGCTCGTGAAATTCAGTTCCTGGAGGTAAAGTGGCAAGATGGACGGCGTCAGATTCCTACTGATGTCATCAACAAGATCACAGCAATGTCTCCACCAACTAATAAGAAGGAAACACAAGCTTTCTTAGGTGCCATAGGGTTTTGGAAAATGCATATTCCTGAATACAGCCAGATCATGAGCCCTCTCTACCTGGTCACCCAGAAGAAGAATAATTTCCACTGGGGCCCTGAGCACCAACAAGCCTTTGCTCAGATCAAGCAGGAGATCACTCATGCGGTAGCTCTTGGCCCAGTCAGGATGGGACCCGATGTGAAGAACGTGCTCTGCTCTGCAGCCGGGAGCCATGGTCTGTCCTGGAGCATTTGGCAGAAGGTGTCTGGTGAGACTCGAGGCCGACTGTGGCAGTGTGCCTCAGGGACGACAAAGAGTTAACATTGTCCCACCCCAAACCCCTTGTGAAGGGCAGCCCAGGTGTTCTGATTGGGTTTGAGTCCCTGGGGGGTTCTCCCTTGGTGTGCTTCTACTGGTCCCTGACCCTGAACTCCACCCTCAAAGGTGGAAACCCTCGGGGGTTCTGTCCTTCAAAAACCCCTGCTGTGCCTCTGTTTGGGGCTTTCTGTTCTGGACCTGAGTTTGATCCCATGGTGAATAAATGGTTTCATGAACGGGAGCCCGTCTTGGTTGGTGTTTCATGCTGGTCCCCAGAATCCTGCTGCTTCTCTGGACGAGATCCTGGAGTTGCGGACTGCAACAGCCGACCATTAGGATTTTGGAGTCAAAGCTACAGAGGGTCTGAAGCCAATTACACCCCAACAGAAAAAGAAATTTTAGCGACCTATGAAGGAGTCCAAGCTGCCTCAGAGGTGATTGGCACTGAAGCACAACTCCTCCTGGCACCCCGACTACTGGTGCTAGGATGGATGTTCAAAGGAAAGGTTCCCTCCACCCATCATGCCACCAGTGCCACATGGAGCAAGTGGATTGCTCTTATCACGCAGTGCGCCTGTATTAGTAAACTGAATCGCCCTGGGATTTTGGAAATAATTACAAACTGGCCTGAAGGTGAAAACTTTGGTCTCATAGATGAAGAACAAGAGGAAGTGACAAGGGCTGAAGAAGCTCCACCATATAACCAGCTGCCAGCAGAAGAAACACACTACGCTCTTTTTACTGATGGTTCTTGTCGCATCGTAGGGATGAACCAGAAGTGGAAAACAGCCGTATGGAGCCCCACATGACAGGTTGCAGAGGCCACTGAAGGAGAAGGTGGATCAAGTCAACTTGTGGAACTCAAAGCTGTTCAACTGGCTCTGGACATAGGTGAAAGAGAGAAGTGGCCAAAAGTCTACCTCTACATAGATTCATGGATGGTAGCCAATGCTCTGTGGGGATGGTTGGAGTGGTGGAAAGAGACTAATTGGCAGCGTAGAGGAAAACCAATTTGGGCTGCTGAAGAGTGGAAAGATATTGCTACCAGGGTAGGGAGACTACCAGTGAAAGTCCGCCATGTAGATGTCCATGTCCCCAAGAGTAGAGCTAATGAGAAACACCAAAATAATAAGCAGGTAGATCAGGCTGCAATGATAGAAGTGTCAAAGATAGATTTGGATTGGGAACATAAGAGAGAGCTGTTCCTAGCCCGATGGGCTCATGATGCCTCAGGTCATCAGGGTAGAGATGCCACCTATAAGTGGGCACAGGACTGAGGGGTGGACCTAATCATGGACAGCATTTCTCAGGTTATTCATGACTGTCAGACGTGAGCTGCAATCAAACAGGCCAAGCAGTTGAAGTCCCTCTGGTACAGTGGGTGATGGTCCAGATACAAGTATGGGGAGGCCTGGCAGATTGACTACATCACACTTCCCCAAACCTGCCAAGGCAAGCTCTGTGTGCTCACAGTGGTAGAAGCCACCACAGGATGGTTGGAAACCTACCCTGTGCCTCATGCTGCAGCCCGTAACACCATCCTGGGACTTGAAAAGCAGGTCCTTTGGAGGCACGGCACCCCTGAGAGGATTGAGTCAGACAATGGGACTCATTTCAAGAACAACCTTATAAACACCTGGGCTAGGGAACATGGCATTGAGTGGGTGTACCATATCCCCTACCATGCACCTGCTGCTGGGAAAGTGGAGAGGTACAATGGACTGTTAAAAACCACCTTAAAGGCACTGGGTGGAGGATCTTTTAAAAACTGGGAGCAACATCTAGCAAAGGCCACCTGGTTAGTCAACACCAGAGGTTCCACCAACCGAGCAGGTCCTGCCCAGTCTGAGTCTTTGCATGTAGTAGACGGAGACAAAGTCCCAGTGGTACATGTCACAGGTCTGATAGGGAAGACGGTTTGGGTCAATTCTACCTCGAGCACAGACAAACCCATTTGTGGGGTTGTCTTTGCTCAAGGACCAGGTTGCACATGGTGAGTAATGCCGAGAGATGGAACAACATGATGTGTACCTCAGGGAGACCTGATCATTGGGTAAAAGGTTACTGCCATGGTCTGTACATTAAACCACGCAGACATGAAATAGAAGGAAATGTGTACGTGTTGAAGGTATGAGCAAGTGAATGATGGTGTTTTGAGTGAGTAAAATGAGAGAGTGGGGAATCCTGCAGCTCTGCAGCGTCGAGCCTGCATTCAGTAGCTTGGTGTGGGATGTGACAGGGGCATGATGGATATATTGCTTGCATTTTTTTGGGTGGAACGAGGGGGAAGTTTTTATGTATGTATATGTGTGCAGAGTTAGAATGTTAGTTTTGGCAGTAAGTTGACGATATGGGGATAAGGGGTGGAATGTCCTGGGGTGAGTGTGATGTTAAATTGTATCCCCATTCGTCCACCTAGCCCAGAAATAGGTTTTGTATCCTTAAAACTTTATCTAAGAGTAAAGGTGAGTGGAGAAGAAGCACCGAGTCTGTTATCAGAGACTGTACTTGCTCCCCCCGCATCCCAGGACGGGGTTTTGACTACAGCACAGACAGACAACAAGGGACAGATCGCCTTGGCTTTCCAGCTAGCCAAAGCAGAGAGGTCTTCCTGGACTGTTTTCTTTCCCTTTTCCTTGAAACCAATCGAACCTGCTCTGGACTGGGGACTCTGGGGAGCACCGGGAGCTTGCACCCGTGGACTACCAGGAGCCCAGCCTGGGCAGTGGCATTTTCCAGCGCCAGAGGGATTGATAATAGAGCGAACATCCACAGGAAAGAGACCCTCTGAATTTTGTCATCTCTTCAGAGTGGCAAGAGGTTTTGTAATTTGATATTGTTCATTCTTGTGCTGGGTAGTTCTGTGCCTGTTAAATAAACAGGTTTTTTCCACCTCTTTCAGAGAAATCTCTTCCTGAACCGGTTGGGGGATGGGAGAAAGGGGCCACGTGGGTTTGCTTCCCAGGGGGGGCCCATTGGAGGTTTTCTCCCAAATTTTCCCTAAACCAGCACACTCCCCACTGGGACATGGTGTCTCTCCCGCACAGGGAGTACCTGAAGTCGGTGACAAACGGACGGACACTAGCCAATCTTCCATCCGGGCCCTCGATCTGAACAATGCTTTTAGAGATTTTTGCCAATTTTACCCCTTCAACACCTTGTATTTTGCCCACCACGGGTTGCAATTCCCAATGTGAAGGCCACGCCCTTTCAGGTATGATAGTCACATCTGCCCCAGTGTCAATCAATCCTTCCACATGGAGATGCTCTGATCCATTTGTCAGGTTGTATCCCATGATGGGCTTGTCCTTGCCAACCACTTCTGCCCAGTAGACTCCTGGTGCTTTGTCATCTACTGGGACCTCTGCTGGTACAGGGATCACCTGATCTTTTATCTGCCCCTTCATCAAATAGAAGGGTGGTTGCGGGCATCATGCTAGGAGAGTAAGATATGTTAGTTCTCCCTTAATTGTCATGGGAGCTACTTCAATTTCCAGGGGTGTGTGTGCTGTGTCCCCAATAGCAAAATATCTACTATCCAGTCCTGCCAGGTCTTGTGAATTGTCCTGCAGGTCCACTCCAATGACTGTCCAACCATCAGATCTGAAATTAAAAGCTTCAGCAGTTACAAGTCTAGATCGCTTTTGCGGCTGCCAGATCTTATTAGGCATGTGTTCCCCACAAATATGTTTCTGCAGTCCCCCACCCTGCTCCCCCTTTCCCCCTTTTAATAAAAATAGAGGTTTTTTTTTGTTTCAGGCCAGTCACTTTTGTGTCTTGGCGCTCGACAGAATAGTGCTTCTTTTCTAGTTTTTTTTGTTTATTGGCTACTGTTGTAATGCAGTTACGAAAAATGGTATGACCCAAAAAATGTACTCCTGAAAATGCAGAATTGTAAGTTTCTTTCCTTTATCTTGTTCTCCCCAGTTCCCCTTATTGGTTGTGTCAATTCCCCCCCACCCCTTTCCCCCTGTCTTCAAAAAGGAGTGCTTATCAATACCTCTTCCTCTTTCCCTCCTGCTACTTCACTCCGAAGGATCCCAAGAAATAAAGCTGTAACTGCCATCTCAGCAAAGGGAAAGAGCTCGATTTTAGGTTCTTTGACGAGCTAAATTTATCTCCCCTGTCTCCCTGGCTGCTGCGGTGCGGACAGTGGTGGCAGAGAGGCAGGGGACATGAGAAATTATAGCAGGCTACAGCTTCTTTCTGGTGTTTCTCTTGTTGCTGGTTTTGAGGACAATTCCTTGCCAAGTGTCCTGGCTTCTTGCACTGGAAGCAGATGATATGCTGCAGCTGTTCTGATGACATCTGTGGCTTGTTCATTCCTGGTGTTGCAGCTGCCACAGTCCTTGGGTTTATTGGTCCTAGCTTCCTGTCGTGTGCACTATACAGATCTGCTTTCCTGGCACATGCTTCGATCATGTCTGCTATAGTGGTTGGAGGATTGATGGGCAGATTTAGAATCACTCTTCGGCAGGCCTTGTTGGCATTTCTTTGAGCCATTTTTTTAATCAGTTCTGCTTATGCCACTGGTCCTTCCACTTGTACTTGTCCTTGAAGCCAGTCGACAAACTGCAAAAAACTTTCTGATGGAAGTTGTTTGATATTAACATAATGGACTTGGGTTTTGAGTGCTGGTAATTTGTTATGTCTTTTCTGCTACATCACAGATCTTATCTAAAATAGGTTTTGTTAGAACCTGCGCCTGGTCTTCAGGTTTAGTCCACCTTCCCTCCCCGCATAGATGCTCTACAGTAATTTCAATATTTTCTGCATCTTTTGCATCCTGAATGCTTTGCTTAAGCTCTGCTAGGAGGTCCTTTAAAGACTTTTTCCATGATCTTTTCGAAAAATCAAACTTGGTGGGGGTTTGGAGACACCTGAAGAAGTCTTTGAGATTATCAGGAACTAATTCCTGAGATATTAATGTAGCTTTAATAATTCTTTTTAGTACTTCACTATCCCTTCCAAATTCTCTTTGGATTTTACAAACTTCCCTGATATCTTGGGAAGAGAAGGGTTGGTACTGTCTATTAATTATTTTTTTATCAGTATATACCACAGGTGCAGATGTAAGCATATCTTTATCTTTCCCAGGGCCTGTATCTCCTGAGTTTCCCTGCCCACCCCCACCCCCACCTGGCCCAGGAGGCCCCACCTCACAACTGGGTCTGTGGAGGGGCCCAGCCCAACCCCCACAGGAACTGGGTGGGGACCCATCCCCCCCCTGCCCCCCAGAGGGCAGGGCCAGGGCATCTCTTCCCCTGCTTTCCCAAGGTTATAACATTTGGAGGTGGGGTTGCAGGGAGGGGGTATGGTGGAGGGGGGGGATGTCTGGGGGAAGGGAAGGGGTATGAGAAGAGTAGGGGTTATGGGCAGAGACAGGTTGGTGGAAGAGGTTATGGGAAGGGGAAGTAGGATGGAGGTCTCCCGATGTGGCTATCTGGCACATGGCCAGTGCCATTTTGGGTCCCAGCCACGTGGGGATAGAAGGCTTCATTACCTTTAACAGTCGGGATAGGAGGGTACAGGGAAAGGTCTCGGATAGCTTGCGCGGCACTATCAGAGATGGGGGGCTGAATGAGACACATGAAACCAGGAATGGTATTGTCAAGGTGCATTTCCTGAGTTTCTGGATCTGTTCTATGTGTCTTTTTCAGCTCAGGAGCAGAGGGTTCAGGGGAAAAGTTAGGGGGAACCAATGAAAACTGCAGAGGCTGTTCTTTCATTTATCTTTCTCTATTACTCAATACTTTTCGAATTGTTGGGGAAGATGAAACAGGGAAACCTTATGAATGTGATTGTTTGGCAGAAGATTCTGAAAATATGAAGCCTAGAATCGAAGTAGAAATGAAAGCCTGCTTTGAGTCATGATGCTGAGTACTAGTTACCATATAACCAAAGAACAATAGCCTAGCCAGCTAAAAGAGAATCCCTGTTGATGAAACAATGTCCTTCTGCTGATAGAGAATCCAAAGGTCAAGAAGCAAGGGAAGAATTTGTAAAGCTTTTAGAGTTTAAAATGCAACACTGTATGTTAATATGGTGAAGCTTATAGGCTGTATGTAAAATCTTTAGTGGGTGTATCTTGTAGTGATTGGTTACTGGGAATTAGAATATTCGCTATAGAAAAAGATATATTGTATTGTAACACGAACTTCGCTCTCTTATCTCTTAGCCTTTCCCTCTCTCAGCTCTTAGCCTTTCCCCCTCTCTTAGCCCTTCCCTGCTCTTACCCTCTCTAGTTTTCCCTGCTCTCTCCCTCTGGTTTTTCCCTCTTTCCCTCTCTTACCCTTACCCTCTTGGTTTTTCCCCCTCTTACCCCTCTCTTGTCCTCCCCCTCTCTCCTAAGCCTCCTTGTTTTTCCCCGCTCTCCCTCTATTGCTCTTGTTCCCTCCCTCCTCATCTTTAACCTTTCCTCTCCTGCTCTCCCGCACTCTCTCCCCTCCCCTCGACCACGTGGACACTGAGGCTGGCGGTGGACATGGGTCTCTCCCTCTATTTACCTTTATAATAAATTGCTTATACCTGAACAGTTTGACCCAGGAGAAGTCTCTCACCGCGAGCAACCATTTTGAACAGCAATATCGAATTATAAGAAAAACTGGGAGATACTTGGAAGGAAATTTGTCTCCTTCCTCCACTTTAAGTGTTAAGAAATTTCCAATCATATCTCATGAAGGGACAGAATCTACATCTAGCACGTCAAGCTGTGGAGTGTTATGGGACAGCCATGTGAAAAATGAGGTTCACATAATTTTTATAGAATTTAAAAGTTAAAAAAAAAAACCAATTAGGAGAAAAAAATAAAGTATACAGATACGGCCGGGTGTCTCTGCATTCAGCTAAGAGAGCACACCTTACTAACAAAGGATTGTCCCTTAAAAACAGAACCTTACTACATATCCATAAATTCTCATATATATTCATACATTCTTCTTAGGATCTTTGGTGTTCTGTTTAGTTTTCTCTTGCCCCCTTCCCAATAGATCAATCTTCTTGGGGCCATCGAGATTTACATCCCCTGATACCAGAAATGCAATAAATTCCTCCCCCCAGAGTTCTGGTCACTGCTGTCTTCATCTGGATAAGATAGTTTATGAATGCAGGGGTTCTCTAGCTATTTTTTTCTCAGTCTTTGGGTTATACAAACAAAAGCAGTTTTTATTTTAATACTATGCCATAGCCTAACATATATGTATTATACTACTATTTCTAAGTTTCATCAATAACAGAAATAAAGAAAACTATATTAATACAACAAAATTTTCCATTCTTATACACATAACATTAATTTTAATATTTGTGAAAAGCCAACAATATAATATGTATCTATAACAGCCATGAGATAATATGTTTCTTTTTTCTAGAAATCTTAACATCTGTGGTACTTAAAAATTCTTGCAGTTTGGATTCTAAATTTTGTTGGGGTGCAGATAGCTTTGATCCTATTTTTTGTTGTTAAAAGGCTGTTAGCACAACTCGTTTTCGTTTTTCTTCTTTACACCGCAAAAAGAACAAAGCCAGCAGTGGCAGGCTTTTCTCAGCTCGGCCCCCCCACACCCGCCGGGGTAAGACACAAACTACAAAGCCCAGCCGCAGCTGTTCTTACTGAGCCGCTAAAACCCACGTGGACGGGGCTGTAGGGGGAAGGGGATGGTACTGCCGCTCGTCCGCGCCACGGCCGCCGGGTCACACGGTCTCTATGCATTTGTGCCCCGTGGCTGTCTCGCGTGGCGCTCGCATACCGCCCCGAGCCCGCCATTTCCGCCGCCCGCCGCGCCGCCTGCGGTGCCGCGTCTTTTGCTGGGACCTGCAGCGCCGAGCGGCGGGGGCTAGGACCCCGCTGTTTCGTGTGCTCCGCTGTGCCCCCGCGCTGGAACTCGCCGCGTCGTTCTTGGGGGGGGGGGGGGCTCTTTCCCCCTTCCGCTCGCCGCTTCAGGCAGCACTCGGCGCTGGCTCTGCTGCTGCCCGAGCCCGCGGCAGCTCGCGGGTGACCGCGCCTTGACCCGCCACGCCTCTGCGCTGGGACGGGAACAGGCTTTGCCGCGGCGGAGCCCGGTAGAGAGGGAAGGACGCAGGGCCCGGAGCCTCCGCAACCGCTGGCTTGCGCTTGCCCGCTCCGGCGCGC
Organism: Poecile atricapillus; assembly: GCF_030490865.1. Taxonomy (NCBI): domain Eukaryota; kingdom Metazoa; phylum Chordata; class Aves; order Passeriformes; family Paridae; genus Poecile; species Poecile atricapillus. The sequence goes on along the minus strand of NC_081288.1, from coordinate 92,527,017 downwards.
CTCTGCGCCTGCTTGGCTGCGGCTGCAGCTGGCCGCTCTGACTTACCGGTTTTGTGTGCCGTTTTTGGTGATGGAAAGATATCTCCTCTGTTCTGGATTCAACCCTCTGACGATTCAAAGGGCTGTCGGGTTCTTCCTTGTGAGTCCACAGCCGCAGAAAACAGCGTGGGTCTCCCAAGGTAATTAATTATCCTCGAAAGATTTTTTTGAACCCCAAGAATGGAGTTCCAGTCGCTTGTGGGGAGTTCTAAAACTCCTCACACTGGGACACCAATTGCTATTTTTTGTTATAAATTCACTCAAAGAGAATGATATGACTTAATTAAAGAGAATTTTATTAATTATAGCAAGCAAGCAATAAGCAAAATACAGCGCTGGACGGCCGGGAAGCGATCCCGCTTCGCCGCTGCCGTACTTCCGTTTTCCGTGCGTCTCATTTTAATCGGTCTGGCTCTCCGATGACGTGTCCTTTCTCGGGTGTCTCTGCGCATGCATCTCCATTGGTTTAGGGGGTCTTTCTCTGCCTTCTAGTGGTCGTAAGAGGAAGATCGGAAGTCTTCCTCAGTCTTATCTTCTTGACCTTTCTTCACTGTTCTCTTTAGAGGCTTAGCTCAGTAACTTTCTGGAATTCAAGGAATCTCGGCAAGGCCATAATAATTATGCAAACGTCAGTAGCAACCTTCAATATAATCCTGATTTTACAGAACATAGCATTACAGAGTATCATATCTGCATGTTTAGTCGAACGAAAGGGTCTCTGTTTATCACAACCCCCCCTTTTTCTATTCCCTACTTTTGTTCGCTAAATCTTTGTAGTTCCCTTTTACTTAGTTCTAAATAATCTTCTGTTTCTTCCCCGTTTACGGCTTCATATCTGGTTTGTATTAACATAAGGTGAGCTGCTTCTAACCTGCTTTTTACGATGTTAATAATTTTATTAAGAATGCAAGGGCCAAAAGTAAGTCCTAGGATTAGTAAAATTAGCGGCCCTGCTATGGTAGATAGTAAAGTTGTTTGCCAGGGAGAATAATTAAACCAGGATTCGTACCAACTCTGTTGCATTTCTTGTTCTCTCTTTCTCTTTTCCAGTCCTTGTAATTTGGCCATGGTTTCTCTTACTATCCCGCTTTTATTTACATATACACAACATTCTTCCTTAAGTGCAGCACAAAGGCCTCCTTGTTGTAAAAATAATAGGTTTAATCCCCTTCTATTTTGCAAGGCCACTTCAGCCAGTGAGTCTAGGGAGTCTGTGAGGTCTTTTATAGATTTATCAATTCTCCTTAAATCCTCATCTACTGAAATTCTAAGCTCTTTAAGTCCCTGGTGTTGATTTACTAAGGACGCTACACCTGTTCCTAATCCAGCCCCTCCTATGCCTAGTAATACGGCTACTGTTAGTGCCGTGAGGGGTTCTCGCTTCACTAAATGGTGTTCTGGGTTTTGGTATTGTGTATACATATATTCTTCAGAATGATAAATAATCCGGGGAACTATTATAACCTGTATGCAAAATTCATAGGTTTCATTTAAGGCTGTTATAGAAACACATGGGGTTACTCCTAAAGTGTTACAAACCCATTTAGTATTAGGTGCTGGAATCAGCCACTGAGCTGGCTTGCGAGGGTCATTAATCTGTATTTTTGTCTGACATAAATGATTCTTATCTGGGGGCACATTTCCCACACATTTCCCTTTTCCCGTGACTCGAGATAATGTTATTCCTGGCGTGTCTTCCCGATTTCCATAAGCAGGCAGCAGGATTGGTGCCGTTTACTCTTTTTGGTTCTGCTATGGAGCCTATGGCCTCATAAAAGGGTGGGTTAATGTTATAGCATAACCAACATTCTCTAGTTAAATTTGGGTGTGTATCATTTAATACTTTAAAGGTAGCTTGCAAAATTTTCCAAAGAGCTTCGTTTCCATATTCTTGGGGTGTCTCTACCGTGGTTGTTACTTGGGTGCTATTTTCTAATTTTTCTGAATGGTTATTCTGATCTCTTACTTTGGGGTCTATTGCTCCCCACACCACTGGATTTGGTCCAACAGATCCCGAATCATGGGGAACCATCTCTTTCTTTATAAGAATGTGCACTCCCCGATCCTTTCCGGGTTCCCATACCCTGAGACCCCACGTTCGTCCCAATAACCACCCAGGGTCTTGGGATTGTGTGATATTGATGTAGTGAAATTTGCAAGTCCCAACATATGTTACTTCCCCTGAGGGGCCTATCCAGGGCTTTATACATCCGTGTGGACCCCGTTCAACCTTTAGATACTTATCTGGGTTCTGTACTTTCCACCCCATGGAAATTGTCTCACAGCCCCAATATCTACAGTAAAATTCCCCAGGGTAATTGTCGCCCTGAAAACTCAGCTTCTGAGCTTGCTGACATGGTTTTCTAAAGACTTTCCCAGGACAGTAACTGTAAACATATATATGTGTACATTCTTTCTGTTACACGTCTTGTGATGGACATCTCTCATGGCTAGTGCAGTGAGAAAGTGTTATCCTGACCATCCAATCCCTGGCTGTGGTCAGGAGCCTATAAATCCTGGGGGGAAAAAATAAACTCTCTCTTCCTTTCACCACACCTCGACCTGTGTCCGTGTGATCTATTCATCTTCAGCGGCAACAGGTAATTACAATATCCTCTGCCTGGATTAGAAGCTGGGCACATATATAGTACCTTATGCCCGGGTGGGATATAACTAGTACCCTTCCACTTAATGAGCGAATCTAGTGTAACTTGAAAGCTAGGGGCTCCAGAGGTGATCTGTGATTGGATAATAACCTGGTCTTCCCATCGGATTAAAGACCAATTAAAGGGTTCGTGAGTCTTACTTATACAAATGTTAAATGTGCTAATTAAGATTATAAATGTTACTGACTTATTTAATGAGCATTTGCTTCCCCTGCTATAATAGAGGCTTTTCCTTTGTGAAGTGTCAATTTGGATTCCCCAGAAATTATTTCGCTGGGTTGTCTTATTCCCATTCTTGTGGCATTTCCAAGACCATGACCTTTTGGTCCCATGTATATTGGAGTGTTTCCCTCCACAGTTTATTACTCCTCTGCCTCTCCCATCGTCGACCCGGTTGCCACGGGACACGGGGTGCACCATCTTCTCGGCAGCAAGAGTACTCTTCAGGAGGGAAATTACTCCTTTTATTGATTCTTTGTATGTATTTTTCCCAATTTTTATGCTTTACTAAAGGGGTATTGCATCTCAATTCTTGGAGCCACCGTCTGCACAACCCAGCTACTATATTTGCTACAAAAGGCGCAGGTTCGTTTGGATGGTAACAATAATACAAGGGGTTTACTCCTTTTGAATATATATACCACCACTTATCTGATCCCGTTTCAAACTCTCCTGCTCGTATTCTGGTAACTAGGGCCCAATCAGTGAGTCTCCTCTGGGCAGTGTAGCAAAATCTACACACCCCTCTTGGTGGGTAGCCTCTATGACAGTGGGTCCACCAGTGCTCTTCACATATTATACATTTAAAACAGACAAAAGGATAACAATTCTGGCATAAAGCACAGCCTATTTTAACACATATATTTCCTCACCACTAGATGGATATATCTTATATTCTATATAAAAGCCTTTATGGAGTTTACTATTCATAAGTTTCTAAGCAAGTTAATAGTTCTTGGATGTTATTTTGTGCGGGTTATCTTAAGTCTCAAGTCCCCAGCCGGGCTAACCACTTCCCAGTTATTAGTTTTTGGTGGTTCCACAGGTCCCTTTATTCGACTGGCATGTGTCCATCCCTTCTCCGCTGTTCGAACAGCAGAGTCAGTTGTTAGTAGGACTTGATACGGTCCCTCCCACTTCGGTGTTAGGGGATTCTCTTTCCAACTTCTTATCAGCACCCACTCTCCGGGTTGTACCTGGTGTAATATAAAATCCAATGGTGGTCTTTGAGCTAGCATTCCTTTTTCCCACAATGCCTTCTTGAATTTCATTAATTTTATTAAGTACTTATTGATGTATTGATCACTCACATTTGGATGTGTTTGGACTTCCTCTATATTATAGGGCATACCATATAACATCTCAAAAGGGGAAATTCCCAAATCTGCCCTTGGCTGGGTTCGAATATTCAGAAGGGCTAGTGGAACACATTTAACCCATGATAATTTTGTTTCCATCACTAGCTTAGTAAGTTGCTTTTTTATTTCTCCATTCATCCTTTCTACTCTTCCAGAACTTTGAGGGTGCCAAGGGGTGTGTTGTTCCCACTTTATTCCTAATGCTTCTGAAACTTCTTGAGTTATTTTTGATGTAAAATGGGGACCTTTATCAGAATCTATTGTCTCTGGTACCCCATATCTGGGAATTATTTCTTCTAATAACACTTTTACAACTGTTCGTGAAGTTTCCCTAGATGTTGGGAAAGCTTCTACGAAGTGAGTGAGATGATCCACTAAGACTACGAGGTATTTAAATCTCCCTACCTTTGGTAGTTCTGTGAAGTCAATCTGAATATTTGCAAAGGGTCTTTTTGCCAAGGGTCTCTCTCCATAAGGTAATTTTCTGAGATTTTTCCTATTTGTTTTTAAACATGGGAGGCAGCTTCTAGTAATTTGCTTAGCTAAGTCTGGAATACCTGTGCTCATATACTTTGCCGCAAAATAGTCTATTAGTCCCTGTGCTCCCCAATGTGTCCTTTGATGTATTTTTTCTAATATTCTTTGACCTATGGCTTTTGGTAATACTTCCCGGCCGTCTGGAAGGAACCATCTCCCCTCTAAGTTTTCTATTGCTCCTGTCTCTGGGAGTTTTAACTTCTCTTCCTCAGTAAATCTACTTCTTAAGTCACTATCCTTATGTTCCAGAATTTCTTCATGCCCCCCTTTTTCTTTTAGGACCATTGTTTGTAACGCCGCCCGTTTTGCCTCCTGATCAGCAGCATTATTTCCTCTACTCCTTAAGTCTATTCCCTTCTGGTGTCCTTTCAAATAAACCACTGCCAACCTCTTGGGCCTTCTCAGGGCCCTTAATACTGCAATTATGAGTTTTTGTTGAACTAAATCTTTCCCTTGAGAGTTTATTAAGCCTCTTTCTTCCCACAGATTACCAAATGTATGCACCACCCCATAACTATATCTGGAATCTGTATATATTGTCCCCTCCTTTACTTCTAGTAATTTCAATGCCCTTAATACTGCATACAATTCACAGGCTTGGGCTGACCAAGATTTGTCTAATGGACCTGATTCTAGAACTTGCAAATCAGGTCCTCGTATTATAGCATAGCCTGTTTTCCTCCTTCCTTCTATTACTCTGGAGGACCCATCCACAAACAGCTTTTCTCCGCTTTCTAATTCCTCTTCTTCCAGATCAGGTCTAATTTTGGTTTGTTCCTCAATTGTAGTTATACAGTCATGTGTCAAAGGTTCACCTTCGGGTTCTCCATACAAAAATGCAGCCGGGTTTTGTAAAGTAGTGGTTTTTAATATTAAGTTTGGGGCTTCAACTAAAATTCCTTCATATTTTAAAAGTCTAGCATCTGAAATCCATTTTTCCGCCTTTTGTTGTAACACACCCCGAATGTTATGGGGGGACATTACCTTCAAATTGCTATTAAAGGTGATTTTCCTAGCTTCCTCCACCAGTAGGGCACATCCTGCTACTACTTGTAGACAGGCTGGCCAGCCTTTACTCACAGGGTCCAAGATCTTTGATAAATACCCTATTGGCTTCTTCCTCCCTGCCCACTCCTGAGTTAGGACTCCAAAGGCAATTCCATTTTCCACATTTACAAACAAGTAAAAGGGTCTTCTCAAATCTGGGAGTCTCAAGACAGGAGCATGAATTAAACTTTCTTGTAGTTCCCCGAGTTTTTCTGTATCTTCTGAACTCCATTTTATTAATCCCTCCTGTGTCAATTTATGATATAAAAATTTAACTTTACTGCTATAATTTTCAATCCACTGTCTACAATACCCTGTTAATCCCAAGATTTGACGTATCTGTCTTTTATTTTTAGGAATTGGTAGTGATAAAATCCCTTGTATTCTTTCAGGATCTATTCTTTTCTCCCCTCTTTTAAGATAATGGCCTAAATATTTCACCTCTTCTTCTACAAATTGGAGCTTTGCCTTGGATACTTTCAATCCCTTTAGACCCAGGAAATTTAACAACTTAATACTCTCTCTCCTTATGTCTTCTTCCTCTTTCCCAGCTAAAAGCAAGTCATCCACGTATTGTATCAAGGTCACTCCTGGGTCTGTCTGATAATCCTGTAAAATTGTTGAGAGACCGCCAGCTCTTCACCACTCTTCACAGTAGTAATCGTGAATGCCACTTTATTTCTATCTTTAGCACACTTTATAGGGTTTTACAGGGTTCGCGGGCAGAGCGAGTTACTATTGGTCAGTACACACAGGTTTACATTCTTGTCTTGGTACACAGGAACATTGTTTTACTTTCTACAGGCAAGTTTCAAGGATTTTAGCCTTTAATATTGTGGCTTAACTCAAAGGCTGGTTTGTGCATACAGGCCTTTACTAATATATAAAGTATAGCAACAATTCCCCCTTTTTCCCTTTTGCACAAACCAGGCTTTGAACAAGATAACTTACAACTTAACCTATCATTTTAATTAACACTATAAGTAAAGTCCGCCCCCTTCTAGCACAAGAGACTTTTAACTATCTAGGGATGTTTCAGCTAGCGAGCTAGCTTCCCATGGGTTCACTATCTTTTTAAGGCATGTAACTTATTCTATAGCTGTTGTAGTTGCTTATGGACGGAAGCTGAACGACTAGCAAGATTCAGACGGCACATGCCTCCAAACCCTCCAGAACTATGTCTTTGTGCCAAGAGTAAAAGTCGATTGCAGCTTGGTCTTGCAACACTGCAAAAAATACACTACGCACACAAATGAACTTTTAGAGATGCTTGCACTAACTCTTGAAGGGGGGGGTGCTTATACCTTATACTAATATAATAATCACTACACACACTAAATTCCTTATTATAACTATTATCTATCTACTTTAACACACGTGCTCTTGTATATATGTAGCTTAAGCATGAAAGCAATTTGTAAAAAGGGTAAACACACAACTAAAATTTGTTTCATGCACAATTAGACAGAGTTTCTGCACTTTTTCAGATCTTCACAGGAATCATTCACAGACAGACTATGACGACACAATTTAATCTTGAAACATCTGTTGTTCCTGTGATGTCAGCTGGCAGCCGATCAGAGACTGACTGAGGGCATCAATGTTCTGATTGTTCTTCAGATCTTTTGTGGCTGGTTTGGTCCATCGGCTAGGCACCCACAGCGGTCCAGCATCTGTGGAAACACAACTGTAACCACACCCGTTAAATAGCAATGGACTCGGTCCCTCCCAGATACCTGTTTTTGGGTTTTTGTAGTATATTTTAACTTCTGGGGTAGCTTGCATCTTTACTTGACTATTGTGAATGACTACTGGGGGTTGCTCTAGATCTCCGACTAGACTGAGGAAATTTAGAGTGAATAACACTTGCTGTAATCGAATGGTAGGGTCTAATTGTTCTGGTGTTTTTTGTTTATTCAAATATTCTTTTAGGGTTTTATGGGCTCTCTCTACAATGGCTTGTCCAGTTGACACATGGGGAATTCCAGTTACATGTTTGACTCCCCATCTTTGTAAGAACTGAGAAACTCGTGTTCCTACATATGCAGGCCCATTGTCTGTTTTTCTCTCTTTCGGAACACCCATTACAGCGAAGCATGCTACCAAGTGTCGAATTACATGTATGCTTTTTTTCTCCTGCTTGTGCAGTGGCCCAAACCATTTTTGAAAAGGTATCTACTGTAACATGTACGTATTTGAGGCGACCAAATTCAGGCACATGTGTTACGTCCATTTGCCAAATTTCACAGGCTTGAAGACCCCTAGGGTTAACACCTAAGCCTAGAGTGGTTCCATATTGGCTACACTGTGGACAGGATTTTACAATGCCTTGTGCATCTGTTAAGCTGATGTTAAATTGTCTCTGCAAGGCTTTTGCGGCTTGATGAAAGAGCGCGTGACTCTCTCTTGCAGCTGCGAAAGAGTCTCTTGGTGCTGCTACAACAGGACTGACAAGCGTGTCAGCTTTTGCATTGCCTTCTCCAAGACCTAAGTCTGTTTGATGACTGCGGATGTGAATGATGCAGCAGGGCTCATTTCTGTCCTCTATAGCTCTTTTGATTTGAAAAAATAGTTGACACAACCGCTTATTATCTGGCGGTTTGATGAGGGCATCTTCAATGCGTTGTACCACTCCTACCATGTACAATGAATCTGATACAATGTTCAGCTTACTGTCTCGCCAATGAGACAGTGCCCATGCGACGGCTGTAAGTTCTAATGTCTGCAGTGAGTCGTGTGCATCTCCATCTATAACTTTACTTCTCCAGCTCGAGTCTTCTTGCCAGGTACAGGCTGCCTTTTTCCGCCGACTTCCTGCATCTGTATACACTGTAAGGCCTTTCACTGGCTGCTTCACGACCTTGGGCTGTTGCAACCACCGCTGTTTCAAGACAATCTGCAGGCGTGGGTCGCTAGGTTGCTTGTTGTGTACAGTTCCTGGATAGCTGAGCAGCGCTAATTGAATTGGTTCTGAGTGTCTCAGTATCCACTCAAGATTCTCTATTGTTATTGGTAGACTGATATGTTCCGGTTCAGCACCACTAATCTCCACTATTCGTGTTCTCGCCTTTTTGATGAGATAAGCAATTGCTTCTGTCCTTTGCCAAATACTCATTGGTGGCGTATATGGTGTAAAAATCCACTCAAGAATTGCTAAAGACTCTGCGCATTTCTTCGCTGATTGCACCAACTGAATCTTCCTGGCAGGCTGCTTGGCACCTCGACGGCTCTTAGGTGGGCCTTCTCCCCCTTTTTCCTTTTGCCAAGCAGGCCACTGGAAGATGATAGCACATGGTGCAACAGAATGGTTACAAATCAGGAGTCCTAAAGGCACATCTGGCAATCTTCTGTCTGCTAGTGTCGAAAGCAGTTTCTTCCCTAAAGAAATGAGACAGTTCTTCTGATCTGTAGAAAGAGTAATTGGAGTTTGTGGATCTGTACCTTTTAAAAGGCTCATTAAGGGTGCTATCTCATCATTTCGGATGCCGGCAATGGATCGTACCCATTGCAGATCTCCAACAAGCTTTTGTACATCATTAAGGGTACGGATTTCAGTGGTCAATTCTAATTTTTGTGGGTGGACTGAAGAAGATGTCAGAATCCACCCTAAGTACTTCCATGGGGCTTGTTTTTGAATTTTTTCTGGGGCAACCACCAAGCCTTTTGCTGCGAGCTGGGCGGTGATAAATGCGAGATCTTCATTTTGAAATGGATCACGTTGACAAAACAAGATGTCATCCATGTAGTGATAAATAATTGTCTGGGAGAGCTTGTCTCGCACAGGTGTCAGTGCCCAGTGCACGAACAGTTGGCACATTGTTTGAGAATTTTTCATCCCCTGTGGAAGGACCACCCACTCAAATCTCTGAGATGGACTTTCTTTGTTGATTGATGGCAAAGTGAAGGCGAATCTCACTGTGTCTTCTTTCTGCAGGGGTATCGTGAAGAAACAGTCTTTCAGATCTATGACTAGAAGATGCCATTCTTGTGGCAGCATTGTGGGAGAGGGCATCCCTGGTTGTAACGCGCCCATCGCCCACATTTGGTCATTTACCTTGCGCAGGTCATGCAGCAATCGCCATTTTCCAGACTTCTTTGGGATGACAAAAATTGGAGTATTCCATGGGCTGAGCGACGGTTGGATATGCTTTGCTTGTAGCTGTTCCTTGACAAGCTCATGTGCAATTGCTAGCCGCTCTTGGGATAGGGGCCACTGCTCAACCCACACAGGCTCGTTAGATTTCCACTGAATCCTTGGGGTTGGCAGCCTGTCAGCAGTGGCGACTACTGAAAAGGTGATTGATTGGGAAGGGTTAGTGTTGCTCCGAGCTGGCTGAGAACATCTCGACCAACGAGCCCTCCAAGGCTTCCAGGCAAAGGCATGACGTATGGACACAAGGTGGTAGTTTGTCCTTCAGGAAATCGAAACTGGATCGGGTGTACACTTCTCAGTGGCGTGGAGTATCCTCCTACACCTTGTACCGAGCTTAAGGCTCTGTGGAGAGGCCATTCTCTTGGCCACCAAACTCGGCTGACGATGGTGACATCAGCTCCTGTGTCTAGCATCATCTTGACTCTTTGCTGCTTTGATCTGTGGCACAGGGTGATTTCAATTACTGGTCGATGACTCATTTGTTGAACGAGGTTCACCACTGTGTCTCCTGTTGACCCAAATCCTTTGGCTCCGCGTTCAGGAGCACTTCGGAAAATGTCTTTCTCAGTTGCCACCTTTTGAAGTAACACTAATTGAGCAATTCTTGTTCCCTTTTTGATTGTAAGTGGAGGGGCTAGGGTGTAGGCACACACTTGGATTTCACCAGTATAATCAGCATCAATAACTCCTGGGAGGACAATAAGTCCTGCAATTCCAGCGGATGATCTTCCAATTAACAAAGCGCCAAGTGCACTGGTAACAGAATAAACAGGTCCTGTAACTCCGGTTGGGATTTTGCGGACACTGGTGTCGATGAGTGTGACATCTACTGATGCTGCCAAATTGATTCCCAAGCTTCCTCGGGTTGCTGGTGGGTTGAGCTGCTGAATAGAGTTGGGCCGGCAACTTGTGTCTTCGCGCGGCGACTCCCCGCGCTCTTGATTGCGTTTTTTGCAAACTGGCATGCAGCAGTAGCATGAGTATCTGCTTGGCATCGGTCACACCACACAGGAACTTGGCAGACTTTCCGGAAGTGCCCCTTGCTACCACATCGAAAACAGATAGCTGAAGGTGTGGCAGAAGGTTTACGTCCGCTTCCTAGTTTACTAACGGCAGCAGCAAGTAGACTTGTGGTTGGCTTGATGGCTTCTGCAACAGCATTGGCTACTAGCTGTCCTTGCTGTGTTTGATTTACTCGCAGGGCAATATCTAGCATGTCTCCCACATCTGCTTGCTTTGGGAGTGTGGCAAGGATAGGCTTTATCTTCGAGTTGGCATTCTCAAAAGCTAGCAGTTTAAACATGTTCTGCTTTGCCTCTTCAGTCATGTCATTCTGAGCTTTAAGAGCTGCTGACAGACAATCGATGAAATGAGGATATGGTTCCGTGAGGCCTTGCCGTATTGTTGTGAAGGAAGGATGAGGTTTAGAATCAGGTACAGCATTAAAGGCTTGACGGGCGAGCTGTGCAGACAAATGATGCATTGCGAGAGGGTAGTTTAGTTGTACGGTTATGTGACTGAAAACTCCTGAACCAGTGAGCATGTCAGGACTAAGTCCATACAATACATCATTTTGATCTCGAGGTCGATTAGCTTCTAGGACTGCTAACCTCTTCCATTCCTTCTCCCACACCATAAGCTGTGATGGAGTTAAAAGCAGGCGTGCGAGGTTCTGGCTGTCTATGGAACTGTTAACATCAGAAGTGAACAGCCAGTCCAATGCAGTGTTTGCAGCTTCAGATTTGATGCCATTCTCGGTGACTGTCTTTTTGGCTTGCTGCAAGATCTTCCAGTCGTGCTGTTCATAACGTGGATTCTGCTGATCATACAAAATGGGACAAGCAACTGCCCCTGCTGCGTGCCACTCTCCTTCGAGGATTGCATCTCGAATGATGCCGGACCACCTCTGCTGTGCTCTGTGCTTTCTGTTCTCTTCCTCCATGGTGATAGAGCTAGAACAAGGCTGTGGCGTTGACAGTGTTTCCAAAGGTGGAGCAGATGGTTCAGGACGCAGCATATCCTGTAGCTGTTGGACTGACTCTGCTCGTTGTCTCGGTGTTTGCTGCAGAGCTGCCTTCTCCTGTTGAGGCTGTGCTGTATTCGCACATAGGGTTTGTTCAATTCGAGCTTGGAGCTGCTGCACGAGCTGCTCTATTTGATGTTGCCATCCCTGTAGCTCTTTCTTTGAAGCAGCGTTGTCATCAATTGGCTCTGCTCCAGCTGCAAGCTGTCTGTCATCGGAGTGCATAGAGATATCGTCATCGGGGGGGAGAGGGATGTCCTGCGGTCTTCCCCAGTGAACGGTAGATGGCATCGAAGGGTAGATCTTTGCCTTGCACTTTGCGGCTCTCGTTTCTGCTGACGTATCAGGCTCCGCCTGGCTGGAGCTGGCGCCCGCTCCTTCCGGGGGAGCCGTCATTTCTATATCCGCATTCGGCAGGGTAACTTCCGGTTTGGGCTCCGGCGGCGCGGTCGGGACCAGGGGGCTTCCGCCGGCGCGGTCGGGACCGGGGGGCGCCCTGCCAGCGCGGTCGGAACCGCATTGGAGCACCCCTGAGATTTTAGAAGATCCGACACGGTGCTACACTGCCTCCCTGTAAGTCCCTTTGCTGGCCGGACATGCCCCACCCCGAAAAATGCACTCAAACGGCTCGCAGGCTTGGCAGGAGGTGCCTGCGGCGCGTCTGTCTCTGGAGGCGTCATCGCATCTAAAGCGGCTGCTGCTACTGAGGATACTTTCTTCATATCGCGTAAGGCATTTAACACATTTTTCCATACTGAACCGAGGGCTATTACTTCTTTACTCTTTTCCATGATTGCCGTTTCCCACATCAAATTCCCAACCTCTATCCATTCTTCCACTGCAAAAAGCAGTGAGGGCACTGCAAAATGCCCGCGATCTTTCGCCCATATAATGAGCTTATCCAGGTCCTTTTCCCGGGCTGCTCCGCCTCGTTTAACGAGGATGCTGAGAAGCAGTTTTTCTGCCGCTACAAATTCCACATCCATGTTAGCGGCTCGGCGGCAGGGGGGAAGGGTGCGACCCTTCTACCGCGCCCCTGCCCTTCGGACTCCCCCAGCGACTCACCCCCGTTGATTCGCAAGCCGCCTATCTGGTACCGATCCAAGGCAGCGTCTGTCTGCACTCAGATCCGCTCCACCAACCTCGGTCCGGGGCTCCGTCCCACCGTGTGTGGATCCACTGAAGCCCCCCTGCCCGCAGGGTGTCCCGTTCAGAGCGCCAAATGTTGAGAGACCGCCAGCTCTTCACCACTCTTCACAGAAGTAATCGTGAATGCCACTTTATTTCTATCTTTAGCACACTTTATAGGGTTTTACAGGGTTCGCGGGCAGAGCGAGTTACTATTGGTCAGTACACACAGGTTTACATTCTTGTCTTGGTACACAGGAACATTGTTTTACTTTCTACAGGCAAGTTTCAAGGATTTTAGCCTTTAATATTGTGGCTTAACTCAAAGGCTGGTTTGTGCATACAGGCCTTTACTAATATATAAAGTATAGCAACATAAAATCTGCTCCAATGATTGCCCAAACAAATTGGGAGATTCTGTGAACCCCTGGGGCAGTCCTGTCCATCTCAGTTGTTGTCTCCTCCCCGTGTCTGGATCTTCCCATTCAAATGCAAAATAATCTCGACTAGCCTCATCAAGAGGGCAGGCCCAGAATGCATCTTTTAAATCTATAATGTGATAAACAGAGACCCTTTTGTTCGACTAAACATGTAGATATGATATTCTGTAATATTATGTTCTGTAAAATCAAGATTGTTACTTACCCCGTACTTGCTTACGATAGTTACTTACGTATGCATAGTATCTGATGCTTGTATAGCTACTGACGTTTATTATGTCCTTGCTAAGATTCCTTGAATTCCAAAAAATTACTGAGCTAAGCCTTTACAGGGAATAGTGAAGAAAGGTTAAAGGAAGATAAGGAAAAGACCGAACGATCGGACCCACAGACCGATGAAGGCGCATGCGCAGAAAGACCCGAGGAAGGACACGTCATCGGGGAGCCCGGAGAGCCGGACTGATTAAAAGGAGACACACGAAAAACGGAAGCACGGCCGCGGCAAAGCGGGATCGCTTTCCGGCTGTCCAGCGCTGTGTTTTGCTTATTGCTTGCTTGCTATAATTAATAAAATTCCCCTTTATTAAACTTTAACACTCTCTCGAGTGAATTTATAACATATAACACTATACCACAAACTGTCAGGTCCCAGTTTGCTTAATAACGTATACGGATTTGCAACTACGGGGAACCGTGCCACTGTGCGTTTGTTAATTTCTCTTAAATCTTGTACCAAACGATAAGTCCCATCTGGCTTCTTTACTGGCAGTATGGGCGTGTTAAAAGGTGACATACATGGTTCTAATAGTCCCTTACTTAACAATCTGTCAATTTCTGGTTTCAACCCTCTTCGTCCCTCAAGTGACAAGGGATATTGTTTTATTCTGACTGGGATTTCTGGGTTTTTAATAGTGACCGAGAATGGGGTTATCTTCAACTGCCCCACACTCTCAGGTGTATACCACACTTCTGGGTTTATTTTGTCTTCATCTTCTACTCTTAAAGGGCATAGTTTTATTTTCCACTCCTTATCAACTATATCTAAATGTATTCCCAATTCAATAATTAAATCTCGTCCCAACAAATTATAATCTGCTTCTGGTACTAACAAAAAATTTCCCAACCCGATTTTTGATTCTGATTCTATCATCACATCTTTAATAACCCCCACTTCAATGGGTTCCCCCTTTGCCCCCACTACCGTGGCAGTTTCTTTGGATATACTACATCCTTTAGGTAAAAACTGAATGGTTGATCTCTCAGCTCCAGTATCTACCAAGAATGTTATTTCTTGGTGCTGGGGACCCACTTTTAACTTTATCAAGGGCTCTTTCTGGTGTTTTTTGGTCCCTATAAAAAAGAGCCCCTGACATCCCTAGTCTTCTGTGAACATCTTTTCATCCTGGATCCTCACCCTACATTCTCTCTTAAAGTGTCCTTTCTTTCTGCAGTAAAAACAAGCTTTAGTGTTCTGTCTTTCATTTGAATCTCTGGTCTGTCTCTGTTGTTTCCCTTTCCAGGTTTGATCTCTTCTTCCTCTCACCGCAGCAACCATCATTTTAATTTGCCGCTTCTGAGCCTCCTCTTCTCTTCTAACATACACTTTTTGGGCCTCCTTCAAAAGCTCATCCAAACCCCTGTCTTGCCAACCATCCAATTTTTCTATCTTTCTCCGAATATCCTCCCAGGATTTTGCTACAAATTGTGCTTTAAGCAGTGCTTGCCCCAATTGTGTATCTGGATCCATTCCGGAATATAGTTGAAAATTCTTTCTTAGCCTTTCCAACCATTCTGTAGGAGTTTCATCTTTCTTTTGCCTCTCATTGAATGCTTTATTGATATTATGACCCCTCGGGACTGCCTCCCTAATTCCTTGAATTATAATAGTCCTCAAATCCTGCATGTGTACTCTGTGGGCTGGATTCTGATGATCCCAATGGGGATTTTGGAGGGGCCATTTTACATCTGCCAGTGGTCCCTGAGCATGCTGAGCATCCCAGATGCGCATGCCTTCCCTTCTAATCATGTTTTTCTCTTCTGCCGTAAATAAAATATTCAGGATAGATTGTAATTCCTCCCATGTGTATATATTGGGTCCTAAGAATTGATCAACTCTTTCTGCAACCCCCAATGGATCTTCCAGCAAATGCCCCATCTCCTTTTTGAAGTCTCTGACATCCCGTGAACTAAGAGGGACAGATATAAACCCTATTCCAGCTTGGGGGCCACCCATTGGCATCTCTCTTAATGGGAATAGGTTCTCCTGTTTCCTTCTGGCTCTATTCCTGGTAACAGGCCCCACCTCTGGCATGTCTGGCATGTCTAAATCCTCCTCCTCGGGATTCGGAGGGGGAGGGGGAGGGGCTCGTGGTGGTGGTGGTACAAATGGAGGGGGGGGTATTATCAAAGTGTCTTTGGGCTTTCTTTTTCTTTCCCTTCCCCTTCCCCAAATTCTCTGTCAATTTAAGTATAAAAACCTCGGGATTTTCTACCCAGATCTTTGCATAAGCACTTTCTTCTGAACTAAAGGGGATCTTTGTGTTTACCCAGGAATTTAACTTTTGTTTAACCCACTCTTCGGTTGATCCAAATATTGGCCAAAATACATTCTTTGAAATTTCCTTTCCTCCCCGTATTTCTACACAATAATGAATCATTTTTGCCCTATCTTTATTTTCTGTTCCTGGGAAATGCTCCCAATTATCTAATATAAAACCCAATGGACTATCTCTAGGTACCGGTGGGAGTTTAATAGATACAGGGGGCTTGCTTCTCCCCTGCCCCATTCTTCCGGAGTGCCTTCAATCACACAATTGCTTTCGCTTCCCCTCGTTCGTGGTCCAGGCCCTCGCGGGCCAATGGGAACCGCACTGATAGAGGGTCCGCTCTCGCTCGGGGAATCCGGCTACCGGTCCCCCTCTCACGCACACACACACTTTGCCACACTCCGGGGTCCCCCCCGACCCCGACCGAACGGCTCCCCGTTATACTCACGCATCCCGCGTCTTCGTCCAGACTCTGTGCACAGAATTTAAGGGGTCGACCGGTCTCCCTTTTGCTTATTGCCTTAATTTTAGGTTCGTCGGTGCAATCGAGGCAGGAACCGGCCCCCCCCCGGGCCGCTAAATCTTAGCGGGGCGCCTCCTGGAAGTGCCGAGAATCTGTCCTACAGATTGCATCCGAGTCACGGGGCACCAAATTGTTATAAATTCACTCAAAGAGAATGATATGACTTAATTAAAGAGAATTTTATTAATTATAGCAAGCAAGCAATAAGCAAAATACAGCGCTGGACGGCCGGGAAGCGATCCTGCTTCGCCGCTGCCGTACTTCTGTTTTCCGTGCGTCTCCTTTTAATCGGTCCGGCTCTCTGATGACATGTCCTTTCTCGGGTGTCTCTGCGCACGCGTCTCCATTGGTTTAGGGGGTCTTTCTCTGCCTTCTAGTGGTCATAAGAGGAAGATCGGAAGTCTTCCTCAGTCTTATCTTCTTGACCTTTCTTCACTGTTCTCTTTAGAGGCTTAGCTCAGTAACTTTCTGGAATTCAAGGAATCTCGGCAAGGCCATAATAATTATGCAAACGTCAGTAGCAACCTTCAATATAATCCTGATTTTACAGAACATAGCATTACAGAGTATCATATCTGCATGTTTAGTCGAACAAAAGGGTCTCTGTTTATCACATTTTTTATATATGTTCCCCAGCCTCTCTGTAGCCACAGTCCGCCCCGCTGCAGCCCAGAAAGGGGGGAAGATATTATAGCAAGAACTAAAGGGACTAAAACGAGGCTCTTTCTTTCCTGAGATGGTATTCCAGCATTATTCCGGGGATCGTGTGGGGAAAGAGAGAGAAAATTGATAACGTGCTCCTTTTTGAAGTCAGGGAAAGGGGGGAAGAGTTACAATCTTACAGCTAATGAGGAAAAACTGGGGAGGAAGAGATAAGGGGAAGAAGCTGACATTCTGTATTTCAGGGGTACATTCCTGGATTATACTATTTTTCTAAATGCATTACAACATACTGCACGCCCCTCCAGGTGAAAGACAAACTGAGGCCTGCATTCTGCTGCCAAAGGAATGGAGAAAAATGCATTGGCAATGTCAGTAGTGGCATACCACTTTGCTGCTGTGGACTCCAGCTCGTACTGGAGTTCCAGCGTGTCCGGCACAGCAGTGCTCAGTAGTGGAGGCACTTCATTCAAGGCACAATAGTCCACAGCCAATCTCCATTTTCCTTCAGTTTTGCGCACAGGCTAAATGGGACTGTTGAAGGATGAGTGGGTTTTGCTGACCACCCCTTGACTCTCCAGGTCATGGATTATTGCTGTTCAAAATGCTTGCTCGCGGTGAGAGACTTCTCCTGGGTCAAACTGTTCAGGTATAAGCAATTTATTATAAGGGCAAAGAGAGGGAGAGACCCGTGTCCGCCACCAGCCTCAGCGTCCGTGTGGTTCGGGGGGAGGGGAGAGAGTGCAGGGAGAGCAGGAGAGGAATAGTTAAAGATGAGGAGGGAGGGAACAAGAGCAATAGAGGGAGAATGGGGAAAAACTAGGGAGGCTTAGGACAGAGGGGGAGGACAAGAGAGGGGTAAGAGGAGGAAAAGAGGGAAAAACAAAAGGGAGAGAGCAGGGAAAACTAGAGAGGGGTAAGAGGGGGAAAAAAGGGAAAAACAAAAGGGAGAGAGCAGGGAAAACTAGAGAGGGGTAAGAGCAGGGAAGGGCTAAGAGAAGGGGAAAGGCTAAAAGGTGGGGAAAGGGGTAAGAGCTAAGAGGGGGGTAAAGGGCTAAGAAGTAAGAGAGCGAAGTTCTTGTCACAATACATCTTTTTCTGATGTCCTGAGGCATCATGGGCTCATCGAGCTAGGAACAACTCTCTCTTGTGTTGCCAATCTAAGTCTGTCTTTGACACCTCTATCTTTGCAGCCGGATCTACTTATTGTTTTGGTGCTCTTCATTAGCCCTACTCTTGGGGACATGGGCATCTACATGACAGACCCTCACAGACAATTTCTCTACTCTGGTGGCGATGTTTTTCCACTCATCAGCAGCCCAGATTGGCTTTCTTCTGCGTTGCCAGCTGGCCCTTTTCCACCTTTCCAGCCATCTCTACAGAGCATTGGCTACCATCCATGAATCAGTGTAGAGGTAGAGTTTTGGCCACTTCTCTCTTTCAGCAATGTCCAGGGCCAGTTGAACAGCTTTGAGTTCAGCAAGTTGGCTTGATCTACCTTCTCTTTCAGTGGCCTCTGCGACTTGTCGTGTGGGGCTCCATACGGCTGCTTTCTACTTCCGGTTTATCCCTACGACGTGACAGGAACCATCAGTGAACAGAGCATAGCGTGTTTCTTCTGCTGGCAGTTGGTTGTATGGTGGAGCTTCTTCAGCTCGTGTCACTTGTTCTTGCTCTTCTTCATCAATGAGATCAAAGTTTTCACTTTCTGGCCATTTTGTAATTATCTCCAAAATCTCAGGGCGATTTCGGTTTCTAATAAAGGCGTGATGAGGTCGATCTACTTGCTCCATGTAGCGTCGGTGGCGTGGTGGGTAGAGGGAACCTTTGCTTTGAACATCCACCCCAGCACTGGCAGTTGGGGTGCCAGGAGGAGTTGTGCTTCTGTGCAAATTACTTCTGAGGCGGCTTGAACTCCTTCGTAGGCAGCTAAGATTTCTTTCTCTGTGGGAGTGTAGTTGGCTTCGGACTCTCTGTAGCTTCGGTTCCAGAATTTCAGTGGTCGGCCTCGAGTCTCCTCAGGCACTTTCTGCCAAAGGCTCCAGGACAGACCGTGGCTCCTGCCTGCAGAGTAGAGCACGTTCTTCACGTCTGGTCCTGTTCTGACTGGGCCAAGGGCTACTGCATGGGCGATCTCTTGCTTGATCTGAGCAAAGGCTTGTTGTTGTTCAGGGCCCCACTGAAAAGTGTTCTTTTTGCGGGTGACCAGGTAAAGAGGGCTCACAATCTGGCTGTACTCAGGAATGTGCATCCTCTAAAAACTTATGGCACTTAGGAAAGCTTGCGTTTCCTTCTTGTTGGCTGGTGGAGACATTGCTGTGATCTTGTTGATGACATCAGTAGGAATCTGACGCTGTCCATCTTGCCACTTTACCTCCAGGAACTGAATTTTACGAGCTGGTCCTTTAACTTTGCTCTTCTTGATGGCAAAACCGGCTTTCAGAAGAACCTGGATGATTTTCTCTCCTTTCTCAAAGACTTCTTCAGCCGTCTTTCTCCAAACAATGATGTCATCAATGTACTGCAGATGTTCTGGAGCCTCACCCTTTTCCAGGGCAGCTTGGATCAGTCTATGGCAGATGGTGGGGCTGTGCTTCTACCCCTTGGACAGTCGGTTCTAGGTGTACTGCACTCCCCTCCACATGAAGGCAAACTGAGGCCTGCATTCTGCTGCCAGGGGAATGGAGAAAAATGCATTGGCAATGTCAATAGTGGCGTACCACTTTGCTGCCTTGGACTTCAGCTCGTACTGGAGCTCCAGCATGTCTGGCACAGCAGCACTCAGAGGTGGAGTCACTTCATTCAATGCACGATAGTCTACAGTCAATTTCTATTCTCCTTCACATTTACGCACAGGCCAGATGGGGCTGTTGAAGGGTGAGTGGGTTTTGTTGACCACCCTTTGGCTCTCTAGTTCTCGGATCATCTTGTGGATGGGGATCACAGCATCTCGAGTTGTTCTATGTTGTCGGCGGTGCACCATCGAGGTGGCAACTGGCACTCACTGTTCTTCTACTTTTAGGAGTCTTACTGCAGATGGGTTCTCTGACAGTCCAGGCAAAGTGTTCAATTGCTTGATGCCCTCTGTCTCTACAGCTGCTATCCCAAATGCCCACCTAAGCTCCTTTGGGTCCTTAAAATACTCATTTTGGAGGTAGTCTATGTCCAAAATGCATGGGGCCTCTGGGCCAGTCACAATGGGGTGTTTCTTCCACTCATTTCCAGTCAGGCTCACATCAGCTTCCACTAAAGTAAAGTCCTGTGATCCCCCTGTCACACCAGCAATAGAAACAGATTCTGCTCCTACATATCTTGATGGGATTAGGGTGCACTGCGCACCAGTGTCAACCAAGGCCTCATATTTTCGTGGTTCAGATGTGCCAGGCCAACGAATCCACACAGTCCAAAAGACACTGTTTGCTCTAGCTTCTACCTGGCTAGAGGCAGGGCCCCTCTAAGCCTGGTTATCCTTCTTTCCTTGGGTATATGTCTTGGAGGTTCCTTCAAGGGAATCAGACATGTCATCATCATACTTGTCAGTTTGACTACAGGCTACTGGAGCGGCTTTCTTTTTGGTTGAGTGTCCCCCCTGAGTCTTGCTGTCTTCTAATTCATGCACCCCTTTTGCCAGAGTAGCAGTAGATTTTCCATCCCATCTTTTCATGTTTTATCCACAGTCACGTAGGAAAAACCACAGCTCAGCTCGTAGCTTTTTCTCTCTATCTGGGTGTCGTGGTTTTAAACCAGTAACTAACAAAATAAATTGCTTATTTCTTGCCGTGAGATATGGATTAGAACAAGAGCAAAACCGGCACAAAACTTAAAAGGAATAAAGAAAGTTTATTAACAAACTACTATAAGAACACCAGAATAAACTTCCAGAAAAAACCTTTTCATCTCTTACTACCCACCATTCCTTTGTTCACATGACAACAGAGACAAAAACTTTAGAACTTTGATGGTTTAAACAGTCCCAATTCCTTCTACAGTCTTTTTACCAGTCTTTGTAGAGAAACAGAAGTTTTTTCTGTTAATTTATGGAGTTTCTCACAAGAAAACTATTTTTGTTATAGTTTTCCTTTTCCCTGATATCAGCTGCCCAGAGCTGCTGTTATCAGAGCCCACTCCTCCCATTCCACATCACTCTGAAATGTGTTATGGGTCATGAGTTTAGGGATGGCATTTTTAAGGATGAGTTATTCAAAAGCAAAAGTCTTCTTCGTCTGTTTCTGTGAGCTTCACCAGAAAACAGTTTTTCTCATTGCCCCCACAAGGCTTCCAATTTTCGCTTTACTGTTTCCAGCACTTCACTATATCACAATCACTCTACTTTTTACTCAAATTTTACACTTTGAACACTCTATTCCTCCCCATACTCTGTCATGAATTAAAGGAGTTCTTTTCAGGACTTCATTGTCCATCTCCATAGTTTTAACAGAAAAATATTTCATCTTAATTAAAGCATCTTCTTAATTCTCTACCTTTCCTGAAGCTTCTTTTCTTTCTTGTCACTGGTAGTTTATAAAATCTCTTTTCATGTTGATCACTCTCTTTTTCTCTCTCTGGATAAAAAGATTAATCCGCAAGTCTCATCTGGGTAATGAAAGAGTTAAAATCTTGCCCAGGCTTTTGTAGATAGTTCTGTGGCCTCGGCCGGTGCACGAGCTGGAGCCGTCTGCCATGGAAAGTTCCTCATAGCTGCTCTGGAGAGTGTAGTCGCCGCCCCAGCCCGCTGCAGGTCCAGAGCCTCTCTCCTTCTTCACTCGGCAGTTTCGGGTGAATTCCATCATGGCAAAAACTGCATCGGAGCCAGGGACCGGCCTGGCCCGGCCAGAGCCCGGGGCAAGCCCCGCAGGCCCACCCCCATCTCCCAGCTGGCAGGCCCAGCCCAGACCCCGCCCGGCTGGGCAGAGAGCGAGAGGCCGGAGCTCTGTTACCTTTCACAGCCAGGAAACAAAGAGCACCTAAGTGCTCTGACTTTACATCTTAAGGTAGGGTTTACAAGTTGATCTCCCTTTTCAATGGTTAAAATTGCTGTCAATCCCCAGTAATGACCAATAATTGGTCAGGAGAAGAGACTCCTTTCAGTCCCCAACAACTTTAACTTCCTTAAAGGTAAAGTAACCCCATGACACTGGGGAACTTCTGCGTTGAGTACCAGGGCTCCTGGTCTGTACTGCCGAGACTGGAAGAAGGTCCTCTCTGAGTTTCTTGAAATTCTCCTCTATTTTGTCTTGGAAGTTTTGCATACGTGTTTCCATAGCTGCAATTTTTGTCTGTATGGGGCCATGCACGGTATCTGCACATGCTCGAAGCTTCTTCGCCATATCCAGCACAGTCTCCTCCCGGTCATCCCGCTTCATTGTTGCTAAAGCAGAAGCGTATTCTTGTGGCCCAAGTCGAACAAGTTTTCGCCACATCACAGATGTACATGGCACCAAGTCTGGATTTCTAGTACCTAAGTCACCCACAAAGACAATCTCTACTATTGCCATTTCTCTCAAGCGCTGAATCCCTTGTTCTATGGTTTTCCAATGAGTTTGCTGTATATAGAGATTGTCTGCACACAGATATCTTTGTGCCACACTTCTTAGGACCCGTTCCCAGAGACTATAAGGGTCAGCCCCCCTCATCATCTCCTGGTCAATAACCGGATCGTGTAACAGGGATCCTAGATGCCTTGCTTCAGTGCCATCCAGAACTGTAGCCTCACTTGCAGCATCTCACAGATGGACTAACCAACTAATTATAGATTCATCAGGTTGTCGAGTGTAATCTTTTCTCAGGCTACGAAGGTCTTTCAGGGAGAAAGGTTCACCAGTGCTTTCTGATTTTTGATCAGTTGCTGGTCTTGAGGGTCTTTCCCCCGCATCACCATTATCATCATCTACTGGCCGATCGGTTTTGGTTTTGAATTTCATGCCTCTCGTGGTAGGAGTAACAGACACTGGCTTAGGCTCACTGTCTGGTTTGGCTGCTGGCTTAGGCTCACTGTCTGGTTTGGCTGCTGGCTTAGGCTCACTGTCTGATTTGACTGCTGGCTTGGCTGCAGCCTGAGTGACTGGGGTAGCTGCTGATTTATTTGCCTCCCCTACAGTATCTAGCACCGTGCGATAAGCATATGCTAGGGCCCAGCTTATTGCAATGATATTTTTCTCCTTAGAATCATCACAGCAATTCTCTTCTAGATATTTCCCTACTTCATCTGGGTTCTGAATTTGTTCACGTGAAAATTCCCAGGCTGGGGGATCAGAAAATTCCTTCAGAGTTCGGCTAATTCTCTCCCATTTTCTACACCACTCAGGATTTCCCACACCTGAGTCTACTTCTGGGACAGGGGTCTCGTTGGCTCCTTTGGATATCTCAGCCCTCATTCTAGAGAAGTTGCAGACCGTATAGAGGAAGCTTAACAGCTGAACTACCAGGAAAGTGACCAGGAAAGTGGTATCCTTAACACTCAGGGGAAACTGGATATTCTCAAAGAGGGACATAACAGATTCAAAGGAGAAGAAGGAAAGAAAAGGCTGAAAAGCCTCATCCCCTGCTCTTCCTCTAACAAACTGGGTACAGTTACTAATAAACTCCCAAAATGTGCTACTGGGACTGGGAGGCAGGGTCGGGCGAAGAAACCATAAGCCAAACATACCTGACAGAAACTTCAGTAGTTCTATGAACTTCCTATAAATCATTATCACCGAGCCCAGCACAATAACTATTTTAATCCGTGCCCCTCTACTGTGAAAGAGGGAAAAGACAAGTATTAAAACCTCAAAAACTTTTAGGGACCAGATCTACATGAAGGCTTCCACCCCGAGAGATATTATGTATCCAAACAACATGGCTACTGACTGCTTTATCCCAATACAGAATAAATACAACCAACAATCAGTACAGGTTTTTCTACTTTCTCTTGCCCCACGTTGGGCGCCAAAAACTGTATTTGTCTTAGTTTAGGGCAAATTAGGGAGGAAAACTCTAAATGGGGATTTCTCCAGGGAAATGCCCCTCCCCACTAACTGGTCTGGGAAAAAAAAAAAAAAAAAATTCTTTGGAGAGAAGTGGAAAAAGCTGTTTATTTAACAGAAATTGAGTAATATTAAATAATAAAACCTCTTGCTATTCGATGGGATGGCAAATCTAGGAAGAAAAGTCCTTTTCATGTGGTGTAGCTCGGCTCGCTCAGGTTCTTATCAGTCTTTCCGGCGCTGGAAAGTGTCGAGGCCCAGGCCCCGGTGGGCCACAGGCGTGAGCTCTCGGGGTTTGGCTGGGTGTTCAGTCCAGAGCAGGCTTGCACAGATTTAAGAAAACTGGAAAAAAACAAAGGTCCAGGGAACTCCTCTGCTTCAGCTAGCTAAAACTAACTAAAAGCCAGAGAGAAGCTCTGTACCACTGTCTGTCCGTGCTGCAGACACTACAGTCCAGGAGCGGGATGTGTGGGAGTGATGTTTTTCCTTAACACACTGCGCGCTTCTTCTTCCCCCTCTCTTGCTCTCAAAGCCAGTCTTAAAGGTGCAGAACTTAATATATAACATAAACCAGATGATTGGGGATACCAGTATCATAAAGTCACCCCAGGACAATAGTGAATATTCTAATTCCCAGTAACCAATCACTACAAGATACACCCACTAAAGAATTTACATACAGCCTATGAGCATCCCCATATTAACATACAGTGTTGCATTTTAAACTCTAAAAGCTTTACAAGTTCTTTCCTTGCTTCTTGACCTTTGGACTTTCTATCAGCAGAAGGACATTGTTTTATCAACAGGGATTCTCTTTTAGCTGGCTAGGCTATTGTTCTTTGGTTATATAGTAACTAGCACTCAGCATTGTCGTGGTTTTAAAGCAGTAACTAAAAAATTACTAGAAAACTTACTTATTTTCTTGCTGTGAGATATGGATTAGAACAAGAGCAAAACAGGCTTAAAACTTAAAAGGAATAAAGAAAGTTTATTAACAAAACTATACGAATAAGAACACTAGAATAAACTTTTAGAAAACTCTTTTATCCCCCACTACTTAACCATTCCCTTGTTTACATGACAACATAGAGACAAAAAACTTTGGAACTTTGGTGTTTAAAACAGTCTCAATTCTTGCTAGAGTCTTTTCATCAGCCTTTGTAGGGAAACAGAAGTCTCCTTCTGCTAATCTATGGAGTTTCTCACGAGAAAACTATTTCTGTTATAGTTTTCTATTTCTCTGATGCCAGCTGCCCAGAAATCTGCTATCAGTTCACTCTTCCCATTTCACATCACTCTGAGGTGTGTATGGGCCATGAGTCTAGGGATATCATTTTTTAAGGATGAGTTATTTAAAGGCAAAAGTCTTCTTCATCTGTCTCTGTGAGCTTCGCTGGAAAACAGTTTTCTCATTGCCCTCAAGGCCTCAAATCTTTGCTTCACTCTTTTCCAGCACCTCACTGTATCACAATTACTCCACCTCTTGCTCAAAATCCACACTTTGAACACTCCATTCCTCCTAATATACTCTGTCATGAATTAAAGGAGTTTTTTTCATAACATTATTGTCTATCTCTATAGCTTTAACAGAAAAAAATATTTCAGCTTATAAAGCATCTCCTTATTCTCTCTTCCCCATCTAAAACTTAACTCTTTTCTTCACTGTCTTCTTCATGTTGAATGTCTCTCTCTTTTTCTGTCTCTCTGGGAAAAAAGAGTAATCTGTACGTTTTATCCAGGTAGTAAAAGAATTAAAGTCTTGGAAAGCTGAAGATGTTCATAGTGTCAGGTTTCAGTCCAGCAGCAGAAACTACAAACTAAGCCAAGCTGGCCGGCTGTTTCTCTTCCCACCCCCCTCCCGCCTCCGTCCTCTGCGGCCTTGTCCAGCCTGGACGGGGGGGGGGGAAAGCCGAGACAGAGCCTTGTTACCTTTTCAGAAGCCGGAAACCAAAAAAGAGAGCAAGAGAGCTCTGGCTTTACATCTTAAGGCGGTATTCACAAGTTGATCTCACTTCTCAATGGTCAAAACTGCTGTCAATTCTTAGAAATGACCGATAATTGGTCAGGAGAAAAGACTCCCATCAGCCACCAGCAGCTTCAACTTCCTTAGCTCTCAAAGCTATCTTAAAGGTAAAATCACCCCATGACTCAAAGCAGGCTTTCATTTCTACTTTGATTCTAGACTTCATATTTTCAGAATCTTCTGCCAAACAATCACATTTATAAGGTTTCCCTGTTTCACCCTCCCCAACAATGGATCATCTTGTGGATGGGAATCACAGCATTTTGAGTTGTTCTATACTGTTGGCGATGCACTGTCCAAGTGGAGATTGGTACTTGTTGCTTCTCCCCCTTCAGAAGTCCTACTGCAGATGGGTTCTCTGATAGTCCAGGGAAGGTGTTCAGTTGCTGGACACCCTCTGTCTCCACAGCTGCTATCCCTATGCCCACCTGAGCCCCTTTGGGTCTTTGAAATACCCACCTCAGAGGTAGTCTATGCCCAAAATGCATGGGGCCTCTGGGCCTGTCACAATAGGATGTTTCTTCTACTCCTTTCCAGTCAGGCTCACCTAAGCTTCCATCAAAGTCAAGTCTTGTGATCCCCCTGTCATGCCAGCAATAGAAACAGATTCTGCCCCAAGTCTTGATAGGATTAATGTGCACTACGCACCAGTGTCGACCAAGGCCTCATATTTTTGTGGTTCTGGTGTGCCAGGCCAATGAATCCACACAGTCCAAAACACACTGTTTTCCCTAGCTTCTACCTGTCTAGATGCAGGGCGTCTCTAAGCCTGGTTTTCCTTCCTTTCCTGGGCATACATTTAATCTGTGCCCCTCTACTGTAAAAACTATGTGTTAGGGACAATACTGAAGCTATCTTAGGATAAGAAAATAAGCCTAGGGACCAGAAAGGTATTAAAACTTAAAAAAAACCTAGGGGCAAGAGAAACATGAACTCAACACAGAGGGACTGTATAAATTCAAGCAGCATGGCTACTGATCGCTTTATCCCAATATAGAGTAAGTGAAACCAAAATGCAATTAGTACAGGTATTTTCCAATTTCTTGAGCCACGCGTTGGACGCCAAAGAAGTATTTGTCCTGGTTTAGGGCAAATTTGGGAGGAAACCTCTGAATGGGGTCCTTCTAGAAGGCGGCCAGTGCTTTCTAGTTTAAGTTTGAATGCATCTTACTCTGAGGGAACTGTGGAAATTGTGGTAAATGGATTTGGGGATTTAATTCCTTTGTCTACATGGGGTTTTGTGCTGAGCCTAAAGGTCCTGTTTGGAGGGGACCCACACCCCTGTGCTTTTTGTATGTTTTGTTGTAAAAAGCCAGAATTGGCAGGTTTCAATCCTGAAGCCAATTCTGCAACCTCTGTCTTGTGAGGAACCTCCCACCAGTCTGTTGCTTGTTGTGGAGAACTAGAATTGGTAGGTTCTGGTCCTGAGGTCAATCCTGCAACTGCTGCCTTGTGGGGATGGTGTTGTCCCTATGCAGGCCTAGGTATTTATCATGCAGCTTCCTCTGTGGGTGCTATAGGAAAACTTTAGGGGAAAATATTTTATTATCTTTCCTTGGTTAATTTGTTAGTCACCTCCCTACACCTAGGGTGGACTTGATGCAAAAAAATGGGATAGGAAGCAATTGGTTGCTAAAAAAAAGTGATGGGTTATTAAGAAAGGCTTTAGGCAGTGGCATTGCTTGCCGCTGAACTGGATCATGTCAAAAAAGAAAAGCACTGGAACAAAAGGAGCAAACTGATATGGCAAACTGCTCCAGGGCAAAAAGCAGAAGCATTCTTCAGAGACTACAACTCTTGCAAAACTTTTTAAGAGCAGGCTCACTCCCTCTGCTGGACAGTCTATAAGTGGAAACCTCACTGAAGACCTGTGGGAAACAACAAAAGTGGTGCTACAAGCACTTCACAGAGTGAAAGCTACAACTCCACCTAAATAAGTTAATGCAATTAACTGTTTCACTCAGGCATATGTTGCGGGGAAGTCTGTTTCTTTTCTCTTTTCTAGTGTGAAAAACGAGGTTCACATTTTTTTATATAAAATTTACAAAGTTTTATAGAAAGACGATTAGGAGACAGAAATAAAGCAAAATGAACAAATACGGCTGGGTGCCTCAGCATTTAGCCAAGAGCACACCTTACTAACAAAGGATTGTCCCTTAAAAACAGAACCCTATTGCATATTCATAAATTCTTATACATGAATCAAACATTCCTCTTAAGTTTTAGATGTTCCTTTGTTTAGCTTCAACTCGCCCCCTCCCCAAGAGATCAGTCTTCTTGGCTCCGTTGAGTCTCACACTCCCTGATAACAGAGGTTCAATAAATTCCCCCCTTGGAGCTCTGGTCACTGCTGTCTTCATCTGGATAAGATAATCTAAGAACGTGGGGGGGGAGGTGTTTCTGACTATCTTTTCATTCTCTGGGTTATATGAACAAAAGCAGTTGTTATTTAATACCATGCTACAGCCTAAAGTATATATATATATATATATGTATGTATGTATGTATTACGCCACTATTTCTAAGTTTTATCAATAACAGAAATAAAGGAAACTAAATACAGTGAGAGGAATGACGGGTTTGTCTTTACAAACAAGCTGTGGGTCTGCTGATAAGATGCAGCTATCAGTGAGAGACAACAGAAGCAATGGGATGGATTCCACTAAAAGATCAAAGAGGCACTGAAAGAGCACCATGAATTCCACAAAAGGTAAGAATTAAGAAGGGATTATGCATTGGGAGGGGGGGAAGGTATCCCAGGTATCAGGCGTTCCAGGAAGCCTGTACCTCTCAAGTACCTCAGCCTATGGGGAAAGAGAGAAGGGACAAGCGGCCGAGAATTAGGATAAAAAGGAGGCTGTGCCCTCCAAAAATTTGAGAGACACCTGAGGAATGCCCCATGGCCTCTCCCTTTATTCGAATAAAGAAAAAGGACTCCTCTGTCTCTTTTTTGGACATAAATCTCTGGTGTTTCTGGATTAATTTTCCTGACAATTTTTGGGGGCTCGGTCCGGGATATTTCCACCGTCCGGGGCGGCGGGCAGTGAGCGGAACTGAAGGCGCACTTCACCCAGTTTCGGTGATCAGCTCCCCTTGGTGGCTGCCGGCACCGGGTGATCGATTGGGTTCCCGAGACTGTCCAGGAGACAAACGAGTGGCGGACCAAGGGGGTCCGTGAAGAGTCCACAGGGAAGGACCACTGAAAATCTCATGGGTGAGTAAAATGGGATCTTCGGGGAGCAAGCCTGGGAGGGCACCCATGGAGGGTAGCACAGGCTAAACAGGGCACCCATGGAGGGTTGCAAAGGTACAGCCAGGAAGGGGTCCTGGCAAAAGGGATGACAATCCCATGATACCCCTGGAGAGTCCCTTGGGGAGAATGCTGAGATCTTGGGACAGATTATGCATTCACCCAGAAGTAACTATGGAGATGATGGTAAAATATTGTTATGATGTATGGCCAGAGTATAAGTTGCCAAATAGACTTATATGGCCACCGTAGAAAACAGAATTCATTTGTTTTGGTTTCTGTGAAGGTATCTAGAGGAGAATTGGAAAAGATGGATTGAAAGGGAATGTAGATTGATATGGTTTAAACAAACAACAGGAGAAATCTATGTGTTAAGAAAAAAAAAAGGAGAAGAGGAAAAAGGGGGGGAAGAAGAAAACAGTGAAGATTAAAATGTTTTTCAGCACCTTCCCTGATCTTGTCCTCCAGTGTTACCAGCTGACCCAGGGGCAGCTGCAGGTCCCTGTATCCTCACCTTCCAGAGCAAAGGGATCAGGGAAATGCTGTTCCTACAGTTCCACCTGAAAATAACAGTGGTGTAGGGGGAAGGGAGCAGCATATCATATCACCCCCATAGAACTAGAAGGGATCTCGAAAATCCACGCCCGGGGTGGGGGGGACAATAAGGGAAGTCAAGAAAGAGTCTTTGACAACAGGAGATGGATGGATTGTGTTGGTGTGCTGGAACAGAATTGGTTAATGGGGAGTGTGGAGAGATATAGTTAAAGCAGGGACCAGCAGTGGAGGTGCAGGACCAGGAGCACAGGCTGGGGGCCTGTGAAGCTGCTGGGACTCAGCACCGGGCAGTGCCTGACCCCACCGGCCCCGGGCAGGGGCAGCAGCAGCTGCCGGCCCTTTGAGGCTGCGAGACGCCCTGGCCGCCTGTGGTGCTGCCAGCCGTGCCCGCCGGGAGCACTGGAGCCAGAGGAGCTGTTTGGACAATGTGGCAGGACAGGAACTGGCTCTGGTATTCGGTGTGTGGTAGAGTGAGCACAAGGAGGAAAGGCGAAGGTGATGGCCTTTTTCAGGCCCAAGAGGGAAAAACCGCAAGGTCCAAGGGGTCCCCCGGGACAGAGGGGACGAAATAGGCCACAAGGAAGTGGCAGAGGATTTCTCTCCCCAGCAGGGGAGACCCAAGCCAAACAGCAGCTGGGAAAAGATCAGTGTGCTGCCTTCAGGGCGTAGGACACTGAAAATGGCAATGTCTGCAAAAAAAGCCAAAAACAGCTGGACTGTCGAAAAAGTCCAGAAGATAAGAGAAATGGATTGTTAACAGTGTCAAAAGCTCTCATTATATCCACCAACCTAGAGCCGTTGTCAACTTTTAAAGTGAATCTGGATCGAGGAGAGGTGTGTGTCTTAGTAAAAAGAAAGACCTCTCGATTCACCTTAATTTTTATCCCCGAGGGGGAAAATTGTCTAAAGAATTTTTTTGATTGTTCAAAAGAGTTGTGAGAATTGTGGTTTCTTCTGTGTGCTCAAAAGTTTGAACACATCTTTCTCTGAAAGAATTGTAAAAATTGTAGTAAATTAATTTGAACATTTAATTAATTTGTCTACATGAAGTTTTGTGCAGAATGACTCCAGTTTGGAGGGGACCACACCCCTCTACTTTTTGTATGTTTTGTTGTAAAAAGCCAGAATTGGCAAATTTCAGTTATGAAGCCAATGCTGCAAGTCATACCTTGTGGGGAACACGCCCACCAGTCTGTAGTTTGTTGTAGCCTTAAAGCAAATTCTGTAGCTGCAACCTTGTGAAAATAGTGTCCTATGGAAGGCCTGGGTATTTGTCATGCACTTCCTCTGTGGAAGTTATGGGAAAACTTTAAAAGAAAGTATTTTGTTTTCTTTCCTTAATAAAAGTTTTAAATGTTAAAAGTTATAAAATGTTATAAATATTAGAGTTTCCTTAATAGAAGTTAATTTGTTAGTCACCTCCCTATGCCTAAGATGGACTTGATGCAAAAATTAGATGGACAGTGGTTAGTTACTAAAAAAAAAAAAAAATAAAAAATAAAAAATAAGGAAATGTAATGTAATTAGCTTGAAGCAGTAGCATTACTTGCTGCTGAACTAAATCATGTTTATACAAAGTAATCTGTTTTGTTTGGGCAAACTTCGCAAAAGAAAAATGTTAAGAGAGTTTGCTCCACCCTCAGAAGTTAAGTTGTTGCAGTATGTGCATGATTTGCTGTTATCAAGAGAACAGGAGGAGAAGTCATGCAAAAGAAATTTTAGTTCAGGAGCATAGGAGAACACAGAGACCTGTTGCCTATTTTCCTAAAATGTTAGACCTGGTAGCCAGAGGCTGGCCCCATTGTTTGCAAAACTGTGCAGCCACAGCTCTGATGGTGGCTAGGGCCCGAAAGCTGACAAGGGGGGGTTACCTGATTGTTAAAGTTTCACACCAGATTAAAGCTTTGTTAACTGAGAGAGCCTCTAAGTAGATGACCAGCTCTCAGTTGTTGTAATATGAGACTTGTTTATTAGAACAGGAAGATTTAGAATTTAAAAGCAAAGTTTTAACCCAGCCTCCTCGTTGAATGGCCCTGAGGAGGGGAGCCAAGGCAAATTCCATGATTGTATTCAAGTAATAGATCTGCAAACTAGAGCAAAGAATGATTTGCGAGACATTCCATGGCCTGAAGGAGAAAACGTGTTTATTGATGGGTCTTCAAAAGTAGTAGAAGGAAGACGCAGAGCTGTATGCTCTTGTGAGTGCCTGTGAATTATACCGAGACAAGACAGTAAATGTTTTTACTGATTCTAAATATGTATATGAAGTGATACATGCATTTAAGAAATTGTAAGAAGAAAGAAGTATATTAACCTGCAAAGGAAAGACGTTAGTTCATGAGAATTTAATCTCCTGCCTGTTAGAGATGGTGAATTTGCCAAAAGAAGTAGCAATGATGCACATTAGAAGGCACCAGGCAGGGTGCGCAAAAGAGGCAAGGAGAAGCAGACTAGTTAATAAAGAAGCGAAAAGCTGCATTGTTGCCGGAAGTTTCTAAGATATTTCCCTTGCTCCCAGTGGCTGCCCCCTTGCCAGAAAGGTTGTCTTTTTCACTGAAGGACCTTGAGATAGTTGTGGAGAGTGGGGCAGAGGGAAAGGGAGGTGGTTAGTTTGCAAGGGATGGTGAGCGGATGCCGAGAGTTCTGACATCGCAGTTGTTAAAGCAGCTTCATAGGGGAGGTGCCAAGGCTCCCGAGGGATGGCAGAGACCTTCCTCAAAATGTATACTGCTGTGGGTCTTTTTGTTCTGGCAAAACGAGCTGTTGATGGTTGTTTGATTTGTGCTAAGACAAATAACAAAGTTACAAAGAAACTAGCCAGGGTGGGGAGGCCTTGGGCTGTAGTCCCTTCCAAAGATGCCAAGTGGATTTTACTGAGATGCCCCGGGTGGGGAAATTTAAATATCTTTTGGTAATAGTATGTCAATTAACAGGATAGCCAGAAGCCTTCCCTGCTGTTTCAGCAACCACAGGGTCAGTTATTAAAGTATTTTTGGAACAAATAATTCCAAGATATGAGATAGTGGAAGCAATAGACACAGATAGAGGAACTCATTTTACTGGAAAAATTCTTAAAGGAGTAATGACTGCTTTAAAGATACAATGGAACCTCCACACTACCTGGCATCCCCAAAGCTCAGGCCAGGTTAAAAGGATGAATGGAGAGATAAAAAAACATCTTCTGAAACTAGTGATAGAAACAAAAATGCCATGGCTGCGGCTCTTACCACTACCTTTAGCAAGAATAAGAGCCAGACCCAGGGAAGATATTCAACTATATCCCTTTGAATTGATGTTTAGAATTCCTTATCCTTGTAATTCTCAGCCTGGGGCAGGGGTAGAGATAAGTGATTGTGATAAATATAACATTGGATAAAAATTCGTGAAAGAGAATAAAGAATTATATGTTATATTTGTAATACTGTAAAGATACAAAATGTAAAATAATCCAGAGATACCTTCCCGAGTCGGGCAGTAACGATCGACAGCAACGCTTATCAACACAAAATAAAGAGCAGGATACGAGCAATCAAATCAGACAATGAGAGTGGCCGAGTTGAGATATCCATCTCCTCCACACCCAAACTGGCCACTCCACCCTGGTAGGTGCAATCAGAAAACACTCGGAGCCATTTCGCATGTGAAAGGGACTCTGCTCCGTCGAGATACCCATCTCCTCCGCACCCAAATTCGCATGTGAAAGGGACTCTGCTCCGTCGAGATATCCATCTGCTCCCGCACCCAAACTGGACACTCCATTCCGGGAGATGCAATCGGAGGACACTCAGAGTCTCTCGCATGTGAAAGGACTCTGCTCCGCCGACCATTGACTCAGCTCAACGGATCCGGGAAGTCTATTCAAACTCTTTGTTGGACGGTGCTTACTCTGGATTTTGCCCCAGGATACGAAAACCCCTATAAGAACCCCGGACTGCAGTTCCTACTTCGTGGATTTGGGAACTCGGTACCTCTGGGTACAGACCCCTGTCCACCCGGCGCTGTGCTGATCTATTTATTGTGGTTTTTTCTCTCGTTGCTGGTGCTTGAAATTATTTTATAATAAATCGCTTTTATATTAACCCTATTTTGCCATTGCATTTATAACAGATTTGGTGCCGTGACTCAGATCGGAGAAACTGCGGGGAATCTCACTTCCCAGGACGGGTACCCCCGCTGATTTCGGCGGCCTGGTGAGTTGAGAGCCCCCGTAGCTCGTTCCAACATCCGAACTAAATTTAGGCTGAGAAAAACCACAATAAAAGGGAAACGGATCCAGAGGAGAGAGCTCGGGAAGGCACGGAGCCTTCGGGAAGCCGCGGCTTGTTTTGCTCATAAAACATCTGTTGTGCACGAAGACATCCATGCAGGAAAATAGCTGTAAGTACTGCTGGTTGAGTGAGGTGATCGGGCGAGTGTGTGAGACGTGATCTGATCACGAAGCGAGTGTGGACTTCAAGGCCGCGTTTCCATCCTCCCGCGAGGGAATTGGCCGGCCGCGGAGGAAGCGATCCAGAGTGAAAGCTTTTTCTCGAACACACTTGTAAAAACCTGAGACCAAAGGGTGTCTCGGGGGACTGATCACAAGGAACTAAAAGGGGAAGGATACGTCCTGTTGGGCTCGGGAACTGGTAAACCCTTCTAGTTAACGGATCAAGGTATAGGTCCGGAAGAGGATCAAAAGTGACGATTACAAGAGACCTCAGGTCAGCTCGTTGAAGGGTGAGTATCGGCAAAATTTGATTCCTCGAGTAGGTGCGAAAAAGTCACAACGCAGAAACAGAAACAGACTCATAGAGGAGTCGAAGCCTGGTAAGAAATCTTATATATATTTGTGAAGTATGGGGCAGAAAAAGAGTAAGCTTCACAAAAAGACCACAGAGAAAAGCCCCTCTGATCAGGGGGAGGGATCACTAGACATCCCACTGGAAAGCCCTTTGGGTTGGATGTTAAAACACTGGGAAGATTGTCCCCAGAAAAAGGGAAAGTACAAGGCAAAATTGATTCATTACTGTATGGAGGTTTGGGGAGGACAAGAATTGAGAAGTCACCTCACTTGGCCAGTGTTAGGCACATTCGAAAAGTAGACATGTAATGAATTACTCTCCTATGTGGAGAGCAAAGTCCCCTTGGATCCCGAGGAGAAGGAATATGCTAAACTCTGGTTAAACGCCAGAGTAAGGCTATTCCCGATGAAACAAAAAGAAAAACGTGAGTCGTGGACTAAAACTTGGGAACCTCTCGATCACTTACCACCCCCATATCATGGACAAGCAGGGCCCTCCTCGATAGATCAAGTGGTGCCTTCAGCACCTTCAGGCTCCCGAGACCAAACCGCTGAGATGTATGCATCCCGAGCGGGAGACTCGGCACTGGCAGCTATGCCTGCAGCCCTTCCCTTTTCCCCGCCTGCGAGCACCATAACCACAGGAGCCTCTTCGGAGGTTTCTCCTGCGTAAGGCTGGGGATCACTCTACCCGTCCTTGCCGGTCCCGCCACCACCACCGGGACCCCCCCATATAACGGAGGGGATCCCTCCCGTCAATCGGGTGGCGGCGGAGCTCCCCCAATTGATAAAGGGGAGACAAAACACAATCACCAGCTCCCCTCCCGCAAGTAGAACCTGTTTGAGAGCGAGAATAGAAAGTGAGGAATGGGGAGAGATTGAAGAAGGGCACTGGTTGTTCCCTCTCAGGGAAGTACTGACAGCTCCGGGAGTGATCGGTTTTGTGAATGTACCCCTTAACACTGGAGATGTAAGGGCATTTAAGAAAGAGATGGGGCGGTTGTTGGATGATCATTTTGGTGTGGCTGAAAGGTTAGACGAATTTTTAGGGAGTAGTATTTATACCTTTGACAATCTTATGGCAATTCTAAGATCATTGTTTAATCAGGAGGAAAGAGAAATGATTAAACAAGCTGGTATCAGGGACTGGGACAGATGCAATCCACAGGGGATGCCAGGCAACCAGAAATAGCCTAGCGTAAGCCCAAGCTGGAACGCACAGACAGGAAGGCAGACGGAACATGGTAGATTTGAGGAGCATAATTATCCAAGGTATAAGGGAAGCGGTCCCTAGGGGGCAAAATATTAGCAAAGTTTTTGGAGAGTGTCAAGGGAAAGAGGAATCACCCACTGAATGGATCGAGAGATTACGGCGAAGTTTACAGATTTACTCTGGAACTGACCCGAACTCTCCTGTGGGGGAGGTTTTGTTAAAAACACAATTTGTTGCTAAATCTTGGGAGGACATTAGGAGAAAATTAGAAAAGATTGAGGGGTGGCAAGATAAAAGCCTCCAGGAGCTCCTAAGGGAAGCTCAAAAGGTATACATGAGGAGAGAGGATGAGAAGCAGAAACTGCAAGCTAAGGTTTTAGTAGCTGCAGTGAAGGAGGTCCAGAAACAAGAGCAGGCACAGGGTAAGTTTAAAACACTGCCCGGAAAAGGTCGAGGTTCTCACCGGGCAGCCCCGACCCCACGGAGAGGACCCCCTGAATGCTACTACTGTAAACAGGTAGGACACATTCAGCGGAATTGTAGAAAAAGAATAAAAGACGAGAAAATTTTTCAGGAAGATTAGGGGTGTCGGGGGCTCTTTAACTTGGGGATCGGAACATCCAAGGAGCCCTTGATAAAATTAAAAGTGGGCCCCCAATGACAGGAGGTAAGTTTTCTTGTGGATACTAGTGCGGACAGAAGTACCCTGCAGAAACTGCCGTACGGATGTGTGGCTAGCAGAGAAAAAGTTTTTGTAATCGGTGCAAAGGGAGACCCCTTCAAAGTGCCCATAATAAAGGATGTAGAAATAGAATCTGAAAATAAAATTTGCTTAGGGAATTTGCTATTAGTGGAAGAAGCTGATTACAATTTGTTGGGAAGGGACATGATTGTTGCTTTAGGAATTAATATCATGATTAAAAATTCTGAATTGGTAGTAAAAATATTCAAACTGACTCCTAAGGATGAGGAGGAAATAAACCCTGAAGTACGGCATTCAAAAGGAGAGGTAGGAAAGTTGAATATCAAACCTATCAAAATAGAAATCGAGAACCCTGAGGACCCTATAAGGGTTAAACAGTATCCCATCCCGATGGAGGGGAGAAGGGGGTTGAAACAAGTAATTGATGACCTCTTAAAAGGAGGTACTTTAGAGCCTTGCATGTCTCAACATAACACCCCCATCCTGGCTGTAAGAAAGGCGGATGGCAGTTTCCGATTGGTCCAGGACCTACGAGCAGTAAACGCTAGGACCCGGACTAGGTTCCCGGTGGTGGCCAATCCCTACACCTTGCTAAATAGACTCTCACCGGAAGATGTGTGGTACAGTGTGATTGATTTGAAAGATGCTTTTTGGACTTGCCCTCTGGATGAAAGGAGTAGAAATTATTTTGCATTTCAGTGGGAGGACCCAGATACAAACCGAAAGCAACAGCTAAGGTGGACGGTCCTCCCCCAGGGGTTCGTGGAGTCTCCGAACCTTTTCAGGCAAGCTCTAGAACAATTGTTAACCCAATTTGTTCTTGAGGACAGGACAAAGCTTTTGCAGTATGTAGATGACTTGTTAATAGCTGGACCGACTGAGGAGAATGTGAGGAAAAGCACGATTGCCTTGTTGAACTTTCTGGGAAAGAAGGGTTTGAAAGTCTCAAAATCCAAGCTGCAATTCACAGAGCCCGAAATAAAATACCTCGGACATTGGATATCTCAGGGGAAAAAGAAATTGGACCCTGAGAGGGTAGCAGGCATCCTTGCGTTGCCTGCACCAAGAACAAAAAGGCAAATTAGACAAATTTTAGGGCTCTTGGGATATTGCAGACAATGGATTGAAGGTTTCAGTGAAAAAGTGAAGTTTTTGTATGAAAGATTAAACACTGACAGGCTGAAGTGGACTGAACAGGATGAGTCTAATTTCCAGAAATTGAAAACTGTTCTTATGACTGTCCCCGTACTAACTCTACCAGATACGAATAAAGAATTCCAGTTGTTTGTGGATGTGAGTGGACAAACAGCACAGGGAGTCCTGACCCAGGAATGGGCAGGCAAGAGGAAGCCTATAGGGTTTCTCTCAAAAATCTTAGATCCTGTTAGTCAGGGTTGGCTTATGTGTTTACAGGCAATTGTAGCAGTAGCTCTGTTGGTGGGAGAAGCCAAGAAAATAACTTTTGGAGCTCCCCTGGTAGTGTACACTCCCCACGATGTGAGAAACATATTGCAGCAAAAAGCAGAGAAGTGGTTGACTGATTCCAGGCTTCTGAAATATTAAGCCATTTTAATCAGCTCACCTGGTTTAGAATTAAAAACCACTTCTGCACAAAATCCTGCTCAGTTCCTGTTCGGTGAACCTCCAGAAAAATTATTACACGACTGTACTGAGATCGTGGAACTGCAGACCAGAATAAGGCCGGATTTAGAAGATCAGGAATTAGAAGGGGGAGAGAAGTGGTTTATAGATGGATCTTCGAAAGTTATAGAGGGAAAGAGAAAGTCAGGATATGCAATAATAAATGGTGCATCCAGGGAAGTTGTAGAATCGGGTCCCTTGAAAGCAAACTGGTCCGCACAAGCTTGCGAGCTCTATGCTCTCCTGAGAGCCCTCCGGAGGCTGAAAAGAAGGAGAGGGACCATCTACACGGACTCACGGTATGCCTTCGGGGTGGTACACACTTTTGGGAAGATTTGGGAAGAAAGAGGATTGATAAATACTAAGGGAAAAGGCCTAATCCATGGGGAAATAATCCAACAGATTCTAGAGGCTGTCCGAGAACCAAAAGAAATATCAGTTGTCCATGTAAAGGGACACCAAACGGGGTTGCAGTTTCAAACCCGAGGTAACAATTTAGCTGATAAAGAGGCAAAACGAGCAGCTCTGGTCACTGTAAGCATTCCCGAGGTAACCCCGGAGGAATCGCCTGAAATCCCCGTGTCCCCTTCTGAGAGGGAGATTGAGGAATTAAGGAAGATAGGGGGAGTCCTGAAACAGAGAAAATGGTGGTTACCTGATGGGAGAGAATTAATCCCGAGGGGAGTGGCAAGGAAGATATTGCAAAGGTTACACAGACAGACCCATTGGGCAACTCGGGCACTGGCCGAACAGTTCCTGAAATTTTTCGGGTGCAAGGGGATCTTTGAACTTGCTAAACAAGAGGTACAGGGGTGTGTAGTTTGCCAAAGGGTGAATCGATCCAGGTCTAAACAAACTGTTTGGAGAGGTCGTCCTCTCTCATACAGACCATTTGAAAGGATCCAAGTGGATTTCACCGAATTACCAAAAATCGGTAGATATAAATTTTTATTGGTAATAGTTGATAAACTAACACACTGGGTGGAAGCCTTCCCCAGGGCAAGGGCCACAGCCCAAACGGTGTCTAAAATTTTATTAGAAGAAATCATTCCTAGGTATGGGATAGTAGATTGTATTGATTCGGATCAAGGAACTCATTTCACTTCAAAAATTATTAAACAAATTTCAGAAGCTCTGGGTATTAGATGGCAATACCACACCCCTTGGCATCCCCAGAGTTCAGGACAGGTAGAAAGGATGAACCAAACACTTAAATCCCAATTGTCTAAACTCATGATAGAAACAAAGATGTCGTGGATTAAGTGTCTCCCCCTTGCTCTGCTAAATATAAGAACAATGCCCCACTCTGAGACGGGTCTGTCCCCTTTTGAAATGTTGTATGGGATGCCATACAAACATGGAATGCCGGTGGGGCATCCCCAAGTGGAGGACGTGCAAATGCAACCTTATCTCATTGCTAAAACAAAAATTTGCAGGAGCTTCGAAAACGAGGGCTTATTCCCCAAAGCGCCACTCTGGGATTTGCAATACACCAGATAGAGCCTGAGGATAAAGTCCTCATCAAAGCCTGGAAGGAGCTTCCCCTCACCCCACACTGGGAAGGACCATTCCTCGTTCTCCTCACCACTGACACTGCCATCCGAACCGCAGAAAGGGGCTGGACACATTCATCTTGAGTGAAAAAGGTTGAGGATTCCAACACCCCCGAGTGGAAAGTCACCACCCCTCCGGGAGAGCTGAAAATTAAGCTTCAGCGTCACCACAAATGACCAGTGACGACCAGATAAGTTGCATCAACGCAAATTGTGATTGTTTTCCTTTCATACATTTTAAGTGTGCTTACTGTAAACAAATTTGGGTAACCCATTGTTGGGGAGGGTACAGGCCAAAAGGATTGTGTACCGGTTGTTTAACTAAGGAACAGGAATTGACTAGCCGTCTCTTAACACTTGCCACCCGGGCGGGGTTTTTGGAACTTGACTCTCCTGACTGGTACCTGATTTACCAAAAGGGGATAAAGGGAAAATTAGACACCAAAGCGGAAGCACTAGCGATCGAGTGCCAAAAGACAGTCAAGGTCCCGTGCAGAACAGATACAATTAAATTGTCTCGGTGGGCTACTTTCAAAAGAAGGTATGCCATTAGGACTTCAAGGGCCCCTGAAGAATATCCTTGCTGCCGAGAAGATGGTAGTCCCCGCCGTATATTTCTGTACGGGCGAAGGGCAAGGCAGAGGGATACGCCGGTGGGGAATCCTGATTGTCCTGAGTCTAGCTGTGTGCATGACCAAGGGAATAATTCCCGAGGTACCTGCGGGGGAGCGTCCCCTGGGGAAGTGTGAGCAGTGCCTGACTGCCACAGATACCAGACTAATAATTGACTGTCCTCCGGGACAGCAGAAAGGGTTCTGTTGGTCTAACGGTACTCGGTATGGACTCTGTGAATTGAAGGGGGAGGTCTGGTGTTACCACTCAGGGGCAGGTCTTAAGGACGGGCAGTCAAAAACTCCTACAGGAGGAAAGACTGAAGCTTCCCACTTCAGACATAAGAGAGAAACTGGAATACTTCCTCCGATCTCAGTTTGTGCCCAATGTAATAAAACCGTATGGATGGGAGGAAAAAGGCAATCTACTTTTCTGGCGTACTATAAGGTCAACCCTTTGTGTTACGATAAAACAAAATTAAAAACATGTACTATGGGGGGAAAATTGTACTGGGAAGGCAGAAATCTGAAACATGAAGAAAAAGCATCCTTTGACAATGAACCGATAATTCTTGATTTATTAAAAAGTGGTGATGATTGAATTTGTTTACAATTCGACCAAATATTCTGCTTTTCAAAGGATGAGGAAGGGATGGATCCTGAAAGTAAAATAAAACAACTTACCCAGGAGTTAAAAAGGTGAGAGGTAGAAATCCAGAAAAGGAGGTTAGAACGGGAGAGACTAAAGTCTCTCAGCGAACAATATGAACAATTAGAAAAACAATACAGTGATTGGGGATTACCAAACCCCAACCAAAATCTCTTTATTGATCTAATGCAAGAAATAGCAACAGAATTAGGTTTGTCTAACTGTTGGATCTGTGGCGGTTTAAAATCGGCCGAAAGGTGGCCTTGGAAGGGAGAAGGACTCACCCCAGAACAACTCCTAAAATAGGAGGGATCAAAAACGTCGAGAACTACACAAAGACCTGAGGGATGGGTAATAGATTAGAGGATAATTGGCACTGTCTGTATTAGCAGAGAGGGGAGGGAATTCACTGATCTGGTGGGATATACCCCATGTATAAACACACTCACAGTGAATTCAGACACTAAATTAAAGATCTGGCAACCTGAACCCCCCGTGGGCTATTGGAGTTGCACCCGGGGGAATCATTGCGAATGGGTTGAAATAATTAAGTTATGTTGGAACAAAAACTCTGGGGCCAATCCCTTCCATGCACTAGAAGGCCTAAAAGAATATTGGGATGATCCTGCAAAGACGAATACAGGTTGGAAAGCCCCCGATGGTATTTACTGGATCTGTGGGAAGAAAGCATACAGCGGGCTCCCCAGGAAATGGAAGGGGTCCTGCACCCTAGGGATAATCAGGCCCTTTTTCTTCACCTTACCTCGAACAGAAAGCAAATTGTTAGGAGCTCCCCTCTTTGAGACGTTGAATAGACAAAAAAGAGAACTAAAACGAGAATTACCAATGGCTGGAGGCAGTCAAAAATGGGGGGAAGACGAATGGCCTGCCGAGAGAATCATTAAGTATTATGGGCCTGCCACTTGGGCAAATGATGGCAGCTGGGGATATCGAACACCCATTTACCTCCTCAACAGACTCATCAGGTTACAGGCAGTGGTGGAAGTAGTTTCCAACCACACCTCAGATATGGAGGCTAGCTTTGGAGCAAGCTGCAGGCCCCATGGCCTGCCAGCCCTGCCTGAGAAGCTAGCCTGGGAAATTCATGGGAGGATTCAAAACAATCCTCAAAGACAGAAAACAGCCTGCAGGTGCTGTTTGTCTGTTCCCGTGTTTTCCTTGCAGGAGAGGGTCAGGGGGGTGGTGAACCCCACTGACCAATGATGGTAATGTAGCACTTTACTAACCAATAAGAGTTTCCTTTCTGTACTTTTCACGAACTAGTCTATATAACATGGCTGTAGCAATAAACTAGAGATTCTCTCCTGTTCTGACTCCCTTGAGAGTCCGTGTCGTTCTTCCTGCCGTTCCCAATTAGAACGACACTCAGAAGCATTAGAGCTTCTGGCAAAACAACACTCGCAAATGAGGGCTTTTGTATACCAAAACAGATTAGCCCTCGACTACTTACTCGCCGAGGAAGGAGGAGTGTGTAGTAAATACAATGAATCGGAATGTTGTATGGAGGTAGATGACTATGGGGGAAACAATAAGGGGACTAGCCGCTGAAATAAAGAAAGTAGCACATGTGCCGGTCCAAAAGTGGAATTCTATTCTACAAGCCTCTTGGTGGGACCAAATATTTGGACAAGGAGCTTGGTGGAAAAAGCTGGTATTCTTTATAACTTGCTCAATCGCAAGAATCATTTTTCTCCCATGCCTGATT
Organism: Poecile atricapillus; assembly: GCF_030490865.1. Lineage (NCBI taxonomy): Eukaryota > Metazoa > Chordata > Aves > Passeriformes > Paridae > Poecile > Poecile atricapillus. Next base: position 92,484,225 of record NC_081288.1, on the reverse strand, counting down.
CCCTGTTTTATCAGGTTAATACATTCCATTGTTCAGGGGATGCAGATCGCTGCCCTCCCCATTGATCCAGAAAATGCCCAAGGGAAGCCTACTCCTTTCTCCCAAATATCCAAACTAATGAAGTGAGAAGAAAAAAGAGAAAGCGAGAAGGCAATTGAAGCCTTAAAGAAATTTGAAGAAAATGACCCTTTTCAAGGGTACTGTGGGGAGTCTCTAAAAGATTGGGAGGAGGAGGAATATTGTTAAACACGAATTTTTAATGTGATAAATTATTAGGCGGGGGACTGTGATAAATATAACATTGGATAAAAATTCGTGAAAGAGAATAAAGAATTATATGTTATATTTGTAATACTGTAAAGATACAAAATGTAAAATAATCCAGAGATACCTTCCCGAGTCGGGCAGTAACGATCGGCAGCAACGCTTATCAACACAAAATAAAGAGCAGGACACGAGCAATCAAACCAGACAATGAGAGTGGCCCGGTCGAGATATCCATCTCCTCCGCACCCAAACTGGCCACTCCACCTCCGGCAGGTGCAATCAGAAAACACTCGGAGCCATTTCGCATGTGAAAGGGACTCTGCTCCGTCGAGATATCCATCTGCTCCCGCACCCAAACTGGACACTCCATTCCGGGAGATGCAATCGGAGGACACTCAGAGTCTCTCGCATGTGAAAGGACTCTGCTCCACCGACCATTGACTCAGCTCAACGGATCTCTCTTTGTTGGACGGTGCTTACTCCGGATTTTGCCCCAGGATACGAAAACCCCTATAAGAACCCCGGACTGCAGTTCCTACTTCGTGGATTTGGGAACTTGGTACCTCTGGGTACAGACCCCTGTCCACCCGGCGCTGCGCTGATCTATTTATTGTGGTTTTTTCTCTCGTTGCTGGTGCTTGAAATTATTTTATAATAAATCGCTTTTATATTAACCCTATTTTGCCATTGCGTTTATAACAGTGATGTATATCTAAAACAGTATGTGGCTCGGATACTGTCTCTGTGAAATCTCTTCGACAGGAAGCTCAGCTGACACAGACCCTGCCTTTGGACTTTGCTGTGCATAATATCCAACCAGGAGACTGGGTCCTAGTTAAGGAGTAAAAAGAAGCACCCCTAGTGGCTAAGTGGCGTGGACCTTTCCAGGTGTTGCTGACTACAGAAACAGCTGTCAAGACAGCTGAACACGGGTGGACACATCACACTCGAGTCAAGGTCTCTAAAGCTCCAGAGATTTGGACATCTCAGCTGGAGGAGAAGGATGGGAAGCCGCGACTGACACTCCGCAGGAGTGGACTGGAGCAGTAGCCGCGCGTCGACATCAGGGGAAGCCCTGAGTGCCTACCCACAGACTGACTGCTGAAATTGTATGGGCATCCCTACTCTCAAATCTCCAGACACTGGGAGCCAATCCAGGCTGTCATTGCTTTCTTTATGCTAAGCTGTTTCTGTGCTTTCACTTGCCACAGGTGGTATAAAAGACAACGTGAAATTCAAAAATTAGAAATTAGATTATAACACTATTAGAATGTTTCTCTTAATAATTTTACCTTTATATTTTCAGTTAAGTTGGGGTCTAAAGTGGGAAAATAATTTTTTACTTTAAGAGAACAAGTAGCAAAGACCTTTAACCTTAGGAACTGTTGGGTCTGCGGAGGGCCAGGGGGATCTGAAAGCTGGCCATGGGTGGCCAGCCCGGTGGAGCCTAAATGGTGGGTTAGCACCCTGAGTGAAGTCCATAATGGAACAGGATTTTGGGACAAAGAAGGAAATCCATGGCAGCTTCATTCTTCTGAAAGAGGCATTTATTGCCTAAACAGAACAGGAACCACATATGTGGGAAAGAGCGTTTGTGACTGGACTTTATCTTTGGGTTTAGATTGTTGGACCCCCAAATGCCCTCCTTATGACTGTTCCAGATATCAAGGCAGATGGAATCAAACGCATGTTAAGCTCACTAATGGTAGCCGGGTAAGGTGTTCCTTCCATAATTACCAAAAAGATTTTGAAGGCTGTAAAGCAGTGGGGAAGGATAAATTTTTTGACCCTTTATTTTTAAGCTACCCCCGAGATAATTCCACAAGTAAGACACATGTTGGCCGAGACTGTCAGTGGAAATGGCAACACTGGAATGGAACTCGAACCCTTTTCAGTAAGTTCTGGTCCAGATCTAATAAAACAGATCTGAGATGTGATTGCAAGTGAAAACCTCATGTAGGAGCTTGAAAATGTAAATATTGTGATTCTTATAGTGAGGCAACTATTGTTAGTGGACCACTAGGCCCTGGAAGCAAGCTGTATTTTGACCCACCTGTTGATGATGAAAATTGGAAAGGTCCCTTCGCTAATGGGACCTGGGCTCTAAAGGGGCATTACTGGATTTGTGGCCAAAATGCTTACCGCAGGCTACCTCCAAACTAGTCAGGAATATGTTATGTGGAGTATATTAGACCACAGTTCTTTCTGCTACCACAAGTTCAAGGAAATCAGTTAGGAATCAAAGTATATGATGATCTAATTAGAGAAAAGCGGTCCATTGATACATCCCTGGTTGGAAAGAGCACCCAAAAGTGAAGAAAAGATGAATGGCCACCTGAACGAATCATACAACACTATGGACCAGCTACCTGGAACCCAAATGAATTAATATCAGGTGCCAGAAAACCTATTTATAATCTAAATCGGATAATTAGGTTGCAAGCTGTCTTTGAAATAATAATCAACCAGACAGCTACAGCTCTTGACCTTCTTGCTGACCAGTCTACTCAGATGAGAAATGCAATATTTCAACATCGGATGGTATTAGACTATTTATTAGTAGAAGAAAGGGGGGGGTGTGAAAAATTTAATGACTCAAACTGCTGTTTGCAAATAGATGACAATGGAAAAGTGGTAAAACAAATAACAAAAAGAATAAGAAACTTAGCCCATGTACTGGTCCAAACATGGAAAAGATGGGAATGAGATATGTTTTCATGGTTACCTGGTGGCCTATAAGTCAAACAAATGCTTTTTTTTCCTCTTATGTATTGTAGCAACTCTAATCTTTTTACCATGCATGATCCCTTGCTTAATACAACTCATTCAACATGTGATCAAAGGAATGCAGGTAGTAGCCATGCCTACTGATCCAGAGATAGCTACAAAAGGGCAGAGTGATGCCACTGCAAATAAAGACCCAAGAAAAAGAAATTAAGTCAATGATAACTAAAGTTTGTAAAGACAATTATTAACAAAAATTAAAAGAGGAGGGATTGAGAGGAATGATGGGTTTGTCTTTACAAACAAGCTGTGAGTCTGCTGATAAGATGCAGCTATCAGTGAGAGACAACAGAAACAATGGGATGGATTCCACTAAAAGATCAAAGAGGCACTGAACGAACACTATGAATTCCATAAAAGAAGGGATTATGCATTGTGGGGGGGGGGAAGGTATCGCCGCCGGTATCAGGCGTTCCGGGAAGCCTGTACCTCTCAAGTACCTCAGCCTATGGGGAAAGAGAGAAGGGACAAGCAGCCTGGAATTAGGATAAAAAGGAGGCTGCGCCCTCCAAAAATTTGAGAGACCCCAGGGGAATGCCCCATGGCCTCTCCCTTTATTCGAATAAAGTAAAAGGACTCCTCTGTCTCATTTTTGGACATAAACCTCTGGTGTTTGTGGATTAATTTTCCTGACAAGAGGGACTACGGGTTTGTCTTTACAAACAAGCTGTGGGTCTGCTGATAAAATGCAGCTATCACTGAGAGACAACAGAAACAATAGGATAGATTCCACTGAAAGATGAAAGAGGCACTGAAAGAGCACCATGAATTCCACAAGAGTTAAGAATTAAGAAGGGATTATGCATTCGGGTGTGTGTGTGTGTGTGAAGGTATTCCAGGTATCAGGCGTTCCGGGAAGCCTGTACCTCTCAAGTACCTCAGCCTATGGGGAAAGAGAGAAGGGACAAGCGGCCGGGAATTAGGATAAAAGGAGGCTGTGCCCAAGGGGAATGCCCCATGGCCTCTCCCTTTATTCGAATAAAGTAAAAGGACTCCTCTGTCTCCTTTTTGGACATAAACCTCTGGTGTTTGTGGATTAATTTTCCTGACAGACTCTAAATCCATTCTTTCCGGCTTAGTGTCCGAGGAATCTCCTTTATTCTGTGATGCCTTTGTCTTTGCATCTTGTTTGTGTATTCTAGGTCTTTATCTTATCTTGCAGTCTGACCCTTTTCTTTTTCTTGTGGATCAGGGTGTCAGGGTATGGTTTTTGTCAAAGCCCCCCTTTTTAGTCAAGCATTTCTTTATGTTTATTTCCTAATTCTTAATTTCTCTGTTTCAGCTTGACATAGTTGACGGCAATACTATTTCTTTCAATCTAGAAAGTGAGTAGAGCCAGAGAAACGTTTTACCTTAGTAAAGAAAGGGTCCTTCTCTCCCCCCCTCCAAAAAAAAAAAAAAGGCAAGGAAACAGAGCTACCCACCTCATCGAGTTACAAAGGCAAAACCCACCGCTAGTTCCACAGAAACGACGAAACCAAGATGGCGGCCACCCGACGACGGGAGAGAACCGCTGCAGCGGACTACCTCTCCAAGAGCCCATTGTAACTAGCCTTAGCGCTGAAAGAAAGACGACTACAAGTCCCGGCAGCCGCCGCGCGGCCGAGCTAGGGGACCTGGGAGGGAAGGCGAGGGGCGGAGCTAATAAATATTGGCACAGAGCACTTGCCTTGCGTAAGATGGTTGTGGCTGCTACGCTCTAAGTGGAATGCGTGGCAGGCAGACGCGTACTTGTGTCTCCTCGCCGCCTCTATGCTGTGGATTTTGCCGCGGGTAGGGGCCGTGGAGCAATAGTGAGAGGGAAGCCCAGGCTTGCGTGCCTCGGCGCTGGCCGGTTGCTGGTGGTACTACGGGTGCGGCGTGTTACTACTCAAGTAGAGCTCCTTGCTCCCGTCCCTTGAGCAGGAGGAGGCTGAGGCTGCTGTGGGCGGGGGTTGCTCGTTTCTTCCCTGCTCGGCTATGTCGGACAATCAGAGTTGGAATTCCTCTGGCTCCGAAGACGACCCCGAGACAGAGCTCGGGCTGCCTGTTGAGCTCTGTGGGGTACTCAGCAAGGTAAGCTGCTTTTCCTCCTCCCCGCAGCCTGTGCCTGACGGCCTCTCGCTTCTTTTTTTCGCGTCGCACTACAGTCTCCCTCCTGTAGCTGGCCCTAGCCCTAATTCTGCAGCTGGCTGAGGACTGTCAGCCCCGACTACCTGTTTTCTCACCCCCCTGTTCCGGAGGATCAGGCTAAGGCTCCTGCGTCCCCCGGCGCTGGTGGAGGGGCCTGGTGGAGGCGTGGGAGGCGCCATCATGGCCGATGCAGCCGCCACCTGCAGCTGGTCCGGCGTTCCGCACAACCTCCTCCCGCCCCCTCCCTCAGATGGAGGCACCACCACATCCCCCTAGACTGGGGGAGGAGGAGGGTTACGTCCTTGTACTCGCATCTGCTCAGTGCCTGTTCGTCCTTCCCCCACCCCTCGCAACCTTCGAGGGGCGGCGTGAGGAAGCAGTTTCTTGAAGAAGAACCGCGGGCGCGGCTTCGGCCGTGGCTGGGGGAGGGGTTGGCGGCAGGCTGTCCCTCCTGCCCCCGTAGGGAGCCTGCTGGCTGCCTGGCGTGAGCTTCCGGAAAGAGGCCCGCGAGGCGGCAGCCAGGTACGCGCGAGAAGGTATCTCCCCCAATCCTTAGGCTTTTGGCCGAAGCTGACGTAGGTCCTGGGTGTGGTCTGGAGCCGCGACATCACACATCTCTGCCCGGGAGCTCCTAAAGGCAGGCTCAGCTCGTGGTCACTTCCCAGAAGCAGGCCTCAGCACGAATGGCACAATCTTTGGTCCAACTACCAAAACAGGACAATAAAATACCTCTGCAGTGAGAGATAGAGGAGGTGAGGAGGAGTGGAAGAAAAATGGCACTGAAGTTTATTTCCCCCTTTTAAAAATAAGCATCACTTTTTGCTCTTATATCACTGAAAACTAAATGACTTGCAAATGTGTTGGATGATACTGGGAAACTTAAGGAGTGTTTTAAAGCTGAATATTGAATTACTAACTTTGAAAGCAGATATTTTTATAATAGAAAGTACTTTCAGAATGATGTTGAAATATCTTTAGAATTAAAGCTCTGTTTTGAATTTCTTTCCTATGCAATAAGGCCAGACACAGACCTGTGTAGAAGGCACATATAGAGTGCTGAAATTATAAGTGGGCTCTGGATGCTGAGAGGAGCTGTGATGGGGCTAGTACTCTGTTTTTTGTGAGGGACTCTGTAAACTCCTTCAGTCTTGAAAATGTTTCTAAGCCTAGAGATGGGAGGAACAGCTAGGAGAAAAGAAGGCCCTTGGTGCTCATCTGTAAAATCTTATAATCTAATAAGTCCTAGTGCTGTATTTTACTGGTATAGCAGGTGAAGCCATGGCTTCTTCTGACGTTCTGTAGCTTAGATACATGTAAACGTTTCTGAATGATTGTGCTGATGCTGCCTTTTCTGTGAGAACATGGAATGGAATATGAATAGCCAAGTATGGTGAAACCTGTTGCAATGAATATGCTTGAGGGACATTTACCTTTTGCTAGTTGATGCCTCAGTAATACTTGAGACAAGCCAAATAAAATGAAATGGTAGCATACCAAGCCTTCTACTAAAGACATATTTACTTTTAATAACTTAATGTGTATAATTAATTCTTAAATCAATAAAAGTAGGCTACAGTTCTCTGTGTATGCACTACTGTTTCAGTTCTGTCCTTTGGTAAAGAGCAAAGCTTTGGAGGAAATGGAATAATTTGGTAAGAGAATCTTATTAGAAGTGAGACTGGAAGGATTGCTGGCTCTAAACATTTTGGGTGCGTGTGTGGGGAAAGGGACAGGTCGGGCCTTGCCTTTGGTGAGGCAATGCACTGCCTCACTGTACACCCCACTCCCCCAGGCCTGTATTCCAGCCCTGCATTCCAGCCCTGCAGTGGCTGCAAATCACTGGCACACCAGAAGCAGTGCCCCACACCCCCACCCCTGGAGCCCCAGTCTAGCCCCAGAGGGCTAGATGACCAGAAGGACCCAGGAAAGCCAAAGGGTATTTAACCCAGAACATGAGGTGAGCACATCTTGATCCTACCTCCTCTTGGAATTTCTATCAGCTGAACACCACTGGAACTAGGAGTGGTAGCTATATTTGTTCTTTTCTATATCTTTGTCTTTTTTTAATTCCTTCTTCTGGGAGTTTTGAGTAACTTAAAATCAGACAGGTTTGGAGTTTGCTAAATTGAATGAGCTAAGTTAATGCTTTGTGGAATGTTTTATGCTGAATGCTACTCTAAACTTTTTCCAAAGTTCTCTGATTTTCGAAGTTGCCGGTAAAGTTTTTCTTGTTTTGACCTCTTGAGAATACCTTGTTGGTATTTCTCCCTTGCATCTAACTCAGAGTACATGAAAAACTGTAAGCCCTTTTAATAGTCTTGTTGAGCAAGTTTTCTGGGGCCTTACAGAAGTGTATCCTACTGGTCTCTTTAAATGTTTCAGAACTCCAGTGTGTTGGGTTTTTTTCCTATTGTATATCCTGCTTACAATTTTATGGTGTATATAAAGAAGGAACTTCGATGTGGAAGTGTCTGTCCTGAAGCCTGAGAAATATCAGCCAAAACATTTTTTATTGTTTTTTTATTAGCTGATCTTTGATTTTTAATTTTTTTTTACAGTGGACCAATTACATTCACGGGTGGCAGGATCGATGGGTAGTTCTGAAAAGCAACACACTCAGTTACTACAAGTCTGAAGATGAAACGGAGTATGGCTGTAGAGGCTCTATCTGTCTGAGTAAGGCTGTGATTACAGTAAGTGCTATTTCAGTATTGATGTGTTTTTGGGTGTTACATATTTGTAGGCTAATGTCTGGTGAAAGTAAACATGGGTATAGCAAATAAATTCTTGTAAGTTGTTTAATATTAAAGGTAATTATATTAGTGCAAGACTGTGGACCCAGGGAAAGAAGTTACTAATAAGAAAACAAGCTGGTTTTATCTGAGATTGCAATATGCAGCTTTTCATATCTGTTATCTTGGAGGTTTCTGTGGGTAGGGATAGAGTTTGCTTCTGGAATAGGTGGAGTTTTCCCAAGGGTCAGCCTAAGACCCTGGACCAACTTCGCAAAGGCAGCAGCATCCATCACAGTCTTTACACTTCACACTAGAAAGAGAGGGTAATATTTCTTTGTACTTTCTGAACATAACTCTGTACAAAAATTGTAAAAGAAAATGTGCTATATATTTCCTTCTCTAAAGTGGAGTGCTGTTTCTGCCTAATGTTAAAAGATCCAGCAGTATGCCTGTAAGAATAAAGAGCCTACAAATAAGTAAAATCTTATAAAGATGAACTTGCCTTAGAAGATAAAGAAGAAAAATATTTTTGTAGCTTTCAGAGTTATATATATTATGACTAATGCTTGCCAAAAAGCATGCTTTTCTGTGTTACTATCAAATAGCCACTTATTTGACTTGGGGGGGAGAAGCTGGACTTGTGTAGCACATAACTTTCTAGAGCAGTAATGTTAAATCTTAGTATTTATGTTCTTATTCCACCAAATGTTTTGCTTTCAAACTGAATTGAGGATGACAAATAAGTTCGCTTTACTAATATTCAGTTTAAAAATAGGTTGTTTTTTTTAAAACACAGTTGGATTTGGAAAAAGAAGACTGGACTGATTACGTCAACTTTATGTATTTTGGGAAAGTGATTGTGAAGAAAATACAGATTTTTACATTTAGATGCCCGACAGGTATTGTAGTCATCTGAAAATTAAAATAGATTGCCTAATTTCTTTCAAATATCTTCTTAAAGCTGCTTAAACTTTTAAACTTGCTCAAGATTTGACTTTTTTAGGAATTTATGATGCACAGCAACAGCATCTAGAAGTGCTCATTTAAGTGTACTTCTGGTAGTCTGTAGAGGTACCAGTCTCTGATCAGGACTTTCAAAAAGGTGTTTTATTCACTAGTAAGAGGCTTAACATGCCAACCAGGCAGAGACAGGAAGGTGGTGGCAGGGAGGTAGGCCAAGAGATGTCTGGAAATGTGCTGTAGAGTACATCTCAGCAGCTTGAATTCCAGTTTTGGTGGTGGAGAATATAGTGATGCTGATATTGTTTTGGGAATGTTTTGGTATATTGTGCTTTGGGAAGTTGGTAAGCTCCTTGTCTTGTGACTAGGAAGCGTGTAACACAAACTTCTTGCAGATAGCGTTTTTCCTCTCTTCTATCTGGCACTTGTTGCATCTGGTAACTTGGTGATGAATTGTTCACTCATCCCCTTTCCCCCCAGTTCTGGGGCTTCTTGAGTACATTAAGAAAGAATAAAAAGTATTTCTCAAAATTATTCTGATATTTTAGTTGTTTAATTTTCATTCAGAATCATGCTTGGTGACTGGTATTTGACAGTTATAGATGTACAAAATGCTCGCGGTGAGAGACTTCTCCAGGGTCAAGCTGTTCAGGTATAAGCAATTTATTATATGGGTAGAGGGAGGAAGAGACCTGTATCCGCCGCCAGCCGTGGTGTACACGTGGTCAGGGAGGGAGAGAGAGTGGAGAGGGGAGAGAGATAGTTTAAGAGCCAGGGGAGAGAGCTTAAGAGAGAGGGAATGAGGGGGGAAGGGGAGAAGTTAGGAGCAAGAGAAGCATGGGAGTTAAGAGTAAGGGGTAAGAGTAAGAGGGAGGGGAGAACAAGAGTAAGAGAGCTTAAGAGAGAGGGGAGAGAAGCTTAAGGGCAAGAGAGCGGGGAGAACAAGAGTAAGAGAGCTTAAGAGAGAGGGGGGAACAAGAGAGTTAAGAGAGCGAAATTCTTGTTATAATACATTATATCCTTTTCTATAGTGGATATTCTAATTCCCAGTAACCAATCACTATGAGACACACCCACTAAAGAATTTACATATAGCCTATAAGAACTACTACATTACCATACAGTGTTACATTTTAAACTCTAAAAGCTTTACAAACTCTTCTCTTGCTGCTTAACCTTTGGATTCTCTATCTGCAGAACGACATTGTTTCATCAACAGGGATTCTCCTTTAGCTGGCTAAGCTATTGTTCTTTGGTTATATAGTAACTAGTACTCAGCATCTCATGACTCAAAGCGAGCTTTCATTTCTATTTCGATTCTAGGTTTCATATTTTCAGAATCTTTTGCTAAACAAACATATTCATAAGGTTCCCCTGTTTCATCCTCCCCAACAGACAGTTTAATTGCTTGTACTTTGAAATGGCATATCTGAAACCTGGTAAACTGCTGTTAATTATTTCTAGTTGCAGTTAGTGATTGCTATGTAAGTATTAAAGGCTCAGGAATGCTATTAGGTCATGTGTCTCTAGGATACAGAAATTTACTTTTTCAGAATGAATGCTTCTGGTTTGCTTGTTTGGTAGCAAATTAAATAATTTTTTAAAAACTGTTTTCTATAATAAAAATGAATTATAATTGTTTATTCTTCCTGTAGTACATAGTTAATCTTTATTTTTGTGTCCTTGTAATGTCTTAATATAGGCTTACTAACATGTATCTAAATGCATAGGAGAATACCAGTAGTTGATAAAATGTTGAGATAATAATGAAAAGCTATTTTTGTTATTAGTGGAACTTATTTGTTACTGTATGTTTTGCAATTACTTTGGTAGAGAAGTTGGGTTTCTTACTGACTTAATGTTCAGTAGCACTGATCTGATGTAATTGGGATCCTCATCTTGAATATTTGTCGACAGTCTTTCACTATACTGTAAATATAGTTTTCCTTGATCTTGCTAATCCAGAGTCAGGTATAGAAACTCCCTATGTCCTAACCTTCTGTATTGCAGGAAATTTTCCTTAAGTACAAAGCAGGGTATGAGGGATATGAAATGGTGTTGATGACTGTAATGTTTCCTTGTAGGAAAAGGAGGGGACTGGATTCTCACAAAGCCTTCTTTTGATGCCTAGAGAGGCTGACCTGGAACAGAGGCTAGAGTTAGAGGAATAAAGTAGGTATTTATTAAAAGGCCTTCAAAAGATACACCTTGGGCAGTACAAGAGCCTGCCCGGGGCTCTGCCCAAGATGGATGCAAGATGGATGACTGGTTACAAGTTTTCACACTTTTATAAATTTTGGTCCATTTACATATTGAGGTCAGTTGTCCAATTACAGCTTCAGGTTTTGAAGTCCTCTAAGATTGCTTTCCTCAATTTGCTGTTGTTTATACTTCTTGAGCCTAAAGCTGCAATGGTTGTCCTTAATTCTCAAGCCAGAAAAGGATTGTTTTGTCTAACTACCCTGTGAAAAGAACTTGATAACTTTATATGACGTTCAGAGTCACACACTAAGGCAGTACAGAATCTAAAATATATGAAAGCTAAAACTTAAGGCATCATTTCCCCCCTTTAGAGGCTTGACAAGGCCTTTACCTTGTTGAGTAGCTATTCTAAATATCTACTAATAATAGATATTTAATAACAGATAAGTATCTAACAAGAGTAAGCATCTAACAACAGATAAATATTGAATAATAAATAAATATCTAACAAGAGTAAATAACTAACTATACTAATAAACAATGAACAGTAATAAATATGTAACAGTAGTAATGTCTTGCATAGTTGGGTATCATGCAAAGAAGAGTAATGATTATTATGAACAGTTCTTTAAGCACAGAAGAGGAATCATTTAGAACGTATTTTCATCTGCATCAGTCTGTTTTTACAGTTGTTTCAGGAGCAGAAGCCTTCTTAACTCTGGAGTAATGAATCCAGGGTCCTTTGCCAGCAACTTTGACTGCAGTGAGGGTGGTCAGCAGGACTTGGAATGGTCCGCTCCACTTGGCTTGTAGAGGATCACTGTCCCACCACTTCACATAGACCCAGTCTCCAGATTGGAACGGATGTGCAGGTGTGTCCAGTCCTATGGGTCTGGATTTCATGATGTAATTCTGGAGCTTCTGCAAAGTGGAAAATAAAGCTATTTAATATCTCTGTAAATCAGGTTTCCCCTTGATGTGAATTTCACCTGGAATATGCAGAATCTGATATGGTCTGCCATACAATATGTCATAGGGACTGATGATATCCCTCCTCCTTGGTTGTATGTGGATCCTCAGTAAAGCTATAGGCAAGGCTTGAACCCGTGTCATGGATTTTTCCAGACAAATTTTGTAATATGTGTTTTGAGAGTCCTATTCATAAGTTCAACTTTACCATTCACTTGGGGTCTATAAGGTGTATGCAGATCCCAAGTAATTTTCAAAATCAAACTAACTTCTTTAACCACTGTTGCAACAAAATGTGGTCCCCTATCTCATTGTCACTAAAGGACATGGAATGATTCACATGGACACGTCTCAGTGGTATGACAAGAAAGTCACTTTATTTTCTGACTCCAGTATTTATAGATTCTTGATAATGACCAGGGATTGGATAACGAAGTTACCACCTTCCCAATCACACTGGTCATGTGAAACATCCATCAAAGATGTTTCTTAGAAGGAATGTATAAACACTTTTGTTTATACTTTCCTGGGAAAGTAACTAAAACTATGAAAACAAGATCAGAAGGCTTAGTTTTCAGGGTAATATCTCATGACATCCCTAAGGGAAGCCTGAACATTGGAATTATATGATTGAGCAAAACTTTCACCACTTCATTGGTTCTGTTAGTGCAACAGGGGTAAGCTTCCAGCCATCCACTGAAGGTGTCAACTAATACCAGTATGTACTGGTGTTGGGATGCGACACTGTTGATTGGGTTCTTTTTCCCCCTTGGACTGAGATTGATGAGAGAGAGGCAGTTTTCTCTTGTTTGGACTTGGTTGTTTATTCTTCTCTTATCTGCATTACATGCATACAAGGTACAAGGAGCTACGTGCATTAAGATAGAAAGGTGCAAAATGGCTAATGAAGAACCTCTTTAAGGTCTTTTATATGTCTATTTGTCCAATTAACAAATGTCAAGTAAATTATTTTTCTTAGTGACCCAATGACCCAACACCTGTGTGCTGCACTGTGGCCTTTTCTATCCAATCACTTATTAATACCCAAAATTCCCTAGAAGAAGATGAAGAAGGAGAAAGGGACAATGCCCTAAGTCCTCCATCTTGTCTCTTATTTTCTAAAATAGCTTAAAGCCTAAACTCTTAACTTTTTCACCCAGTGACTTAAGAAAACTCTAACTTACTCACATTCCCAGTTTCTCTACTTAATTTTAACAGCTGTCTCCATGGTGTTATGGGAAACTGAGTGCTCTCTTGGGTGTCAGAGCCAGGCATCACAGATAAGGTCACACATTCTGTACCTCTGACCCCAAACATCTCCCCCTCTTGTTTGAACTAAGAGCACTTCCTTAGCAGCCTTGTCTATCATCTGTTGGATCAAATTAAGTAGACAAGGTACAAACACCAGGAGGATTACGATGACAATCAATATGAATATACTTATCCTTGTAAGTTCCCTCCACAATGGTGCAAAGCTTGACCATCCAACCATGACCCCTTTTCAACTTCAAGTTTGGCCATTCCCTCTTTTTCCACACCCATGTGTATGTATTAACAAGAGAATATCAATTGTTGCTGTTTTGCAGAGTGGTGTGTCTCATGCTTTGAACATCAATTAACAAATCACTCAAAGTGAGAGGGGTGGAACAAGATTGCTTGCTTAACCAGCAGCCTAATCTGTCCAATTGCTTCAAGGTTTCTGCTGAAGCTACTTGATGCGAAAGGAGAGCTGCTATGAATCTCCATACGAAATTCCATGAGTAAAACTCATCGTTGCAATCAGGTGTGTACTGATCGACAAACCTCTTCGCTTTGCGACTTCGCTCTTTTATAATTTTTATGTTGGGTGTCAGCAGAGAGAGTTTTCCAATGCTGCATGCACCAATATTGAGAAGACCCCCGAGTTGTTCACCACTCTTCACAGAAGTAATCGTGAATGCCAGTTTATTTCTATCTTTAGCACACCTTTATAGGGTTCTACAGGGTCTGCGAGCAGAACGAGCTACTATTGGCTAACACACACAGTTTACATTTTTTCTCTTACACACAGGGATATTGTTTTGCTTTGCTCTCTCTTCTGCATGAAGGTTTCAAGGACTTTAGCCCTTAATATCACGACTTATTTCAAAGGCTGGTTTGTGCATACAGGCCTTTAGTAATATAAAATATTGCAACACACCACCATTCACATTTGATGAAATGGCAGGCCAAACTCTATCTCCACAAATGAGAAAATCCCCTTTTTGTAATTGCAATGGAACATGATTGGGTGGTATGACTAAAACTGAGGTGAAGTTACGCCAAGATGTCGCCTCCTTGTATAAAGCATGATTTGGAGTGTAATTTTGTCTTTGTTTTGCTTTGGCACAGGAAAATTGAATATTATACAAAAATCCATTCTCACTGAGATGAGGATTTCCAATTCTTGAGGTTCATGGGGTGCCTCAGGGAGGAATTTGGTCCAGATGCCACATCCATCAGTAGGATTTAAAATGAATCGTGAAATTTTTGGAGGGATATTTTTTGGAATTGGCCATTCACCTACTGGCAAGCCCACCAAACAAGTTGAGAATGGTTTTTCTGGACTTTAGTGAGTCAAGAAGATGATGTCTAGGCCTGATGCATTGGCCAGAGTCACCCAAACATTTTCTTTTGGTTGACTCATGGGAAAGATCGCATCACTTAAAGCGATCAACAAAGTGATAAGGCACAAGGGTAGTCCCTGATTTAGTTCCATGTTCAATGGCCTTATTTTCATGCAAGATTCTGAATCTTGACACAATTCGCACCATGCTTTTACAAAGGAGGCATTATAATATTAACAATTTCTCACACTTTTACGTGAAACACAAAGTTCACTGCTTCTGCATATGGGATAAAAGCTGTTCGCCATCAACTGCAGTCTTGATGCAGTTCACGTCTGCGTGCTCACTTCTCTGCTCCTGGGGTTGTCTGCTTGTTTCTGCAGCTGGTAAGGTTTCACATTCTTTGCTGGAAGACACTTAGGCCCTGAACCTGGGGGGACACAAGCATACCCTTTGCCCCAGGTTATTAATCTAAACGGGCCTTCAATCTGTCCTGTTTCTGGATTTTTGACCAGAACCAAAGGATTTTCCTTTAATTTTGCCTGAGTGTTGTTGGAAAAGTGTCTGATGATTGGTGGAGTGAGTTCTGCAAAGGAACTGTTCAGAAAATTCAAAACATATAAGGTTTTGTTCAAATGCATTTGAGGCATAGCCTCTGCCTTCTCCCTTTTTTGTTTATCCAAAAGGGATTTCAAAGTGTGATGTGTCCTCTCTATGATGGCTTGACCTGTAGGAGAGTGAGGAATGCCAAAGGTGTGACGAAAGCCCCAATTCATTAAGAATGTGGCAAGTCATTGCGCCGTGTAGCTGGGACCATTATCTGTTTTTATTTCTCGAGGTACACCTAATGATGCAAATGTCTGCAAAAAATGCTGACACGCATGTTTTGTGGTTTCCTCTGTGTGCAGGGAGGCAAAGACTGCACCCAAGAAAGTATCCACTGACACATGTTTTGTTTGAATCTCCTGAAAGGCGAGTATTTTGTGATATCTGTCTGCCACAATTGCAGACTCTGCAATCCTCTTGTATTGACCACACCTGTGGATACAGGGGGTTTCACAAGCTGACAATCAGGACAAGCATTTATAATTGCTTTCGCCTGATCTTTAGAGATGTGAAACATTCTTAAAAGTGCTTGTGCATTTTGATGAAAAAATGCATGGCTCAGTTTTGCCTGCTCAAAGATGTTTGGCAGAGTGTTTGCAATGGTCATAGTTAATTTGTCTGCTTTTGCATTTCCTTCTGCCAAGAATCCTGAAAGTGAAGAATGCACCCTGATGTGCAAGACAAAGTATTTGTCTTTTCTGTGCTCTATGGCCTCTTGCATACACGTAAGATGACAATATAAATCATTGTTGTCAACTTTCTTTAGATGTGACCCTTCAATTCTTCTATGTTGGCTACATAAGCTGAATCTGTTATCAGATTAAAAGGTTCTTAGAACAGCTGAAATGCTCTGACCACTGCTGCTAACTCCACAATTTGGGGAGAACCCTTTACTATGTATATATCTGAATCCCATGTTTGTGTTTTTGGGTTCTGCCATGTGATCACTGATTTATGCATTTTTCCTGAGCCATCAGTGAACAATGTTATGCATCCAATGGCACTTCACTTAATTTGGGCTTCTCTTTGAAGCTCAATTTTGACTGCAATAACTTGTACCTTGGGAAGTGAATTGAACAGGCACCTGAATAGTCTAGCAATGCAATTTGCAATGCCTCTGATTTTTGCATTGCCCAGTCAAAATGTTCCCTCTTCAAAGGTAGGTAAATGGTGACAAAATCTTTGCCTGCCATTGTCAACAACCTTGTTCTCGCCCTGATTATGATCTGCACTATCATTTCTAGTGTTGTGAAAATTGTCTTTGGAGACCTGTAGGTGTCGCTCTATTAAGGAACAGCTGGGAAGAGACGACACAGACTCTCATGGAGTCAGAACAGGAGAAATTCTCTAGTTTATTGCTTCAGGTCTCTTTATAGACTGATACGTGGAAAGTTCAGAAAGGAAACTCTTATTGGTTAGTAAACCACTACATCACCATCATTGGTCAGTGGGGCACAACACCCTCTGACTTTCTCTTGCAAAGAAAACAAGGGACAGACAAACAGCACCTGGCATGGCTGTTTTCTGTCTCTGAGGATTGTTTTAATTCTTTCTCATGTTTTTCCCAGGCTAGCTTCTCAGGCCTGCAGTTTCACAGGCACTTTGCTGCCTGCTTCAGAGCTAGCATCCATAATTCACCTTTTTCGCTTAGGAAAAAAAAAAAAAGGCACGGTGTTTGTTATCTCTTGCTGGGCTTTTGCAGGAAAGAGAACAAACACAGCACAAGAGGTTTCTTTTACTAGAAATTGGAAGGGACACTAATTTGGAATGTTGGTTCATGATCTTGATGTTTAAAGATTGTTTTCTTTGCAAGGATTTGATGGTTGACTCTAACACAACTAGTTCAGTGAACTAACACACACACCATACAAAACATTGTTAGTCTGTTCAAACTGACAGTCTAACTTGTTAATAGAGTAGTTCAAAAGAACACTAAAGTGATAAAACTCACATTAAGAACACTTAGATTTAAACTCAGTGAAACTCTACTTAATTCTACTATGTAAAATTTACTTTTTTGCTGAAAGGACAATTCAGCTGACTCTGCTAATTGCAACAGTTTGTGGCTGGGCAGATGATAAACAATCTGCCCTGAAAAGTTTTGCAGCCACTCTGTAATCAGTGAAGCAACCAGGAAAGTTATTTGTGGTGTGGAGATGGCTGCTTCATTAAGTTCAGGCTGCTGTTGTAAGTTCTTGCTTTGCGGTTGCCGCTTCCAGCGGTGGTTGCCATGGTAACAAGGTTGCAGTAGTTGGCACGGGCAGCGGCCCCGCCTGCGGCTTGCCTGCCACTCCGCTCCGGGCTGCGCACGGCTCGTGGAGACCCGGCACTGTTCCGTGGAACAACTTGGGTTCGCAGGAGAGGGACTTGGCAGCACGGGGCCGGCAGAACCCGGCCTGGCGCCCGCAGCACGGTCCGCGCATGCGCAGGCCGCGCTGGCGAGCGCGGGGGGAGCGAGGTTGCTGCTACCCCCCCCGCCGCTTCTCCGCTGGCGGTAGCTGAGCGCGGGCGAGCGTGGGGGGAGCGAGGTTGTTGCTCCCCCCCCGCCGCTTCTCCTCTGGCGGCAGCTGAGCGTGGGTGAGCGTGGGGGGAGCGAGGTTGCTGCTCCCCCCCCCCCCCGCCACGTACATGTGGGGTTCTCGCGGCCAGCTGGCGGCTGCCCGGGCTGCGGCTGGTGGTGGCGGGCAGCGTCCTGGACTCGCTGTTTCTTCTTTTTTCTCCATCTTTTCTCTCGTTTTCTCTTCGCCACTGCTGCTGCCGCCGCCGCTGTGGTGGTTTTGCGGGGGGCGGCGGCGCGTCTGTGTGCTCGGGTTTCTTGGCGGCTGGCGGCTGCAGCCCAGGCGGCCGCCCGGGCCCTCCGGCGGCGGCGGGCCGTGGCGCCCCGGACCCGCGCTCGGGTTTTTCGGCAGGGCCCCGTGCACTGGGTGCGGGTGAGCCAAGCGCTGACTCTCTCCCCCCCCGCCACGCTGACGGGCCGCAGCGGGGGTGTTCACACTTCCGCCCACGGCACAGAAGAAAGAAGCGCGGAGGGGCCGGAGAAAGGATCTTCTGCGGCCATGGTGGCAGGACAGCTGCAGCGGGCCCGGGGGAGGGGCAGCGCCGGCCCAGGCACGGGCCCCATGGAGGGCAGTGGGGGGGCGGGAGAATCCCCCGCGGCCGCTGGTGGCAGTGCTCTCAGCGCCGGTTCTGGGGGGGGAGATTTCTGGCGCACGGGCTGCCTCCGCCTGCGGCCAAAGTCCTCCGAGGACCCGGGCCGATCCGAGGGAGCGCTACGCCGCTCACTCACGGTCTCATCTCCCAGTCTCTCATCTTGTACAAAGGAGGCACTCCTGGCATCTAAGTTTTCTATCCCCGCCTCACTGTCTTCAGACTGGTACCGTTCCAGCGCCTTAAAAATCACTCCCCAGGTTGCTGCTAAGCTGCATGCACTGGTATTTCCCGCAGCTAGCTCAGTCCACAAGTGGTCTCCCATTGATAGCCAAATTTCAAGGTTAAATGCATTATTTATAGTCATAGTAAAACCTTGCACTTTTAGCCACTGTAATAAAGTGTGCATATCTTCTTCAGGAATACAGAGTCCCATGCGCGGCAAGGCATCCTGCCATGCGAGGTAGATAAGCTGTTCATTAGCTGAATTGCAGTTCCCCATTATGAGAACTGTTTTTCTTGATGGCTTCGCGAATGCAGTGATGCAGATGCTATCGGCTTAGACCCGGGATTTCAAGCTCTGCTTCGCCAAGATAAGCCGTTCCAAGCCTGCTCACTGGCAGGGCTCCACTATCCCGTTGGTTTAAAAACCAGCTCTCTCTAGGAAAGCCTGGGAGAATTCCACTTACCCCTCTGGGGGGAAGGGCTGGCTCTTTGCTCGCTGTCTGCACTCCCTCAGGGGTTCAGCAGATGCACATCACGTTGGGGTCACCAGATGTCGCTCTATTAAGGAACGGCTGGGAAGAGACAACACAGACTCTCATGGAGTCAGAACAGGAGAAATTCTCTAGTTTATTGCTTCAGGTCTCTTTATAGACTGATACGTGGAAAGTTCAGAAAGGAAACTCTTATTGGTTAGTAAACCACTACATCACCATCATTGGTCAGTGGGGCACAACACCCTCTGACTTTCTCTTGCAAAGAAAACAAGGGACAGACAAACAGCACCTGGCATGGCTGTTTTCTGTCTCTGAGGATTGTTTTAATTCTTTCTCATGTTTTTCCCAGGCTAGCTTCTCAGGCCTGCAGTTTCACAGCCTGCTTCAGAGCTGGCGTCCATATGTAGGGTAAAAAAATCCATTCAATTATTAACAATGAATCTTTCTTTGAATCATCCCATTGAAATATGAGACCATACAGTTGCTTGTTTTCTCCCAACACTCCAAGAAAGAATGGTTGTGACGTTGCGCAACAAAGTGCTTGTCTCTGCTGAAGGGCTTCAGTGACTTTCTCAAGGGCTTTTTGAGCCTCAGGCATGAGGGTTCTGGGAGATGTAATGTTGCTTTCTCCTCTCAGTAGGTTGAAAAGTGGTGCAAGTTCATCATTAGTGATTCCCAGAATTGGCCTTATCCAATTGATCTCTCTGAAGAGTTTCTGCAAGTCTTGCGGATTGTGGACCCATGTCGTGACTTCTATCTTCTGCGGTTTGATCGTTTGCTCTGTGATCAACCATCCCAGGTATTTCCATGGCGAGGTTTGTTGAATTTTTGATGTGGAAATTTCCAATCCTCTGTTTATAACTTCTGCAATCACGCTGTCATGAGCCTCTTGCATCTACTTCTGTGTTGATGCAGCAATGAGCAGATCATCCATGTAATGAATGATCATCACCTGTGGATGTTTCTTCCGAGCTGGAGACAAGGCTTGTGCCACATGCCATTGGCAAATTGTTGGCAAATTTTTCAGTCCTTGAGGAAGGACTACCCAATGGTATTTTTTCCAAAGGTTCCCATTCGTTGATGTTTCAGCATGGAAAATGCATCTCTTGGATGAAGTGGAATACTGAAGAAACAATCTTTCAGATTAATGGTCACAAGCAATCAATCTCTCAGAATCATTGAGAGATTGGGCAGTCTGAGTTGAAGTGAAACAATCTCTGTGAGTTGGAGGTTTTCTTATAAATGACAAAACGCTGGAGAATTCCAGGGACTATTTGTTGGCTTGATGTGGTCTTTCTGCAATTGTTCCTTCACCAGTTTCTTGAGCACACTCAATTTCTTCTGTGTCAGGGGCTACCAGTTTATCTAGACAAGATTGTCTGTCTTTCAAGTCAATCTCAAGGTGGTGAGTGCTGCAGTGATGTCCATTAAAAATCCACTTCTATTTTTGTGTCCTATTTGATGGCAAAGTATCAGCAATGAAGAGAATGAAGAGAGATGGGGACAACTGACTTGGTGATCAGAATCCAACTCTACTGTGGGCTACATAAGCTTATATACCATTCCAGGAAAGCTAGTAATTCTTTAGTACAGTGGTTGAGTTAAACATCATACAAGCATACAGACATACATGTATATTTCAACATTGATTCAGTCTTCTCCTTGTTGCCAGACCTGATATAATCTTGCAGTCTTCAAAGCTCTGTTTGTTCCTGCCAAGGCATCCTGGCTATCAGATCTCTTACGCTAATCAAGTCCAAAGTACTTTCTGGTTTTACTATATCTCCCCCTTCCTTTTCTACCAAAAATATTCCCTTGATGGCTTTATTAATTAATCTCTGGGTACACTGAAGTAAACAAGGTATCAGAATTAATACAATTATTATCAAAATTAACACATGCATACCTATTCTAAACAAATCCTTTAGCCAGGGTGTTAAACCCCAGCCACTAAACAGGTTATCTAGCTAAGATTCAGATTCTATTCTTAGTTTAAACACACTATTTTTTAGGTGCTATATGGCATTATGGATAGATTCTGAGTTATTAAACAGGTTAAAAATGGATTTTCTGGGAAGGCAATAGCTAAGCATAAGGTATCTTGTTTTGTTACATTATCTAGAGTTATCTAAACATTTGTTTTGGGTTGGTTAACAGGCTAAGCTGTGTTAGTAGAAGCAAGCAATGTTAATAAGCATAAGCATAGCATTCGATTTAATTCTATGTTTTTATTTCTTAACTATGTTGTGGCAAAGACTTCTTTTTGGATTTTAGTTTTCAAGCATATCTTTTAGCACATTCTCTTTTTGTTTTTTCCCAAGCTTGTTCAGGGACTGGCCAAATATAAGGCACTAAGTTGTTTTGTTTGCACTCTACTTTGCAAATATGGCTATTTTCAGATTCCCTCAACACTTTTCTCGTGAGGATAGAGAGGTGAGGACTATCCTCTTTCTCGTGGCCTACTACAACTAAAAATTCAATGACGTTATACCTTATTTGTAACTTTACATCATAACACGATTCACACTATGCTTTTGCTAAAACAGCTCTGTGATACTACTGATTTTTACACTTTTTACACTGACATAAAACCCAAGGTTCACAGTTTCTTTTACAGGTGGGACAAAAGATGTTAGTTATGAACTGTAGTCTCTTCCTCCTCCCCCTCCTTCTCTTGGGGGCTTGGTAGCATCCTGCCTTATCTCAGCTGCTGGTAGAGGTTCCTGGAAAAGTTTCGTGTTTCGGGCAAGGAGCCAGGTGGTCTTTTTTCTGTCGAGACACATGGAAAGCCTCTCCCCCACAAAACTAGGGGACTGGCAGTACATAAAAGGGTTAATTATAGTAATTCGGCTCTCAGGTTCTGTAATTTGCAGGAAGTATTGGCTCTGCAGGCTTTGGCTATTCCCACCTATGCCTGAGAGCATGGGAGGCACAGCCCTTAATGGCTAATTCCTAGGCCATTGGCTTTTTGAGATAACAGTCATAGTTCCAATATCAATGAGTCTTGTCAGAGTCACTTTGCATTGGCATGTGACAAGATTTAATAAGCTCTGTCCAAAAAAATCTGTGGGACACCTGTAGAACCAAACCCACCCCCTCTCTGTTCAGCTATCGGGGGTGCAGATGGGGGTGCTGCCAGGAAAAGTATGAGTTGGGCTATATTGCTCCTGGCTGGGACCACACAGGGCAGCTGGGGGGGTCCAAGCATCATCTTTATCTCTCCAACTGAGTCAGAGTCAATAACTCCTGGCAACCCAAATAATCCTGTTATTGAGGTGGATTATCTACCTACAAGCAAAGCATGGTAACCAGGTTTAAGGGTCTAAAAATTCCTGTAGGGAGACAAAATACTGAGCAATCAGTTAATGTTACTGTGTTACTGGTTGATATGTCCAGTCTGGCTCTCCCTGGGGTGGCTGGGCGTAGGTCAGAGATGGTCCGGCGTGGGGGGGCTGGGCCAGTTGGAAGCTGGCAGCTGGTCCTGGTTGCTGCATCTCCTGCTGTGTTGGCTGTGAGATTTGTGTCTGCATGTGTCACTGTCCTGTGCTCTGAGATGATGAGTTTCCCTGTAAAGGCTGGCCATTCTGGTGGAACTTGAAGCTGCATAGATTAGCATTAATTTCTGAGTGGCCTAAGGGCTCCCATTGTGGTTTCCCCCCCCCCTCAGGCTAAGTCACACAGATTTCTATCGAAGTATCAAAGTCTCTGTCCTTAAGGGCTTTCTTTTTTTATCTGTAGCCAATTGTTATGTGTATGCAAAGGGAATAAGTCCAGGTCATTTTTGGGGCCGGGGTTGAAAGGGTCCAGTTCCCCTTCACTGTCAGTGTCCACCACGTAAGCGTCCTATCTGGCGGCTCTGGGATCACTGGCAGTATAGCAGTGAGGCTGGAGGGGTTGACTGGGCTCTATCGCTGGCGCTTGTTAGGGAGGGTGTCCGGATGGGGGATGGGTAGCAGGACCTGGGCAGGTTTTGGTCCAGCACGGTAGCCAGGGCTGTCTCAGAGGTAGTCTCGTGAGCAGCCTCACCACCCCCTGTTGCCGCTGAAGATGAATAGATCACACTGACACAGGTCGAGGTGTGGTGAAAAGAAGAAAAGAGTTTATTTTTCCTCCCAGGATTTATAGGCTTCTGACCACGGCCAGGGATTGGATGGTCAGGATAACACTTTCTCACTGCACTGGCCATGAGAGATGTTCATCACAAGATGTGTAACAGAAAGAATGTACACATATCTATGTTTACAGTTACTGTCCTGGGAAAACTATGTTAGCAAGCTCAGAAGCTGAGTTTTCAGGGCGACAACCCCCCTACCTTTTGTGTCCATGACCATCCTCCAAGCAGGGAGCATTTGCAGCTCTGGCTCTTGTCCAGGGAGGGTGCCCAGGTCATAGAGCTTAATGCCAACCTTGTCCCAGAAGCAGAGGGTAAAAGCAGAAGAGGGAGTGGCATTGGGAAACATGCGTGACACCTGTGGTAAAAGTGACTTAAAGTTGTGCTTTAGGATGGGGGATCCATGCTTGCACAGAAGAACGAGCATGGTTTCATTAATGTCTCTCTATTCGGGCACATTCCATCCCATAGTTTTGTTCCCCTGGCTCACCTGTCACATCGCAGCTGATCAGGTGTTTGTGGGCCCACACATGGTTCTCTCACCACCACGATGCCATGATCAGTTCCGGGGTGTCTTAGTTTAGGGTAAATTAGGGAGGAAAACTCTAAATGGGGATTTCCCCAGGGAAATGCTCCTTCTTCACTAACTGGTTTGGGAAAGGGAAAAAAAATTCTTTGGAGAGAAGTGGAAAAAACTTTTTATTTATCAGAAATTGAATAATATTAAATAATAAAACTTCTCGCTGTTCGATGGGATGGCAAGTCTAGGAAGAAAAGTCCTTTTCATGTGGTGTAGCTCGGCTCACTCAGGTTCTTATCAGTCCCTCCGGCGCTGGAAAGTGCCGAGGCCCAGGCCCCGGT